>NW_027492368.1:0-628860 GCF_021521415.1 Bidens hawaiensis | reverse complement strand
ATGCTGATTAACGAATAAGCATCTCATTCGTTAGTTTAAAAAAATTAGATATTCGTTATATAATTAATGTCATACATTCGTTATTAATGACGAATCAAACTTATACATTAAAACATTCGTTACAATAACGAATCAATGTGAATTACCTTAATGAATCAAGATTCCGATTCGTTAAACGTTTGATAATTTATTTGCTACTTAGCAAATCAGACTGATATTCGTTAATTCTCAACGAATCAGAGAAGATCATTCGTTAGATAACTAACGAAACTAACCTGTCATTCTCTATATGAATAACAAGTCCGAGTTAATTAACCATTTGACTAACACAAGTCAATTTTATCATTAATTTTGACTAAGTAAGGTCAAAGACGATGAACATCATTGAAAAAACCTTTGAATTCCTATCAAATATTACAATTAAACTCAATGACCATGATCGAAAATCAGTATATAGTATTAAACAATGATCATTGATACTATTTTTCATCAACATATGGGTTTTGAAATTTGTTAACTATTAGGTTCATGTTCACTTATCAATTTTATTCAGTTAACCCTAAACTACCGATGAACTTCCATAAAACTCATATGGTTGTGATCGCCATTACCTGTTGAACACGAAAAGGTCAATCAATTGAGCTAATAAGCAGATAAAAGATTCTGTAAAATTTTGCAAGAGTACTTTATAGGAAGCAATGAAATAGGAATGACGAATGAAGGGTCATTCGTCTGGCATTGGGATTATAAACCCCAATAATTTCACGCCCAATGAGGTCATTCGTTCAAATTTGAACTAACGAATTGCCTCATTCGTTAATTTAATAAAACCTAATTCATTCAAGAGTTTAAACGAATGAGTTTCATAATCGTTAACCACGCAACGAATGATGTCATATTCGTTAATTTTAACGAATTACTTTGCCATTCGTCAAAATCTTAATGAATGATACATTAACGATTCATTCCATTCATTAACTATTTACACGAATGTCTTCCATTCGTTATGCACAACGGAAGCGAATGTCATTATAACGAATGAGTTATTCATTCGTTATGTTTTAAATAACAAAGGGCTTTACTTTCGTTAAACCATGTTAACGAATCACTAAACATCCTTTAGGAATGAGATAAAATCTCATTAAGGAATTAAATAAACATTAAACCAATTAGGATTTTAATAAGGAATTAATTAATCATTAAAACCAATTTGGGTTTTAATTTTATACATTAAAATACCAGATCAACCAAAGATCGGTAATGTTTAACTTAAACGGATTTTTACATTAAAACAACTTATACCAGTTGTGAATTACGTTAAGCATGATTAACTTAAATTTTGGGATAAACAAAACTTAACTTTTTGTTTTTGGATTAATCACCAGCTTGGAGAATCGAAAATAAAGCAGAGAAAATAAAAGCTTTTTGAATTTTGAAAATTTTCAAACAACAAACAACGTAAAATAGTAAACACTTAACTATCAACGCATTACATATTTTTGTGAGTCGAGCAGGAATCATATTGATCAAATTTTTCGTCCACCACAGTTTTATTTTCAGTGTTTTATTATGACTGAAGTTAAGTCAATTATTGGTATTGTTGTCCACTTAAATCTCTAAACAAATTTTTCAGAACTTTTGGTGATATACTTAAAGATTCAATTAAGCACAATTCTTATGTGGGACCCATCTTTTTATATCTCTTATACAGTGAATTTCACATGTACGTTTTTCTTTTATTTAAATTGACTAGCTGTGACTCTTGCAAAAATAATAAAAAGAAAATAAAGCAGAAGGTTAAAATTTTCCCTTAAGATCGGCATTACTACACGCAGATAAGGTTCCATTTTAACAAAAATAAAAAGATAAAAATAAGTTGAAGTTGCACAGGCCTTAATCCCCAGTTCGATACATGACTTTCACACGTTTGTCCATATAGTATACGCGGAGGAGATCCAAGGCTTGTACGAAACACCAAGAAAATAAAGCAGAATATTCAAATATTAACCCTTAGGTCGGATAATCTTATTGCGCAAGAGAGGATCCAAGATTTGATAAAAATAAAGCAAAAATGAAGTTGAATATCTTTGCAAAATGAAAAAATAAATCAGAATGATCTTCAGAAATGAAAGCAAGCACACACATCAATCTTAAAAATTCTTGGTACTTATTACAGATATTTAACAATGCATCAAGATGTAACCCCACTAGATTTGGCAAGTATTTTATGTTTATATTTCTTACTAGTTCTTAATTGTTTGTCAAAAGACCTACCAATACATCGATACACTTAAGCATTCAGTCTTTTAATGCTTACTTTTTACTGGACTTGGGATCAAATGACCAATGTACTATCATTTTCCCTTTTTTGCTTCAAGACTCATTTTGAGGAGCAATGTTTTTGTATTTTTAAAATTTCAATGTTTTGAAGTTTTTAAATTTTCTCTGTACAAACAGAAATCACAATATTTTTGGATTTTTCATTTTCTCCCCCTAAAAACAATAAAAATTAAACTAAAACAAGAAAAATGAAAATAAAATGATTCAGCCAAGCTTTTGAATATCAGTTAAAGTTTTTAAACCGTTTATACCCAACAAATATTGAAAACGTGTTTTATCAATCGCTTTGGTATAAAGGTCAGCCTTTTGAAAATTCGTATGTATCTTTTCAATATCAATTAATTTCTTTTCGAAACAATCACGAATAAAATGATATCGGATTTCAATTTTTTTAGTTTTTGAATGGTGAACCGGATATTTTATGATCGATAAAGCAGCCGAATTGTCAATGTGGAATAGTAAGAAAATTCAAATCGTAATCCCGCAAATGTTGCTGAATCAAGAGAACCTGTGAACAGCAACTCGAGGCCGCCACATACTCCGCTTCGGCTGTTAAAGTTTAGACCGGTGTCTGCTTCTTACACTGCCAGGAAACAAGCCGGTTTCCTAAGAATAGACAACCCGCTGTTGTAGACTTGAAGTTGATGTTGCATCCTTTGTAGTCCGAATCAATAAAAGCAGTGAGATCAAACTTATCGTCCTTGGGGTACCACAACCCGATGTCTGGATTTCCCCTCAGATAATGTAAGATGCGTTTTACTGCTGCCAGATGAGTCACTCGGGGACTCGATTGGTACCTGGCACAAAAACAAACAGCAAACATGATATCAGGTCGAGATGCAGTCAAATACATAAGAGATTCGATCATCGCTAAATATAGGGTACGATCAACGGTATCCTCCAATTCATCCAGTGATAAATTGTGACCCACGGGAAGAGGTTTCAAAGGAATCTTGCCTTCTGATAACTTGAATTGGCTCAAGACATCGTTCACATATTTGGTCTGATGGATGAAGATCCCGGAATCAGATTGGTGAACTTGCAATCCTAAGAAAAAACTCATCTCTCCCATCGAACTCATCTAACAGGTTATCATTTGTTGAACCAAAAATAATATTGTCCACGTAAATTTGGATGAGGAGCAGATCATCACCAACGTTCTTGTAGAATAATGTACAGTCCACAGTACCCCTTTTAAAGCTACTATCAATCAAATGGTCTGCAAGCGTGCTGTACCATGCTCTCGGGGCCTGATGTAAACCATAAAGAGCTTTGTTTAAGCGATAAACACGCTCTGGATAGTCAGGATCCTCAAAACTAGGAGGCTGCTTCACATACACTTCCTCGTGAATTTCTCCGTTTAAGAACGCCGATTTCACATCCATTTGATACATTTTAAAGTTCTTGTAGGGTGCATAGGAAAGAAAGATACGTATAGCCTCTAGTCGTGCCACAGGAGCATATACTTCAATGTAATCGATGCCTTCTTGTTGATTATAACCAAGAATGACCAATCGTGCCTTGTTTCTCATGATTACCCCACGGTCGTCCTTTTCGCACTTAAAAACCCATTTCATCGGTATCTCTTTCTTGACACATTAGGGTTTGTCTATTAGATCCCATACACCTAGTCGAACAAACTCTTGCAGCTCCTCCTGCATAGCTTCAACCCAAGATGGTTCCTTGAGTGCCATGGTGACACTCGTCGGTTCAATCTAAGACAAAAAGCATCTGTATCGAGCAATATTAAGAATCCCCGATGAGTGCAAATCCACATAAGCACATACAACCGGATCCTCTGTAGGAGATAAGTTACACTCAACTACATCATTACATACATTAGCTAATTGGTTTCTCGTGCGAACCCCATCATTCACATCCCCAATTATATGTTCCTACGGATGGTTCGTGTGAATCCTTAAAGAAGGATTTGCAGGCACAGATACGTTATCACCGAGATTGGTGATATTTTCTTCTGTTGTGTCTAAAGAAACACTTGATAACGAATCTTCAACTAGAATTGGCTCAATTGGTTCTTGAGCTTCGTCCAGTGGTATCGAAGATGAGTCAACAAAATCAGCATTATCAGAAGATTCAGAAACATCTTTATATGTCTCTGATACATTAGGAGAGTCATTTACATCAACGAAAGAAGAACTAGAAATAGGAAGACATCGTTCTTCCAAATATGATCGAACAAAATCTTCAGGTATGTCTTCAACTACTGGTGTAAACGAATTAAATAACCCATCGTAATTGAACATCCAATTGGGACCCGTACCAGTTGGAGGAGTAGTATAACTTTGGCAATCAACATGATACCATTCTTCCACACAACCCGAAGAGATATTGAAGATCCGCTTCTTAGGAGAATTGTATCCCAAAAAGTAACCTTCAAATGCCTTTCGTCAAACTTCCCGGCATCTCTTTTCAATATAGTACAAGGACAACCGAATGGTTCCAAATACTTTAAGTTAGGCTTACGATTATTCAGAAGTTCGTAACCTATTTTCTTGAACTTCTTTACAGTTAGAACGTGATTCAGTGTGTAACATGACGTATTCACAGCTTCGTTCCAGAATTGAACGGGAAGCTTAGAATCAACAAGCATAGTTCTCGCAGCCTCAATCAACGTACGATTCTTCCGTTTAGACACACCGTTTTGTTGAGGAACATATGGCGCACTGAATTCTCGATGAAATTCCCTTCTGAACACAGAAGAAATCTAATATACTATTCCTGAACTCAGTTCCATTATCACTACGAATTCGTCCCACTTTCAGTTTATAAACTGATTCGATCTTCGTGATAAGGTTCTGAATTAACATTGGAGTTTGATCTTTCGAACCCATAAATAAAACCCATGAGTATCTTGAGAAGTCATCAGTAACTACCAAGCAGTACAAGTCACCCGCAATATTGGCACAATTCATTGGACCAAATAAATCCATATGAAGTCGTTCCAGTGGCGTGATAATCGAATTATTCGATTTGCACGGGTGTGACTTCTTCTTCTGTTTCCCCTTCTTGCAAGCGACGCAATGATCATTCAACTTGAAGTTCTTGAGGGTTACACCATCCACTAAATCATTAGAAACTAAATGATTCATTTTGCGCACATGGATGTGTCCCATACGTCAATGCCAAAGAATCGAGTCCTTCTCCGTGGCCTTGGAGACAAAACACGTTGTCGAGGGCGAAACGTTTACATTAACACTCATGTCAAATATATAAATTTCGATCGAGGTGATCACATGACAACCATTTCTTCAAGAATCGTGTATCCCGGTTGAAGGATAACACACTCCTTGTCTGTGAAAATTATGGTATACTTCTTATTACAAATCTGTGAGACAATCAACAGATTATGATCCACTTTTTCACAATAATTAACCTTTTTAAACGTAACTTTCCCGTTTGAAACCTCTCCCTCCTTAGTAATCATCCGACCGTTATTACCAGCAAAGGCTACATAACCGCCCTGAATATCTTTGATGTTATTAAGAAGATCCAGGTTGCCGGTAATATGTAAAGAACATCCACTATCTAAAATCCACTTGTGACTTGACCCAGGGACCAGGATAAACTCTGCACAAACAGGTAAAATGATTAGTTCAAAAAGGCAGCCCAAGCCTCAGTCTTGGGCTCTCCTTTTGATACTTTTGGAGATAAATTTAAGTTAACGCTAGTATTCGGTACTTGAGAATAGGTGACAGGTTTCTTGGTTTTCTTTTTAGGTAGCCATCACGTATTATTCCCGAATCAGAGTTTTTGCAAATCGGTTGAATATGGTAAACAGATTTGTTTGTTACATTAGTTTCAACCCGAACCACTTTCTTCGGATTAACATTGGAATACATTATAAAAAATTCATCAACTTGATTTTCTTTCAAAATTATGAGTTATTACAGTCTTGTGAGTTGATGAAGGCTTGATATTGTCAGCCTTTGGTTTGCACTTTTTTGAGAAATAACCGGGTTCACCACATTTAAAGCACAAACGTGTGTCAAAATATTTTTGTGGTGAAGTACAAGTCTTGATTGCAAAGGATGATGAATATCAACCTTGGGTTTTTCAAAAGTTACCGTCTTTGAAACTTCATATTTTAAACCCTTTTAGTCTTATAGAATTCAAGATTTGTGGAATTCGATGAATTCTCCAAACCTGACGATTTTACGAACTTGATGGGTTTGAACACATTATTGTTAGGTTTCGCTTGAACATTATTTGATTTCGATTGAAAGAATTTCCGTTCAAGTTCAGTAACCTTTGACGTGTCATCCTGAAAGATACTTTCAATCATTTCGGGTTTTAAAAGGTTCAAAGGAACTTCCTTATCCGAAAAGACTTTGGATAACCCTTTTAATTTAAAAACTTTCCCATTTGAAGATTCAGGTTGAGGATTGATAAACTTCATCAACTCATCATCAGACACCGTAGGTTTGTCTGACTTCTTCTCTTTAGGAATTACCTTAGGAAGCTTCAATGAATCACCCGAGGGCTTTGAACCATATACTGCTTGTTCAAACTCCTCGGTTCACACAGAATGTGATTGTCAGCAGGTATGTTATCGTTTTTGACAATCACATCTGGTTTAGGCAACTCCTCAATAGAACCGTCCAATTCATTTTTGGTAAACACAGATTTACTCTTAATATGAATTGGTTCTTGAGTTGTTTTGGTTTGTTCAACATTTTCAGATTCAACAATAGGCATATCTAGAGTTATGTTTTGTTCAACAACAGGAATGCTACTGTAATCTTCTTTAAAAGGAGGTGGAATCTCAACATACCTTAAAACTGCTTTCCCATTTTTCTTGTGAGTATTATTGACTTCAATAATCTCATTTAAAAGAAACGAGGAATCCCGAAATTTTCCAAGTTTATTTTTCAGTTCCAAAAATTAATTTTCTAAGTTTGAAATGCAGGTTCGGAGTTGGAGAATCTCCTTGAAATGTTGTTTATCAACTACTATCTTACAATGAATTTCAGCTTTGAGATCATGATTGCTTTCTGACAGATTTTTAATTTTTAGTGTCAATTGTTCCAATAATTTGGATTTATGTCGATAGCATTCATTAATCATGAATTGTTCTTTTGTGAGAGTAGTGTTCTGTTGTAAGACTGACTCAAGTTTGACTTTGAGTTCAACACATTCAGCACACTCAATCACAACAGCTGAATTTACTGTCTCTTTTGATTCAGATACATTAATTGAAGGTTTATGACATACCTCTTCAATCTTATCCATGCAGGCATAAGATTCAGATTGATCAGGTACTGACAGTTCTGATTCGGTTTGCTAATATGAACTCTGATCAGAATCAATCTCCGAATCAGATGTGTCAGTTTCCTCGGATAGATTATCACCACTTGCATCTTCAAACATTTCAACTGGTTTAGCCAAAGCAAGGTTGGCTTGATTTCCCAATAGCTGTTGAGACCAGTCTACACCTTCATTTGAAACAAGAGCTTAAGTGTTGGTTGACTTATTCTGGTCACCATCTGATGAACTCTTGTTATTGTGATCACTTCCAGAGGAATTCTTTCCTTAAGTTCTCTCAGAATTGCGTAGACCCGAATACTCCTTTCTTGGTTTATCACACTCTTTGGCAAAGTGGCCAAAGTCCCCGCAATTATAACACTTGACCTTCAGTTTTTTAAATCCAACTCGCTTGTTCATAGTCGGCAGATCCTTTCCCGTTCTTTGCATGAATCTCTTCACCTTTCTAACAATCATTGCCATATTCCACTTGAGATCTATCAACTCAAGGACATCGGGATCGATCTGGTCATAGTCTTCATCAGTCAAGTCACTGGTAGCTATCTTGCTTCCAACCTGTTGTTCGTATGAAGCCATGAACGCACACACAAAAGAAAATTGTTGTTCAGCTTCTTGAAGATTTACTTTAGGCAACGAACTAGAAGCACTTGCATTTGAACCAGAATTGGCACCAGTTGCCATGAAACATACATTAGGTGAACCATTTCCATTAGCTGACTCTTCTTGTGTTTGTGTGAAGAATGCTGTGATAGGAACTGAACTTGAAGAATTATTAGCAGGCATTGAACCACCATAAAGAGAAAGATTTTGGTTTTGATTATCCTACAAAGAATTCTGACATTTCAAATCAAATTCTCTTTCCTCTATCTTGTTAATAAATTGCACGGTAGTGAGCTCAGCGTTACGAAAGTAACCATTTTCTTTTAATACCAAAAGAAAAGTAGAATACGAGGGTGGCAATGTGTTCTTCAAGGTATCAATCTTGTCCACCTCAATCGGCTCAAGATTCACACTTGCCATTTCCATTACAAGATGACTAAACCGATTAATCATCTCCTCCACAATTTCATTCTTCAATAAGGTAAAATTTCAAAACTGAAATTTCACAAGAGTCTTTTTACTCTCGAGTGTATTTCCCAAGTTTCTAGTCTTCAAAGTTGCAAATAGAGAAGCACAAGTCTTGATAGTGCTATACTGGTGAAAGATTTGCTCGGGCAATGCCATCGTGAGTGTAGAATAAGCTTTGGTCTCACTCTCAAAATCTTTAATTTCCTGAGCTTCATAACGCTTATGTTCCTTCGGAGTCCAACCAAGCGTATCACTACCTACAAGAGGTGCGATGGAAACATCATCAAGAAACCGAACACTGCTTGGATGTACGGAACCCAAATGAGCACGAAACCTCGGTTCCCACCGAGCAAACTCAGACAGCTTCAGGAGTTTTGGAAACTTATTATAAGTACCGATTTCATTGTCCATTGTCAACATTTGTTGCATTAACGCATTCTTGGATACCAATCCATAATACGAGGCATTCTGAGAAGCCTTGAGATAACAAGTTTAAGAAATCAGGGGATCAAACTTGTCAAAAGTTAAAGGTTATGGTTACTGTTCAAACGAGTAAGAACAATAGCGAATGTGAGATATAACGAACGAGAAATAGTAACAAATGTGAAATTTGAACGAATCACACCATAAAGAATGCGAAAACTGGTTTAACGAATGAAGGTATATAACGAATGTGAGATAGTGGATAGCGAATGGAAAGTTTAACGAATGGAATAGCAAGTGGATGGTTAATGAATATCGATTGTGAAGGATGAATGTGATTTAACGAATAAGAGAACGAAGTTAAGGTTTAACGAATGATCAGTTGGAAGGTTAACGAATCAGTCTTCAACTGATTAACGATTCAATATTCAAATCTTCAAACCTTCAGAACTTAGTCCATACTCGTCCAAAATCAATCAAACCTATATCAATCTGCTCGTAACTCAAATCCGAACCTTATTACAATAGTCCGCAATCACAAACGACTATTAATACTCTCAATTAAGCCAGTTCGTAAATCTCTGTTTACCGCCATTAAAACTCATTCAAATTCTATCAACACTCTTCTCAATTCAACTCAATCCGAACTCAAAACCTTCATATTCAGTCTCAATTTCCATATGAACACAACCAATTACACTTATATCTGTCTAATTACTGTTACTGAGAAACCTCTGTTTCACCTGAACATCAATTCATACATATTCATAGCATTCATAGCTGAATTGACTCAATACATGATGTATTAACACAATTAAACAACAAAACACAACGAAGATCAGATCAGAAAGCTCTGATACCACTTGAGAGAGCCTAGGAAGGATCTAGATCTTGGATGACATCGTGTGATTCGTAGTATATGTATACGATTAGGCTATATTATGTTAAGTGTGTGTACTGTGTGTGTTGAGAGTGAATCCGGGCAGAGTAACGACACAGTAATGATAAATGAGAAGATCTTATTACATTAACTGATAAGCTTATAGGTATATATAGGGTGATGACACATTCGTTAACGTATCCATAACGAATGTGTCATTCATTACATTAAATCATACGAATGAGCAGTCTCATTCGTTAATACATTTAATAAGCGAATGGCCCTCATTCGTTATCTCATTCTTTAAGTCAGATTAACGAATGAGCTACAATTAATAAGAATATGATATATTCGTTACGAGGTAACGAATGTATCTTACATTTAGGTCGAATGGGCATATTTACACAAATAGCCCTTACATTAACATAGAATTATAATAATAAACTAATAAAGACCGAGACGTACAAAACATGTATCAACAATTTGAAACTTCAAGTAAAAGGTGTTTATAAATGAAATAAATGTGGAAAAGTATGCATGAAAATTAAAAAATAATAATAATAATATAGACATGTTTGATGAGTTTGAAGAGAATAAGTATTGATACTGGAAAACGAATAAACTTGAAATGGGCAAGTGATGCGACATAAGGTATTGCATGGCAGAAATAAGTTAGGCCTTTCTGAGTATTACGGGTGTGCTCGGGTCACTATAATGGTAGCAGGCTTGAAGTAAGAGCATATGGCAAGGCATATGGTTGGGATAAATGGTTGGGTAACAGGTCGTGGGAATAAATGGGTGGTATTAAGTATGAATAGATTCTTTGTAAGAGCTGATGAGGTGCCTGAAATTATCACAATTTGGAGAATTTCGACATCGCATTAGGCGGAGTGGTGGAATTACACATGTTACACAAAGGGTGTGTTCCCGTGAGAGGCTTTTCTGGGTTAAGTTTGAGTTTCCAAGAATTGCATTGGATCGATTCAGGCATTTGAATATATTTTTATGGTTAGTGTGGGTTTTGATGAATTTTGGGTTATCATGGACGATGTAAGACCTCGAATCCCAGGAATCCTATAGTTGGTAATCATATCGAAAATTCACAAAAATTTAAAAAGTTACAAAAGCAATATCATTTTATTTGAAAACCAGTTCAGAGTATAAAATCAGCGGAAAATCATAAGTACTAAAACAAGTTCCCAAAACCCGGGAAATATGCTCAAAACCAAATTTAAATATGTCTAGTGATAATTGAAAAGAAACAGAGTTCATTATTTAATTCCCCGACTAGATATGTCTTCTACCGTCCAAGTAGTCTCGAGCATGTCCAAGCGGTAAACATCCTCCTCTAATCCTGAAACTCACACTAACATACACACAAAGTCAGCTTGAGCTGAGTGAGTTCAAGTTTTAAGAATTGACATTTATATAAATCATTCCAAAAGTTTAAATATAATACGGGATATGAATAGGTAGGCAATAATAAACGATAAGTAGTCACACTTATATATATATATATAATTATATCCCTATGCATAACATCCAAGTAATAACATCAAGGTCGAACACACGTACGACCCAAACACGTAACATTCCATCCAATGGTGATCATGCCAAACGAGCCTCCCCCCTCACGGGCTTTCCAAGGCCTGCCACAGGATTTTAAAACCTAAGTAGTATAGTTTGGCCCGGCTAAGGTCACCACCCACCGTATGCAAACACAAAGTAGGCATACGCAAACATCCATAGTTAATAATAACTAATTAGCATCACTAATCATAGGCTATAAGATAACATACGTGCAAACATCCATAAATATCATCCCAAAACATACAATAAAACAAGTAAGACCATGCAAAATTATTTAAACGGTTTATTAAGCAAAATTAGTTAGGTGTGTATGCTAGCCCAAAACATGAAGAGAGTGAAAAGGGCATCATGAACTCACCTGACACGAGGCACCAAGTCACCACGAGCTAGAGGGCCCCTAAGTAATCCCACAACTCACTCGCCTGTCGGATTATACACAATAGTTACTAACGATACCAAAAGGACTCGTTTATCCTACGTGGCATTCTAATATGGTTCAAGTTACCTAAAGCCTCAACCTCACCAAGTTCGATTAAAACAGCCCCCAGGGCCTTATATTTACCAAAACCACCCTTAGGCCCGAGAATAAAGAATTCCCAAGTTACCCCCGGAAGCGCTAGGTGAGACCAATATATGCGTTTAAAGAGTTGTTTAGGCACTTAACATCCAACTCAGCCCCGTGTGAGCCAAATTTGATAAAATCACAACCTACTAGCCCACACGACACTACACGAGTTGGATGGGTCGGTAACTCGCAAGCACAACGGACCAACTATCGAATAAACGCTAATTCGCGTTGTACCGACCCGTTTGAGTAATTGACAACCAATTCAGCCCCCAATACTCAAAAATCAGTTTCTTACAGCCAATAAACTATACCGAGGCTACATCATTTGAATTGGTTGTTAATTCACTCAAACAACGCACTAGACACCACAATTCACCAACTAGTCAACCGAATTCTAGTTTTCACTTCGTCAACAATTGACCAATCTAACGAATGCCAAAATTCATGATACTAAAGTATGACATACAAGACATACCTAGGAAGATTATGGAGCAAGAACCTTAATCATACAGCCACGAAAGATGCTTGAATGGGCATCTACTGTTTAGGCCTATAACGATCGATTTTCGACCAATAAGCGAGTTATAATGACAAATTAATGTGTAAAAGACTTGTAGGGATGATAAACTAACCTTGAATTGGGATTTCACACCTTAATCTTGGCTGGAAAAAAGAAAAATGGGGTGTTGGGGCTGTTGCTTGCTGCCGATCGGACCACAAGAGGGGGGGGGGGTTAGGGTTTTGTTTATAATATAAAAATTTTACACTCTAGCCCCTCCTATTAGAAAGAAGTAGCAACTTGGTTGAAAAGTTAATTAATTTAACGTACCGGAAAGATGAGAAAGTCACCAAGGAATGCCGGAAAAATCCCAAGAGATGTACATACTTTACATGGTTTAAATCATTTACCGGAAATTAACGGGCGTTACAAGTCTACCCCACTTATAATGGGATTCATCCCCGAATCCCGATGCAAAAGGAACAATTGCGGGTAGAGTTTCATCATCTCGTCTTCGGACTCCCAAGTAGCCTCGGAACCCCTACGGTGCCTCCACTACACCTTCACCTACCTAACCACCTTATTCCTTAGACGCCTTTCCTGACGGTCAAGAATAGCGATAGGTTCTTCAACATAATTCAGTTTATTATCGAACTCAATATCACCCAGAGGCACATGGGCCTCCTTGGCTGCCAAACATTTCCTCAAATGAGACACGTGGAAAGTAGGATGAATCCCAGCGAGCTCAGGTCACCAGTAATTCTTCTTCAGGTCTTGGTACATCTTGGTCGTGCCCGGATTAATGGAATTGCGCGACTTGTGTGCTTTATCCAATATCTTACTCCTAAAACCACCATACCTGGGTACCCATAGACGACCATCTTTATACTTCACCCCGTTACCGACGTCCTCCAACAACATTTCCTGACCCCAAATACGCTCTGACATAATCCATTCCACCTGTAAAGCCTCATTCTGAACACTGGCTATCTGTTTCAAAATATCGAGTTTGAGAATAAGCTGTTAAGATTTCACACGAATGGGTTTCGGTCTCTCTTTCCGGCTCAACGCGTCGGCTACCACATTAGCCTTGCCGGGATGGTACATAATCTCCAGATCATAATCCTTAATCAATTCCAACCATCGACGCTGCCGCATATCCAGTTCCTTTTGCTCGAAGAAATACTTTAAACTCTTATGATCGGTATAGATGACGCAAGGGATACCATACAAATAATGTCTCCACAAATTAAGCACATACACAACCGCCGCCAGTTCCAGATCATGGGTAGGATAATTCAACTCATGTGGTTTTAACTACCGCGAAGCATAAGCTTTGACTCAACCCCGCTGCATAAGAACACACCCAAGCCCCTGGTAAGAAGCATCAGAATAGACAACCAGCTCATCAGTGCCTTAAGGAAGAGCTAGAATTGGAGCATGCGTCAACCTAATTTTCAATTCGAGAAAAGCCTCCTCCTGCTCAGTACCTCAAACAAACTTAACGCTCTTCTTAGTCAACTTGGTGAATGACGAAGGGATTTTTTAAAAGTCGGGAATAAAGCGGCGGTAATACCCCGCCAAGCCCAGAAAACTACGAATTTCAGAAGGAGACTTAGGAGATTCCCATTTGTTTACGGCATCCACCTTTGCAGGGTCAACCAAAATACCACTCGGGTTAATAACATGACCTAAGAACTGAACCTCTCGTAACCAGAAAGAGCACTTAGAAAATTTCGCGTACAACTTATTCTTACGCGATGCCTCCAAAACTTCCATGAGATGACGAGCGTGATCGGTTTCACTCCTGGAATAATCGAGAATGTCGTCAATGAACACGATAACCGAACAATTGAGCATCGGCCTACACACCCGGTTTATAAGATCCATGAACGCAGCCGGTGCGTTGGTCAAACCGAAAGACATCACGAGAAATTCATAATGTCCAAAACGAGTGAGGAAGGAAGTATTAGGGATATCTTCATCACGAATTTTCAACTGATGATACCCGGACCTAAGGTCGATCTTCGAGAACCAATTAGCTCCTTGGAGCTGATCAAATAAGTCGTCGATCCTTGGTAGAGGGTACCGATTTTTCACAGTGAGTTTATTCAATTCCCAATGGTCGATGCACATCTGCATGCTACCGTCCTTCTTCTTGACGAACAGGACCGGGCACCCCAAGGTGAGATGCTCGATCGAATGAAGCCCTTGTCGAGCAAGTCTTCCAATTAAGCCATAAGTTCTTTCATTTCGTTTGGTTCTAGACGGTAAGGGGCTCGAGCAACAGGTTTTGCACCAAGCACCAGGTCTATCTGGAACTCGACCTCGCGATACGGCGGCACATCTGACAAATCATTTGGAAACACATCCGGAAAATCCCGAAAAATAGGAACATCACCGACGGTAGCCACCTCGGTTTTTACATTTATAGCATACGCCAGATACGCCCCGCACCACCCTCGCTGCATCTGTTTTCCCGCCTTCAGCATGGATATGATATGTGGTGTCGCACCATTCCGATCACCAAAGACCGTAATTTGGGTCCCATCCGGGGCCCTTAGACGCACCAGTTTCTGACCACAAATAATCTGAGCATCGACACTAGCAAGCCAATCCATCCCAAGCACCACATCAAAACAGCCCTGCGGCATCAAATACAGCCGCACCAGAAATCTATACCCAGACAACTCGATGGAACAACCCTGAATAGCCCTAGACACGGAAACGGAATTTCCTACGGCGACCTCAACCTCAAACACATCGACTACGCGCTCAGATGATTTATTCAACGTGGAACAGAAAGCAGTAGACACAAAACTTCTACTGGAACCCGAATCAAATAAGACTGAAGCCTGTAATTCATCAAGTAAAAAAGGTACCTGGAATAATATTACACTACTACTTAGCTACACAATCACACATACGATTCCGAAAGAATGAGAAACTATAAACGGTAGATTATAAAGATGAACATGGAAAAAGTACCTGAAACAACGTCTACATCATCCTTTGCCTCTCTCTTAGAGATGTTGAAGGCCCTCACCTTGACCTTCGGTTTTTCTTCCATTTTCCCCCTCGAGGAAGTCCCCTGATCGGACCCCCCCCCCCCCCCGCTTTACTGGTGGGACAATTGGAGGCTAAGTGGCCGGCTCCCTTACAACGGAAACAAGTCAATGACGGAGACTCGTAATGGGGTGTCCAGCCTTATCACACCCAAAAAAGGAACTAGATCCAAGCTTACATTCCCCCCTGTGCGGTTTCCCACACTTGTTGCATTTACCAAACGCCGTATCCCTCTTGAAATCCGAAGTCTCAGTTTTTATCCCCTTCTCAGCCGAATTAAAGTTGTTACCCCCGGGCAGCTTACCGTATGAATTTGAGTTCCACGTCTTCCTAGTCTCAGACGGCTGAAACTTCTCTCTCTGATCATACAATGTGCCTGCTAAGGTAACCACCGAATGGAACGAGCTCATGTCGGTGGTCAGCACGCCCCTACGAATATCCACCGAAAGACCCTTCACATACTTTTTAATCCTCTTGGCTTCGGGAGTAACAAGATCAGGACATAGACGAGCCATATTATTAAACTTTGTGGTATACTCCCGATGCGTCATACTGGCTACCTCCAAGGTCAAGAAATCCTATTCAATCTTATCCAATTCGTGTGGAGGACAAAACTGATCAAGAACCAACTTCTTCAACTCATCCCAAGTCATCCTCCTAATAGAACGATCACCCGTAGCCTGCGTCAGATTATCCCACCAACACAACGCCTAGGAACTAAATGAGGCAGTAGCATAAGTCACCATGTCTTCCCCTTTACACTTACTAACCACTCAATACGGCCTCCATCTCCCTCACCCACTAATGTGCTTCCAACGCATCCTTAGTACCATCGAAAGAAGGAGGGTCACATTTCTTAAAGTCTCCATACGAACAGCCCCGGGTATATACACTAATAGCACGAACCTCATCTTCATCCCCACTCGGCACCAACACCTCTTCCTCGACCTGCGTCTCCTTACCCTTCCCTTCCTTATCCGAACTCTTACCAACCAATGATTCCTACATGGCCCTAACAACCTCAGCAACGATCTCGGGAATGGCGCTATGAAGTACCTGGTAGACCTCATCCGCGATTGCCGCGCGCATAGCAGGACCTAAGGAGGGGTTATCCCCTTCCTCATGAATCGGGGTCTCTTCCTGCTGGGGAGCTGGATTCTCACTCTCAGCCTCGGCACGTGGTTTACGACCATAGCCACAAACACTAGGACGACCTCTATTAGCTGCACGAGTATTAACCATGTCTTATCCCTACAAAGACAGAATTTTAACATGGTCAAGTACAAGTAGTATTTAGAACATGTAAGGTAAAGGTAAACTGCTAATGACGTTGATCAAGTGTAATTAGCCGTTTACTTTACCCGCCCGTTTTAAGCACCCCCTGCCCCTAACCACATTAGCATTCTATCTAACAGTTAAGCAATTAATCATATAATGGAACTTTAAAACTCAACAGAATGACTAAACAATTAAAGTTACCTCTTGGCGTGCAGCTACTCGCGGTTGGCATATCTAGTCTTTTCTCTTACAATTCGAGTCCAAACATTCGGGAATGCTCGGATCCCTCGAACCATGGCTCTGATACCAACTTGTAAGACCCCGAATCCCGGGAATCCTACAGTTGGTAATCATATCCAAAATTCACAAAAATTTAAAAAATAACAAAAGCAAGTTCATTTTATTTGAAAACCAGTTCAGAGTATAAAATCAGCAGAAAATAATAAGTACTAAAACAAGTTCCCAAAACCTAGGAAATATGCCGAAAACAAAATTTAAATATGTCTAGTGATAACTGAAAAGAAACAGAGTTCATTATTGAATTCCCCGACTAGATATGCCTTCAACCGTCCAAGTAGTCTCGAGCACGTCTAAGCGGTAAGCATCCTCCTCTAATCCTGAAACTCACACTAACATACACACAAAGTCAACTTAAGCTGAGTGAGTTCAAGTTTTAATAATTGACATTTATATAAATCATTCCAAAAGCTTAAATATAATACGGGATATGAGTACTTAGGCCATAATAACTGATAAGTAGTCACACTTATATATATATATATATATATATATATATATATATATATATATATATATATATATATATATCCCTATGCATAACATTCAATTAATAACAACAAGGTCGAACACACGTACAATCCAAAAACGTAACATTCCATCCGATGGTGATCATGCCACACGAGCCTCCCCCCTCACGGGCTTTCCAGGGCCCGCCACAGGATCTTAGAACCTGAGTAGTATAGTTTGGCCCGGCTAAGATCACCACCCACCGTATGCAAACACAAAGTAGGCATACACAAACATCCATAGTTAATAATAACTAATTAACATCACTAATCATAGGCTATAAGATAACATTCGCGCAAGCATCCATAAATATCATCTCAAAACATACTATAATACAAGTAAGCCCATGCAAAATTATTTAAACGGTTTATCAAGCAAAATTAGTTAGGTGTGTATGCAAGCCCAAAACATAAAGAGAGTGAAAGGTGCATCATGAACTCACCTGACACAAGGCACCAAGTCACCATGAGCTAGAGGGCCCCTAAGTAATCCCACAACTCACCCGCCTACCGGATTATACAAAATAGTTATTAACGATACCAAAAGGACTCGTTTATCCTATGAGGTGTTCTAATATGGTTCAAGTTACCTAAAGCCTCAACCTCACCAAGTTCGATTAAAACAGCCCTGGGGCCTAATATTTACCAAAACCACCCTTAGGTGATCCCGAGAATAAAGAATTCCCATGTTACCCCCGGAAGCGGTAGGTGAGACCAATATATGCATTTAAGAGTTTTTTAGGCACTTAACTTCCAACTCATCCCCGTGTGGGCCAAATTTGATAAAATCACATCCTACTAGCCCACACGACACTACACGAGTTGGATGGGTCGGTAGCTCGCAAGCACAACGCACCAACCAGCGAACAAACGTGAATTCGCATTGTACAGACCCGTTTGAGTAATTGACAACCAATTCAGCCCCCAATACTCAAAAACTCAATTTCTTATAGCCAACAAACTATACAGAGTCTACATCATTCTAATTGGTTGTTAATTCCCTCAAACAACGCACTAGACACCACAATTCACCAACTAGTCAACCGAATTCTAGTTTTCACTTCATCAACAATTGACCAATCTAACGAATGCCAAAATTCATGATACTAAAGTATGACATACAAGACATACCTAGGAAGATTATGGAGCAAGAACCTCAATCAAAACAGCCCCGAAAGATGCTTGAATGGGCAGCCACCGGTTAGGCCTATAACAATCGATTTCCGACCAATAAGCGAGTTATAATGACAAATTAAGGTGTAAAAGACTTGTAGGGATGATAAACTAACCTTAAATTGGGATTTCACACCTTAATCTTGGCTAGAAAACAAAAAAATGAGGTGTTGGGGCTGCTGCTTGCTGCCGATCGGACCACATGAGGGGGGGGGGTTAGGGTTTTGATTATAATATAAAAGTTTTACACTCTAGCCCCTCCAATTAGAAAGAAGTAGCAACTTGGTTGAAAAGTTAATACCGAGAAAGTCACCGAGGAATGCCGGATAAATATCGAGAGATGTACATACTTTACATTCTTTAAATCATTTACCGAAAATTAACGAGCGTTACAGTCGAGATCACGTCGGCCATTTGCTTGATAATTTGGGCTGCCATTTTGTTGGTTGAGTTTCGAGGGCGACGTCGAGGAAAACGAGAAGACATGAGGCGTGAACAATTCGCGTGACATGGGATATAAATATGAAATTCGTATTAGCAACCAAAGGAAACATTATATAAAACATCCCAAAAATCGGAATCAATCGTAAAAATAAATAAAGAAATAAAATCGTATGAAACAAAATTTGAAATTGAAATTGAAATTGAAATATGAGCCATCATGAGTTTTCGTATTTCAATAATAATCTCATAAATTTTTGAATAACCATATGGAAAATATATCAAATTTTGAAATAAGAATATCTATGAACCACTATGGAATTGATACAAACTTAATATAAGTAGTGAAATTGAATAGAAAATCAATTGTTCATGTACCTCCATGACTTTTCATATTTTCAATTCAAACCATAAGAATAAATAAATATATACAAATAAAGAAGACGAAATAAAAATCGACTATTCATGCATCACCATGAATTTTCATATTTTTAATTAAAACCATAAGAATAAATGAATATATACAAATAAAGAAAACGAATTGAAAATTGATATGCATCCCCATAACTTTTCTTATTTTTAATTCAAACCATAAGAATAAATGAATATATACAAATAAAGAAACCGAATTGAAAATCGACTATTCATGCATCACCATGACTTTTCGTATTTTCAATTCAAACCATAAGAATAAATTAATATATACAATTGAAAATTGACTATTCATGCATCACCATGACTTTTCGTATTTCAATTTTAAACCATTATAGGTAATGAATATATAAATAAAGCAAACAAATTAAAACTCGACTATGCATATATCACAATGACTTTTCAATTTTTCAATCAAAACCACAATATAAACAATTGAGTCTTTGGAACCACACGTTGTATGAATCATCATAACTTGTATGTTCCAACATAAAAATAAAAAATGTGTAATCAAATCAAATTGAAAGCTGGGTGCTCGTGTATCATCACGACTTGACAGATTTTCAATTAAACACAAAAATAAAAATGTGTTATCAAATCGAACCAAAAGATGGGTGTTCGCGTATCATCACCACGACTTGACAGACTTTCAGTTACAACGCATTGTAAAACATTGAGGGTCGTAGTCACACGTCGCATGAACTACCATAAGTTGTGTGATCCATGCGACGTGTGACATCCTTAGGAGTGTAACCATATTCTTTTCACAAAAAGAACATGGTCACATTTGAAAACTTAAAGTTGTGATTCGCATGGCATTTGGTGTGGTACGTTTTGGCCTAATAAATTTCATGCACTTTCTGAACTCTCTAGGTAAGCAACCAGGTCCCCGCGTCTGATTGGGATTTATGTGCATTGCTTATCCTTAGGTTTCAATAACCTTGGTGTCAAGAGTTTAGAAAACAAGCACGTCCCGTTTCCAGTTACTACATACCCGTCACGTAAAACCATCTTTAAGAAGAAAAAAATATCGAAAATCGATTATTGTAAATCTTCTTTTTAGGAATAAGCCTTGGACTTGTGTGTGTGCATGTGTATATAAGGCGTAAATGAATCAACAATAATAATAAAATAATAGTCGAATGCATTGAACAATCAAGTAGGGCCCGCATAATTTCTAATCATGCAGCCCTAAACAAATAAACATATAAGTTATAACTAACTAGAACACTACGTCTAATGTCTTATCTTATAGTCACGACTCTGATACCAATCTGTAACACCCCAACTTAAGCGAAAACGCCTGAATGTGACGTACAGGTTGCTCAAAACACATGTGACACTATTAAATGACAATATTATCATTAATTGATTTCAACATCAAATACACAAGTTTGAAAAAAAAAAGATTTACAAGCAAATAAACGAAACTAAACAGCTTAGAGATGGCATTAGTCCATTTGTTTAAAAATCCTAAGTACTAATGCCTTCTTCAAGTATCATCCACTAATGATTATATCTGTAGCATATATATATATATAAAATAAAGTCAACTAAATGAATAGTTGGTGAGTTCAAACAAGTTTAGATATACATACATAAAATCCCTATAATTCCTTGAAACATGTGATAATCGAGCAAGTAAGGTCCTTTACAGTTGGTAACAACCAACGTACTCGGATAATGCGGCCCTTTTCCATTGATAACAAAATTGTCTTGATTGCAAGGGGGGGGCGTATGAACATACTTATTGAGGAAACCACGTGCAAGTAATTTTGAGCAAGTAATCACGTAAACACACAAGTCTATGATATTATTTGTAGTTTTGTATATGAATAAACAAATAAACATTTGATTTGGATAGGATATATATGCTACCCCCAAAAATATAAAAAGCGTTTAAAAGGGGGTGTGATAAACTCACATTGAAATTGAAGATAAACTTGGAATATAAACCGAAAGCGCGTGAAAGAAACCGAAACGATTGAACTACATGAACCATAATTAAAAACAAAAACAAAATCTAACTAACGGGATTATAAAAGTTAAATTAATTTGGTTTTAGAATTTTACATTATTTTAACATATATATTTTATTATTTAAGGCATTTTGTATTATAATATTGTTTTTTAAGCCTTACGGAAATTCTAACGATTTAATATTAGTTAATTAAGAGTTTATTACTAAAATGAGAATTATATTATTTAACGGAACGTTGATTTTAACGGTATAATTTTATTTGAAAACAACTATTTTAGCATATTATAAAGTTAACGAAACGGAAAAATCATATAATTGATAATTACGGGTTTCATGAAACTTTTTAACGGATATAAAAGTTAGGTTTTGGATGAAAAAGTTAAAATTTTAGTTTATATTTAATTTTATTTAATTTAAAATGATTTTATTTAATTTTTAATAATTTATAACAATTTAATAATAAAAGAAAAAAAATTTATAAAAGGCCAAAACAAGCTGACCCGGGTTCGAACTTGGGTCCTATGGATTACACAGATGAAACTCAACCAGTTGGGACCATACATGCTTGTTGATAGGAAATCAAAAACAATTATATATAAACCAACACACTTGTTCATCATCTTTAACAAAACCCTAGAATTCACTTCGTTCAATCTGCTCCCTGTTTGGTGAATTTATATTAGGTTTTTTATTATACGGCTAAAAACGATGCAAAACCACATAACAATTACCTAGAATAGTTTTGGAATGGCGATGAACGGAGTATGGCCGGAAAACAAACTTGGACGAAGAAATTAAGATGCTTAGAGAGTGTATTAGTGAAGTTTGATGTTAAAGACGAGTTTAAATGATAATTTAGGTCCTATTTCTAGTCTTAATTGGAACTTAAGAAGTTAATTTCTTGTTATTGGATTTTCATGTAGATTCCGGTGGTTACCCGGATCAAAACACGTAATTTAGGATATTATCGATTATAGTCTCGCCGTTATTGGTTAAGTGAGTTATGAGCTTTGATTGATTTGTAACGCAAGTTTTAATGGATTTTATGGTCGTCGGGTGTTGTTTCACGGCCATCGGACATTCTAGCGAGAAAAACGCGATTCTAGGGGGGGGGGCTGGGTTAGGGTTAAAATAATAATATTTTGAATAAATTTACATAATTAGCCCCTCAACTTTCATATTCCTTTTAAAAATAGATTTCATGTTTATTTACCAAATGGACCTTGTACTTTGAATTGTTATAATAACGAATTGAAAGTTAATATATTTGGATATTTTTCATAATTTATTCACATTATTTGAAGATCGTTTATATACACAACTATAAATCTCAGAGTTTCGTTAAATGAACAAAACGAATAGAAAACAAACGAACGTTAACCATAAATCATCAAGAATGTAATATTAATGATACACGATAAACAAGAATACATCAAAACGACAAATCGGGTCGGTTTAACGAATATGAATATAAATCCAAATAAAATGACGAATGATACATAAAATACATGCAACAAAACTTGAGATTAATAAATTATATATATATATATACATATATATATATATAGGGAATGGATCTTGCGAGAAATGTGAGAAGTTAATCATAACCATTGATGATGATTGATCTATGGTCTACAATCAAAATGGTAATAGTGTAATTATGAGTTTCATCATCTTAATGGAAATTAATGGAGTTTCAAACAAAAAGAGTATGTTGGTATTTTGCTTTGTAGAAGCCATATTTGTAACTTACATTTCATTATTACATTCCTAAATTTTAACTACATCATCTCTCAAATAAAATATTATACTAGTTTAAGCTCGCAAGAAGTTATCACAACCTGCAAAAAAAATTCATATAATCTATATTATCAAAACTTTTAGTTACCAAATAAATTTGTGGGTTTCACCATACGTTTTCTAGTTTATACAAGCTAACACGTTCTTCAATGTTCATAAAAAAACGTTGACCAACAATATGTTAAAGTTACATTATTTAGGAATTAATTTGTTCACAATTAATTAATTTACTAATTAAATTCATAATTTAAAAATGATTATGTTAAAAGTAATATTATTTATTTTGTTAGTGTATGTGGTATTTCAAATTGTGTTTGTGTATTTTTTTTTTCGTATGTAGGTTCATTTATGTACTATGTAGGTTCATACATGTATTGTATTTGTGGTATTTTGATTAATGTAAGTGTAATTTTTATTGTGTAGGTTTATTTATGTAATATATAAGTTCATATATGTATCGTGTAGGTGGTATTTCGAATAGTGTAGTTCTAATTTTTATCATGTGTACTTTGTAGGTTCATATATATATATATACACACACACACACTTTATATGTGGTATTTTTGAATTATGTATGTGTATCTTTTATCACGTGTAGGTTTATTTAAGTAATGTGTAGGTTCATATATGTACTGTGTAGGTGATACTTTGAATTGTGTATGTGTAATTATTGTATCGTGTGTTGGTTCATTTATGCATTGTGTAGGTGGTATTTTGAAGTGTGTATGATAATTTATATAAAAATCTTGAAATTAAAAATAAAATAAAAAAAGATGTAGATTTGTTTGATGATAAACTGTAAATAAGATGTAAATAGGTTTATGTGTAGGATATGTTGTATGACGTGTAAGATGTTTTGCTTAATGTATAGGATATGCTTTATGATGTGTAGGATATGCTATATGATGTGTAGGATATATTGTTAAGATTGATGTGTAGCATGTATTTTTAATGTGTAGGATATGTTGTATTATGTGTATAGGATATTTTATTAGCATTGACGTGTAGTGTGTATTTTTAATGTCTAGAGATAATTATTAGGAATGAGTTATTTTAATATAAAAAACTGAATTTGTGAAAAAAATTTCAAAATAATAAAAAATTAACAATCAATATAATATAAAAAATGATAAAAAGAAATTCATGTTTGAAACTCCTAAATTATTTATTAGTTATCAAAAACAAATTAGGAAAATTTTACTAATATGTCCTAGTAATTAATTAAACATAAAATAAAAGGGAAATTAGATGATTGTCTAGAAGGACTTCTCGTAATAAGAAAACTTCTGAAATGAACCTAATCACACACACACACACACACATATATATATATATATATATATAAACCGAAAATTAAAATGGGTCGGTTTTCGGGTTTGAAAATTAACGAATGTTATACAATAACACTACCATTAGCCCTTACCACATCATTCCAAACCCAAACCTTAGCCATGCCAATCCAAACCCAAGTTGAACCTATCCAATCAACCGCTCCTCCCACCATTACCCAAGCCACTTTCATGACCCCAACCTCGTTGTCAGTTGGAAAGTATACCACGGCTCCGGTGTACAAGGATCCCATTCTTGAAAGTATTCAGGCACTGGAGGTTCAAACAAGAAGCATGCTAAACGTGAGTTGCTTATGATAGAGTTTGTAGGGGAACAGGGGAAGAAGGAGGCTAACTTGGTTAAAAGGGTTGCCAAGCTGGATGTAACGCCTGTAAATTTCGTTAATCGGCTCGATCGTTTATAAATGTTCGTTTAAAAGCCGGGGTTTCATCTTTCTAATGTTGAGCCTTGTAATACGTTTCAAAAGTCCGTTTATCCATCCTTTTGCTCGAAACATCGCCTCTTATAACTTAAAGCGTTAGATTAGAATGTAGCACCCGACATTTTCATTTAAACGACATGCACGTTGTAGAGTTTGTATGTTTATCGGGTTTGATCCGGCATTCTTCGGGACCTCCTGGTCATCCTCTTAAGTTAAATTATTTAACCTTTCATCAAAGTTATCACGTTTTTCAAGTTAAAGGGGCCTAAGTCTAACATTATTATAATAAACCCTAACCTCCTTCCTTCTCCCTCCTCACTACCGATCGGCAGCAGCTCCAAACCGCCCACCTCGTCTCCGTGCAGCTCCATCCGAGTTCCAGCCCTCCCGAGTCTAATTCAAGGTCGGTATTAAGTGTCTACAACTCTTTTTCACCTTAATTGATCATATTAACGCGCTTATTGGTCGTTAGGGTTGAGTTTTGATTATAACAATTTCTGACAGATTCATACTCGTTTATTGTAGGGTCTGTAACGCGATGATAACTCATTGTTTTTGATCGATTCTTATTTCCATCATGTTCTACTTTGAGTCTAGTTTCCAGAAAGGTATAATACGTAATTTTTGGACGAGATTTGAATACTTTTTATGATTTTATAAGATCGAGTGTCAAAGCTAATGCCGGGATGACGGATTCTGGTCTGTCTTCCCGACATCATAACCTTTTTTTGACAAGTCTAAATTGGTTGGTTCCACTTCTGAAAGTTAATATTTTGAGTTAGGAACCAAACCCAATTGGAATTGTTTAATTTGGCTGGGTAATGATTTTTATAAAAATAAAACCATTTTGTTGCGCACTGAAGTAGCTGCACGTACCTTGCTGGTTGTACGTTTTCTCGGCCCTGAATGTTATTATTGAATGGTGATCTTGGCCGGGCCAAACTATACGACTCAGGTTCTTAAATCCTGTGGCGGGCCCCAAAAAGCCCGTGAGGGGGGAGGCTCGTGTGGCATGATCATCATCGGAATGTTACGTGTTTGGGTTGTACGTGTGCTCTGCCCTGAATGTTATTATTGAATGTTATATATATATATATATATATATATATATAGGAATGCACGTATAGAGATGTTCATACGTAAGGATGATTATTGATTCAATGTGATGACCTAATTGGTGTATTTCCGTTTACAGTTTTAAAACCGTTGGAATGATTATTAAGACTTTTGTTATAAATATATGGATGTGCATAGATGTCTAAGTACGAATACTTAGTGTCGATGATGGCCTAACTGTTAGTATCCCGTTTTATATTTAAACTCTTGGAATGTTTTATAATTCCGTTTTATATGTAGACCCTTGGAATGTTTTATAATCCCGTTTTATATTTAAACTCTTGGAATCTTTTATAATCCCGTTTTATATTAAACTCTTGGAATGTTTTATAATCCCATTTTATATTTAAACTCTTGGAATGTTTTATAATCCCGTTTTTATATGTAAACTCTTGGAATGTTTTATAATCCCGCTTTTGTATTTAAACCCTTGGAATGATTTATTTAAATGTCTATTATTAAAACTTGAACTCACTCAGCTCAAGCTGACTTTGTGTGTATGTTAGTGTGAGTTTCAGGTTTAGAGGAGGATGCTTACCGCTTGGACGTGCTCGAGACTACTTGGACGGTTGAAGGAATAACTAGTCGGAGATTAATACGCAAACTGTTTTCTTTTCATTTATTACTTTAAACATTTAAATTATGGTTTTGGGAACTTGGTTTTAGTACTTGTGATTTTTCGCTGTTTATTACTCTGAAACGATTTTAATAAGATGAAATTGTTTGGTTTTAAATTTTTGTGAATTTGTGGACGTGATTACCAACTGTAGGATTCTCGGGATTCGGGGTCTTACACTGGAAAGTGAGCGTGAGGAAGATAAAGGCCTCATTGAAAACCAAAGATTGTGGATAGAAACTCTCCATAAGCGAGTTGACAGTCAACAACAATTATTGACTGATCAATCTTTGTCACTCGCTAGGCAACACGATGAAGGGTTGAGGGTTGAATCGAGAATCTCCTATCTTGAGAGTGACTTGCCATCGTTCTTTCGTCTTCAAGCCAAGTTACAAGATGACTTGGAGAAAGGCACGTATCGAGTGTTACAGGAGACCGAGAGGTTGGAATCCAGGATCGGATTACTTGAGGTTGATCAAAGATCCTCAAGGAATGTCGGCACTTTCATTGCCGAAAATACCAAAATCTGATCCGAAGTCAACAGACTGAAGGAAAAATTGGCCAAGCAAGATAGGTTGAACGAGATTCAATTTAAAGTCAACGAAGAGATGGCCAACAAGTACCTCGCCGCCTCTAAGATCATGCATATAACAAATCAAAATATGGAGGATCTCGAGGGGGTCAACTTAATGTTGTCTTTGGGGGTTAGGTGAATCCCATGAGAGGAGTAAGGAATGGCAAAGGCAAGGAAGGAAAGCAGGTTCAGGCTAGTCCTAGTGGTGCGAGTGTGATGGTTACGAGTGGTGTCGAGACTATGGTTACCACAATAGTGTCTGCTAGTATTGTTGGTGGTGAAACTGTTGTAGCTCCGGACATTGGAGCTAAGGAGGAAGAAAGTGAGGGTGAGACCGACGAAGATGAGGAGGATGAAACTAATGAGGAAGGTGATGATCCTCATGACAGTTTCGATGAGGATCTAAGCGATGACGACAACTCAATTATAATAATAATAGCGGTGATGGTGGAGACGGTATTGTTGGCGGTGGCAGTGGAGATGGGCAACAATCAGCTTCACATAATGATGTACCAAGAAGCGAGCCACTGATCACTAATGCTGCCAAGAAAAAAAGAGACACGAATGCTGCTGTGGAAAAGGGTTTCTTATCCATTTTCAATGTTGATGAATGTGCAGGTACCGAGTCTCAAAGGAAAGAAGACAATGATGATGACAGCATCAATTACTCCCTGAACCCGGAGGCACCGGTTCATGTGGTTTAAGAAACGGTTCAAGAGCCTATGACTGTGGTGGCTCTTGCAGCAACTGGTGCTGAAACTTCTCAAGCGCCAAAGAGAAGAAGAAGTGGTATGTTATCGGCAAACCCGCAATTCTTAGATGCCGAAACTACCAGTATCATGATGATTCACCCATTCTATACTGCAAATGGCATACCGACAACAAAAGATGGGCAATCAGACGTGCCAATGAGGATCTGACCTACTTGAGTTACTCTAACATGCATTCATTGTCACAATTTGACATGAAATATTTTAGAAGAATTGTAGCAAGAGGCGCTTATGAAGAGAACTTGGAAGGATGGTTCAAGCACTTCTTAAGTAGAGAATGGAATGATGAATACCCTAACTTCACTCTCAACAAGGGTAGATCATACCTTCATCCTACTGAAGTGGACCCCAGCACCCGCAAAAGAAGAAAAGCTTGGAGGTACAAGATGCCTGAAGACCGAGGTGAGCCGATCTTCCATGGTGAACCGTTCACTCCCAACATGCGGTATGACTTTGTTGCTTGTGAGTTTGACAATGGCACAGGGGAGGTGGTCATCCACTATGAGACCATGCGCACACTCCGTTTCTTTGACGAGCATGAGCTGGCGGGTCTTGACAAAGAGGATTCATTGGAACTTTACAATTCTCCTTTGTCCACGGTGGAAGATGTTTGGAGGGACAACACCGATAAAATAGTTGAAAAGTTCAACAAGTTCGCTCACTATCTTGTTGATATTCAACTATTTTATTACACGTCACCCTTCGAATATGAGACCGACTGACGACGGAAGCTGAAGATAATACGAAAAGACTAGAGATAGATTGTAGAGCAACGTTTTGTCTGTTTAGTTTTTTGTATTATTTTAAGTTGTCACGATGTATTTTACGTAGCTTTTGTCTATTATAATATCGTTTTGGCCCAAGGCCTTGTATTGTGAGCCCATTGGACCAATTATAATGAAAATCAAGTGCATGGAGATGCATTGTTAATCGTGCATCCTTCCATGCACTAAACAACATTTTTGAAAAACATAATATCTTATCCACTCACCAACTCTCCTCTCCCTCTCTTTTCTTTCCAACCGGTTCATAAACAGCACCAACAAGATCTGAGATCTTGTTTTACTTGAGAGTGATTTCTGCTAGCTCTTAAGGAGATTGATTCAAGAACATTGTTGTTTGATCCCGTATCTTGGACCTACAGTTGTATCCACCGAAAAAACTTAACGCGTGACGAGTTATGGTAGGCTTCATTAATCTATCAGATCATTTCTTGTTTACGTCGACGAAGGAACAATTTGGTCACTTTGAAAATTTTTTTGAATCCATAGCTGTATTTTGATACGCTTGGTAAAAATTGACTATTTTAGTAATTTTCCCAAATTTATAATGTGATCAGCATATAGAAGTTTTATAAAAATCCATCATTCATACTAACCGTTAAGAGTTCCTTCAGTGATCTACTGGAAAATGAATTACAACTACCTTATATACCGATGGAGTATCAACAACGAATTAGTGACACTAACCACCTTTTGTTTACGGATCACAAATGGATCTTTCTATTCGTGAAATTAGTCATACGTTTTATACAATAACATTATGATTTGAACAATAAATATTTACCCTGAATCTTTTAAATACACAAAAGCAATTGTTAATTAACTGTAAATTAAGTGGACCCAAGCATCTAAAAACATAGAATAAATTAAAGATGCAGTTGGAATTTTAAAATAAGTAAAAAAAAGTTCAGAATATCCAAACACAAAATGTTAACTAATTAATAAAACAGGAAATACAATTTACAACTTATGAGTTACATTGATCAAACGGTTACTAGATAGAAAATGTTTCACGATCGATCTTTCAAATTTCATTTATCTTCCATGCTTCGTTAGATAATGGTGTTTTGCTCCAATCAACATCATGACCAATACATTACACATATATGATGTATTGGTATGATCTCGATGCAACAAAACCAACAAATATAAGGTTCACTTGAAATGTTGATGGTAAACGTACATACTAGGAAAAAGTGAGCTGGATACGTTGTGCAAGATCCTCAGCACTTAACTTGCATTCGATTCCAATCTACCAAAATCATAAACCAGAAATCAACACAAATCTTTTCTTAACTCACTATAACTATAAATAGCCATAGCAATATATATATATATATATATGGGGAGATTTCAAATGAGAACCCTTTTGAGTTTTAAGAACTCGAAAGAACTCAACGTAACGATTTTTTTTTCGAAATTTTTTTTACACATGCGTAATATATGTAGGTTACATATACGTAAAAAAATTACATAATTTTTTACGCACCGAGTCGACTTTTTACACATGTGTAACGGACGTAAAAGTTTGTGTAATCACTTACATATTTATTTTCTCTCCTACTTTGATTTTTTGGTCAGATTTAATCTCTCTCAACCACATATTCCAATCCATTTAATTAAATGTATGGCAAGAATTGAGTTCTTAAGTTCTTAAAACTCAACATGGTTCTCAAAATATCCCTCCCCTATATATATATATATTCTAAACTTTCATCCAACAACAACAACAATCATACCTAGTAAATCTCACACATAGCAAAACTATTTGTGAGGTCTGGGAAGGATGTGATGTAGGCAAGCCTTACCTCTATCCCTGAGGAATAGAGAGGCTGTTTCTGAGGGACCCCCGGCTCCAAAAACAAGCAACATAATAGTAGAATAGTAAATAAAGTATAAAATAGACTATTGGGAAAATGCAATATTTAGTATTAACGAGAAAAAAAAAATGATAAGTAGATAAAATAATTAAAATAAATAGCAGTATTAATAGTAAAAATAAACAACACAAGTAACAGAAACAAATTATACTAAGCTGGTCAGGTCATGGCTCTAAGACATATTTCTAAACCAAAACTATATCATTTTCCTAGAAGTCCTTAACCTTAATCCTACGTCTCCAAGACATATTTCATCCAACAAATGTTTACAAAATTAAATATGATGGGTTTTATTTTTTACTTAACATTATTTTTTATGGTGTTAGAGCATTCTCATCCGGTTCCCCAAAATATTATGAGAGGAGTTTGTAAATTATAGGGTGAGGTTTTGATTGCTTGTGAGTGTAAATTATAGGGTTGAGAGAGAAAATGCAGCTTTTTTTTTGTAAATTTAGGGAAAAATTAGTGATTTTTTTTGTAAATTATATAGTGAAAAAAGAAAACTGTAATAATTAAAATACAAAAAAAATATTATTTAATTAAAAAGAAGAGAGAAATATAAGGCTTTTTAATATAATTATAGAGATGAGAATATGGAATCGGTTAAGAATTCTCTTAGCAATGCTCCAATAAGACTTTAGTTAAATCGTCAGTAATTTATATTTGAGTAGTTAGTTGGTCCTGCATTCAACCCGTACAGAAATAAATGAAACATATACTTAATTAAGGCATGTATGCATGCAGTACATGTAAACAAAGTGCTTTATCAGAGAACTAAATAAAGATAAGCTCACCTTAATGGTAAATGAGTTAATCATTGTGTCGTCAACAGTGTTGATTGTAGCCTGAAGGATTTCAAGAGATAAGTCTTCAAGAACCAACATTATCTTCATTGCATGTCCTGGTAACGGAGACGATACAGTCTTCAGAAGAAGATTAGCCCCTGAGAACTTTACCTCAACATCGGCAATTGAAGACTTCGAATTGGCAACAAGCTCGTTAATGGTATCAGAATTAGATGAAGAATTACAAGGTGAAGCTGGTGCTGTATTAATCATGGATGATAGAGATTGTAGGTATGAAGTGGTAGATGGCAACCAGTTGTGCCTGTATGGGCTCGTTGATTGTGGGGTCCTTGTAACAAAATAGAAGAAATCAGCAACCGGAAAAAAAAACACAACAGAAAATTGCTGCAATTATATATTCTATATCTAGCAACTTTTATCATAGAAAAAGAACAAATCATACGTAAACGTATATATAGAAACCTAACAAAAACAATGTTTTTTTGTTGCTATCTATGATAGTTTATACAACGGGAAAAGTGAATACGGTGCTGTTAGCCGTATAAGCTTGTACGTCAAACCAATCAAAACTACGTAGTTTTGATTAAAACCCCTTATTTAATTCACGATCCCTTCCATATTTACAAAAAATTTCATATCTTGACTTATGACTAGACCATCTTTTGTGATTTCAACAAAGAAAAGTTTTTACAGGTTTTTCAAGATGAAACTTATATGGTTTTTATTGAATAAATTTGTTTCTCATTCATTTATAATTGAAGTATTATGTATGGCATTATTGATAGTAATACGGAACTTATAAATTGAATAGAAAAAATAAAACAAAATAATCCAAGAAATGAAGTCACTAATGTACAATTTTAAGGAGTGAAAAGTTTTGCAGATTTCAATATATGGTTTTTGTGATTTTATTGTATAAATCTGTTTTTCAATGCATTAATTAAAATTCAAAAAAATAATAAAATAATCCAAAATCGGCAAGCCAATTGCGTGCATGAGCTGATCCAAACAGTTGAAAACTAAGTTATATTTGTGGTAGGAATTGGGGAAAACTTAAGGGGAAAAAATGATTTGAATATTCAAGATTACTATATAAAAGGGGAAGGTATTTTAGTTAAATAAGGAGGTTTTAATCAGAACTACGTAGTTTTGATTGTTTTGACGTGAAAGCTTAAACGCCCAACAGCACTGTATTCACTTTCCCCTTATACAATTGTACTGTACACTAAGTGTCATTAAATATCTTAACCTATAATTTTTCTTTTATGCACAACTAACAACTATTAACTAACTTACAAGTCTAGATTAATATATAATATCTAACAGTGTCTCATATGGAAATCAAAAATCATATTATAAACGTAAACCAATTATAATAATGCATAATAATAAGTAAAGTAATAATAATAACACCAGTGTAGTTTTTATAATCGAATATTCCCCCTAAACTAAGCTTTGTTTAGGCTAGTTTAATTAAGAGATAATTTTATCTACATCTTTCTCATTGAATGCATAATTTGATTATTTCTTTTGTGATAAGATGCTTGTTTTCCTTTGTTGATAATATTTCTTCTTAATAAGTTCTTGCCTAAGAATTCTTCCAATCAAAGAAACTAGTGTTATACCCGGCGCGTTGCGCCGGGCAGGTTGGTAAAACCCAGGTGATGATATACCCAAATGTTGCCGGTCCTAGGCGTTGAGCCGGTAAGTCGACGCAAATTCAGTCGGTTTCGGTTAAGTGCTTTATAATACCAGAACTTAAAACCAAAGATAAAATAAAAATATATAAAATTTGAGGTGGATCAATTGAGTGGTGTCAGCCGGAAAGACTCAGGCATTGGGAAGATCCGAGCATTGCCGATTTTGAAAGTTGAGACGGCGAGTCTACGCAAATTCGGCCGATTTCCATCACATTGGTTACGACACAGAAATTAAAACAAAATGCAGTAAGTCTACGCGAATTTGTTCAGTTTCTGTTATATTTGTCACAGTACCGGAACTAAAATAAGAAAAAAAAAACAAAATTCAACTACAAATACGGTGCCGCCAAGTGGTCCGATTGGTACTTAGCGGCACCAATGTTTGTAATTATATAATATAATATAATATAATAATTAATTTGAGAACAGTTTTCAAATTTGAGGATTTCGTGTCTTCCATCTCAAATTAGACATCTCGAGTACCACCTATATTCCTTGATGCAAGTCTGATCAGTTGCATTTGTATTCATCATTATCACTTGATCGCCTCTTCTAGTTTGTTGGATATCAAATCTCTCTTATCTCGTAAGCAATACAATTTCATTTTATATTCATTCTCTTATATTATATCCTTTTGCAAATATATAGGAGAATTGTGCATGTGTTCCGATCATAGCATGAAACCACAGTCCAAATTCAATAAGAAGAAGAAGATGAACCGGGAATTGCCACTATCTGCAAGTGGTATTAGAGTCCAGGTTAAGAAGATTTTGCAATAAAAATTGCAACTTCAATCCCTCCCATTGCAGTTCATCCATCGATCTGGAACATTGTTGTTTAGATATAGTAATCTAAAATCCAATTACGGGAAGAAAGTGATACATATAGATTGGAAGTGTTGCAATTGGATACTAGACAAAGAGAAGGCACATGGAAGAACAAGAAATCATTGGAAGCAACGAGGAAAGTCAAAAAGGCAAAGGCCTTTAAGCGAGATGATGCTCGTAAGATTGCAAAGGTTGGAGACAAGGGTGATACGGACGGCAAGCGAAGAAAGATCTACAAATGCTATCATTGCCATACTCATGATCATTTGGTGGCAAATTGTCCAAGTAAGTTTTATCAAAATTTTTCTTGTAAAAACTTCCAATTGGGAAAAAATCTGGGTTGTTGATGGCTTGTTTAAGAACGCATGTGTGGGAATGAATCCATGTTTAAAGATTGAAAAAGTGTTTTTCAATTGAAATGAGAATCGAAAAGGATGGGATTCTATTTTCTCATGGATTAGGAGAAATAGAGATTGTTGTGAATGGGAAAACTAGATCCATTCCAAGTGTATACCATGTACAAGCCTAGAACAAAAATGTATTGAGTTTGTCTCAATTGAAAGATCAAGGTTATGATGTAACTCTTAAAGGGGATAAGTGTTACAACACTATGTTTGATTAAAGGAATAATCAAGAATGTGATCGATCCAGAAAATACTTATTTTAATAATTTTGGATGATCAAACAAAAGAAAAGTATGATGTTTGTGTTGATCATGAGAAGAAAAGATTCGGATGTCTAGAATGTTAGAACAAAATAAAATAAATAAAAAATCAAGGGTCAAGTTCTTGGACAGCACTCTACACACATGATTATGTGATATCATGACGTGTAAAGAATCTTTGAGAGAAGAATTCACTAAATTCGTGAGGTGTTTTTAGAAGAGCACTTCAATCAAACTATCAAAGAATACCCGCAAAAACTTCCAAGTGGTGATGAAATTGATTTGTTCGATCTATATTTATATATGGGAGAAGCAGGTGATTATAGGCAAGCCACTAAAACTGGTAAATGGTTAGACATAGCATTAAAGATGGGTTTCCAACAATGCTATCTGACTAACCAAAGTCACTACAAAAAAAGGCCATTTAGTGGCACACATTTTTAATGGCATTTAGGTTTTGTGTCACTATTTAGGTTTTTAATGGCACTTCGTTTGCTTACAAAACATGTTTAGTGGCACTTAGTATTAGTGCCGCTAATTTATGATTTTAGTGGCACTTTAGTATGCCACTAAAAATATAGTGTCACACATTTTTAATGGCATTTAGGTTTTGTGCCACTAATTTAGGTTTTTAATGGCATTTTGCATATGTCATCTTTGTTTATAACACATTTTTAGTGGCACTTAGTTTTAGTGCCACTAATTTATGTTTTTAGTGGCACTTTGCGTATGCCACTAAAAATCTAGCGTCATAATTTTTCAATGGCATTTAGTTTTTGTGACACTAATTTAGGTTTTTAATGGTACTTTGCGTATGCCATCTTTGCTTATAACACATTTTTTGTGGCACTTAGTTTTAGTGCCACTAATTCATGATTTTAGTGGCACTTTGCGTATGCCAGTAAAATCTAGTATCACGCGTTTTTAATGACATTTAGCTTTTGTACCACTAATTTAGGTTTTTAATGACATTTTACGTATGACATCTTTGCTTATAACACATTTTTGGTGGCACTTAGTTTAAATGCCACAATTTATAATTTTAGTGTCACTTTGCGTATGCCACTAAAAATCTAATGCCACGCGTTTTTTATGGCATTAAGCTTTTGTACCACTAATTTAGGTTTTTAATGACATTTTGTGTATGCCATCTTTGCTTAACACACATTTAGTGACGCATACCTTTAATGCGACTAATTTATAATTTTAGTGGCGCTTTGTATACGCACATAAATCTAATGACTGTTGAAAGGAAACAAAATAATGCAATTTTATGGTAAAAAAATGGATGGAACTTCTCAACATAGATCTTAGGCCTAAAAGTCTATAATGAGTTATTTTATTGATATTCTGCTAAATCAAGAAAACTTGTGATCTAATTTTAAAGTTAATAATAATCTCATTGTTTGGATCTATCTGTATGATCTTTTATATAGGTTTGTGTGTGAATATTATGTAATTCTTATGTGATTTAATATAACTAAAAGATAGCTGAGCGAAAACTAGTTAAAAGTATTGTGAAAAACAATATGAGCCGGAAAAGTTAGTATAACTAGACTAAGTTGTAATGGGAAAAAATAATTAAATGAATATTAGTGAACAAACAAGACGTGTTCATGTTCATTTGTCTAACTAAATGAACAACTTTTATGTTCATGTTCGTTCGTTCGCTTATTAAATAAACGAACATAAATGAGACTCTTTTCAAACTTAAAAGAGCTCGTGCTCGCGGTTGGCTCATTTAACAAATAGAAAAAAATATATGAAAATAATTATAATTATATAAAAAAAATAATTGATAAATAGTAAATGAGCCGAGCCGAGCTCGATCTTGAAAATCTACTCACGAGCTGAGCTCAAGCTTTTAAAATATAGCTCAAAATGAGCCGAGCTCGAGCTCAACCTTCGTGTAAGCTAAAGGAGACAAGCTCAAGCCTAGTCAAGCTCGGGCTCAGCTTCGCGTGTTTGCACTTCTAGATATCCTATCTATTAAATAATAATATAGTTTTAAAAAGATACCATTACACACACTGGAATATATAGATTTAAAAAAAACCACAAAATAATAGTTCTGCACAAATTATAAGTCTCCACGAAACCATTGATGGAGACGACGTGACACTTCTCCGTCGACGGTATCACCAAATCAATGGCGATGGTAACTTCTCCGCATCACAAAATCTCCGGCGACGGTAACTTCTCCACTTCACCAAATCTCCGACGACGGTAACTTCTTCACTTCACCAAATCTCCGGCGACTTTAATACGATTTGAAATTAGGTTCAAGTGTTTAATTGTGACTGAGCTTTTAGTTGAAATTAGGTTAACTGTATGATTGAGTTGTTAGGTTATTGGTTGGCATGATTTGAAGCTAGGTTTAAGGTATAGTTAGGCATTGATTTTTAATTAGTTAAAATAGACCAATATTAGTTTTCTTATTATAATATATATAGTAAAATATATATTTTGTTCATATCCGTAGTTATTATTAAATGATGTGTTTATATTTGATAAGTTAGTTAATTAATTAAATCTTAGTTATTGACTTCCCTAGAGATCTCAAAGTAGACTAAGTTCGATCCATTTTAATTACTATTTAAATATCACCGTTTAGATAAAATATACTCACAACCTGTTATTTTATCTTTCTTTTGGAAAGTAATGGTGATTTATGGTTCTTGTCTATTTCAATACATGCCACTAATCTTGCTATCTTCTAACTAATTTTTTGTGAAAAATATATACAGACTATTTTGTCCAGGGTACACTTTTGGTTTTCATTGCATCGATAGAATATACTGTTTGGAGAAAGGTTCCCGAGCAAAAGAAAGAAGATATGTATTTACTCGTTAAGGCATAGTCTTTTATCAAGCTTGATATGTAGTGACCCATTAAGTAAGAGGTATATGTTAATATATATAGTTTCTATTTGTAGTCCAAATTTGTTATTAATCCTAAAGAAACAGATGAGATGTGATGCTAAAAGATCGAACCGCCCAAGATGAAGGAGCGTCATGTTACCAGGACAAAGTCGTTTGCTAGACTTTCTCATGAAGAGGTATTATTTTCGCTATTTTGAAATAAATTATTGTCTTTTTTTTGTTTCTTGTCCTTAACTAAACATCAAACATAATTACATGCCATGAATAATAATGTTGTGTGCCCAACATGAGGTGAACTACATATAAAAACTCACACTCGTAAAGATGGAACAATTATTGACGAGGAAGCTGCTAAAGTTGTGGTAATGTATATTTATGTAGGGATGAGCTTGATAATTGGTATCGATACCACAGTCGCATACCAAATACCGCACCGAATTTCTCGGTTCGGTACCGATTACGAATTCTAAACATCCCAAAATTGTATAAATTGTAATCATGAAAAAAAATAAACAGAAAAATAAGATAAAATTCTAAATAAATGATACTAATTTCATTGCATTTTATAAATCAGTAAAATGTTACCTCTTTTTCAGTTTTTACCATTGTACTTCTTCACCTGTGTAGCTAATAGTGTCTTACAATGCAAACATAAGAAATATTAGTCTATCTTATTTTCCAGCCAAAAGATTAATGAAAAACAAATATATATTTTGATTTCTAGTAGGGGTGTAAATGGGCTTATCTGAGTCCGAGCTCGATTCGCAAATTTGCTCAATCTCGATAAGTGAACCTTGGGCTAGGGCTCGTTTATTAGCATTATACATTACTAGTTTAAAGATATAAAGTGATAAATTTACTAACTTGGGAAAACCATAGTTTATTAACATTAGGTGTGTTTCGGTCTTTTCAAAATTACTCATCTTTATTATTTTGTATTTAGGCTTCACTAAAAGCTATTGCAAGTGACTCTACAAACGCATCCGGATATCTAAGTGATTTTTCAAATGATGAGTACTCAAAGTTAGGCCCGGAGAAAGAGGGATACGTTCGATTAGTTGGAAGGATGTCAACCGCAAAAAGTAAAGGTGATTCTTCAACAAATTCACAAACAATTGATCAACTAATGAGTGTTGTCAATATTATGTTCAACATTATTCAAGAACATATTCCCAGTGTAAAATTGTCTTCGGTTCTTAGCGATATGAACATAAAGGTAATCACATTCATAAACTATTGTTTATTCTTTGTTCTATTGTTACACATCTAATTGTTCTTATTTATATGTTTTAGGTACCGGGTACAATTTCTCCGGTTAACCAACTATCATCTTCACGAAATAATAATGGTAATTTGTTTATGCCATTAGTTTGTAACTCGAGAAGCAAATCCTAACCGGTTAACTGAACCGTAACCGAAACCAGCTAATAGCCGGTGTTGGAGAAACCGGTTGCTTTCCAATTCTAATCAATGGTTAAAAATCGGTTAGAGGTTTTCACATAGGAACCATTCCACTGAAACCGGTTAACGAACATATATTATTTAATAAATTATTATGTTAAAAAAACAATGCATCACCATACTGAAAATATATTAATATATATTAAATAATAGTATAGTTTAAAAAAGAAAACATCCCATCTCCATACAAACTCAACCTAATGGTTCCTATGCTTTTGGATTTTCACAGTTATGAAATTAAGTAACAAAAAATCATCACGAAGCTCTAGAGATCCACTACATTGAAATATATTATTATATATTAAACAATAGTATACTTTTAAAGAAAACTACGCATATCCACACTGAAATATATTATTATATAATAATTAAGCCAACTACATAAGTTAGTGTTCATATTGTTTACATACCGAAGAGTTTTTATTTTTTTTATTAGGTACTTTGCATGAAGATTGAAGATGATGAAAGGTGAAACTTTTAGTTTTATATAAATATTTGTTGATTCCCTTTTTATATTATTGATGTTTTTGTTTGACTTGAGAGTTATTAGACATTTAATATGCGTTTGGAATGTGATTTGTATGTGTTTAGAATGTGATCGAATTTTTAATTGTGGTAAAGATATTATGATTTCTATATTTGAGAATTTAATTTTTATTTTATATTGTTAAAAGGTGCCACTAAGATCTCAAAAATTTGTGGTGGCAGTTAAAAAAATGCCACTAAAGCTCAAAAGTTTGTAGTGACAGACAGAAAAGTATCATTAAATACCGAAGGTTTGTAGTGGTAGACAAAATAGTGTCACTAAGGGGGTGTTTGGTACAGAGAAAAAAAATGAGAAGAAATGGAAATGGAAATGGAAATAGGAGAGAAATGGAATTGGAAAGAAATGGAAATAGGTGGAGAATTGAAAATCATTTCCTTTGTTTGGTAGAATAGAGAAAAGAAGTGAAAATCATTCTCCTTCTCTCAACCTAACTCTTCCAGCTACCACCAACTCCACCTTCTCCTCTCTCTCTCCGGCGACCGTTCTTCCTCCTCTATCTTCTTCTAATCCACCACGGCCACCAACCACTAAAACCACAGCTGCCGCCAACCACTCCGCCGCGATTTAGGGTTGCTAGTTGCGAACGGACGGACGCCGGTCGGAGTAGGACGCGACGGAGTAGGGTTCCGCCAGTCGGAGTAGGACACGAACGGATGTTTTTGCCTACATCATCGCCGGAGTTGCTAGTTGCAACGCGACGGAGTAGGGTTCCGCCGTGCCGGACATCATCGCCGGTCGGAGCAATGGAAATAATACTATACACACTTTTTGCCTACACCGAGAAGACAGATGAGTAGAGCAGAGAAGCGATGGTGGCTCACAGAGAATTCCGTTTCTCTTCAAAATGGAGAGAATTGGATTTCTCAATTTTTTGCCTACACCCAATTCCCAGAGAAATCCAATTCTCCCCCCAATTCTCTACCTAATTCTCCCAAACAATGGAAATCCAATTCTCCACCCTCTTTTCTCTCTACCAAACACCACCTAAGAGTTTATGGTTTTAGTGGCAGACAAAAAAGTGTCACTAAAAGTTTGTAATGGTAGAAAAAAAAGTGTCACTAAACGTCCAAAAGCTTGTAGTGGCAGACGGATAAAAATGCCACTAAAAGTACAAAATGTTTTTAATGGCGTAAAGAGAAAAATGCCACTAAAAGTCCAAAATGTTTTTAACGGCATACGAAAAAAGTGCCATTAAAGCCCAAACGTTTGAGTGGCGAATGAAAAAAGTGCTATTGAATGTTCAAAATGTTTTCAATGGCATACGGAAAAAAGTGTCACTAAAAGTTCAAAATGTTTTCAATGGCATATGGGAAAAAGTGCCACTAAAAGCCAAAAAGTTTGCAGTGGCAGACAAAAAGTGTCACTAAAAGGCTTTAGTGGTAGCGCTTCTAGTGACACTTTTTTTGTGTGTCACTCGTTCCAACAAGGTTCTTTAGTGACAATTTTGTGGTTTCTTGTGATACTATTTGTGTGCCACAAAATGGCTTTTTGTTTGTAGTGAACCTATACCAGTATATCTAGACCTAATGGCTTAGAAGTGCGAACTCGAGAAAAAAGGATCCTGGTGAACCAAGCACATGTTTAATAAAAGAGGAAGAGAGGGCTGAAAATTTGAATGATAGATATCAAGAGAAAGAGCAAGATGTTCTTATGATAGAAGGAAGTAATGAATGATGAAGATAAAGACTTAGGACATTAGGCTAATTATGAATGCCCTATAAAGAACGTTCAGCTTTACTAGAAAATAAAGAAACAAATAAGGAGGAAACTCTTGAAAAAGCACGTACTCTTGTTGGAAGATATATACTTATGAGGAAACCATTAAAGACAATGAACTCAAATTGGATTGCTTTGAAACTTTGATGACTTCTTTCTTGGGAAGAACTTGAAGCCGGATCATTTCCTTTGAGGGGGCAAATTTTAGCATTTAATTAATCCATTCAAAGGAACCAGACGGCCCAATTAGTGTTTATTTAGTTTATGCTTGAAAAGACAAAATTGTATTAATATTTCTATGGTGTCCGGGCCACCAAACAGTTAGTAAATAAAGTCCCATCTTTGTATTCAATTCAGATGTAAACGGGAGTTAGGTTGATCCATGGCAAAGTAACAACAGTGTTTGACGGTTTATTAACAACCGGAGCATTGAAATGACGCAACGGTTCTTGACGTGCCTAACCAATCCTATATACGCCCGTTAAACAGTTTGTAAACAATTATCAATTGTAAGCAATACAATTTCTGTTATTATTCATTCTCTTATTTTACTTCATTTCGCAAAATACATACGATAATTATGCATGTGTTCCGATCATAGTATGAAGCCAAAATCCAAGTACAATAAGAAGACGATCCAGGAATTGCGACTGTCTGAAAACATAAGCGTCAACTCAACCTCGGATACCACTTCTTTGAACAATGAGAACAAAAGTCACAAAAATTGCATTGCAGAAACTTCAACACAATAATAATAATAATAATAATAATAATAATAATAATAATAATAATAAATAAAAAAAAATTACGACACATGTTTATTCTATTTCCATCAAGTTATATGACAGAAAAGAACATTTAATTCTGCAGTAATAAATTACACAGAGTAAAAACTTAACCAGAAAATAGTTCTTTAACTGCTCATGTCATCATTGACGCTTTATATAACTAGCACAAATTATTTTAACTGCCTTTTTTTTTAATTCAGTGCATCTTACAGTTATTAGCTAAGTTGCAAGTCTAGATTAGATCTGACAAACCTGGGGCTAATGGGCAAGCTTGGCCTTGGGCTCAAAGGTGGTTTTCTAGGACTCAGAGGAAGGGTTCTGGGACTTGAAATGAGTCTTGGGCTCAGCACATCACTGTACACTTTTCTTTTCTTCTTAGCCTCTAAAGATTGCAGCACTTGCTGCAATTCAGTGATGTAGTCAATTACACCTCCAATTATTGAAGCTTGATCTCCCTATAGTTTGCATAAACACATGATAATTAAGGGGCGTTCAGAATTGCATATTAAAGTTTTGAATAATTAGTTTAAAGGTTGCTTGTTCAAAACTATCTCATGAAACCGCTTAATTATACACATGTACTTAGCTTCAATATAAGAGAAAGACAGTGAGTGGTTTGGGATGGCAAAAGCCGGAAAACCGCCATATTTATGCCTAAAGCAAGATGAATAATTAGTGTATGATGCGGTTTTTACAGTTCTGGACATAATAGTTTTATAAGCCCCTATGTATATTATAATACATGGCTAGACTATCCCAAAACTCCCTCACAATCAAATACATGATGAACACATTTATTAGAATAACATGTTTGATTGTCCATTTTACATAAAAGAGAGAACAAATGAATGGAGTATGATATACCCTTTTGACATAAAAACAAGGCATTAGAGACCGGAGGATCACTAAGTGTTCGTTCATCGTCTTCCTCCGGTTCCTCTCCACGGTGACATGATTCATTTTCAACGACCCGTCTAAACTTTCACAGCCTTCATCTACTTGTGATGATACTTTTTTCCTCTTGTTTCCTCGTGAAAGCGCTTCAAGCTCCACGTCCACAAGTGGTTGAACATCACTCGAAGAGATTGATTTCTGCGAAACTAACTGATCATGCAAGCTACCGTCTTTGACACCGTGTTTCATCTCATCTAAAGGGGTGAAATCATGGTCAGAAGCGCCCTCTAACGCCTCCAGAATACTGAAGATGTCGTCGGACGAAGTTCCACCAAAGTGCTCGGCAGAAGGGTCGAAGAATTCAGGTGAAAAGTTAGAGCACTCAGTAGCCATTTTTGATCGTCAAAAATATTGTTAGAAGGTGTAGTAAAGTTGATTGGAATAGAAGTTGAAGGTAGGTTGATGGGAAGATAATAGAGATCCTAGTAGGGCAAGAAGTATAATGTTTCTTGAGATCTTGTGAGGATAGTGGAAAGAGAAAGGCCAAAATCAGGAAATATTAATAGGCAGATTATGGATTGTGACTTATCTATCGACATCATCTACTCTCTCTCTCCAACCATGATTCTCCTATCCTTTCAGTGCACCTTTTTTGAAGCATGTTACTAGTTAATTAACCAAATGATACAGCATAATGTTCGTGTAATGATGGAACACTAGCAATTAATGCAACCGTCTTAAGGGCCTTCGTGCAAGTTTACCTGTCCATATGTATTTTTTACTCTAGTTATCGTCATGCACCACTACTGAAGACAAGGGTTTAACCGTCTGTGAAAGTCATCACAGACGGTTGGGAGATGGAAATATTACAATGAAATTATATATAGCTTTGTCGATCCATAAAGGTGGCAAAACCAAAAAGTTAGTTGTATTACTAGAAGAGTGTCACAAAACATGTTAGCTTTTAGTGATGACTTTCTAACAACAGTAATTATTGTTTTGAATTAATTAACTATTTGATTTTCCAAGATGTGGCAAATGATAGAAGGATTGCCAAAATTTTTGCTAAATAATGTGGCATGATGGACAAGGGATATGTTGTTATAGTAAGATATTATTCACACGTGAAAATTTTAAATCTTGCAAACTATAGGTATATACGATTTATAGAAGGATTGTACTTTGTGGTTAATAAAACGAGGGGCACGACTCACGAGAAAGTATATATTGACATTTAATTAGTTATTAACTGCATGTTATTATTTAAAATTACGAGCAGCTTTTTTTCCTAAAAAAAAAGGTATAAATAACTATAGTAATTTATTTAAAAATGATGCTCTTTTATATTTCAAATATAACCAGGGGTGTATTTATGCTTTGGATAGGGTGGGCCGGTGCCCACCGTTCGGCTGCTGGAGTGTCGTATCTGCAGGTATAAGTTAGTGTATGAAGATCCAAAAATCAGTCGGTGCCCACCGTCGGACCACCACGGCGGAACTAAGGGAGAGTCCAGAGGTAAGCGAAAAAAAAAAAGATTCGCTGGAGTTTTCCCCGACACCGAACTGTAAATAATAGCTATTAGAAATGTCAAATGTGAAGAAGAGAGAGAAGCTAGGACTTGTCTATTATTATATTAAATTATATTTGATTTTTATGAGGTATAGTGCATTGTAATTTTATAGATGTTTAATTTTGATTTTTTTTCTTTTTCATATTATTCAAATTAAATAGGGATGTAACATTTCTCGGTTATGTTTTCTAATTAGTTTAAGTTTAAAATTGTGTATTAATTTGACTTCTGCTGTTTATAGAATTTCATGTGTTTAATTAAGCTATTATATATTAATTATTTTGTTCATCTCCTGTGTATATATTATACTCATAGTAAAATTGTCTCATTAAAAACATATTATAAAACAACTCAAACCAAGTTGTTTTCAACGGTATAGAATTGAAATAATTTACAATGATTTTAAAATACGAAGGCAAAGATACAGTTATCAATTGATACATTGATTACTAAAGAACGTGAGCTAGTGAGATGTTTCTGAACTTAGAAGAGAAGATGGAGGAATATTATAAGTGATTTTGTCTAAATTAAATATGTCTTAGTTACATACATTATATATATTTAATATATATTTTTAAATTTTAAATGTGTCATGTAAAAGGACCAATTTACTCTCTCATGTACCTGAAAGTTCATTCCGTTCCGGCCCTCAAGAGTCCAGAATGGTTGGTCGACCCTATTCTCTTTGACTTGACCCATTTTTTTACCCGGTTCATTTTATGCCCACCAAAATAAAAATTTCTGGATCCTTCTTGTATATAAAAATATAAAGACTAGTAATACACACCACTAATGATACTCCTGACTTTACATTTTGTTCACTATGAGACATTAACAATCATCACTTCGATGGAATTTTCCGTACTCTTGATACTACTAGGTTAGAAGCCATTTTTTATTGTTACTTAATAATATATAAATTGAAGTTATTAGAAATTTGGTTGCCTAAAAAATAATTGCACGATAAAAAAAAGAAAAAAGAAAATTCTTTTTTTTAATAGATGCTGAATGAGAAGTATGAAAATTAAATGAAATTCATGCAATTCAAGCGAGCTTGTAAATTTATGGTAAATAAATAAATACACGTATTTATGAATTCCCACTTGAAGAATGTTTTGGTGTGTTAATTAGCTTCCATCTACATATATACTTGTTGGGTGGTACCATTTGTAATCTTCTAAATTGTTATATTCAATATCTATTTCCGATTAATTTCTGTATTAATTGTTTATTGGATTACATCGAAACAGAAGGCAAGCGGGCAACAAGCTGCGCCGCTATCCCTTTTTGAATCGCAAAACCCAATCTATAGAAATAGTGGTTAGTTGGTATGTTAGTAGGCTAGTGGTATCAGTGGGTCTTCTTTTTTTTAATATTTTTTTTTCCGACCAACAATAACAGTGGGTGTTTTAATCCAACGAGTTAGTTGTAGGCTATATAATTAGCCATGAAGTTATTGTTTTGGTTACCAATGAAAAATATTATGATTAAGTTTCAAAAAATCTATGATTTCTGGTCTGAATTTTTTTTATTTTCTTAGACCATTTGATTAACGATTAGGCTCACATCAGAGGTATTAGAGCGGTCATGATCCCCTCTATAGACGCTCAAGAATGGAATGATTCGTTGGCTCGAATCAAGTTAACACTTTCGGAGATGATCAATCTTCTCAATAACTGACCTCAGTTCCCAACCCTTGTCGAGTCGACCACCACCCACCATCACATCGAGCCGACCAATAATAACGAAAGCCATCCTAGTGTTAGCCCTTGCACCGCCACGAGTAGTCGCACCACCACAACAAACAGTCACACTAGTACTAAAAAAGTTTATTTTAAAACGATCAAATGTGGTTTACATAACGGTTTCAGAACCGTTTAGAATGTCGTATTGCAAAATGTATTTAAAACAGTTTAGAAACCGGTGTAAAATGGTATCTAAAACTAACGCTCCAAAAACCGACGTAAAATAGTACACAAAAACAACGCTTCAAAAACCGTCGTAACATGGGATTAAAAACAACGCTTCAATAATACCAAAAAACAATGCTTCTTTGTAGTAAAAAAATATTGAAAAGACCGTCACAAATGATATTAAAAAAAAAAACGCTTATATGATTATATCAAAAGCAACGCTTCTGCACATTTGACTTTTTTTTTAAATTGAATTATGTTTAGAGTAACCAACACATTGTAGTAACCCAAAGTCCAAAATTCAATTTATATACATAAATCATCTTATATTTATACAAAACTGGTCTAACCTATAAATAAAATCTAAACAATTATATATACAATGTTATTTCTACGTTTCCGCATTTGATCAAAATGTTTCCCGAATAACATCTTTAAAATCTTCAAAATCACATATGCATGTTCTTCAATAGTTTGAGCAAGAAACCTTATTTCCTTCCCTTCTTCTAGTAATACTACGTCCATTTTCAGTCCAGCTAAATATAAAAATAACGCATATCAATTCCACCAAATTTGAGAAGATTAGAATATCAATCAAAATAAGGAAACTAACTTTATAATATATGTTATAATGGATCATTAGCCGTTTACATGAGACTATAGCTTTAATAAAGTAGGTTTTGGTTCAAGCATTCTACTAACAATTAGTGTGCATTATAAGTTATATATGAAATAAGCATTAAACGAGTTTTAAGGTACATTATGAAGGAACATAATATAGAAAGTTACAATACATAATAAATTCATTTTGTCTATAACACAAATTATTTTATGTGAAAGTTACTTTGTGTGGCTCAATAAATCATATTGTATTGGATTAGAAAAAAAAAGACAAATACCAAAAAAAAAAACATATTTTCTGGTTTTGCTCACAAAAGTCACTCTACTCGACTTTTGCATATAAAAGTCCTTCCACTTGTTCAATTGAATATAAAAGTCACTCAACTCAATTTTTGCATATAAAAGTCTTTTAACTCAACTTTTGCATATAAAAGTCCATTAACTCAACTTTTACATATAAAATAGTAAGAAGATTCTCATCTTCAAGGTCCATTGATAATGAGTCTAGCAATTCCTAATGTTCGTGACTTTCTTATAAAGTATTATCACTGTGATCGTCCTCTTCATTACTTGAGTATTACTTCATTTTATGAAAACACGCACATGACCAGTAAATAAATAACATCTACAAAAATAAATTAATGTATGAAGAAACCATATTACTAATGTTAATAATAATTTAATATTAACTTGATACTATAATAGCCATAATACACTTGATAATAATTAACAAGCATACATTAGTCAAATACTCAAATGACATGAAACTTAATAACTATAAAACTTAATATATGGATATTATCAAACAAGTATGTAGTTATAAAAAAATTTATGAATGAAAAATTAAGAAACACAAATTGGTGATATCAAACAAGAATAATAAACGGCGATACAAGTATATGTTCATACTTGTGGTTCTATTTCAAGTTTATTTATTAATTTTCATTCCGATTTACCTCGTGTCGATTTCAAGTTGCATAATTATTTTGATCATTCGTTTCATGTTCGTAACCATGAGTTGTTGTTTCAGTTACTAGGGTTTATAGGTAAAAGTTGTGTTGAATGACTTTTATTTGTTAAAATTGGGTTGAAGGACTTTTATGTTCAAATTCAACAAGTCTAAGGACTTTTATACGCAAAAGTCAAGTTAAGGGAATTTTGTGAGCAAAACAAAAAAATATGTTGGTTTTTTATGATATTTTCCTAAGAAAAAAACAGTTTTAACGTTATTCAAAACAAACAGTTGATCGCTAGCATCTCCTTTACATTGTATAGCAATATATAATCCTCATTTAAGCTATTTGTCAAATACTTGGTGTGCATTATGTTCTCATTTAATTTTATGCTTCTTTCTTTATCAAATAACTCCAAAAACAATATATCAACTCTTTTTTTATATATTAATTATCCAAACAAATAAAACTTCTAAAGGTGAAAGTACGAGATACATACCTATAGTTAATTATTATAGAAAAAACTTCTTCCTTTAATCAGCAAATTTATGTTTTGCGAATGAAGGCAATCACGTATGTAACTACGTAATTAAATTAGAGACATCAAACAATCAACAAGCGCACTATAACGATGAGCCTAGACAAATGCAATATTCCGATCTATAAACATTAGCATAGAATAAAAAATCCTTACTGAAATCACATAAAGTAAACTAAGATCTGCAGCTTTAACATAACAAAATCAAGCCTCATAAAAGTAATTAAAATTATAAACACAATAAACGGAGTATGCCTCATTTTAAACAAATTTCGATAAACGCAAATGCAATTTGAAGAATGGATGGAGAGAGAGAGAGAGAGAGAGAGAGAGACATACTTAGAGGTTAAAGAGGAAAGATAAAATTTATGAAATTTTTCAGAAGAAGGAAATGAAAGCACTACATATTGGTGGGAGAGAACCTAAAAATCTTACACAACTCTAGTTTTTAATAAACAATGTTATTTACAATAAGTTCAATAAACAACATTATTTTTCTCCTATTTACATTAGTTCAACGGTGGGAGGGAAGCTCAAAACTTTAAAAAACGTTAGCTTTCAATAAATAGCACTACTTTACAATAAGCTCAATAAACAATGCTAGTTTTCTTCTTATCTACAACGGTGGGAGGGAACCTCAAAACTTTAAACAACGCTACTTTTCAATAAACAACGCTACTTTTCAATAAGTTCAATAAACGACACTAGTTTTCTTTTTATTTACAACGGTATTCAGTTGTGGAGGAAACCATAAAATTTTCAACAACACTACTTATCAAGAAAAAAAGTGCTACTTTTCAATAAGTTCAATAAACATTGCTAGTTTCTTCTTATTTATGACGGGTTTATAAAATTCTTCTTTTTTAATATGGTGGACTACATCTTATTCAATGGTATTAATAGACGTTTTTGTAGTAGTGGCTAGAAACTCCAACCGCCTCACCGTCACAAATCCCATCCCTGGTATTGGTTATAACCATATTACTACATGAAGCAATTTCTAGTAGATATCCAACTGTTAAGGGGGATCCAATTCCTTTGTGTTCAAAAGGGTATGGAATTGCTAGTTTTCCTACTAAAAATGAGAGTTCCATGGCTACTAATGAGATGTCATTTCAATATTATTCACGCTGAATGATGTGCTAAAGTAGTCTAATAATTATTAACTAAATTAACCTAATATAGACACTAAGTAATACTCTAGACTCTCTAAACCTCGACTAAAATACTAACCAGTAAGTGAATCGATCGACTCTAGTAAAGCTAAGTATGTCCGGATAATGAACCCACGAGACTCTTTGAATTACGTAAACTAACTATTTAGACTCGATTAATTGACATGACTATTTAATTATTATTAATGGGGGGGGGGGGTACAGAAATCATAAATTTAAACTAATAAATAAAATAAACAAAAGACAATGTAGTTGATTTAAAACTGATGATGATGATGATGATGATGATGATGATGATGAAAAACCACCTAGGCTAGAATCCCCAAACATCAGTTATCAATTAATCACTTAAAGAACACCCGAACAGGACCCTGACCCTTCTCAATAAGTCAACTATGGATTTCTATTAAGTTCTTAGAAACACTAGGTTTAATGTTAGACTCCCTAACAATTATCTAATTAATTATGAACGAGTACCTTTAAAACGAAATCCTATCTTACAACACCAAAATCAAAGATAGTTTAATAAATTCTTTCGACTCAATAGACAAAGCTGACAAATCAAACCTAGACGGACTCCTTCCGAAGAACTAAATCTAGCAATCTTAATACATAAACACCTATCAAATAATCTATCACCTGACAACTTTCTAGATTAGCAGCACATTTTTATTTATTTGATTAATAATATTGTTTATATTATCTATTATAAATCAATCACAAACTAGTCAAGAACACATTGTAAACGACCTAACAGAATTCTATTACATAAAATAATCACCAAAGACTCCGTGAAACAATAAAACTTATCAAATAAAACCAACCACACACATGCATCGATAAATAATATAAAACTCTTTACTGATTCATAAAGCTATAACAAAAAGCAAATTCCAAATAAAATCAAACATCAACGATGGTTCATCATAAAGCCTAGACTGTCAAATAAGTTTAGCTTAGCCAAGGTAAATCAAACAAACTAATAAAGAGAGAATTCATGGTGAAAAATACTAGAACCGATAGAAATAGGGTGACAAAACCCGTAGTCTTCGATCCCAATCAATAAGCACTTCACCGGTTTAATCAAAGCCTTCAAAACCTTTAAAATATGCAATCCTAAGCTCTAAGACTTCACAAATTCGGTTGAATATTGTAGGCTATTTTAAGGTTGAGATTAATGATGTTTATATAATGATTGGAGTCAAAAACCCTGCAAACGTTAGAACTTTCTGGAAATTTGGTCTCTAGGTGCCACGTGACGAGAAAGGACAAGCTGGTCGCGTGCGGCGGCTTGCAAAAAACTTAAATCACATAAAAATATACCACGCCGAGCTACGCAGTGAGAAAGGGGAGGTTGGCCTCGTGTGGCGGCTTGCCCCTTTTTGTCCAGTTCAATTGCTAGTCTGGTCCGGTTTAACTCTAGTTCATTCTGGTTCTCGGTTCCAGCTTGTTTCTTCTTGTTTCTTGCTCTTTTCAACCATGGTTAATTCCCAAGACCTATAAAATATTATTAAGTTAGTAGTATACAAATTCTAAGCGATTATACTCGAAAAGTAATAAGGCACGACACAAACTATACAGGGGAAAACATATATATTTAGCACTATATCACCGGAATATGCAAATTGATATTACTAAATCTCCTTGTCCACAAAATGAAATTTTATCACAAGATTTCACATTAGCAGGTGAAAATATATCGTTCATCTGTTATAAGGTCCCAAAGTTCCACTGTGAAAAATAAATCATCAATCAAATGTGCGACCGAGAGACGTCACTGGCGGCCACCATGGCGCGCTGTTAAAACCGCACTAGACTCCATTGGACGTGTTGAATGACATACACCATGGTAAGTTGTCATACCTTGTTTATATTCTCAACCGTATGGACACGGTTTCTTCAAGTGGGAGGGATTGAGGCGTGCCTTCTATGTGTTTTCTTTTGTCTTTATGCACTTTAGTTCCTGGTTAATGGTTAGTTGGTATGTTAGTGGGTTAGTGGTAATAGAGGGTCTTTTAATCCAACAAGAAAGTCTATGCTATTGAGTATGAATGAAAAATATTATGATTGAATGATCAAGTCTCTTTAACAAAATTTATGATTTTTAGTCTGGATTTTTTGGACCATTTGATTAGCGATTAGGTTCGTAACCTGAGAAATGAAAATTTCAAGTAGATTATATATTGATTTTAAGTCGGTGTGTGAGTTGAAAATATTGTTGGGCTTCGATCAATCCATTAACCCTATAGAATTAAATTCACTAACTTAATCTTCTATGCCATGTGGTAGAGGTGTACAAAAAAAGTCAAACCCGGACCTGTACCTGGAACTGGGTTTTTTTGAAGCGGGATTTATTTAGGACTCGAATACAGACCCGACACTACGCATAGGATATGGATATGATATGCATTTTAACACGGGAAACCAAACCCAATTATACCCAACAAACGGCTTTAGTTCCATACCCAAAACCTGGCTTATCCCACACCTATATTGGGATTTTTATATACGTGAAAACTAGGTTTTTTTTTCAGGGTATTACCATTGGGATGCAGTTCCAACGACTTGATTGCCGCTTTAAGGTCATTTTTGACCATTTCAGCTATCAAACTCCCGTAAACTAGGTATAAATACTTGTTTGATGTCTGGCTTTAGTCCAAACACTTAAAAATCATCATAAACACAAAGACACTCTAAAAAACCACTTGAAAATGGCTTTTAAAAGTTCCCACCAATTCCATGGGTGTGCGTTCTATGGCTACCAAAGCATTCGTGCTAGAAGTTCTTCCTAACACACAAAACAAAGTTGTTAAGGTTTATTTAAATTTGTGTAACATGTTGTCTGTTCCAACGAAGCTTGATGCGCTTGTTGTAGTTCTTTGTTGAATTCGGATTCCAACGCGACTTTGAAAACCCATTTGGATATGTTTTGTAAAGTGTTGACCACTACGGATTGAGGAAAACCACAAATGTCAACCGACGAAACTATTTGGTATTATGATATACATTGTAATCATGTAAGCCGCACTACCCTTTGACATGATTTTCTAAAAGAGTGGCCAATAGCAAAAAAGTAATAATTGTCTTTTCAAATTTTATAAACTGGTGAGAATTTGACTTCCAATGTTTGGTTGACCCCTTATGTTTTACCCGATCATTCTTTTTCTGTTTCGCAAATTGGATAGACCCCAATACTTGGCAGATGAACAACTGTATGATTTCTTATGAATTGTTAATTTTCAATATCCACATACCGCAACCAATTACTTCAAACGTAAAAGAAATAGTTGAAATCATGATCTATAAGAAGACCATAGAGCTTACTGAAAGCCAAGGGAGAAGCAAGAGCAATGAGAGTAGATTTGAGGCCATTTAATTCCTCATGTAAAGCAGATATATCAAAACAAAACCAAATCCTTGTTTTTGACTATTTCATCAATATTAGCAAGAGCCAGTGCATATTTCTAAGCACGATTAAAATAGGCAACTATAGTTTCATCCCCTTACACTAGAAGTTTAAGAATTTGTGTCTTAAGCATATGTTCTCTATAGGTGGTGTACGGTGTATAAGCATGTAACATTCGTCTTTTGCAAATAATAAATAAAGAAAGTTTTATTATAAAAATGTGTGTTGTTATTTAGTATGCTAAATAATAATGGGATTGGGTGGTAAGGTTAGAAATAATACATGAACTTGAAGATGGTTACGGGCCTAAGGTCCATGGACTTGGAGTATTTAAACTCCTTAAACCTTCCTAAAACCCTAACTTTCTCATATCCATCACCTAGCCTCCATACACACACTAAAAAACACACACAAACACTCCCTTCTCTCATCGAATCTGAGATCCAAGAGGAACTAGGTCATTTTGTGTTCAAGCATCGTCAAACAACAAGAAAACCGTCTAGATCCACGTGTTGGTCCAGATTCGAACCAACCGGAACCCGTAAGATATGTTCTTAATATAAAGGTTAGTTTTCTTATGTCGGTTTGCTTTAAGATATGATACTAAGGAAAATCGGACCTCATAATTTAAGGAAAACATAAACTTTGTAGTAAAAAAGTTGTTTGGAATGAAACGGGATGAACAAGTGACGTTCGAACCATGTTAAAGCAAAAGTTGTTATGGCCCAGAACTCGTTTTATCTGTAAAACGGGCATAACGGGATGAATGGAAAGACACGAAAAACCATATTTGAATTGAGTTCTGCAAAACTCGATTCATTTGGAGGAATAATCAAATTGAATTAAAAGGGATCGAATCAAATTGAAAGGAATCAAATCGAGTTTAAACTCGATTCGATTATTTTGAAACTTGACTTTATTATTTGAACTCGACTCGATTACTTTGAAACTCGACTCAATTAGTTGAACTCGATTCGATTATTTTGATACTCGACTCGATTAGTTGAACTCGACTCGATTACTTTGAAACTCGAATGGATTAGTTTGAAACTCGACTCGATTAGAATGAGACTTGGTTACTCTGACCTGGCATCTCGCCCTAGCCAGCAGATCTGCCCCTTGGACCCTTCAAGAGGCTGCCGTTCCTAGACCCCGCTACCAGGGTCGCTGCCTGTGACATCTGCCCCGATCCGACCCGACCCAGGTACCCGTTTCTCTGACCCGATCTCTTTCTTTTATGATTTAATATTTATTTATACTTATATTTTACTTTATTTTCCTTCCCGCCTCTTTCTCTCTCTTTCTTTCCGCCGTCCCGTCCCTCTCCTTCTCTCTTTCCGCCTTCTTTTCCCTCTTGTCGCCGTCCCGCCCTTAAGCCTTGAACCCCTGTCCTTTGTTCCTTCCCGCCTAAGGTTGTCTGCGCAGCTCCACGCGCCAGACTCCTTACAAGGAAGCCTGCGTGAAGACCACCTGTTACTGCGATACGCGAGACGAACTGTCCCCGCAGCGCGCTAAGGATTTTAGTTCTTCCCGCGGCGCGCTATGGATACCGTTCTTCCCGCGACGCGCTAAGGAATATAGTTCTTCTCGCGACGCGCCTAGAATTGAAGTTCTTCCCGCGGCGCGCTTAGAAATGTAGTTCTTCCCGCGACGCGTTAAGGTTGGTTCTGTCTGCCTTCGCGCTCGCGCACTCTTGACCTTCTGTGTCTGCCTTCGCGCTCAAGCTTTCTCGCGCTATGTCTTGAGTCTTTTCTTCTGTTTAATCTAGCCGTTTGCTTTTGTGATGTCTTATCTTCTGTGCTGTTGACCTGACCTATCTTATGTCTGAAAAGCCACTTTTGGCGCAGCATGCGCACCAACCCCATTGGTTGGCAGAAAAAGTGACTGACATTATCTTTGGAGATCTGCTTTTTCCATGCCTGACCAGTACCTTTATCTGATCCGCCCATGCTTTTTACTGTTCCCTGTCAGCTTTATCTTGCCCCCTGCAGCTGCCATATCTTTTGATATCTTTTGCTTTTGGAATCTTTTGCTTTTTGAGATCTTTTCCCCTTTTTCTAGGGATTGTGTTCCCTAGGGTTTCTCTATAAATAATAATCTTATTTTTCTTAACACTACACACACAAACATTTATTATCTTTCTCTTCCTTTGCTCTCTGCCGTTGTCCTTCAGCCGCCTCCTCTCTTTGCCTCCGTTTTCTCCTCTCTTCTGCCCAGATTTCCGGTAATATATAATATATATTATATAATAATTTACTTATTAATTATGCTAACTTATATTCAAGACTTAAAACAAATCGTTAAAACAATAATCTTATTTATAGGTTAACTTGTGCTTGTTTAAAGTTGGTTCTTGCTTTATCTTACACCGCATCGTTTATCAAGTGAGTAATCTCGTACCTAATCCCTTTTTATTTTTAATGTTTTGGGATGTTCATGTGTTCGTACAAACTTAGAGTCTTAAACTTGTTTATGAACTTTAGTCGCGCAGTATCCCATGTGTTGAGGACGTTTACTTGGCTGTTTATTTGTATGCGTGTATCATTAACCGCTTTGTTCGGCCTATTCCGAAGTTTTCATGGATCCATTAGATGAACACGGGAGACCTATCGTTTACGGTTTTCTTTGTTTACACTTGCACAGATGTTTTCTTGTTTTTGTGCTCATTTGGGAGCACGGATTGAACTATGAACTATGAGCTATGATCTATTTAGGCTTGATCACAATCTGATTACACCCTTGTTAAACACCAGACATACACGTGTTGCGCGCAGATTTATGGTTATCTATGTATTGTATTAAACTTGATTTCTCACCAACACGCAAGTGTTTGACGTTTATTTTAACACATGTTCAGGTTTGCAGTAGCCGTTTTGGAGCTTGTGGACACGTAGGACGTTTTTACTTTTTGACCTAGATTAAAATGTATCAAGACAAGTTTTTGCTGTTCGAATATTATGATTTATGTTATCTTGTGTTTACTTTGCGCGTGCGCGAATGAATGTATTTATTAAATATTGACACCCAATAGTGTCACGAGTAATGAAACAATATGTGGCGCCCCGATGTATAATCCGCCTTTGGTCGGGGTGTTACAGATTGGTATCAGAGCTCGTTGACTTTAGGATAGGTGGTTAGACGTAACGGCCTAGAATACCTAAGAGTCCCTTCTCGCGCATGAGAGAAATCTCATGTTTGCACGCTTATTGTTAATTACTCGTTATTTATGAATATGCTCGCGCTTGCGCAGTATATGATTTTATGTTTTATTCCGCGATATTTCGATTTTTGATTGAATTTCGATTTTTATTGATTTTACTTACATATTCGTTTGTTGGATTTGAAAATCCGAAAAGTCATGGTGATACATGAATAGTTGATTTTCAATTTCCATTTACGATTATGTTCTGAGGTTAGAGACTTGAAAAGTCATGGTGGTACATGAATTGTCAACCTCCAATACTCATTTTCTTGTATGTTTTGTATTGAAGGTTGAAAAGTCATGGTGATACATGAATCGTCAATCCCCAATACTCGTTTGCTCGTATATTTTAAATTGGGAATTCGGAAAGTCATGGTGATACATGAATTGTCGATTCTTGATTCGGATTTGTTACCTTTATTAAGTCTGCATTTAGGGTCATTTATTTTACTTTAACTTTTGACAGTAACTGACTCCGCGAAACCAAGCTTTATAAGGTTATACTTTGCGATAAAACCAAGATATTAACTAAAATTAAAACTTTTATAGAATGCCTCCGCTATCAGCTCGCCATCTCAAGAAAGAAGCCGCGCGCAGACGTTCGCAGCAACGTTCCCAGGAAATGGCCGCCGCAATAGCCCAAGCTTTGAGCCAAAACAATACCAACACCTCTGGTTACAACATTAAGTCCTTTAACGCGGGTAACCCTTCAAAGTTCACAGGTCTTGAAGGAGCCACCGTGATGCTCCAGTGGCTTGAGAAAATAGAAAACACTTTCCTCCACACCCAATGCCCCTCAGACAGACGAACCCTGTATGCTTCCAGTGTCCTGGAATCCAGAGCGCTTACATGGTGGAATGGAGTAGCTCATGCGCGTGGCGCAGAAACTGCTTCTAACATGGCATGGGAGGAATTCAAGGAAATTCTGACGCGAGAATTCTGCCCTCCCAACGAAGTTAAGCGCTTGGAGGAAGAATTCTGGAACTTGAAACAATACAGCGGTGAAGCGCGCGAGTACGCGACGCGCTTCCATGAACTAAGCCTGCTTGTCCCTCACCTTGTTACCCCTTCCCGCCGAGCCATAGAGAAATTCCTTGGGGGTCTCCCCATGGAAATTCAAGATTCTGTATGGGCCAGGAACCCACTAACCCTCTCTGACGCCATCGAGTTGGCCGCTGTGCTCAGTGACAACCATGTCAGAGCAGGAACCCTGTTCCTGCGGGGAACTGAGAAGACCAAACCCACCAAAACTGTCCCTGAACCCGCAGAAACCAAACCTGAACCCTCAAACCATAACCAGAAACGTAGGCGCAGACAAGCTTACGCGCTTACCAGCCCGCCCATAGTCCAGCAACCCGCCTACCAACCTCTAGTATACGCCCCTCAACCCCTGTCAGCCTACCCAACTCCCCCTATAGTCCACAACTATGCCCTAACCAATCCAGCACTCCCTGCCCCGCCAACTAAGAAACCTTACACAGGAAACCACCCCTTTTGCCCAACCTGTAGACTTCACCACCCAACCCAAACCCCGTGTCGACAATGTAACCGATGTGGCCGCGTTGGTCACTCTACCGAATACTGTAGAGTCCCTCCCGCCAATCCAATTGCGCCAACACCACCAGCCTACCCGCAGAACCCACAACCAACCTACCAAAACCCACGACCCAGATCGTGCTTTAACTGCGGTGATCCCAGTCATTTCCGGAACGCGTGCCCAAGGCTACAAGTTCAGATTACGCAAGCGAATCCGGTGAACCAGATTTCGAACCAAGTGACACGCGGACGAGCTTTTAACATAACCGCGCACCAAGCGCAAGCGATTAATGACGTAGTTAATGGTACATTTTTGCTTAACGGATTTTATGCTTCTGTACTTTTTGATACTGGCGCCGATCGAAGTTTTATTTCTCACGCGTTTGAGCAGAAGCTTGCGCGACCGCGCAACGATTTAAAAGAGAATTTTTCAGTTGAATTGGCTAATGGCGAAACTGTTTTAATTAACTCAGTGATTAAAGATTGCACGCTTAACCTTAACGAAAACGATTTTCTGATCGACCTCATCCCCATGCCTCTTGGGAGCTTTGATGTTATCATTGGTATGGACTGGCTTACGCATAATCGCGCCGAAGTTATTTGCGCCAAGAAGATGATTCGCATACCTCGAGAAAAGGGTGATCTTCATAACTACGGCGAGAAACCCTCCAGTGGTCTTAAGCTTATGTCTTGCGCCGAAGCCCAAAGGCTCATGCGGAAAAGGTGTATTGCATTCTTAGCCCATGTGGTTAAGCCTGCTGAAGAAAAGAAGCTTCGCGATATCCCTGTTGTGCGTGATTTCCCTGAAGTTTTTCCTGATGATCTTCCTGGTATCCCTCCCGCTCGTGAAGTCGAGTTCCGTATTGATCTTGTCCCTGGTGCTTCCCCCGTAGCTAAATCTCCTTACCGTCTTGCGCCCGCTGAGATGCAAGAATTGGCAAGCCAACTTCAAGAGTTGACTGCTAAAGGATTCATTCGCCCTAGCTCTTCGCCCTGGGGTGCTCCGGTGTTGTTCGTTAAAAAGAAAGATGGATTGTTTCGCATGTGTATTGATTACCGCGAGTTGAACAAACTCACCATTAAAAACCGGTATCCCTTACCGCGTATTGACGACCTCTTTGATCAACTCCAAGGTGGCTCTTGTTTCTCGAAGATTGATCTCCGCTCTGGCTATCACCAGTTGCGCATCCGCGATGAAGATGTTCCGAAGACTGCTTTCCGTACTCGTTATGGCCATTTTAAATTCTTGGTCATGTCCTTCGGTTTAACCAACGCACCCGCCGTTTTCATGGATCTAATGAATCGGGTGTGTAGGCCTTTCTTGGATAAATTCGTGATTGTGTTTATCGATGACGTTCTGATTTATTCTAAGACCAAGGCCGAGCATGAGCAACATCTCCGATTGGTATTGCAGAAGCTTAGAACCGAGCAGCTCTTTGCCAAGCTCTCCAAGTGTGAATTCTGGTCTGATGAAGTACAGTTTCTTGGCCATGTTGTGAACAATATGGGTATTCATGTCGACCCATCCAAAATTGAAGCAATCAAGAACTGGATTACGCCGACCACTCCTTCTGAGATCCGTTCCTTTCTGGGCTTAGCTGGTTATTACCGGCGCTTCATTTCGAACTTCTCAAAGATCGCATTGCCTTTAACAGCTCTAACGCACAAAGGTAAACCGTATATTTGGGGCTCGAAGCAAGAAGAAGCCTTTCTGACGCTCAAGCGTTTGTTGTGTGAAGCTCCTGTCCTTGCGCTACCTGAGGGTAATGATGATTTTGTCGTGTACTGCGATGCCTCCAACCAAGGTCTCGGTTGTGTTCTTATGCAACGAGGCAAGGTTATCGCTTACGCATCGAGGCAACTCAAGGTTCATGAAAGGAATTATACAACTCACGATCTCGAACTTGGTGCAGTTGTTTTTGCCTTGAAAATCTGGAGACACTACCTTTATGGTACTAAGTGTATCCTCTACACTGACCATAAAAGCCTTCAGCATATTTTTGATCAGAAGGAACTTAACATGAGGCAACGCCGATGGAACGAACTCATCAGCGATTACGATTGTGAGATCCGGTATCATCCTGGTAAGGCTAATGTGGTAGCCGATGCGCTCAGCCGAAAACCCTGCCAGCTTAACTGTATCTTGCCGCGCACGCAGCTTCACTTCGCGCCGATTCAAAGCAACCTTGAATCGCGTATTCGTGACGCGCAGCGCGCATCCATCAGTAATGGTAGCCTTCGCGCCGAGTTAGCGTGTGGCGCGGAAGCGCATTTTGTGCCCAATCTGAGTGGAATTCTCTGCTATCTCAATCGCATCTGGATTCCCTTTGATGAGAATCTTCGCGCTGATATCCTGTGTGAAGCGCATAAATCTCGGTATTCTATTCATCCTGGCGCTGATAAGATGTACAAGGATTTGCGCATAACTTATTGGTGGCCCGGTATGAAAAAGGATATTGCTGTGTTCGTAGCTAAATGCCTGACTTGTTCTAAAGTAAAAGCTGAACATCAACGCCCATCTGGTTTGCTCGAACAACCAGAAATTCCTACGTGAAAATGGGAAAGTATAGCGATGGACTTTATTACCAAGTTACCTTTGACGGCAAGCAAACATGATAGCATTTGGGTAATAGTGGATCGATTGACTAAGTCTGCTCACTTTCTGCCCATTCGTGAAAACTACCGTGTTGAGCAGCTCGCGCAGCTTTATGTCAAAGAGATTGTCTGCCGTCATGGTACTCCTTTGAGCATCATATCCGATCGCGATGGCCGTTTTATATCCCGCTTTTGGAAATCTCTCCAATCTGCGCTAGGAACTCGCTTGGACATGAGTACGGCATATCATCCTCAGACTGACGGACAGTCTGAGCGAACTATTCAAACTCTTGAGGATATGCTCCGATCTTGTGTTCTTGATTTTGGAGGTAATTGGGATTCACACCTGCCTTTGATTGAGTTCTCTTATAATAACAGCTATCATTCCAGTATCGGTATGGCCCCATTTGAAGCACTTTACGGTCGTAAGTGCCGCTCCCCGATTTGTTGGAGCGAAGTGGGAGAAGCTCAAATCACAGGACCCGAACTTGTTCAAGAGACAACCGATAAAATCGCCAAGATCCGTGATCATCTGCTGACTGCCAGAAGCCGACAGAAGAGTTACGCAGATCGTAGGCGGAAGCCTCTCGAATTTCAAGTTGGTGATCTTGTTCTCCTCAAAGTGTCGCCCTGGAAGGGTGTTGTCCGCTTTGGGAAGAAAGGTAAGCTTGCTCCTCGATATGTTGGACCATTTAAAATTCTCGCGCGTGTAGGAAAAGTTGCCTACAGACTTGACCTGCCGCCCGCGCTCAGTAATGTGCATCCAACGTTCCATGTATCCAATCTCAAGAAGTGTTTAGCCGACGAGAACCTTCACATTCCACTTGATGAAGTTCAAGTTGATGAATCTATGCATTTCGTTGAGAAGCCTGTTGAGATTATGGATCGCGAGGTTAAGCAAACCAAGCGCAGTCGCATCCCTATCGTGAAAGTTCGCTGGGAGTCCAAGCGCGGAGCCGAGTTTACATGGGAAAGGGAAGATCAAATGAAGATCAAGTACCCGCACCTGTTCTCTGCGCAACCTACTTCGAGATAAATTTCGGGACGAAATTTCTTAAAGTAGGGGAGACTGTGACATCTGCCCCGATCCGACCCGACCCAGGTACCCGTTTCTCTGACCCGATCTCTTTCTTTTATGATTTAATATTTATTTATACTTATATTTTACTTTATTTTCCTTCCCGCCTCTTTCTCTCTCTTTCTTTCCGCCGTCCCGTCCCTCTCCTTCTCTCTTTCCGCCTTCTTTTCCCTCTTGTCGCCGTCCCGCCCTTAAGCCTTGAACCCCTGTCCTTTGTTCCTTCCCGCCTAAGGTTGTCTGCGCAGCTCCACGCGCCAGACTCCTTACAAGGAAGCCTGCGTGAAGACCACCTGTTACTGCGATACGCGAGACGAACTGTCCCCGCAGCGCGCTAAGGATTTTAGTTCTTCCCGCGGCGCGCTATGGATACCGTTCTTCCCGCGACGCGCTAAGGAATATAGTTCTTCTCGCGACGCGCCTAGAATTGAAGTTCTTCCCGCGGCGCGCTTAGAAATGTAGTTCTTCCCGCGACGCGTTAAGGTTGGTTCTGTCTGCCTTCGCGCTCGCGCACTCTTGACCTTCTGTGTCTGCCTTCGCGCTCAAGCTTTCTCGCGCTATGTCTTGAGTCTTTTCTTCTGTTTAATCTAGCCGTTTGCTTTTGTGATGTCTTATCTTCTGTGCTGTTGACCTGACCTATCTTATGTCTGAAAAGCCACTTTTGGCGCAGCATGCGCACCAACCCCATTGGTTGGCAGAAAAAGTGACTGACATTATCTTTGGAGATCTGCTTTTTCCATGCCTGACCAGTACCTTTATCTGATCCGCCCATGCTTTTTACTGTTCCCTGTCAGCTTTATCTTGCCCCCTGCAGCTGCCATATCTTTTGATATCTTTTGCTTTTGGAATCTTTTGCTTTTTGAGATCTTTTCCCCTTTTTCTAGGGATTGTGTTCCCTAGGGTTTCTCTATAAATAATAATCTTATTTTTCTTAACACTACACACACAAACATTTATTATCTTTCTCTTCCTTTGCTCTCTGCCGTTGTCCTTCAGCCGCCTCCTCTCTTTGCCTCCGTTTTCTCCTCTCTTCTGCCCAGATTTCCGGTAATATATAATATATATTATATAATAATTTACTTATTAATTATGCTAACTTATATTCAAGACTTAAAACAAATCGTTAAAACAATAATCTTATTTATAGGTTAACTTGTGCTTGTTTAAAGTTGGTTCTTGCTTTATCTTACACCGCATCGTTTATCAAGTGAGTAATCTCGTACCTAATCCCTTTTTATTTTTAATGTTTTGGGATGTTCATGTGTTCGTACAAACTTAGAGTCTTAAACTTGTTTATGAACTTTAGTCGCGCAGTATCCCATGTGTTGAGGACGTTTACTTGGCTGTTTATTTGTATGCGTGTATCATTAACCGCTTTGTTCGGCCTATTCCGAAGTTTTCATGGATCCATTAGATGAACACGGGAGACCTATCGTTTACGGTTTTCTTTGTTTACACTTGCACAGATGTTTTCTTGTTTTTGTGCTCATTTGGGAGCACAGATTGAACTATGAACTATGAGCTATGATCTATTTAGGCTTGATCACAATCTGATTACACCCTTGTTAAACACCAGACATACACGTGTTGCGCGCAGATTTATGGTTATCTATGTATTGTATTAAACTTGATTTCTCACCAACACGCAAGTGTTTGACGTTTATTTTAACACATGTTCAGGTTTGCAGTAGCCGTTTTGGAGCTTGTGGACACGTAGGACGTTTTTACTTTTTGACCTAGATTAAAATGTATCAAGACAAGTTTTTGCTGTTCGAATATTATGATTTATGTTATCTTGTGTTTACTTTGCGCGTGCGCGAATGAATGTATTTATTAAATATTGACACCCAATAGTGTCACGAGTAATGAAACAATATGTGGCGCCCCGATGTATAATCTGCCTTTGGTCGGGGTGTTACACTGCCCTCGGATCCCCATTCGTTGAGGGTTTCACTAACCTAGAAGAATGAGACAGTTAGAACTAGTTAATTGATATTTATAATTATTGCACAGTTAGCCGTGCACAGCTAAGGATGGGTATTACAATTAACTCAGAGATGAAACAGGACACAGGTGAGTTTCTAGCCCCCTTTCCCTATTATGTTTTTTGGGGCTATGTGCATACTCCTATATGATTAGTTACCCCGTTAGTTGAGGGTTTCACTAACCTAGAAGAATGAGACATTTAGAACTAGTTAATTGATACTTATAATTATTACACAGTTAGCCATGCACAGCTAAGGATGAGTATTACAGTTAACTCAGAGATGAAACAGGACACATGTGAGTTTCTAGCCCCTTTCCCTGTTATGTTTTTCGGGGCTATGTGCATACTCCTATATGATTAGTTAATACTCTTACCTTAAGTGGTAAGTGTATGCAATATGTATATGTGTAATAAATGATGTTGCATGATATAAAAAAGAGTGAAGAGTATGTACAGAAATGTTTGTGAAAGTATATGACTAAAAGTGCGGGATGGATGTATGGTTAAATGGATGTATGGAAAGAAGGGACTAGACCCTTATAATATCTATGATGTTAAGGACCAGACCTTTACAATATCTGTGATGATATGTACTAACCCTTATAATATCTGTGGTGACAGGATTAGACCCATATAATATCTGTGATGTTAGGGACCCGACCTTTATAATATCTGTGAGGTAATAGGGCGAAAGACTCTTAAAAACGTAGAGATAGTTATATAGGTACTATGAAAGTTAAAAACAACAAAGTATGAAAGAATGCAAGTATGAATGTATGAAAGTATGAATGAATGAGGGTACGTATGAACGAAATATAAGTAGGCTATGTATGTAATGTGTATATCCATATACATGTAAGTATGTGAATGTAATGTAAGTTGACTGATTAACTATAACTCACTCAGCGTAACTGACTTTTAGTATACTTGCAGAAAAATAGGATGAAGTAGCTGGCTTGAGGAAGACACATGGCATTGGACGGAAGAGGCAAGCATCTTGAGAAGAAATGTTATGATGTTTTATGTTATGTTTAAAACAAGTTTAAATTCTGTTAAAACAAGATCTAATGTTTTGTAACAAATGGTTGATTTTTTTATTACTCCGCGAAAAGTTTTAGTTCACTTTGATATTTAGAACTGTGTTTATGAGTAAATCCAACACCAAAGTAGGGCACCGGGCTCAGGGCCTTACAAGTATGAGTGTAAAAACGTTATAAGAACGTTAACAAGCCAAGAATCTAGTCGCAATACCGATACGTTTAAGATCATGTTCAATACATTTATGATAGATGATGAATACATTAGGTGAGGAGAGAATCCGGCATGGTAACGGTACATAAACATAAATATGGCACAGATCTCTATGTAAGTCTACTATGAAAGGCCTATTTATAGGCAGGTATCATTCGTTACACTGTAGTAACGAATGAGCCTTCTCATTCGTTAACATCACTAACGAATAAGTCTTTCCTTAGCCCATTCGCTAAACACCCTTAGCGAATGGGTATACCTTCTACCATTCGTTACACTTTAGTAACGAATGGGCTCTTACATTAACGAATGAGCTTAGTCTTTAACGAATGGACCTCATTTGCTAGACATGCTTAGCGAATGAGCCATTTTACATTAAGTGTAAAGACTAAACTACCCCAAGCCTATTCGAACAGCTGCAGACACCAAATCTGTGCACTAACAATGAGCAAGAGACTGCTTCATAACTCACACGTAGCTGTTCTTGATCATTGGAAAAGAATACCTTAGATATGATCGAGATGATAATCATGCGAACATGAGTATCATTAGCAATTAATGTTGTATAGTTTGAATTGACAATGAGAGCTTAGTCATTAGAAGCAGTGGCAATAGATAGATCGGGGCACGAGATTGAGTCATCAACGTATTTAGAAGATTGTTTCTGATTAGGAAGGGTTTAATCATAGTTTTGTAATAGACGTAGTATGTTTGTAAGCGTTTAAAGGCAAATTTATGTGAGTTGTGAGATGCCCTTTTTGTAGGAAAAGGGAGTTATAATAGTCATAATAAGAAGCGAGAACTTGGTTGTAAGTAAGAACAATGTATCACAACAACTATTTTTATAAACGAAAACTAGTTGCAGGCGAAAAAATTTGTGAACTTTGAGCAAGGAAAGAACTTGTAGTAGGTGAAAACTTGTAATAGCCGAAAATTTAATAATGGAGAACTTGTAGTATGTGATAGCTTGTAGTGGGCGAAAACATGGAATATGCGAGAGATTAGAACAAGGAAATAACTTGTAATAATAAGTGTTAACTTGTAATATGTGACGACTACCTAGTGTAGAAACAACTTGTAACACGTGACAATTAATCAGTGTAGCAAGAACTTGTAATCCCTAGGTGAGAACTAGTAATAACAAGTGGTAACTAAGGGATGAAGCCATAGCTATGGCGGTGGTGAAAGAGCAGAAAAGTGAGATACATACCTTTTAGGTGTTGGTATCAAAGCACACAAACTAGATACATGGGAGAAAATATCCACATTGACTCCAAGATGTATGGTGTGTTCAAGTGGTTTTAGGCGGCCACAACAGTTGTAGATGGCGACTGTTCGGAGCGATTGTAGTCGGAAAATGGGTCTATAAAGATAAACTAACTAGTAAATGTGATTAGTTTTGAGAGGCAAACAAGATGGTAAGATGGTGCAGTTGTTTGCACCAAAAAATAGCTTTTGGCTATGATTCCAATAGGGATGGCAAAAAAGTCCGAATCTGACGGGTATACCAGAATTCGAAATATATCGGACTGGTATATCCGAAACCCGACAGCTAGAGGCCAGAGATGATACTCAAACCGATTACTCAAAATCACATACCTGTTTACCCGAAACATATACCCTAGAAATTTTTAATTTTAACTTTGTATTTCACCTTATAAGTAACCTTTCATTTTATTATGTTCATGTATAAGTAATATTTTTATGAAATATGTTCTTTATATTTTGTGTGTTTTCTCTAGATCCCTTTCATATATATATATATATATATATATATAGGGAGAGGATCAAGAGAAAACTCACATTTAGAAAGAAAACTTAAAAACTCCTAAAGAATTATTTTTAATTAAATATAAAAAAATATTTTCAAATTTCCGTTTTTGCCATTATCCTTATATTTTGGTCCCCTTCACTCGAAAAAAATAAAAAAAACCCGCTGTAATACACATACGTATTACTGTGCGAAACCGTTGTATTACACATATGTATTACTATGTATTTTTAAGTTCAATAGTGTTTAGTTGTATATATTCAATATTTGTGTATTGTATATGTGTAGTAGTGTTGTATTATATGAAAAATAAATAATAATAAAATAAAAGTCGATGTAGTGCACATGTGCATTAATGTTGTATTACACATACGTACTAATGTGTAATCGATGTGCGTATTAGTCTTATATAGCATATATACAATAGTCTGTATCAAATATGTGCAATAGTGTTGTATACTATGCAATACAAACACTTTTGAATACATGCAATGCACACCATTACACATGTGCACTACACCGACAAGGTTACTGACAAGGTTTTTTTTTTTTTTTTTGAACCAATAACAAATATAAGAATAATGGAAAAAACAAAAACTTCAAAATTTATTTTTTTAAAAGTTAAAAATAGTTTTTAGGTGTTTTTAGTAGTTTTCAAGTTTTCTCTTTAAAAGGAGTTTTCACTGGATTTCACCCCTATATATATATATATATATATATATATATATATATATGGGTGAGATCTAGAGAGAATCTCTCATAAGGGAAGAACTAGAGAACTAATATATAATTATTTTTAACTTTTTAAAAAAAGTATTTTGTAATTTTATTTTCTTCATCCTTCTTATAAGTTGATATTGTTCTACCAATAAGTAAATCTATCGATATAGTGCATATATGCAATAGTGTGTATTGCATATATACAATAACGTGTATTGCATATAATACAACACAATTGCATTTATACAATACACACTATTTAATATATGCAAATACACTACATCCGGTTTTTTATTTTTAAATATAATACTAGCTTTTGAACACGTGTATTACATGGGATTTATCAAACGATAAAAATAAATAAGATTCGTTATTTCAATTGTGATTCTCAAAATACTTATGAATTAACTTAATGTAGACTTTGAAGGAAAAACAAACGGGTAAAATTACTAAAATAGCATGGTTTTGGAAACGCCGGGTGTGAATTTGCAAGAAATTTAAAAAATGTGCTAAAGTTACGTAGTTGGTCAAACTTCAGGTACAAAAATAACACTATGTTATAAAATCCACACTATGTTATAACCCGCTTGACAAAATAATTTTCACCCATGACCTATGGATAGTTAGAATGAATGAGAAGAGAGATTAGAAATTAGGAGAAATGTAGGATTGATAACTAAGTTTCAACAGTTTCTTTTATTAGTATTGTAAGATAACACTATTGAATATATATAATACAAACAATTGCATATACGCTATTCAACACTATTACACATATGTAATAAACAAAAAGTCGATGTGTTGCAAATGTGCACTACGAGTTTTTTTTATTATTTTTTTACTTTTTTTTATTTTTATATTTTTTTTGGGTGATGAATCTTACTACTCTAATAAAATGTTACTTCATTGTGCCATTTGTTAAGCTCTCATCATTCATCACTTTTTTAACTCATATTCAATAAATGGTATTTATTTCATTAAATGTCACTTTTCTTTTTAAGTGACTTTCCTTTATTATACAATAACAATAAATTAATATATAACATTTGTTACTTATCAGTTCCTTTTTTTAAAAATGTTATCTCGGTGATCGATAGCAATCTTATAGCAGTGGAAAAAAGCACATGAAAGACCATCACATCCAACAATGAGACTACTTCCCCGACCTGTTTATAAATGCATATATAGTTATCTTATTTTCCAAAATAAGTATAATAATTAAAATATGCCTTACACTTTGCATTACAAATTACTTATTATTTATTATTTTTTATTCTTTTGTAGTCAGAAAACAAGAAGACCTTTTGATGACATTACCAATGGTATTAATTCTATATTATATCTTATTATGATTACTTTATCACTTTAAACACATCCGATAAATTAATTAAATCTAAATGCAAAATTTATGATCTATACTTTCAAATTAGCATCATTGACTAATCAATTTTACGTTTAATAAATTTAGAAATCTTTTTTTCCCTTTGGCTGTCAGGATCACACGAAGACCTTTTGAAGACATTACCAATTGTTAGTAATATTTTTTACGTTACAGTATATTATACTCACTATTTATTATCAAAATACCATTTATTTTTTCATGCAAATACAAATATATAGGTAATATACTGGGTGTTTCCAACGCTCAACGTGCACGAAAGCTTCAAAAGGTCAATTTAGACAACAAGAAACGAAAACGTATCTCACTGTCATCAAGCATTCAAGCAACAAGTCTGCGCCAGTCTTCTGCATTTGTCGCACAAAGAAACAAGAGTAAGACGATTATTCCCATCAAATTCATTCATCACTTATAATCGAACTAAAACTAAGTATTTCTTTTTTTTATTTATTCGAATTCTAGGTATTCAAATTGATGTTTCTGTCTCATAGATAATCGTTGATCGAGGAAACATTAATGGATATGAAAAGGGGTAAAAACATATCAACCGCATAAAATATTCAGTCTTCAATTATTAGTCGGTCTTCTCTAACAACACAACAATCAAATCAACAACATGAAGTAATTGTCGTTGGCATATTTTTGGGCCTGTCTAAAGGTTGTTAAACAAGTATTACTTTTCCTTATATAGTTAATTCATTACATTATTTTATTAACTTTATAAAATTATAATCAGATTACTTGGATCATGGTGATCAAGATGTTGTGTGTGTAATATCTCATGCAAAACTTTGGAAAGATGAAGCGAAAAGGGGACAAAACAAAAAAGCAAAAGGAAGTTACTCGCTATGTTGCCATTATGGGAAGGTCGAATTACCCGAATATATTCCATCCAACCCTGGATATGAAAACCTATTTCAAGGCATTAACGCAGCAAGCAATTTTTTTTGGAAAAACATTAGACGTTACAACTCGAAGTTTTCTTTTTATTTCAATGCGAGGTAAAATCGATACAGGAATTAATCGAGGAAAAGGTCCATTTATATTCAGGTTGAGTGGTAAAAATTATCATTCGATTGGAAGCCTTCAACCTGAATCTGGATGCAAACCAAAATTCTCACAGCTTTACATACATGAAACCGACAACGAGCTTACAAACCGACAAAAAATATTTAGGTGTGTACGCACATTTAAAAGCATACAACAAAGACAAAAAATATTTGGGTGTGTACGCACATTTAAAAGCATACAACAAAATTTATTTCTTTTAGTACCACATCACTTTGTTATGCATGTGATATTACATCCGTTTGTTATATACTCATATTTACTTATTTCATGTTATTTTTTAGTGACTCTAAGAATATGTCAACTGATGCTGCAAATGCAATGGATCTTCAAATTATTTAGAGTTTGAAGGAAATTTTAGATTCACAAAATTTTTTAGTTAAGACGCACAGAATGACAAGAGATTCTTTGCAAGAAAACCCTCATATTGATTTGAAATAACGTCTTATTGTAAACTGACAAAAAGATGGAAGAACTTTCAATCTACCAACATCTAAAGTTGCAGCTTTAATTATAGGAGACATTTCCGACTCCCTTCAGCCTCGTGATCTTGTAACTACTATGGGTGGGAAAATAATACCTATAAGTGAACTACATCCTTTATATGTCCCTCTTCAATATCCAATCATATTTACTAGTGGTGAAGATGGCAACTATGACATTCGTCAATTTCGGGTCTTGTTTGTATTCGTTTTTGTATTTGTTTATTATGTAAACCGACCCGATTTGTAAACCGAAGCTTATGTTATAATCAAAATGATGGATTTATGTTACAATATTGTTTCATACTTGTTGGGTCTTGAAAACATCCTATTTTTATTTTTATTTATTTATTTATTTATTTATTTATTTTTTTTTGTTATTTTATGTTTTTGTCTTGATCCATTTTGCATGAAAACTCTTGTGTCTCACACCCATATTTGACCACCAACATTACCCTATATATACACCACCTTTCCTCTTCATTTTCCCTTGCTACAACTCCAAAAAAAAAAACTCTCTCAAATATCAAAGATTCAAGGTTATCTTCTTAAGTGTTCTTGAAGGATTTTGGTCTTTCATCTTAATTAGTTTATGTAGCCTTATTAATACTTGTTTATGGTTGTGCAACATATATATAATACATACCCCTTGTTTACCTTTGGTAGTTACTTCTCCGATTCCGGTCGGTGAGGTTTCGGACCCCATAAGGCAAGGCTTAATGGAGGACTTCGTGTCCTTGATATATATACATCTATATAACTTGTTCATACATATTAATCTTGCTTATTTTAGTTTGTTGGTCATGTTTACAAGTTCCATGGTTATGGGTTTTTAAGAGTCTTTGCTTCGGTTTAACCGTAAATAGCTCTAAACCGTAAACCGAACTTTGTTACTAGTTTTGTTTGTTTAAACATACTTAGTGTTAGATCTAAGTTTCTAAAATCATTTTTACAAATTCTATGGTTATGGGTTTGTAGAATCTTACCTTGGTCTTAACCCGAAACACGATCCGAACCGAAAACCGAACTTTTGTTTAAAGACTTTATTGTTAACTTTTGGTATTTTTTTATTTGTACATTATTATACAAGTTATTTAGTGTTTGGACATGTGGAAACCATCTATGAACTTGTTGTAAGATGGAAACCGAACCAAACCGATTCTTGCTCGCTTAAGACACACAAGTGTGTTTTTTTAGCCATCAAGACTTGTATATTTCTTTAAAAATAGTTACAAATTGATTTTTAAATATTTTCTTAAGTACTTAGAAATGTTGGATCCAACTTGATCTCATAACAAAGTTTGGACCGACAAAACCGAATACTTGCTTAACGTGCATTGTTAGTTCTAAAACAATGGAACTACATACTTGGTTAAGTCTTATTAAATTTTATTGAGTTATCTCATAACATTCGATATTTTGGAAAGTTGACTTTGGGTTTGACCAATTATCAAGACCCGAACCGACAACCCGAACACTCGATAAAAAAACCCGTTTTAGTATCTTTATTCCAAAGGGATTTGCATTCTTGCATTTTACCCACCTTATTACTTAACATAGGTTGAGTAAATATTAAGGTTAGATACTTGAACCCAGTTTCGAGCAAACTTACATTTTTAAAGGGTTATTATTATAAATTCTTAAATAGTCACATTTTAAACCTTAAACTTTAATTATTTAAATTTCTCAACATTTATTTTGTTTAAAGACCTTCAAGACAACCTTTCTAAATTCAAGACTTCTTTTCGTTTTAGGCATTGTGCGTTAAACTCGTCGTTCCGACAAATCTCCAAATTATCATCTTTCAAGTTTACTACTTGAAGGTGAGTACTTCATACCCCATTTTCCATCTTTTATTTTGGGGGTGACATTTCATACTTATTCAACAAAATGCTTTATATTTGAATCTTAAACCACAAACGTAGTTGTATACTTTACCTAAATAATTGCTCGATTTGGTGTTCTATGCTTATATGCCTATGTGTTTATCGCTTTTGGTTGGTGGAACTATAAAATCCTAGACTATTTGGCATCCCCTTATAGCAAGGTGTCGTTAACGTAATGCAATTAACGATAACTATAAAATCCTAAACTATTTGGCATCCCCTTATAGCTAGGCGTCGCTAATGTGTTTAGCGATATCTATTTATCCAAATTACCATATTTATTTATCGTTTCGTATGCAAGTTTTGTGGCTATCTTTATTATATACTAATATGATTAAACTTATGAATTGCTCACCAACCTTTGTGTTGACAAACTTTATTTTATGAAATGTTGCAGGTTTGCATCTTGGTTGATTTATGATTGTGAAGAAAACGACATCAAAGACCTTAGGATATTAGTAAAAATGAACAATATCATTTTGCCATATTTTGTGATATCTTGTTTGTGGTTATTTTATGGATAATTGTTATGTGACATTTTCGATGTTGTGAAATGAAATGAGTTTATTAAATACTGTCACTTTAATTAGTGTCATGTGCTTATGGAAAATCGTTACACCTCGGCATGTTCCGCCGCCTTTGGTCGGGGTGTGACAGCAATCGAGTTGACATATATCATATAGGTGTTAACAAGGCTGATGACAGTAAACGGCCTTTACTACAATGAGAGAATGGTTCGCCTTTAGGATTCAAGATAGGGTCAATCAGTTCTCAAATCTTTTAAACTCAAGGAGTTACAACAGTTTTTAGTTAACACATATACGATGATCGAAAGCGAAAGGCTTTTTTTATATGTAGTCAACAAACAAAACTAAGATCATCAACATATGAGAACCTCATGAATCTAAGAGATCAGGGAACATCCAGTGTTTCAAAAGTGGGACGTATCGCGATATTACCTTTGTCGTTTACGGGAGGTGCTCGGTATATGACTCAAAACTATCTGGATGCTATGACACTTTGCAAATGGTTATGATACCCTGATTTTTTGATAACAATAACGTGAAATCCAAAGTGGCCCGAAGTGACAAGATTTCTTAAAGACACCACTATAATATTAGAAGACAGGCCTGACATCTTGTGCAGATTGTTTAAAATCAAGCTTGATTCACTTAAAAGACTTGAAGGATAAACCAGTCCTCGGCAAAGTACAAGCATGTAATAATACTTTACATATGTTTCTTTCATCGTATTTTACAATATAAGATTATTAAGGTTTTGATTGAAACATATAACTTAAACACATTAATGCTTTTATTTATAAACAAAACTTTTCGTGCAGTTGTTTATACAATCGAATTTCAAAAGCGTTGCCTCATGCTCGTATGTGCTTATTTATGCATGACAATCATAGGCTTCTCGATGTAGAACACGCTGATCATTTTATTTATGCGGAGATACCTGATAAGAATGAAGACCCTGAATTATATAACCTTGTAAGTTAATTGATGATTCACGGTCCATCTGGTGCCCATAATCTGACCTGCTCGTGCATGTTTGACAACTAATGTTCAAAAAATTTTCCAAAGAACTTTTGTGAGGCAACATCTGTTGATTCACAAGGTTGTCCCCCAATTCAGGTCAATTTGTTCAAACGGGAGACATTCAATTAGATAACAGAAGTGTGGTCCCCCACAACAAGTACATGTTAAATGATATTAGCCACACATTAATGTTGAATGGTGCAATCAGTCGTCATCTATAAAGTATTTGTTTAAATACATCAACAAAGGACCAGATCGAGCTACTGCTTATTTTTCCAAAAACGACAAACAAGCAGACGTTGAGTAGCCAAAAGGCGATGACATCAAACAATTTTATGATTGTTGGTATTTATCTGCTTCTTAGGCAGCATGGCGTATTTTCAGATATGATATCAATTACAGAATGCCTTTTGTTACCTGACTACCTTTCCATCTTTCAGGACAAGAACATGTAGTTTATGGTGCGGACGATGATCATGATAATGTCTTGGACAAAGTTGAAAGTGTCTCCTCTTCCACATTTAATGCTTGGATGAAGTGCAACCAAAATTATGCTAACATGCGTAAATTGACTTATGTTGAATTGCCTACTGAATTTGTTTGGCATGCTCTACCTCGTCGTTGGGAACCAAGGAAATCAGGATTTTTCATAGGTAGAATTCATGCCGTGTCTCCTGCTGCTGGAGAAGCATACTTCTTATGAATTTTTTTGAACAGAGTTAAATGTTTAAAATCGTTCGAAGAAATCCGCACTGTTAACGGTCGTCTTCAACCTTCGTATAGAGACGCTTTCTACACTCTTGGATTATTAGAAGACTATCAAGAATACATTGAGGCAATTGAAGAGGCAAGCCATTCATCGTTGAGTCACGTAGTACGCACGCTGTTCGCTACAGTGTGGTCAACTGATAGCCTTTCTAGACCAGAACATGTATGGATAAATAATTGAAAAAGACTTTCTGATGACATTCTTTACAACCAACGATGTCTTTTAAAGTCACCAGATATCAATATTTTGGAAGTGAGTTTTACAATCTTTATATTTATATATATAATCATTAATATTACCCAATTTTTTATTCAAATTTCACAGAGTTATTGCTAACTGAAGATCAAATAAAGCAGTTCCTTTTTTTAGATTGAAAGAATTTTGCTGTGCAACAACTCAAGCTTAAGAGAATATGAGACCATGCCTTTCCCTGATGCCGAATATATATCTATTTCATCTAATAGTTTGATTCACGAAGAGTTTTCATACGATCAAAACTTGCTAAAAGTAGAGTTCCAAACTCTATTTAATTCACTTACTCATGAGCAGAAAATTTTTTTTGATCGTATAATGATGGCTGCTCAGTAGAATAAATGAGGTGTGTTCTTCGTATATGGTTATGGTGGAACAGGTAAAACGTACTTATGGAAGACCTTATCAACTACCATAAGATCAAAAGGCGAAATCGTCCTAACTGTTTCTTCAAGTGGAATTGGTTCGTTATTGTTAACTAGGGGTCACACAGCATATTCCAGGTTTCATATTCCTATAAATTTGAATGAGGATTCTACTTGCTACATGGGTCCAGGCACAGACGAGGCACAATTATTAGAAAAAACAGATTAATAATTTGGGACAAAGCTCCAATGGCTCAGAAGCATGGCTTTCAAGCTCTTGACATATCTTCAAAAGATGTTTTATCTTCTAATTTGCTATTTGGAGGAAAAGTTGTATTTTCTGGAGACTTTCGACAAATCCTACCTGTAGTTCAAAAAGGCACTAGACAAGACATAGTAAACGCCCCTCTGTGTTCTTCTTACATTTGGAGTGAATGCAATGTCTTGAGATTAACAAAAACCTAAGGTTAACTATGGGTAGGCCATCATCTGATGTTAAAGAAACCAAATTAATTGCAAAATGGCTTTTAGATATAGGTGAAGGTAATGTTGGCGGTCCTAATGATGGTGTTACAATGATATATATACTTGACGTTCTACTTATAAAAGATTCTATTGATCCTATATCAAAACTTTTTTACCTTATATATCCTAATATTCTACAGAATTACGAGAACCAACATTACTTTCAGGATAGAGCCATACTTGCACTAACAAACGAAATTATTGATGAGATTAATGATAGTTTGCTTAACTTTTTTCCCGGTGATGAAGTCGAGTACTTAAGTTCAGATACCATATGTAATTCATAATATATCAATCACATGGTTGATACAAATTTATACTCGTCTGAACTACATAATGGTCTAAGAATATCCGGATTACCAAACCAAATGTTTGTGCTTAAAGTTGGTGTTGCTGTTATGCTCCTTAGAAATCTTAACCAGAAAGAAGGCTTATGTCACGGTACTCGACTACAAATTATATCTTTAGGTACTCGTGTAGTTGAAGCAAAATTTATTTCTGGAACTAACATTGGACATACAGTTTTGATCCCCAGATCACCACTGACTCCAACAGACAACAAAACAGCATATAAATTTCAAATACGACAGTTTTCCTTTGCAGTGTGTTTTGCGATGACCATAAACAAAAGCCAAAATCAATCATTATCTAGGGTTGGTTTGTACTTGAAAGAATCCATGTTCTCACATGGACAGCTATGCGTCGCCTGTCAAGAGTTACAAGCAGGTGTGGCTAAAGATTCTGTTTATTGATAAACAAGGTAATTTGACCAATACAACCACAAATGTAGTGTACAAGGAAATTTTTTCTTATTTGTAAAATACTTCCGTAATACTTGCTTTGTAATTCCTATAATTTTAATGCAAGTTGTAATGGTATTACAATACATGATAATTGTGTGACATCCGTGACAAAACCGAGTACACCTTAGTACTTACAAACTCAAATAAGCGTTTAACCGCTTATTGCGTAACGAACAAACAAATAACCAAACGGGTCTGGTTATGGTCCGGATATCCCGGGGTGCCATCTATAAGTGATATACGATCTCTGCAAGCTAAAATATTAGTAATATGGCCTTAGTTCGATAGCAAACAAGTTAAACGAAAACATGCTCGTTTAACTACCCGCTATAGATTTAAACGCGAAAGATAGTTACAAACCAAGCATTGTATCATCCGTTAAGCCGAAAAGACTTACCAAACGCTTATTTGAAATGTTTTAAGCGATCCGTGAAAATATTTTTTATTTTTACAAGCATATAGTATGTTTTTATAATTTTACTCAAAACTAGCCGAAAAACACTCGTTTTCGCCCTGTTTGTCGCACCCGATAAGTTTTTCGAGCCAAAAACCGAATCCGAACTAAATTTGGACTGAGCTTTTAATTTTTGGGCCTTTAGAATCAGAAACTTGGGCCAAAATGGGCCCATGAACTTCCGATCGCAGCAGCACCCCACCCCCCATTCTTTTCCTTTCACATATAAACTAGTTTTAAGATATTTTTACACATATTTTCACATACAACTTCTGGAATTCTTCTTCTCCAGCCATAACCAGCAAGAAAACTAGGTAAAAACCTTATGATTAATCGATTTTTGATTCGTTTAAACACGTTTAACAACATATAAACATGTCTTGATTGTTAAAAATCATAGTTAACCATGTATAACTCTCAAAAATCATTCAAAAACATACTTTGATGTTAAACATATTTTCAAATCAGAATCATGATCTTTTTTGGCCATAAACACGGATTCAAGGGTTGAAACGGCGTTTTTACGGTTCAAAAGTTCGTTTTTGTGCACTAGCTGAAACCATAAGTTAAGGGCTGTTATGTTGATGAAAAATTGCTTGTTTTGTGAGATAGGACTTGTATCTAGCCTACATAGGAGCACAAGAGCTTGAAAAGTTGATTAGAAAGGCGGAAACGAACCAAAACCGCTAAGGTAATGCCGAAACACTCGCTTACGGACTGTTTAGGGTAAGGTTGTGATGTGCATATTGTTAGGCCTTGAAAGTTTTCAGTGACATCAGGGACCATGTCAATGAGTCCCTGTTCAAATTTGGTAATTTTTCGACCATCCGAGAATGTTTGGCGAATTTATTACCGAATTGGGATGTTTATTTGGGAAAAATAGCTAAAATACTTCAAAAATTAAGAAATTTTTCTGGGAACTCAGATCTGATGTATTTCAATCACATATCAATTTTGGGATCATTTTGAGAAGTCTAAAGGTGTTTTGTGTATATGCGTTCGTGTGAATTTTTATAGCCGTATTTGAGTCGAAAAGAATATCGCACGAGCTTTTTACATTCTGGAAATGATACAGGTTGTTTTGGGACATGATTTGAGCATTCAGGATTTTTGGTGGAATTTTTGGAAATTTTTGGGATAAGCGGACGATTTTCAGGCGAAATATAGCTGATAAAATGAATTTTTATAAATTATTAAATCAGTAAATAATTCTAGAAATATTTTTATAAAAATATACATATTTTATTTGATATGTGGCTAAACTTTCATAATTTAATGATTAATAGTTAATTAATTATGCTAATTTGAAGATTAAACAAATTCAATTTAAATAAAAACCGGCAAGTTCGCGATTAACGAACCTGCGGGAATATCAAAACACCAAGAGTGATCAAAAATCATATTTTTGGATTAATTAAGTAAAAACGAACTTTTCTATGAGAAACCTGGACAATCCGGATAGATTATGCGCGTTTCTTCTTAAATCAAACTGAATAAACGGAAACGGGCCCTGAGGCTAATCCGGTACCCCAGTATGTGATCCTTCTTTATAACTTAATCATTTTATTAACCAATACATTTACCCAAGCTTATTTCTCCATAACTGTTTTCTGAACGCGTAAACGAACAACTTGGCCCAGCTGGGAAAACGGGAATCTGAGCCAAGTTCGGTTTTAAGTATTAGACATTGAACAACATCACAACCTAAGCTTATTGCCACTTTCTGCGCGTTCCAGCTATACCCAGATTAGTTATACAGCCCAATTTAGTACTGAGATTATAATAATATTAAAATATTAATATTATTATAATATGGACTATAGGGACTAAATGATAGCAAGGGAAACGAACCCCGAGCTGATCTCGCACTGAGTGCCTACAAAACCGTGAGTTTCATGACCCCTCTTTTCAAACTGTTTCAAATCTTTGGGGTGAAAAGCGTTTTTATATACATTATCTATCAGAAAACGGTTTAGGATATAGATTATCTGAACATGTATATATGAAAAGTCCCTACAACCATAATGATTAACTACGTGCTGATGAAAGGTGATTATTATCATTGATTGGTATATTAAGTGGAGAGAGTACGAATGACAAAACATAATGAAATTACAAGTGACAATATGTTTATACAAACACGTCATGTTATGTTAAACATAACTAATTTGGGAATAATGTGGTCTGTAATGGCCATGGGGCTGTTGTGGGTGAAAGGGGGGCCACAATAGTACTAAACTGAAGTTGAGTATGGCCTATGAGCCAAGTTCTGCTGCAACTTATAAAATAAAGTTAAGTATGGCCTATGAGCCAAGTTCTGCTGCAACTTATAAAATAAAGTTGAGTATGGCCTATGAGCCAAGTTCTGCTGCAACTTATAAACTAAAGATGAGTATGGCTTATGAACCAAGTTCTGCTGCAACTTACTAAACTAAAGTTGAGTATGGCCTATGTAACGCCCGTAAATTTCGTTAATCGGGTCGATTGTTTATAAATGTTTGTTTAGAATCCGGGACTCGTCTTGAATCTTCCCGGGGGCCTCCTAGACGAGCCCATATGTTGAATTACTTAAGTTTCATTTAAGTGTCGCAACTTTCAATTTGGAAGGGCAAGAACATAACATTTTATATTATAATCAAAAACCCAAAACCCTAACCCTTTGCGTGCAGCAACCCACCCCCTTTCCACCTCGTTTTGTGTGCAATCAGCCACCGTCCGGCCGTCCAAACTTCAATTCCAGGTCGGTATTATACGTATACAACTCTTTTTCACCCTAATTCATCCTTATGATAACAGCTTACTGACAGATTCGTATACGTTTATTGTAGGGTCTGTAACGCGATGTTAATCCACTTTTTTTGATCGATTCTTGAATCCATGATGTTCTAATTTGAGTCTAGTTTCAAGAAAGGTATAATACGTAATTTGTGGACGAGATTTGAATAGTTTTTATGATTTTATAAAATCGAGTGTCAAAGCTGATGCGGGATGTCGGATTCTGGTCTGTCTTCCCGACATCATAACCTTTTTTCGACAAGTCTAAATTGGTTGGTTCCACTTCTGGAAGTTAATATTTTGAGTTAGGAACCAAACCCAATTGGAATCGTTTAATTTGGCTGAGTAATGAATTTTATAAAAATAAAACCATTTTGTTGCGCAGCTGAAATAGCTGCACATACATTTCTGTGTTGGAATAATTTTTATGATTTTTGTGTCCACTAGAAAAATATAATAAAAATATTTTTATAAACTTAAGATATTTATGCAACACTGGTAAAAATTTAATAATTTAATTCCATGGTTTTCCTATGTAATAAAATACATATTTGCATGCTAAAATCTGCATGTTATATTCGTATTGATCGATAAGTTCGTTTTAGGCTTAACCAGTGGCTGCCCTTTCTCGCATCTTTCGGGGCTGTTATAATTGAAGTTCGTGCTCCGTCAACTTCCTAGGTATGTCACTTGCATCATACTAAAATTTCATGGCCAATGGAGGTGTTTAGGTCAGTCAATCGATTTTAGTTCGAAAACTAGGGTTTATCGGGTGTAGGATTGGCAATTGTTGAGTTTGATGCGTTAAACGATCAGAGGACCGACCGAATCAGTTTGTACAGCCCTAGGGGGGTTTAAGGGCTGTGGGAAAATTATATTTTGATGCACGGGGCTGTTGGGGTTAGTGCTTCGTCAATCGAGTCGGCGGTGCGCGAATTTTCGTTTAAACGTTAAAGTAAGAGTTGTAAAAAGGAACCGTCAACCCTATCAACTCGGGTGACATAATCTTGATGAATGAAAAGATTTAAAATGGAATTTGGTCCATTCGGGGCTGAGTCGTTTAACAAATGGTTTTAAGGTTTATTTCGCGCGCATTCGACCCGATTTGATTATCGTTGGGCCTTGAGCCAAGTTGTTGGGCCTTGGGCCAAAGTGTTGGGGCCTTGGGCCAAGTTTTTGGGCCTTGGGCCAAAGTATTGGGCCATGGGCCAAAAGTATTGGGCCTTGGGCCAAGTGGTTGGGCCTTGGGCCAAAGTGTTGGGCCTTGGGCCAAGTTGTTGGGCTTGAACGGCCCATTAGGCTAGAGTGATCTTACAGTCTAGTTTAGTAACGCGTTGTGTATAATTTACAGGCCCTTGCTTGTGATTGTGCACTTAGGGATTTCCTAGCTCATTGCAGGTGCTCGGTTGATTCAGGTGAGTTCATGATGCCCTTTTTACTCTTTTCAAGTTTTGGGCTAGCATGCACACCGTAATACAATTTTACACGATTTTACTCGTTACAACTATTTGGATGGTATTACATAGCCTCATTCATATTTGTGCATTTATGAAACTATTTGTGAACTATATTTTATGCCTTAGGATATTGTAGACTCGTTTATTGTCTTATATTCCTTAAGGTTATATACCTGAATATGGTCTAGACTCGATGATGTTAATAGGCTTGGTAGTAATTGAATGCGAGCAGACCTATTTACTTAGTTCATGTATTGGACTGATTAATATATATTACCTTATGGCCCATAGGCTTACTTGTTATTTGGAATGTCTTGGGATGATATATATATATATATATATATATATATGTATGTATGTATGTATGTATGTATATATATATATGTATGTATGTATGTATGAATGTATGTATGTATGTATGTATGAGTATGTGTTACCTTATAGCCTACAGTTGTGTGATGATATTTAGTTCCTCGAGACTAAGAATGATGTGAGTAGGCTTATTGATGTGTGTGTGCATGGTAATCACTGCCAGGTCAAATTTATTACTCAGGTTTTAAAATTACTTGTGGTCTAGGCTCGAGATTGCTATTAGGCCAAGTATTAATTCCTAGTATTAAACGATTTTTCCTGATGAAACGTTTAAACTAATTTATATAGGCTTGCTAGCATATGGTAGGCCTTGGGATGTTAAATATATATTTATATATATATATGTATATACAATATTGCTTGGCCTATATTTGGCGATAATGTAGTCGTTTCGACTACTGATGTTGTGTATGCCCACTTTGTGTTTGCATGCACTGATGTTACATGTTTGGGTTGTACGTGTGCTCGACCCTGATGTTATTACTTGGATGAGATGTTACGTGTTTGGGTTGTACGTGTGCTCGACCCTGATGTTATTATGTGGACGGTATTTATAGGGATATAAATATATGGATGTATATAGATGTCTAAGTATGAATATTTAGTGTTGATGATGGCCTAACTGTTCGTATCCCGTATTATATTTTAAACTCTTGGAATGTTTTATAATCCAGTTTTTATATTTAAACTCTTGGAATGTCTTATAATCTTGTTTTTATATTTAAACTCTTGGAATGTTTTATAATCCCGTTTTGATATTTAAACTCTTGAAATGTTTTTAAACGAATTTATATAGGCTTGCTAGCATATGGTAGGCCTTGGGATGTTAAGTATATATATGTATATATGTATATACATTATTGCTTGGCCTATATTTGGCGATGTTGTAGTCGTTTCGACTACTGATGTTGTGTATGCCTACTTTGTGTTTGCATGCACTGATGTTACGTGTTTGGTTTGTACGTTTGCTCGACCCTGATGTTATACGTGGATGTTATATATATATACTGTTATATATATAGGGATGTAATTGAAAGGATGTTTACATATACATTTTGTATAAGTATGTATGAGGATGTTTAGTTTTCGGTAATGATGATTTGATGGATGCACCCTTTTACTTTTAAGAACTTTTGATATGACTATCATAACTATTACTACGGATACTATTTACTTAAAACTTGAACTCACTCAGCTCAAGCTGACTTTGTGTGCATGTTAGATTGACTTTCAGGTTAAGAAGTGGATGCTACCGCTTGGACGTGCTAGAGACTACTCGGACGGTTGAAGGCACATCTAGTCGAAGAATTAATAACGCAAACTGTTTCTTTTAAATTATTACCATAAGTATTTAAATTTTGATTTTGGTCACTTTCCCGGGTTTTGGGAATTTTGATGTTATCTATTCCGCTGTTTGCTACTCTGAAACAACTTTAATGAGATGAAGATTTCAAATAAAACTAATATTTTATTTACAATTGATTTTGGACACCTGTACCCGTGTTTTGGGATTTTTAATACTTAAACTTTTCCGCTGTTATTTACTCTGAACTTGTTTTAAATACAAAGAATCGTTTGGTTTTAAATTTTTGTGAATTTGTGGACGTGATTACCAACTGTAGGATTCCCGGGATTCGGGGTCTTACAGCCTATGAGCCAAGTTCTGCTGCAACTTATAAACCAAAGTTGAGTATGGCCTACGAGCCAAGTTTTGCTGCAACTTACTAAACGAAATAACTTGATTATGACATAAGTGTTAAGAAAATATTATGATTATATATGTTGTGGGCGGATAGGGGGCCACAGTGATTAGTAATATGTGATAAATACTATATATATGTGTGTGTGTATTGTGTACATATATATATATACATACTATGTGGATAGGCGTAGGAAATTCTATGTGTAGAAAATAATAATTGTTTGTGTATACAATGTGTAATGTTTGAGTTTACGTGAAACCATTGTGGTCAGAAGAGGGAACATAGTGGTGATTTTACGTGGAACCGTTGTTGGCGGAAAGGGGGCCACAGTAGTTGATTTTATTTGGAAAATGAAGGCACGAATTACGAATGAGAAGTCATGATTTTATCGTAGTTTCAAACTCTATCATAAACTTATACACATACATATCAGTATACAAAGACGTAGATATACATATATAAATGTAAATACATTTTCTTATATACGCGTGTACATACAAACTATGACCGTATGGTGCGCAGAACTGATTTCGTTAAAACTTATGAAACTCACCAACTATTCGTAGTTGACCTGTTTTAACATGCTTTTTAGGTAATCAGATATGAGAACTAATTTCCTGTGCGTTACGTGTCTGATTGGTGATTGATGTCGTGGGCATTTGAGTTAGAAGTAAAGTTATTAAAGAACCGGTTTGATTGTATCACATAGTGTGTAAAAGATGTTAGAACAATGTAATATATTGTAAATTAGTTAGTAATGTTTCTTTATGAACAATGTATTTGATACCAGTTGTATCTATTGCATTTCCGTTTTACGCTTCCGTAATTTGCTTAACGGGGTGTGACAGAAGTTGGTATCAGAGCCATTAGTTATAAAGAATTAGGTTATCCCATAGGATACCTATAATATAACCGTAGGCTCGATTATCACTGGGAAAGTTAATAATGAGTAACGATAGATACTGATGGATGCCGGGATGAACTCGGAGGGCAAGTGAGTTATCATGGTCCGGAACGTAATAACCGACTTGCTTGTACGAGGGAATTCGGGGAGAAGTCGCGGAACATATTGATAGGTAAAAATGGCAACATACGTGCATAAAGGTGATGTGAAGTATATATGAAATGTGCATACGTGCTTATCTAAGACGAGGTATAGGGATATGTGTACGTACGGTATTACCGATGATATTGAATCTTATTGTAACAAATATTATATTTGGTTATAATCAATATTAATTCCTATTATGATTAAAATTATATCGTATCAAAATTTATATTATATTTTTTTTATAATTTATATTATACCTTCTCATAACAAATAAAATATTTAGTTTCGGTACTAATTAATAATATCCTTTACGCTGATCTAAACTATCAAGTAACGTTTTCTTCTGATTAACGATTGCACCGAAAGATGTCGAGATCGGGTAGCTTTACGACAGATGAAGAACCGGTGTTGCTTGTGAGTGGGAATATGAGAATGCGTCAACAAGTTTAACTAAGTCTGGTGATGTGACGGAACCACTAAGGGGCTTAATATGCAAGGCCCGGGAAAGAACCGTTGGAGGCATGTTCTATAGACAATGATTTCAAAAATATATATATATATACACACATATAATACCTCTCAGCATGGGTTTAACCTTTATTTTATGTACTCGTTTCTTTGACACTAAACTAAACTATTTTCTGGTCATCATTCGATTTCTGTTGTTTGAAAGACAAACACCATCCCTGGGGGAAATACTTAGTGATGAATCCAACTTATTGAATTATAAATATAATAACTACTTTATTGAGTCCCTAATTCTATAAACAGACCGTGACTACCAGTACATATATTGTATTAATGATATTTCAAAAAAGAAATATTAATAAAAATAATTTCCTTTACATATCACCAGTACAACTAATACTGATGAACCTCCTTAACTAGCAAACTCTTCGAATCATCTATGTTCGACAACCTTCAACCTCTTCTATATTACGCGATTTCAATCGATTATTATAAAATAAAAACCCCATAATCACGAAATGATGACGTGCTCCGACTGGAATGGAACCTACTTACCTCTAACTAGCAAACTAATAATTTTATTAAGTCCGACATGCCTACGAATACTGAATGACATGGAGAAAGAATATTTTACCATATTAGTTAAAAAACATTCAGAAGTCAGGTGGAATATACACATGCATTCCCATTATAGCGCACTGATTAAACTCGTAACGAGCAAATATCTACCTACAGGAGAGACTGAACAAAAACAGCTTCCCAATAATGGGATCGTATTAGAACAATTGTCGTACAAGTTGTGAACTATTTATAATTGTTATAACACGTGCTTTGATAGATAAGGATAATACGGTATTGTCGTGTATAGCTTCTGATACTCCATACAAGCATATGGTGGTGCGCTATGCTAATATGGAGGACGATGTGGGCATTTTTAATACAAACATTGACCCCTATTGGGTTAAAATTTCTTGTCATGAGATGACAACTTTTAATATATATGCAAACTTTGGCGTTTGCTAGGCTAATTTTACATACTATCCTTAGTATTCAGACTCGAGAACAAACCAGTGTGATATATACGTGTTAATTGAAATACCTGATTACTTATTATTGTAATTCCTTTTGTGATCATTAGTGTATGTGAATTTCGTTAATTGTTAGATAACTGGTTATTGTTATAGAATGGCCCCGAAGAAAGTAAACATGTTGTCTGAGACAGATATAGCCGAGATGATCGCTCGACAACTACAAACAGTACTTCCGACAATAGCAGCACAATTCGCTGCTGGTAACCATACAACTATGAATACAAATCAAGTGTCGAACGCTAACGCGGCCGTAAATACTAATCCCCCGACAAATACTACTACAACCACAAATGCTCCCCCGATAAGTACTGATAGTATCACAACTAATACTCCCCCGTTGAATACCAATATTACTTTCAATAATGATTATCTCCCACCGAACTTAAACAATAGTTGTAACAATCAAAATCCCCCGCAACACGGATATCAACTTAAGAACTTCATACTATGTAAACCTATGAAATTTAGCGGTACTGAAGGACCAAATGGACTAGTAAGGTGGATCGAAAAGACTGAATCCATCATTAATATCACTAACTGTCCACCAAATTGTATTGTCAAATTTGCTACTTCTACATTTGTAGACCACGCGCTAATGTGGTGGAATACTGTTGTGCAAATTCGAGGACAGGAGGCAACCAATCGTATGTCTTGGACATAACTTAAAAATCTTATGATAAAACACTTTTGTCCGATAAACGAAATTCAGAAATTAGAGCAAGAACTTTGGAATCTAGAAATGAAGGGTGCAGATCACTTAGAGTATACCCACCGCTTTAACGAACTGGCTCGTCTAGTCCCATGGTTAGTTACTCCAGAATCTAACGTACTGAACGCTACATTTGGGGTTTAGCCCCCGAAGTCAGGAGTTTGGTTAATTCAACTAGCCCTGTAACCTTCGAAAATGCCGTGTTACAAGCCGGCATTGTAACTTCTGATTTGATTAGAAGTGGTGCGTTAAGAATGCCCGGGGAATCATCTGGTACAAAACGAACCAATTATGGAGCGGGAATACAAGAAAGACAACAGAATAAATGTGCGCGCCTTGCAATACAAAATTACGCTATAGTCAGTTCCGATGTGAAGCAAGATAAGTATAACGGGCCTTTGCCTAGATGTGGAAAATGTGGTTATCATCATGTTGGTGAATGTCGGACCAATGTGTGTCACAAATGTGGGAAGGTGGGACGCTATGCCCGAAATTGTAGACCGTTATGAATACTATAAATCCACCAACCCAACTCCAGGACTCACAACTACCCCAACCGCAACCAACACGACAACAACCAATCTACCAAAACCAACCCATAATAAACTGTAACGCCTGTTATGAGTGTGGTAGTATGGAGCACATCAAGAAAGACTGCCCTAGATTGAACCCAATTGCGATGGAAAGACAAAGGCAAGGACCGGCATCGACGTCCAACTCGACTAGGGGACACGTATTGTGAATAAATCGGATAGAACAAATGTAGTGACAGGTACGTTCTTAGTAATGCCTAATATACTTTAGTTTATTTATTACGAACACTAATAGACGTTTTGTTCATACAAGTTATTACCTTGGAAAATATACCGTCTAGTAAAATAACAATTCTGTATACTATAGAAACCACCAAATGTAAGACTATAAATACTAACCATATTACTCCAAAAACTACCCTCTTAACCTAAATAACTAGCTATTCCCTATCGATGCAATCCCGGTGAAAGTGAGGAGTCATTGTGTAATAGTCAGTATGGACTAGTTAATTGAGTTCAAATGAAGGTTATATATAGAAATAGAACTGTTATACTGCCTCTTCTAGATAAAGAAGTGATCCTGTACACGGAACAAACACCTAGTACCCCAATGATGAAACACGGATGAGAAGAACTATACTATCCGTAACAGAAACTTGAACTTTAAACTTTTATAGTCTTAATAACTGAGTGATGAAAAAGGAAAAGTCAGGCCAGATGTTCGGATAAACTGAGTACTAGTATAAAGATGCAAGCGAAATATATGAAGGAATCATAGGCACATGTGTTGTAAAGTGTGCACTATTATAAGTTAACGGGGAATACTAAAGATCCTCGGAGATGCTACAACAATTCGAGATACCCCATTGGAAGTGGGTAACAAACTACAATGGATCTCTTAACACATATTCCTAAAACATCCCGAGAAAGCAATGCCAGCTAAATGATAGTTTCTTGACTGATCCACTCCGAATACTTTCTTCCGAATTGTAACAACTATCCAACTGAAAAACTCGCCTTAACAAAATCTTAATCTTGGTGAATTGTGTATGAAATTTTAGATCCCTAATTGGCCTAAGCACGGTCTATAATCCTCTATAAAACAATCAAATCAAATAAACTATTCGAACATTAGAGGAAAGTAAGACCGGTAATTTCAATCCTCGTACATTAACAATCATCGTAATATTATGCAAACGCCTATATACTATATTATACGAGCAAGAATGTAACTCGCCATCTTATTAAAATTGAAAAACTGGCGACATCCAAAATACAAAATCCGATTCGATTTCGATAATCATAAATAAAGCTCGTAATATTAGTAATAAACCGAAGGCCGCCTAAGGCTAACAAGAGGGCTATACTGAGAAATGCGAGAAGTTATCAAATTTTGAAAGATGTTAGTTGAGTTGAGGAAAACGATGAGTTGATTCAAAAATATATGGAACTGTACAGAATTGCCTCGAAAGTTAACCCCATAGTGTATTAAACAAAATTATTTCACTTGCGATATTTCATATATATATATATATATATATATATATATATATATATATATATATATATATATATATATATATATATCATCATCATCGTACTCAGTATATCCCACCAATAGCAATGCTATGGTAGGGTCTGAGGAGGGTAAGATGTAGACAGCCTTACCTCTATCCCATAGGGATAGAGAGGCTGCTTCCGGTGAGACCCCCGGCTCGATAGTAGTTTTGAATCAAGCCTTGGACATAAGACACATAACACTCAATCATCGGGACACCGGCTGATTGGTGCATGTGCCCTTGTCTTTCGGCTATCAACGCCACCACATGATGCCTGATTAACCTTCCGCCACTTTTAACGTTATTTTCACGTGATTTGTAAAATAACGTCAAAATTAGTGCAATTTTAATTTTGCCCACCCAAGGGTTCACACATATATACATTATATGTGCGCACCGCAAGCAGGGCGATATATATATATATATATATATATATATATATATATATATATATATATATATATATATATATATCGAATCAAAACGAGTGCCTTACTGACAGGGCGGAATTAGTATTATTTGAAAACTTTTATACAACTAAACTCTATAAAGAGACTCATGAAAATGCTGAGCGGGGAAAATCAAACAGTTGCGACACAATAAAATCTCATTGAATAAAATTCAGTGGAATCCACAACGGGGAATCAAACGTGTTTGGAAACAGAAAAACGAATTCCGAAACAAATGATTATAAAATTTTCCCCAAAAAGAGCATATTTGGCATATTGAATTTCGGGGACGAAATTTCTTAACTGGGGGAGAATGTGACATCCGTGGCAAAACCGAGTACACCTTAGTACTTACAAACTCGAATAAGCGTTTAACCGCTTATTGCGTAACGAAAAAAAGAATAACCAAACGGGTCTGGTTATGGTCCGGATATCTCGGGGTGCCATCTATAAGTGATATACGATCTATGCAAGCTAAAATATTAGTAATATGGCCTTAGTTCGATAGCAAACAAGTTAAACGAAAACATGCTCGTTTAACTACCCGCTATAGATTTAAACGCGAAAGATAGTTACAAACCAAGCATTTTATCATCCGTCAAGCCGAAAAAGACTTACCAAACGCTTATTTGAATGTTTTAAGCGATCCGTGAAAATATTTTTGATTTTTACAAGCATATAGTATGTTTTTATAATTTTACTCAAAACTAGCCGAAAAACACTCGTTTTCGCCATGTTTGTCGCACCCGATAAGTTTTTCGCGCCAAAAACCGAATCCGAACTAAATTTGGACTGGGCTTTTCGTTTTTGGGCCTTTAGAATCAGAAACTTGTGCCAAAATGGGCCCATGAACTTCCGATCGCAGCAGCACCCCACCCCCTATCTTTTCCTTTCACATATAAACTAGTTTTGAGATATTTTTACACATATTTTCACATAAAACTTCTGGAATTCTTCTTCTCCAGCCAAAACCAGCAAGAAAACTAGGTAAAAACCTTATGATTAATCGATTTTTGATTCGTTTAAACACGTTTAACAACATATAAACATGTCTTGATTGTAAAAAATCATAGTTAACCATGTAAGACTCTCAAAAACCATTCAAAAACATAATTTGATGTTAAAAATAGTTTCAAATCAGAATCATGATCTTTTTTGGCCATAAACACGGATTCAAGGGTTGAAACGGCGTTTTTACGGTTCAAAAGTTCGTTTTTGTGCACTAGCCGAAACCCTAAATTAAGGGCTGTTATGTTGATGAAAAATTGCTTAGTTTGTGATATAGAACTTTTATCTAGCCTACATAGGAGCACAAGAGCTTGAAAAGTTGATTAGAAATGCGGAAACGAACCAAAACCGCTAAGGTAATGTCGAAACACTCGCTTACGGGCTTTTTAGGTTAAGGTTATGATGTGCATATTTTTAGGCCTTGACATTTTTCAGGGAAATCAGAGACCATGTCATTGAGTCCCTGTTCAAATTTGGTAATTTTTCGACCATCCGAGAATATTTGGCGAATTTATTACCGAATTGGAACGTTTATTAGGGAAAAATAGCTAAAATACTTCAAAAATTAAGAAATTTTTCTGGAAACTCGGATTTGATGTATTTTGATCACATATGAATTTTGGGATTATTTGGAGAAGTCTAAAGGTGTTTTGTGTATATGCGTTCGTGTGAATTTTTATTGCCGAATTTGGGTCGAAAAGAATATCGCATGAGCTTTTTACATTCTGGAAATGATACAGGTTGTTTAAGGATATGATTTGAGCATTCAGGATTTTTGGTGGAATTTTTGGAAATTGTTTGGGATAAGCGGACGATTTTCAAGCGAAATATAGCTGATAAAATGAATTTTTATAAATTATTAAATCAGTAAATAATTCCAGAAATATTTTTATTAAAATCTACATATTTTGTTTGATATGTGGCTAAATTTTTATAATTTAATGATTAATGGTTAATTAATTATGCTAATTTGAAGATTAAACAAATTCAATTTTCATAAAAACCGGCAAGTTCGCGATTAACGAACCTGCGGGAATATCAAAACATCAAGAGTGATCATAAATCATATTTTTGGATTAATTAAGTAGAAACGAACTTTTCTATGAGAAACATGGACAATCTGGATAGATTGTGCGCGTTTCTTCTTAAATCAAACTGAATAAACGGAAACGGGCCCCGAGGCTAATCCGGTACCCCAGTATGTGATCCTTCTAATCATTTTATTAAGCAATATATTTACCCAAGCTTATTTCCCCATAACTGTTTTCTGAACGCGTAAACGAACAACTTGGCCCAGCTGGGAAAACGGGAATATGAGCCAAGTTCGGTTTTAAGTATTAGACATTGAACAACATCAAAACCTAAGCTTATTGCCACTTTCTGCGCGTTCCAGCTATACCCACATTAGTTATACAGCCCAGTTTAGTACTGAGATTATAATAATATTAAAATATTAATATTATTATAATATGGACTATAGGGACTAAATTATAGCAAGGGAAACGAACCCCGAGCTGATCTCTCACTGAGTGCCTACAAAATCATGAGATTCATGACCCCTCTTTTCAAACTGTTACAAATCTTTGGGGTTAAAAGCATGTTTATATACATTATCTATCAGAAAACGGTTCAGGATATAGATTATCTGAACATGTATATATGAAAAGTCCCTACAACCATAATGATTAACTACGTACTGATGAAAGGTGATTATTATCATTGATTGGTATATTAAGTGGAGAGAGTACGAATGACAAAACATAATGAAATTACATGTGACAATATGTTTATACAAACACGTCATGTTATGTTAAACATAACTAATTTGGGAATAATGTGGTCTGTAATGGCCATGGGGCTGTTGTGGGTGAAAGGGGGGCCACAATAGTACTACACTGAAGTTGAGTATGGCCTATGAGCCAAGTTCTGCTGCAACTTATAAACTAAAGTTGAGTATGGCCTATGAGCCAAGTTCTGCTGCAACTTACTAAACTAAAGTTGAGTATGGTATATGAGCCAAGTTTTGCTGCAACTTATAAACTAAAGTTGAATATGGCCTATGAGCCAAGTTCTGCTGCAACTTACTAAATTAAAGTTGAGTATGGCCTATGAGCCAAGTTCTGCTGCAACTTATAAACTAAAGTTGAGTATGGCCTACGAGCCAAGTTCTGCTGCAACTTACTAAACGAAATAACTTGATTATGACATGAGTGTTAAGAAAATATTATGATTATATACGTTGTGGGCGGAAAGGGGGCCACAGTAATTAGTAATATGTGATAAATACTATATATGTGTGTGTGTGTATTGTGTACATATATATATATATATATATATATATATATATACATACTATGTGGATAGGTGTCGGAAATTCTATGTGTAGAAAATAATTGTTTGTGTACACAATGTGTAATGTTTGAGTATACGTGAAACCATTGTGGTCAGAAGAGGGACCATAGTGGTGATTTTACTTGGAACCGTTGTTGGCGAAAAGGGGGCCACAGTGGTTGATTTTATTTGGAAAATGAAGGCACGAAGTATGAATGAGCAGTCACGATTTTATCGTAGTTTCAAACTCTATCATAAACTTATACACACACATATCAGTATACAAAGACGTAGATATACATATATAAACGTAAATACATTTTCTTATATACGCGTGTACGTATAAACTATGACTGTATGGTGCGCAGAACTGATTTCATTAAAACTTATGAAACTCACCAACTATTCGTAGTTGACCTGTTTTAACATGCTTTTCAGGTAATCAGATATGAGAAGTAATTTCCTGTGCGTTACGTGTCTGATTGGTGATTGATGTCGTGGGCATTTGAGTTAGAAGTAAAGTAATTGAAGAACCGGTTTGATTGTATCACCTAGTGTGTAAAAGATGTTAGAACAATGTAATATATTGTAAATTAGTTAGTAATGTTTCTTTATGAACAATGTATTTGATACCAGTTGTATCTGTTGCATTGCCGTTTTACGCTTCCGCAATTCGCTTAACGGGGTGTGACAATTGTGTTATTGATTTTATTTTGCTTAATGCTTAAATATTGTAATTTTCAATAATACCGCGTGTAATATACGGGTCTCAAACTAGTAACAACATATAAGAATGTTGAAAGAAAATGAAATTTAAAATTATTTTTTAATTGAATAAAAATATTTCTTTATTAGTTCTCTCTTGATTTTCTCCCTATATAATGTAATGCTTGTATGCATGTTGTTTATCATATTTTAATTTGTAATAGCTGTTATACAAATAAAAGGTATGTAAGAACTACAACGGTCAAAAATGAACTTGAAAACCGTAACGAGTATATTTTTTAATAAACTAACGGGTATACCCAATACCTGTAGATATGCTCGATACTCGACGGGTAACTACCTGACAAATACCCGACGGTAATAAGCCGGGTATAGGACACCATTTTATAAATGGATATGGATATGGGATTATCAATTTCTGGCCCGCTGCCATCTCTATATTCCAAGTTAAATATTTTACATGCGTGTGAAGGTGTAACTATTTATGTTGTATTGATAGTTGTAACTAGGGTTTGTATTACATAAAATTACCTCTACCATTTTTAATAACATTGTATTTAATTCATATATACACTAAGAGAGAGATATGCATTGTGCGCTATAAGTGGAGACACAAAATTAGCTTAATATGGTGTGAAACATGGGTTCTCAACCATTCTTTTTGTTCTTTTATGCGTTGTGTGTAAAGAATGAAACGATATTTACATCTTTTATTAAAGGGAGAATTTTGTAATTTTCTTATTAGGAGTTTTCTTTTATTATCCTTGGGTTACCTTTTGTTCCAGGCTTGTTTTTTTATTGAGGTATTCAGAATTTAGAATTCATAAATAAACTGATCTCAAATTCTTTACGGTATCATAGGGGTTTCGTATACCGCCTAAACCCTAGCCACCGTCGAACGTGCTCCAGCTCGAAGGTGTGCTGTCGTATACTGCTCAAACCCTAACCCTACTTTGCCTAATCAGTTTTTGTTCCTTCTATCCCCTCACCATTGTTCAATTCTTACAACCATCACTATGGTTGGAATAGATGGAAAACAAATGGAATGTATCAAGATCGAGAACAACACCATTCTTGGGTTAAACAATGAATAATCCAACAATTTCTTGGCATGATTGCTACTGAAGGTGCTCCGACTAAGAACAAGGTTCCACCCATTGTCAACATGGAGGTAAATTTGATCCTAACGACAAGTGGGTTGTGGACTCGAGTGCTACCGATCACATAAACGTTAGACTGGATTGTTTAATAATGATTTCGAAAACACATGTGAGCTACCTATTACTATGCTCAATGGCTGATCTATTTCGGTTAAGTGAAATGGGCTATGCATCCTATCTAACGGAATACATATTAAGGATGTTTCATACGTTTTACTTGTGATCTACTATCCTTCAGTTGTGTGTCAAAGGGTTTGCAATGTGCTGAAACGTTTTTTCTTGAGTTTTGTGTTATACATACCTTAAAATCGAGGAGGTTGATTGGGGTGGGTAAGTCCAAGGACAGACTCTATTGAACATGGTGGGAAGCAAGAGAAATGTCATGGCAGCTAATTTTGATGTTTGGCACACTCGCTTGGGACATGCCTCAGTTGAGAAACTTTCTAGTTCTGATTTGTAAAGGACAATTCTTCAAATATCTATACTGCCATTTATCATTCGTGCGCTAATGATAAACATGTCAAGTTACCATTTCTTATCAATTCCATTATAATTACAAATGATTTTGAACTTCTAGATTGTGAAATACCCGGGGGGGTACTAAATCCATCCCTCACACGAGCAAATAATCTTTTATTCATTGTTGATTATTACAGTTGCGCAGCTTGGGTTTTCCTTTTAAGACACAAACTTGAAGCGGGTGGCTATTTGATTAACTTTCATAAGATGATTAAAACCCAATTTGACAAAACTGGTAAATGAATTTAGTGTGAAAATGGTGGTGAGTTCACCTCAAATCATATGATCAATTTTTATACTGAACAAGGAATCTTACATGAAACCACATATCCACACACACCACAAAAAAATGGTGTGGGGGAACGAAAGCATCGTTATTTTCTCAGAACTGCAAGGGCCTTAAAATTTGAACCTAAACTGTCTTCTCGTTTTTAGGGCGAATGCATTTTAACAGCTGCATACGTCATCCAATTGGGAATAAAACTCCATAGGAAATTGTTTTTTGTCGAAACCCAAATTATGAACATATGAAAATTTTAGAAGTCTCGCATACTATCGTTGTACTAAAACGGGAGGGGATAAGTATGAAGAGAGGGAGAAGACGTGAATATTCTTAGGTTATCCTCAAGGAACCAAAGATTATAAAATTTTTGATGTCAACAAAAACAAAGTTGTTATATCTAGATATGCTCGATTTGTTGAAAACATGTTTCCATGTGAATCGAACAAAGTGCTCGAATGCGAAGATGAACCAGAAATTTTTGAGTTTCAGCCCTGGTATGAGGAGAGAATTCTTGGGTCTGTCAATAATCAGAAAACAAACGTTGGTCATATGGAAGCCCAAACAAAAACCCTAGAAGAAAGCGTTGAGATCCAAACTGAAAGTAGCCCCTTACAAACTCTTACCGGACTACAACCCAAAGTTATCACAAATGATCATCAGCCTTCCGTTGATGAAACGAATTCCAATGAACCTCAGTCTAATACCAAAGAAAATGTTCAAGTTCCCACTAGAGAAAAAAGAGAATTAGTCTGATCCGAATGACTTGATGGTTACGAGGTTGAGCTTCCTCCACCTGTTGACCATGCATTGACCACTCCTAATCAAGACACCTCCTTCGACGATATGCCATATAGCTGAGTATATTTCATATAATAAATTCTCAAAATCTCACAAAGCTTTTCTAACTGCTATCACTATATATGATAAGCCCAAAACCTTTAACCAAGCTGTGCAAGACAAAAATTGGAGAGAATCCATGAAAAAAAAATAAAGGCTCTCGAATTAAATGACACTTGGTATCTTGAAGAACTTCGCAACGGAAAGAAAGCTATAAACTCTAAATGGGTCTATAAAGTGAAGTACAAACCAAATGAAGAAGTACAGAGGTACAAAGCGAGATTGGTGGAAAAAGATTTTACCTAGGTGGGGTATTGATTTTCATGATATCTTTGCTCCTGTGGCAAAGTTAGTAATCGTTCGTATGCTACTCACAATCGCAGTAAAGACAAATTTGATAATTTACCAACTTGATGTGGATAATGCCTTCTTACATGGTGATTTGAATGAGGAAGTTTACATGAAGATTCATCAAGGCTTCGAGAAAGGAAAAGAACATAAAGTTTATTCGCTTAAAAATTCTCTTTATGGCCTAAAACAGGCCTTAAGGAACTGGTATAATAAAGTAACTTCGGTTCTTCTTGAAGTTGGTTTTATGCAATCAAAGGCGGATCATTCTCTTTTTCTTTTTTGAAATGGAGACATTTTTTGGCAGCCCTTATATATGTTGACAATGTAATTATCATAGGCATAAATGACTTCGGTTGGCAATCAATCTGTGGTATCACGATCTTCGGCTGAACATAATATAGAGCATCGGCAAACACTGTGAGTGAAGTCTTGTGGATGAATTGGCTCTTATGAGAACTTGATGTTAAACAGCCCGACTAACCTCTTTTATGAAAATCTAGCCGTCAAGCATATCAGTGATAACCCTGTCTTTCATGAGAGAACTAAATAATTGGAAATGGATTGTTACTTTGTTAGAGATCGGGTCAAGTCCTTGGAAATCAAACCAACATACATTGATATTAAACTGAAAATGGCTGACTATTCACCAAGGTTTTAGGGTCACGACAGCTTTAGCTACTTCTTGGCAAGTTGGGCATTTGTGACCTTCATGCTCCAACTTGAAGGGGAATAAAGAAGGAAAGGATTTTTACATCTTTTACTAATAGGGCAATATTTTATATTTCTCATTAGTAGGTTCCTTTTATTATCCTTGGTTTACCTGTTGTTACATACATGTTTTTTTTATTGATGTATTCCGAATTTAGAATTCTGAAATAAAATGATATCAAATTCTTTAGTGTGACTTTCATTTCTTTAACTCATATCTAATACAATTCTAGGCTAGTTTGCACTAAATGGTTTTTGGTCATCAAATGAATATCAAATAAATTAAAAGTGATTATTTTATACTCTCTCAAATTAAAAAAAAAAAAAAAAAAAGAGGTTTTTGGCCGTTCAATGAAAATCAAATGACTTCAAAGAAATTAATTTTTTTTTCTTTTTACTTATTGCGAATTATTGTTTTCTTTACAACTACATGTATCAATCAATAATCAACAGTTCAAGGGTTAAAGACGAGGCATCCAAAGACTTTATTTATAAATGGGGAAGTCTTAGGCTGAAGTTCACATGTGACAAAATAATAATAATAATAATAATAACAACAATAATAATAATAAGGAAAATTGGTTTTAAAAAAATCCCAACTATGCCCTGTTGGTAAATAGCAGTCCCAACTTCAAGCTTGCCTGGTGGTGGTCCTAACTTAAAGGGCATTTGTTTATAACGGACCCACGACTAATGGATGTTAACTCTGTTAAGTCTATTGCTTACGTGACATGCCTACTTGTAAAAAATTGCTTACGTGACAAATACACCTTAGCTCATTTCTCTAACTATCTCTCCCTCTCATCTCTCAGCTCACTCTTTATCATTTCCCCAATAATCAAGCCCTCACTTCACCCCATGAACACTCTCTAACTCCGCTAAGCACCACTACCACTGTGATCCAGTTTGATCCGTCGTCTTAAACCAGCCAAACAACACATCTGAAACAAAAATTAACTCAATTGGATAAGCTGCGAGGGCCATCAATATACATGGTTGATTGAGCCAGCAAGGTTTGGAGGTTCGCCGGAAATCGTCGGCCGGCCGTTTACACCAATATCGCCACCTACAACCTGCAATAACACCATGGCACACCCACTGGATTCCTTCATTAACAACCAGAAATCACCCTAATTTCATTATGCAAATCCAATATTTGAGGCACACTTTTCTCATTCTTGGATTTCTTCTTGTCCGGCATAACCCAGAAGTCTTCCAATCAACGGTGACGTACACCTTTGCTGTGATGTTCAGAACACGAGTGGCGGTGGTGTGGTGGTTGGATTTAGGGTTCTTACGACCATGAGTGACGGTTGCGTGGTGGTTGGATTTAGGGTTTCAGCGGTGGAATTGTTGATTAAAGATGGGAATGGTGTTGAGAGGTGGGTATTTGGGGATTGGTGGTGATTGTCGTCGCTCCGGGATTGTGCTTGCCATGGTATCGACGACGAGATTGATGCCATTGAAGGACTATTTGTTTTGAGATGGAGTCAATAATAATGGGTGTATGGGATGAAGAAGAAGGGTGAGGATTGGGGCCCACTTTATGCCAAATAATGAAGTTTTTGACAAGTAGGCATGCCACGTAAGCAACAGACTAACGGAGTTAACATCCGTTAGTCATGGGTCCGTTATAAACAAATACCCTTTTAGTTGGAACTGCCACTAGGCAAGCTTGAAGTTGGGACTGTTATTTACCAATAGAGGATAGTTGGGATTTTTTAAAACCAATATTCCTAATAATAATAATAATATGCATCCAAGTTGGGTCAGAGAGTTTTGGTAACATTTTAGTTTTTTCGTATTTGTATTCGTATTTGTTTACCCGATTCGGAATTATATTAGGATATTTCATTATCAATAAAACGTCCATTTATTTACTAATCGTTGGTGTTAAATTCATTTTATATTAATATGTCATCTAAACATGCCAACAACCCTTTAAACCACTTATTTTGGCTTAAAATATCATTTTTAGAAGTTCAGGGGCTAAAAGTGACAAAGTGGAAAAGTTGGGATATTTCATCTCCCTGCGTATGTAGGAGGACACTCAAGCCTACGCGTGGCATGTAGCAGATGTTAGATCAGAATGTTATGGTTAACATCTGACACGATTTTGACCTTCAAAACTCGTCCAATTCGATTAAATTCTAAACTGTTCTTCAAGATAACTTAATTACACAACTTCATAATGATAAAACCTAACTAATTATCTAAGATTGAGCCTTAATTCATTTATTTGGTGATTAATTGATAAAAACCTATTCAAGACCTAACCAATCATTAACCGATTTCTTGAGTCAAAAGCCTAATTGATCTTATATAAACACTTTACATCTTCTTCCCAAAGTTTACCCAAGCCAAAATCACTCTCAATGGAACCATTTGGTGCTTATTCTTCATTTGACTTTCTAAAGTTAACAGCTTTTGTTTCTTCGATTTCTCATAGTTGCTCAATGAATTCCAGGTAAGTTTGTGAATGTTTTAGCTTATAAATCATATAAGGAACAAAAACTCTCTTATCAATTTTGATTATTAATGGGGTTTTGTCGGTAAATTTCTGTCTAACACGTTTAGGATTCATAAAAAGTCAAAACCAGGTTTTCTCAATTACTACATCTTCTGGTCAAATCATCTTTCGCTCCAGAAGATTTTTTGCTTTGCTTCTTATGTTTTGCATGTGATAGACCAAAACGCAAGCCCAGATTCAGTGTTCGGATTCTAACCCGCATCAACTCGTTTAAATCTTGTTGTTATCATAACTTGAGAACCGTATTGAGTTTTTACGTGATTCTAGTTGCCAATTGCTTGATTTTAATTATATTATCATCTATAATATTTTTAGAATTATTTTCCTGAGTTAGATTAGCTCGCTTATTTTTCTTCTTTAATGAACCAGCTCGTTTTTAACTCGAAGGTGAGTAAGCACTATCCTTTTTTCACTATTTTATTTTGGGGGTTTTATGTGTACAAATTGTCCCTTTTGTTATCTATATCTCAAAACAACTCATATATTGCCTATGTGTTGTTATACATTTAATTGATTACATGCTATCTGCTTACCTGTTTATTTATTTATTTATTGTTTTAGAGAGGTCCATCATAATATATCTCATTTAGTATGATCGTACACCGTCTTAGTAGTCATTAAGTGTTCGTTTAATCATGGCCAAAAGACAAGCATCTCATATATATTAATTGTTGTACTCACATAACACAATTAAATTTCTATATTTTGTTTAATATTATATTTATTATTAAATTGTAATGGCTTACTCAACATGTGTTGTTGGCAAACACATTTTTACGCATATTTGTAGGGCCAATATTCTATATTGTTATTAGGATTGCGTATGTCGTTTTAGTTTCCTTTTACTCGATGTATTATGCACTCAGTACGCTTATTTTGTACGTTTATTATGTAAACTTTGGAGAAATGGGGACCCTATAAAAGGGTCACTTTACCCATTTCTCCAAAACAACAATTCACACAAGTCTGAAGACAACCTTTTGGAAATAAACTTTCTCTCTCCAACCTCTCCATTTTCTCTCTTTTATAATAACAAAACTAAGATCCTAGATCCGAGTGTTGTCGGTGATTTTCGCTAACAAACAACACGGATTGATTCGAGTAAAGTTGTAAGATCCATGTAGAGGACCTGCAAGTGGTATCAGAGCTTTCGGCTTGACTTTTTGTGGTTTTTAGATCAAACGTTTCTGATTTTGATATTAGTTTTTGTTAGATTTGAGGTTGTTTACGTGTTACTCATCTCTTTTGGAGTCCCCTACACCTTAGAAATACACGAAAATCACCAAATCTATGTTTTTGGTGTTTAAAGTTCTTGTGTCCGGGTTCAAATTCGGCTTAAAAACTTAGATCTAGGCCGATTTAGTGTTTTATAGACAAAAGTCTTTTTGACTTTTTGGGAGTTTGGTGCTATAATTTCAAAAAACAAAATCACTGTAGCAATGCGATTTACTGTAGCAACGAGTCGCACGAGGCACTGTAGCAAATCGAGTCGCATGGGCACTGTAGGAACTCGGCACTGTAGCAAATCGGTACTCTAGCGAAAAAAGAAAAAAAAACCTTAATTTTTTTTCTTTCTCTACCCGAAAAAAAAAATTTTTTTTTTCAATCTAATCGAGTCCTAAAAAAATTATTCTAATACATGTCTTACGGACCTGAGCTTGGAGGAAATCTGGATATGGGAGAAAGCCGAAAGAAAATGTTAAAAGGAGAATTCGACATGTTGAAACATATTAAAGGAGAATCGGTTACCTCTCTCATAAACAGATTTGAGTCACTCGTCACCAAAATGAGAAGTGCCGGTATCATTGATGGTTTGTGTGAGATAAACGTGAAGCTGTTGGATTCATTGCCTTATACATGGAACAACAGTGTGGTCACCATCAAGAGAAACGCAAACCTGAATACCATAACACTCTCAGAGTTGGCTTCTACCATCAAGTCTTTTGAAATAATGGAAGATAAGCTCCGAATGAACAATCAGTACAAAGAAAATAAAGTTGGGACAAGGGCTGCAGGTGGAAGCAGTCATGCATGTCCTATCCTTCTTGAGGTACACACAAATCTGTGCACACAAGCTTGCATTAATAAAGTTGAGTTCTATAGACAAAATATGATTTTGTTTTAAAGAGAACTCACAGCTTTAGAGTCTGAACAACCAATATGTCAAAGCTTATAGCATTTACACCACCAAGATACAAACTCACCATGATGACGTTGCAAATTTGAAACTAAAAATTTTTCAATCACAAAAGGAAGTTGAATATTATAAAAATATTGTCACAAATTTAAAAACTGAAATTGAGAAATTAATACTGGGCTTTCTGATAAGAAATTAACTTCTGAAAAACATGAATTAGCGGTTGAAAATTTTGAAATAGCATCAGGTAAGTTAAACGATATTCTTGGAGCACAAAGGAGTGCTAAACTAAAGTCGGGACTAGGCTACGATTACACAGCTGTACCTCCACCAATGAATGACAATTACACCAGCGTGCCCCACTTTAGTTGCAACACTCCTCCTGAGGAAGAAATGGCATATGGTGTTGGTAAAATACCAAAACTTGTAACAGTTGTTCCTCCAGCTTCTAAAGCAATTGCTCCAATACCTCTAAGTGTTGATTCTAATGGTGATTCATCCAATTCAGTAGGTTGTGTTGAAGAAAGTGGGTTAGTGGAAACGGACATGAGTTTTGATTATGAAACCGTTTGTGATGAAACTTTTGTTGAAAAATGTGTCAATGAAAGTAGGCCTGTTGAGGTGAACATATCAATTTGTTCATCATCAAGTTGTAGGACTGAGGATAATTCAAGAAAAAGTAAAGTTTTTGAAAATGAAGAGCACGTACTTCGTGTAAATATGTTCCACAAATAAACGATCATTTTCTCAAACAGCCAATCAATTAAGAAATCCTCAGTCATACAAATTCTATGATAACAACTACTATGGTCATTCTATGGTCATTATCAACAAAGTTTTGTTGATCCATATTACACAAACGTATTTTATAATCATGTTCCTTTCCAAGGATCACCTTTCCCACCGCACCAACCACAATTATAGTTCAAATGAGTTCTATGGCACTCCTACGAGAAACTGCTGTTTTGTGTGTGTTCACTCTTCTCACCTTGCAAGACATTGCAAGCATTGTTTCAAGCAATAGATTGATATTCAAAGGCGACTCAGTCAGTCCCCAAAAAGAGCTTCTAGTATCACATATTCAAGGATTTATGTCGATAGGAAAACCAATGAAATGGATGTGAGATCCAAAGTAAATAAATTAAAGCACAAAAAGAAACCTTTTTGGAAAACCAAGAAGGATAAAATAAAAAAGGATCCTAAGACTGTAAAGTCTGAAGATTCACCAAAAATGGTTTTAAAACCAAGAAAAGAGAAGTCAAAAATTACCAAAACCAAGGAACAAGTTTTTGCTTGGATTCCTAAGGAATACTCTTCATCGGGTGAGGCTGCACCAAGAAATAAATGGTTTTAAGGAAATAAAATTAAGCTTGGTCGATTTATTGTTAACCTTCCCGGGACAAAAGTATCCCGGGAACCCATGTCTATTTAAACGCTTACTGCATGCAGGGTCAATCAAGGAGGACTATCAAACGTATTAGGTACTTAGATAGTGATTTCACCCGGCATATGATGGAAGATTAACCCTTGCTATTTGATGCTAAACCATTTGATGTCGGATTCGAGTCTTTCATTAGCGACATGGGAGGAAAAACTTCAAGGAAGGGAAGCCTTGTTTAAATGGTTCAACAACAACTAATCGAGCGTTTCTCAAACTAACCTCGTCCAACTACTTCTCTCAAGTGATGGATTCAACGTCAGTTGTTGGGTCTCGGTTTGAATCTCTTCAACTTTGTCATACAATGTGATAGTGCATGCTTAAGATAGTCCATCTGACAACAACTTTGCTGACCTTTTCACTAAAGCCATTGTTCAACCCCGACTTGAATTTTTGGCCGAATCGCTCGGCATGATCAATTTGATTAAAACAATCTATCTATCGTTTTGTTTTAAAAATGTAAATATTTTTCAAATATGTCATAATTTTAGGGGGAGAAATTTGAGTTAACTTTAACTCACCAAAAAGATTTTAAATTTTACATTAAGAAAAACAAAAACAAATCATTTGATTTACCAAAAAGATTTTATGTCATTTCAAGAAAATCTGAAAATAGTCTAAAAGAGTTGTCCTGTTTAGAGAGAGTCAGAAAATTAAAATTTCCAATTTGAGAAATTGATCCGACATTTGGAAAGTGATAGTACATTGATTTTAATGATCCTAGCTCATGAAAAGAGTATATCAAAAGCTAACAGGATCATCGTCTGATGTGTAGATAGGCTTGATAGATGAGTAAATGCCATGTGATATAAACATAAATATCTGGCTTTGCTAATGGTTATACGTTCTTGTAATGGTTACATGACTCCATTAATCTCATATCTATGAAGGCTGAAATGTAATTAAACATGTCATACCCAAGTCTCTCTTTACCTGATCACAGTCGCAACGTGTGTCCTCGACTCGCTCAAGACCATCAAGCCAATGTTGCCCCACAACCCTACTACACCTCCCAAGCCTACCAAGTTCAAACTTACCAACCTCAATTACCCCAACTCATGCCTCCTCCAAACCCTCAAGCTCAACCCATGCTCATGCAAGTCTGCCAAGCTCCAACCCCTCAAGCTTCAACATCTCAAACTTATGCACCTCAAGGAACCCAAGGGCGAGCTTTCACCATCAATGCTAATCAAGCCCGAAACTCGAACGATGTGGTGAACGGTACGTTTTTAGTTAACAAGCATCATGCATCGATATTATTTGATTCGGGAGCCGATAGGAGTTTCATTTCCGTTGATTTTGAGTACATACTTGATGTGTCCTGTAGTAAATTGTCTAAACCATTCACGGTAGAGATAGCTAACGCTAATTCAATTGTTATTGACTCCGTCGTCCGTAATTGCACTCTCACCCTTAATGGGCAAAAGTTCTCGATTGATCTTATTCCGATGCAAATGGGTACCTTCGACGTCATCATTGGTATGGATTGGCTCTCTCTTCACCGTGCTGAAATTCTATGTTTCGAGAAGATTATTCGTATCCCTATCGAAGGTGGCGTAATTCTAAACATCGCTGGAGAAAGACCATTCTCAAAGCTAAATCTCATGTCGTTCCTTGAAGCCCAACGTTATTTGCGCAAGAAGTATGTTGCTTTCTTAGCCCATGTCACTACAAAGGCCCACGAAGAAAAGCAACTTTCCAACATTCCGATTGTTCGCGATTTCCCCGAAGTCTTTCCCGAAGACGTTTCTAGACTCCCTCCCATACGTCAAATGGAGTTCCGTATTGATCTTGTACCCGGAGCAAACCCCGTAGCCAAGGCACCGTATCGTCTTGCACCCTCCGAGATGCAAGAACTCTCCAATCAAATCCAAGAACTCACGGACAAAGGTTTCATTCGCCCGAGTTCGTCTCCATGGGGCGCACCCGTTTTGTTTGTCAAGAAGAAGGACAATACTCTTCATATGTGCATCGATTACCGAGAGCTCAATAAGCTTACCATCAAGAACCGTTATCCCCTTCGGCGCATCAATGATCTCTTTGATCAACTTCAAGGATCCGCTTGCTTCTCCAAGATCGATCTCCGTTCGGGTTATCACCAACTTCGTGTCCACGAGGATGACATACCCAAGACCGCCTTCCGTACTCGTTATGGGCACTTTGAATTCTGAGTTATGCCTTTTGGTTTGACTAATGCTCCCGCCGTTTTCATGGATCTTATGAATCGCGTTTGTAAACCCTACCTCGACAAGTTTATGATTGTTTCCATCGACGGAATCTTGATATATTCTAAATCCGAGGACGAACATAAAGATCATTTGCGCGCTATTCTTGACTTGTTGCGAAAAGAACAACTTTATGCTAAATTTTCCAAATGCGAATTTTGGCTAAAGTAAGTTCAATTCTTGGGCCACATCGTCAATGACAAGGGTATTCACGTTGACCCCACTAAAATCGAGGCCGTTAAAATTTGGAAAACCCGTCCTCTCCAACGGAGGTTCGCTCATTTCTTGGTTTAGCGGGATATTACCGTCGCTTCATCTGCAAATTTTCGAAGATTGCTTCACCCCTTACCACACTAACCCACAAAGGGATGGTTTATGAATGGGGTCCCGAACAAGAAAAAGTGTTTCAAACCCTAAAGGACATGCTTTGCAATGATCCTATCCTTGCTCTTCCCGAGGGCAATGATGATTTTGTTGTGTTTTGCTACGCTTCCATCCAAGGTCTCGGTTGTGTTCTTATGCAACGAGGCAAGGTCATTGCTTACGCTTTGCGTCAACTCAAGGTTCGTGAGAAAAATTACACAAATCACGATCTCGAACTTGGTGTGGTCGTGTTTGCCTTGAAAATTTGGAGATTCTATCTTTATGGCACGAAATATGCGGTCTTCACCGATCATAAAAGTTTGCAACACATATTCGACCAAAAGGATCTCAACATGAGACAAAGACGATGGGCCGAATTGTTAAGCGATTATGATTGCGAGATTCGCTACCACCCCGGGAAAGCAAATGTCATGGCCGATGCTCTTAGTGGTAAGAGTCACATTAAATCCGTCTTGCCCAATTGTGTCACCATGCAATCCGACCTTCAATACCGCATCTTCGACGCCCAACACGTCTCCGTCACCGAAGGAAGTTTATACGATGAGATGTTGTGTGGTGCCGAACTCCAACTTGAAACCAAACGCAACGGTTTGCTTTATTATTTGAACCGTTTATGGGTTCCCGATCGTGATGGTATTCGCACGTTCATCCTTGATGAAGCTCATAAGTCATGATACTCGATTTATCCCGGTGCGAATAAGATGTATGCCGATCTTCGTCCCATGTTTTGGTGGCCGGGAATGAAGAAAGATATTGCGGTATATGTATCTAAATGCCTCACTTGTTCTAAGGTCAAGGCCGAGCATCAAAAGCCGTTTGGTTAGCTCGAGCAACCGCCGATCCCCGTTTGGAAATGGGAGGACATAGCTATGGATTTTGTCACCAAACTCCCCACTACTCAAAGCCGCAATGATAGTATTTGGGTAATATTGATCGGTTGACCAAGTCGGCTCATTTCATACCCATTCGAGAAAAGTTCTCCGTGAGTCAACTAGCTCAACTCTATGTCAAGAATATCATTTGTCTCCATGGGACACCATTGACCATTATCTCCGATCATGATGGTCGGTTTACCTCTCACTTTTGGAATTCGTTGCAAACCGCCTTGGGTACTAGTATTGATCTACGCACCGCATATCAACCGCAAACCGATGGTCAATCCGAGTGAACGATTCAAACGCTCGAAGATATACTTCGCTCTTGTGTGCTAGATTTTGGTGGAAATTGGGAAACTCACTTACCACTTGTTGAGTTTTCCTCTAATAATAGTTTTCACACTAGTATTGGTATAGCACCCTTCGAAGCTCTCTATGGCCGAAAATGTCGTTCCCCGATTTGTTGGAACGAGATTGGTGAATCGCAAATCACCGGTTCCGAGCTTGTTCAAGAAACTTCCGACCGGATTGCTCTTATCCGTCAAAATCTTCTTGCCGCCCGTAGCCGTCAAAAGAGCTACGCCGATAAGCGCCATAAACCCCTCAACTTTAATGTTGGTGATCGAGTTCCCCTAAAAGTATCTCCTTGGAAGGGAGATGTTCGTTTTGGTAAAAGAAACAAGTTATCTCCTTGTTTTGTTGGACCGTTTGAAATCGTTGAAAGGGTTGGTCGAGTTGCTTACCGTACGAAGTACAAGTTGATGAATCTATGTGCGCGATCGAGAAACCCGTTGAAATCATGGATCATATGGAGAAAGAAACAAAGCGTAGCCGCATTCCGCTTGTCAAAGTTCGTTGGGAATCCAAGCGTTGACCCGAGTTCACTTGGGAACGAGAAGACCAAATGGAAGCCAAGTACCCGCACCTCTTCGTTACGGCTTAATCTCTAATTTCGGGACGAAATTTCCAAAAGTACGGAATGCTGTAACATTTCGGTTTTCCGTTTCAAGTTTTGTACCCGACTTGGTTCGTGTTCGGGTGAATTATCAATAAAATATTATTTTAGTTAATTATTTCTTTTATATATTTAAACAATCAAGAAATGCAAAATCAACCCCTAACTATTATCATAACCGCTTGTGTACCCAACTGTAAAGACCGGGAACCATTCTACAAATGTTATTTAAAAAAATTATAATAATAAAATAATCATTTTTTTCCTTCTTCACCATCCATCCGTCAGCCAACATACCCCCCCCCCCCCCCCCACTTTGCTTGGACCTTAATTCTTGTTATAATCTAGGAAGTGATCTCACAAAATCGTTTATCATTCAAAAACGATCACACCGACATATTAAGCATGGCAAGTGAATCAAAAATGAACAACTAATTAACCTAAACGAATCGCGGCTTAACCGACCCTTAAAGCACTATATAAACATGTCTATAATTCAATTAAACGTGCACACATCTTCCTCACACCCTCACGAAACTAAACCCTAACACAATTGCTAGTAACGAAGCCGTCCAGACCCTAAACTGATTAAAGTTTGATCCGCAAAGGGTGTTCGTCGTTCTCCCCTGTTTTTGCACCAGTTCTAGTAATTAAATTATGTTTAACAATCGTTTGTATCAGCAAACAATAACCCCAACTTAATTGAATCAAACAACCGATTAAACGGATCGAAATTCTAGGGTTTAGAATTGAAATAGGGTTCTGGGTTGAGTCTGGTTATATGGTTTAGAAAATGATATAAAACATAAACTGAAGCACCAGCCTGTTGGCTGGTGCATTGCGATTTAAGTCACCTGAACCGGTCCAGGCACGGGTTCGAACCCCCCTGGACTTGGTTTTACTTATTTATTCTATTTTTGATTACTTCTTGGTTTTATTTTATTATAATCATAATATAATATTAAATAAACTTTGTTTTAACAAAATCAAACCTCGTAAGTATTATTTTGTCAGTGGTTTCGTGTCATAGTTTCTATTTATAAATGTATATAGTATATATTTTTATCTATATATATTTATGCATAGATAATTAACATATACACAAACACACATATATATACATATAATACTATAAAACAAATATTATTCTATTTTCATGTATTCACATTTATTTATTTATTCATTTATTTGTAGTACTAAACCGATTTAGTTCAAATGTCCGAATAAATTATCTCATGTTTTATATATATACATATATATATGTATATATGTATGTATATATATGAATTTGTTTTTAAGTAATATTTCATTTAAACATATATATATACATATAATGTTATCAAATTACTTGAAAATATAAATATGGATAAAATATATATCGCTTACCAAATAATAGTATTAACACAAATAATAATAATAATAATAATAATAATAATAATAATAATAATCTTAAGTATAATAACAATAAATAAGGCATCTAAACCCTAAACGACACCCATTTATCAAACCGATTAAATCGCAATAATGACTAATAATATCTCATCGAATCTCAAATCGTTATTGATTCTTTTTCTCATTTATTAATACTATCGTTAAACAATTAGAGAATCCTTGTTGACGTATCTCAAAGGCTTGAACGTTTTCATCATCACTTTTTATTATTATCTCATCCTCATTAACCCACCTATAAGGTGAGTAATTCACATCCCCCTTTTTACCGTTTTATATTTTGGGGGCGTTATGCGTTAATCATTTTTCCCCTACAATTCCACTATTTGCGTTATATGATATTACTCAATTAATTATACGTGCAAATGTGACTATGTGTTTACTTTATGTTTTGGTGGTTGGTATCTCATCCTTATCCTCATTAGTATGATCATACACCGTTGGAGTAGCTTGTTATCCATAGGATTCGAGTGAAAAGACAACTTTTATATTATTGTTATATTGTTGTTATGCTAGTTGTAGTATTTCATATTATCACAAGGATTACTTGCTCAACTTTATGTTGACAAACTATGTATTTTCCTGCATGGCGCAGGTAGCTATATTGGATGAAGTAAGAGATTTAAAGAATAGTTGACCTTAGGTTGCATGATGAATTAAAGACTTATTTATTTTTTTATTTTATTTAATTGAAATGTTTATTTTCATGAGACAATGTTTGTGCTTTTGCATACTTGAATAATATGAATTTAATAACTTAGATATTGACACGTGTATTTACTTAGTGTCTTTTGAGCTATGATACAATTATGTGCGCCCCGGCATATTCCGTCGTAGGTTGGGGTGTGACAAAAAGGGTCTATGAACGAATATTATTCATTCTAAGTTTTGTGCAGTTATACATGGATAGGTAGATCAAGATTAAGTCTGCTTGTAGTTGCAGTTGTTGAAGCGCTTAAAAGAAAAAAGAGAACGTGAAAGTTGGTGGTTGAACCTAAAAATGAACTGATTGTATCTGAAGACAAGGAAAGAAACCCGTCGGCTCAAGAAAGTCAACAAAAGAAAATTAGATGTCGAGCCTCCCACATATGATGTTTCTAAAATTTGCTGTTGTCGATCCTTCCCAGAAAGTAAGGTTGAAATTCAAGTTTACAAGACCAGAAAATAAAGAATTGTCCAAAATCCAATCTGGTTCAAGATCCTGGACCAAGACAAGTACTAAGTTTCAAGAAATAAAGACGAAGCAAAGAACTTGACGAAGGTTCCTCAACATACTAAATCCTGGAGGGAGATTGTAGGGCCAATATTCTATATTGTTATTAAGATTGTGTATGTCGTTCTAGTTTGCTTTTAGTCGGTGTATTATGTACTCAGTACGTTTATTTCGTAAATTTATTATGTAAACTTTGGAGTAATGGGGAACATATAAAAGGGTCAGTTTACCTATTTCTTCGAAACAACAACTCAAACAACTCTCAAGACAACCTTTGAGAAATAAAGTTTCTCTCTCCAACCTCTCTATTTTCTCTCTTTTATAATAATAAAACTAAGATCCGAGATCCAAGTGTTTTAGGTGATTTTCGCTAACCAATAACATGGATTGATCCGAGTAAAGTTGTGAGATCCATCTAAAGGACCTACAGTATTGCAGGGTGTTTATCTTGGATGTTGAAATGATTGAAGAACTTAGTTTATTTGACTTTTAGGTTATTATAATAAACAACAATTTTTGATTGATTTGGATTCTACTTGCATTTTCTTCTGAATTATGTACTTGGTTGATTTAATAAAATAATATAGATGTTGGCATTTATATTTGTTTGTTATTGTCTTCTGAGTTGTGATCAATCAGTTTGCAACCCGGCATTTCCGCTTTTGGTTGGAGTGTGACAATTTTCTCACATATGGTGGTTTTCCTCGTGAGGGCGGTCTTCAGGTTGAGACTAATGTAGGAGCTTTCCTTCGGGGACGTGCTAGCCTAGCATTCCACGATTCTATACTCAAGGAATGAAGATGATCAGGTGGGCCATTGTTCCGTCAATTATCCAAATGGCCAATAAAGATGAAACTATGTGCGTGCATAGTTGGTTTAATGAAATCTTTTTATTAATTTTTAACATACCACGGATTGTGCAGGGAACTTGGCAAAGGACATAAATATTAAAATGCTAATACACATATACATCGTAACGACTGTCACTAAAAAATATTTAAATATCAAAAAAACTTGGTTGATGTCGGTTTGGCTCATTATGATGTCGATGTGTTACCGACTCTCATTATATAACTTACGATACAATAATAATAATAATAATAATAATAATAATAATAATAATAATAATAATTAACTATTGCAAATACAACTCCGTTTTCAATGTAACTTGTATACTTTATTGCGGATACAACTTTGTTTTAACAACTTGACATAGATAGAAAAACATGTAATGGCATACTTAAAAATTTTATAAATATAATACGTAAACCGTTATTAAAGAATCAATATGTTAAGTATATAAATAATAACAAAAAACGGTGTAGAAGAAAGACAAATGTTAGAGCACAAATTAAAACCATAAAAGGGTTCAAAAGGCAAAGTAAACAAAGTTAGCAAAAATTATAAGGGCTCAAACTTAAATAATTTTTGACTTCGGAGGGCTAAATTAAAATTAAGAATTTTTAAGGACTGAAATTTTATGCGTTTTTAAAAGGAGGCCCTTCCTTTGCTATTGCTAGCCAAGGGTTACTGTTTTTACCCATACCCTTTGACGGCATCATGCAACAAGGGCTAAATTAAAATTAAAAATTTTTAAGGACTGAAATTTTATGTGTTTTTAAAAGGAGGCCCTTCCTTTGTTATTGCTAGCCAAGGGTTACTGTTTTTACCCATACCCTTTGACGGCATCATGCAACAACAGATGAAATTTTAAGTTGGGATTCAATTGGTATGCTTTATTGATGAAAAGGCTTTTTAAAAAATAAAAAATGGCCCCACATTGTTGGCGTGGGAACGAACCTCATCTTGTTGAGGAAAACACTCGTTTTATAAGTAAAAGAAGGAAATGTTGTGAGAAAAGAAAAAAGATTTTATAAAACATATATAAATTAAAGATATATCCGTAGTGATTTTTCGGAAAGTTTCTCTTAAATAAATATATATATTGACAGGATTAAAATGAGACTGGCATCGGCTATTCATCAACTATTTCAATTTGACCAACCTACACCTCAATGATTGTAACTTTTGAGTACCTGACTTTGTTAATTTTCGATCTCCTAGAGCATACACAATAGAAAATTTTTGTGGTGTTTTTGAGAAAGAAGGGGTGACGTGGAGGAGAGATGGTGTGATGTGAAGGAGAAAATGTGTATAGAGATTCTTGAGAAAGAATGGATGAAGAATGTGTTTGTGAGAGGGATAAATGAGAGAGGAGAGAGAAAGGAAGAGAAAGAGGGTGGTTTTGTGGGTCCAAGTGTCATGTAGACATTCAAAAACACTCACAAAAACACCTTCTATTAGTGATGGTCTTAAGCACTCATAATTGGATCTTTAGTGAGAATTTTGATAATGTTTAAAAAAAAAGAAACCATTAATCGCTTTAGTTGTCAAATATATTTAAAATTACATATATACTACTTCAGGACATCCGACAAAATTGGAACGATAAAAAAAATTAGCATGAACCTGCGCAAGGATGTGACGTGCAAATCGATAAAACATATATATTACTTCTAACGGCGATATAAGAACCACTATTCCAAGTCTTAGAGGAATTGAATTCTCATGCAATAAAGATCTACCATCCAAAGCTAGTTTCTTGGAATAGAAAGCACGACCCTTTTGGAGAGTAACAATTTTAATATCTACTATTCTAATAAAGGAAAATAACCGTGAACACGTGTCAGTCTGCGGTTAAATCTAATAACATTTTTCCCACCAAACTAATAATCATGTAATAAATAAATAATTATTCACTTTTTTTTTTTGTAATCCATTTATATTATATGTATAACATGATTAAATTATTCACTTTTCTTTAAACTCTATTTTATTATATATACTATACATTTTTATAAAAATAAATATTCTTATAAATTATAAATATATGCTTTAAATCTATCAATTTATTTTTTCAATTAATTTACTAATATGTTAAAATGTAATAATATATACTATTCACTTTCATATATAATAAAGTTTATCATAGTCAATTTCTCGGTTTTTTTATTAATGATTCTTTTAGGTTTTTTGTGGGACTTAAATTTGATTGTTACTAGCCAAAAGTTGGTAAATCGGCTGTGTGGTACAAGTTAATTACATTTGGCTCAAAATTTGTTACGGGTTAAAAATGAGTAATATGAGTATTTTTAAAAGTTTAAGAATGCAAGTAGATTTATAATCAAATTTGTTACGGGTTCAAAGTTTTAACTTGAAAACGTCAAAAAAATGAAAGTTAGAATTTTAAACGTGATTTAGGTTTTGAATTTATTTTCAATGAAATTTTTTGAAATAATGAAAATATTCGTGATTTGGCTAATTAACTATTTTTTTCACAACTTGTAAGGCCCCGTTACCGGTAACCCTACTTTCGTGTTGGATTTACTCATAAACACAGTTCTAAATATCAGAGTTAATTAAAACATTTACGCGGAATATAAAACTTTCATAAAACATTACAATATTTCATAACTTGTCTCAAAACGTCCTTTGTCTTTCAAATTAAAACATTAAAATTAAACCATCGTAAGTCTTCAGATGCCAGGCTCTTATTCTTCTGCCATGTGTCCCCGCTCAAGCCAGCTGTCTCATCCTACTCACCTGCGTGCATACTAAAAGTCAGCTACGCTGAGTGAGTTCTAGTTAATCACAAAATCATACAATACATTCTTTACATTTCATACTTAACCTCCTAACTTTCTTTCATACACACTTAAGTGCTTTTACTTTCATTTTTACCTTCATACTTTCTTTACATACATAATCATACGTTTTAAAGAGCCTTTCGCCCTATAACCTCACAGATATTATAAGGGTCTGGTCCCTAGTTTTCGAATATTAGAAGGGCTCGATTCCCTAACATCACAGATATTATAAGGGTCTGGTCCCTACCATCACAGATATTATAAGGGTCTGGTCCCTAGTTTCGAATATTAGAAGGGTTCGATTCCCTAACATCACAGATATTATAAGGGTCTGGTCCCTAACATCACAGATATTATAAGGGTCTGGTCCCTAGTTTTCGAATATTAGTAGGGATCGATTCCCTCTTCGTTCCATACATTATACCACGAGTATTTTTAGGGCTCGGTACCCTTTTCGTAACCATACAACCATACATCATACCTCGAGTAATATTAGGGCTCGGTACCCTTTTCGTAACCATACAACCATACATCATACCTCGAGTATTATTAGGGCTCGGTATCCCTTTTCGTAACCATACGACCATACATCATTATTTCCTTCTTTTATTATCTCTATCACGTTCATACGCATAAGCATTCATATTATACTTACCTTATACATAGCATTACAACCTGACAGTACGTGCAATATCCGAAGATCGTTCACGTATCATCAAGCAATCATTCTTACATAACATGTCACACCCGGCCCTGAGCGGCGGAAACAGCCGGGCGCGCGCGAGTGGGGATTGATAATTAAGCACGGGCCATTGCAAACATTTATAGTAAGATTTTCATTGCGCATGAAATGTTTAATACAAATACATTACATTGTTTAAAAATTACATAAAAACATCCAAGTATAAAACTGTTGAAGATTTCCACGCCCTATCCCCTTGCGCGGCGGGAACAACCACGCGCATCGAAGGGATAGAACTAAAATCTTCCAAAAAGCTAGTTTTAGATGTTCAGCGTGAGGTGCTCTAAGTGTGACTCCATGCGCTACCTAGTTATCTCCTGAAAGACACGTAAAAACATTTGAATCAGTATAAACTGAGTGAGTTCACAAGTTTTAGTAACTATATAAATCGCATTGCATCATAGTCTTGATAAAATCATATTGAAACACATTTCTGATTTCATGTCTAAACATATACTTGGGAATCCGTATGAAAACATAGATCTGACACATATTTCTGATAAAAGTCGTTCAGCGGCTACGCGCGATCATTACTGGAAGTGTGCTCGTCCATGCAAAGTGGCGCTGCCACTACGAGCTAAATAATATAATGCCGTCCCGCGGTTTACGCGTGGACATTTCTGAAAAACCGTGCTCGTCCATGCAAAGAGGCGCTGCCCCTACGAGCTAATCAATAATTCCGTCCCGCGGGTTACGCGCGGACGTTGTGCCGGAAAACAAGGCGCTCGTCCATGCAAAGAGGCGCGACCCCTACGAGCGGGCTCAAAACCCATAGTACTGCCCCATGACCATACTAGGCACTCGTCCATGCAAAGAGGTGCGACCCCTACGAGTGGGTGGATCAAACCAGCAGTCCCTACCCTTAGAGTTCCAATGGTAAAGTGATCACTTACTCGAGTTCTAGCGCACATACATCGAAAACCTTAGATAACCGTTCGCATTGCTCATCATGAAATATAATTTAAACACATAATCGCTTGCATAGCTTGTAAGTATACCATGATAAAACATTATTTAAGTACGTGTCCCTCGCCCCGAAAACAGTTTAAAAAAAGTGAAAACAGCGAGAATAGGGGCTGTGAGACTCACCTGTGGTTCTTGTTAAGGGATTAATCGAGATTCGGGTTTTCTTGGTGTTGGCCTCGGAATTGAAGGTCTAGAATGCGATTAAATAACAAGAAGTATATATATTAAGATCAAGAATTAGGAGAATATAAGGGTTGGAAAGCAGATCTCAAGGTTATATTCTTGGCTTACCTGGTAACAGGATCGGAAACGAAAACAACGGATGCTTGGGAGATGATTAGTGCAAGTTGCAGTTCTTAAGAGAGAAATTTGAAGTGTGTTTTGGGTGATAATTTAGGTTACATATTTATAGGCAAACTCAAGGGAACACAATCCCTTGCTTTAGGGGATTGTAATCTCTTCATATCTAGGTGTAATGATGATAAAGTATGGAAATTATTATTATTTATTTAAGAGTGGAGTAGTGGATAAAAGATTTTGATTTGATTTGGACAGGACATGCAGGTCTGTGGTTGGTGGGAGTAGGGTGGCTGACAGTTGACTTTTCATGTTACAGTGTGTTTTTTTTTTTTCAGGTACTTTGTCAGTGTACAGTAAAGAGTGGAAAATCTCTGAAACACGCTACCGTTTCTTTTTGGGCGGGAGTAATCTTCTTACAACTGGAGAATAGACTAAGTGTTCTGCGCGTATTACTTTGTGCGCATAGCTTTCTGCGTGAAGGTCATTTCTTTGCTGCGGGTAGGTGCGTGACCTTCTCGCAGTCAGGGACAGAGTTTCATTTGTAGATTCTCCAGGTGGTCTTGGTATTTCAACATAGTGATCAGTCATGTTGAAGTCAATTCCATCTTGGAGCTTCAGACAAACTAGTTCTCAATGTTCCCGCCATGCGGGAAGGTTAGTTCCCCTTCCGCACGCGCATAAACGATTTGGGATGCACCCGCCTTAGCATCATGCGAGACGGTCAACCCATTAGACAACATTAAGTTATAGAAACATAAAACCAATACACTTGCGCATGGCGCATATAACATATGCCCACGCAGGTTCTTAACATGGTGCGCTCGCGCAGGGTGCTCATAACAAATACCCGCGCCGATTCTAACATAGCGCGCTCGCGCAGGGCGCACATAACATGCCCGCACTGACTAATATGGCGCGCTCGCGCAGGGCGCACATAACATGCCCGCGCTGACTAATATGGCGCGCTCGCGCAGGGCGCACATAACGTGCCCGCGCTGATTCTAACATAGCGCGCTTAATATTTACAACCACCTAATTATTAGGTTGATTACTTAGTTTATAGGATTGAGAAATTTACCGGGTGTCACATTCTCCCCCTGTTAAGCGAATTTCGTCCCGAAATTTAGGAGACGTTGCTGGCAGAAGCCATGTTCTGAAAGAGGTGTGGGTATTTCTGGCGCATTTGATCTTCTCTTTCCCAAGTGAATTCAGGCCCACGCCTTGAGTTCCATTGAACCTTTACTAACTTGATTCGACTTCTGCGCAACTTTTGTTCTTTCCAATCGGTTACGGCTATAGGCTCTTCTACGAAGTGCAGTTGTTTGTCGATGTGAATCTCTTCCAACGGTAAAATCAACGTTTCATCAGATAAACACTTTTTGAGGTTGGACACATGAAACGTATCATGAACTCCACTGAGTTCGGCGGGTAAACGGAGTTTATAAGCAACCGGACCGATCCTTTCCAGGATCTCAAATGGTCCGATGAAGCGCGGATTCAACTTTCCTCGCTTGCCGAAACGGGGGACTCCTTTCCATGGAGAGACTTTCAAAAGTACTTTATCCCCTACTTGAAATTCCAATGGTTTCCTTCGCACATCTGCGTAGCTCTTCTGTCTATCGCGCGCTGTCTTAAGGCGATCCCTTATCTGAAAAATCTTGTCTGTTGTTTCTTGGATCAATTCTGGACCAGTCATTTGCTTGTCACCCACTTCAGCCCAGCACAGTGGGGATCTACACTTGCGCCCATACAAAGCTTCGAACGGCGCAGCCTTGATGCTTGTGTGATAACTGTTGTTGTAAGAAAATTCAACCAATGGGAGATGAGTATCCCAGCTACCACCGAAATCGATTGCGCACGCGCGCAGCATATCTTCCAATGTCTGGATTGTTCGCTCGCTTTGCCCATCCGTTTGGGGATGATATGCCATACTCATGTCAAGACGAGTACCTAAAGCCCCTTGTAACGATCTCCAAAACCTTGATGTGAACCGACTATCTCTATCAGAAATGATGGACACTGGGACTCCATGTTTTGAAACTACTTCTCGAATATACAGTCGGGCTAACTTTTCCATCTTATCGGTTTCCTTGATCGGCAGGAAGTGCGCTGACTTAGTTAGCCGATCTACAATAACCCAGATCGTGTCATAACCCCCAGGTGTCCTTGGCAGTTTGGTGATGAAGTCCATAGAGATTTGTTCCCACTTCCACATGGGAATTTCTGGCTGCTGAAGTAACCCCGACGGCTTCTGATATTCAGCCTTTACTTTTGAACACGTCAGGCACTTACTGACATACGTCGCGATGGCGCCTTTAAGATTGGGCCACCAATACAGCGCTTTAACATCTTGGTACATCTTGTCTGCGCCAGGATGTACGGAATACCGCGTCTTGTGAGCCTCGTTTAATACTCGCTCGCGCAATCCTCCCTTGAGAGGGACCCATATGCGGTTAGCGAAATATAGATTGCCGTTCTTAAGTTCCAAATTCTTAATCATACCCCCAAGGGATTCGTCTTTAGCAAACTCTGGTTTCAAAGCTTCTTGCTGAGCGTCTCGGATGCTGGTAAAGAGATCTGCGCGAATGGTCAGCCTTAGAGCCTTGACTCGTAGTGTTTTTATTCGCTCCTTCCTGCTTAGCGCGTCTGCCACCACATTCGCCTTTCCAGGGTGATACTTTATTTCACAATCATAATCGTTCAACAATTCAACCCATCTTCGTTGCCTCATGTTTAAATCCTTTTGATCAAATATATGTTGAAGGCTCTTGTGATCCGTAAAGATTATACACTTTGTACCATAGAGGTAATGGCGCCAAATCTTTAGCGCGAAGACAACCGCTCCAAGTTCCAGATCATGCGTTGTGTAGTTCTTTTCATTGGTCTTGAGTTGGCGCGAGGCATACGCTATGACTTTGTCTCGCTGCATAAGGACACATCCGAGTCCCTGATGTGAAGCGTCGCAGTAAACGACGATGTCGTCCGTCCCCTCGGGCAGAGACAAAATTGGCGCACTACATAACTTCTGTTTCAACATTTGAAACGCTGCTTCCTGATTTTCGCCCCAAACAAACTTCTTGTCTTTCTGAGTTAGCGCGGTCAGAGGTAGAGCTATCTTGGAGAAGTTCTCAATGAAGCGTCGATAGTAGCCAGCTAGTCCTAGAAATTGCCTCACCTCAGTTGGGGTTTTTGGCGCTTCCCAGTTTTCGATGGCCTTGACTTTGGAAGGATCAACGTGTATTCCTTTCTCGTTTACAACGTGACCGAGAAAGTGAACTTCTCTAAGCCAAAACTCGCACTTGGAAAACTTCGCATACAACTTTTCTTTCCTCAACAATTCCAAAATCAATCTCAGGTGTTGCTGATGCTCGGTCTTGGTCCGAGAATAAATCAGAATATCATCTATAAATACAATCACAAACTTGTCCAAGTATGGTTTGCACACGCGGTTCATCAGATCCATGAATACAGCCGGCGCATTAGTTAGCCCGAAAGGCATCACTAAGAACTCATAATGGCCGTATCTAGTTCGGAAGGCTGTTTTCGGCACATCTTCCTCATGGACCCTAAGTTGGTGGTATCCGGACCGTAGATCTATCTTCGAATAATAACTGGATCCTTGCAACTGGTCAAATAAGTCGTCAATCCTCGGTAAGGGGTACCGATTTTTGACTGTCAGCTTATTCAGCTCCCTTTAGTCAATACACATTCTGAACGAACCATCCTTCTTCTTAACAAACAGTACTGGAGCTCCCCAAGGTGAAAAGCTTGGGCGTATGAAACCCTTATCCAATAGTTCCTGTAACTGATTGGATAGCTCTTGCATCTCAGATGGAGCTAGTCGATAAGGCGCTCGAGCTACTGGCGCAGCTCCTGGGACCAAATCAATACGAAACTCGACTTGTCGCGGCGGCGGTAATCCGGGCAAATCTTCAGGAAAAACTTCTGGAAATTCGCGCACTACTGGTAAGTCTTCAATTCTTCGCTCATCTCCTTTCTTCTCTACTACATGCGCCAGGAAGGCGTAGCACCCTTTCCTTAGGCACTTGCGCGCTTTTAGGCACGAAATTAGTTTCGTCGCAACTCCCCTTCTTTCCCCTTGAATCACCAAGGTTTCTCCGTTCAACAGTGGGACCCGAACCTGCTTCTCATGGCAAATAACTTCCGCGTGGTTCTCGACTAACCAATTCATACCTATCACAATGTCAAAACTTCCCAAGTCTATTGGCAACAAGTTAATATTGAACCCGTGACCTCCCATGACTATTACACATTGTTCAGTTCTTTCGTTTGCGCATAACTGCCTACCATTGGCTAGTTCTATAGTATAAGGTGTGTCTAGCCTACTGGTTGCTAGGCCTAGGGAGTCTTTAAACTCAGCGGATATAAAACTTAGGTCAGCGCCAGTATCAAATAAGACAGATGCAAAATGTCCGTTAAGCAAAAACGTACCGGTTACCACATTCGGCTCTTCTTTAGCTTCGCCTGCGCCGATCACAAAAGCTCTCCCGCGAGCTTGGTTTCCCTTTTGCGGGCAATCCCGACTAAAATGCCCTGGCTTCCCGCATGCGTAGCAGTTGTCGCTCGCTCCAGCTTCTCTGACACGGCAATTCATCGTCTTGTGCCCTGGTCTGCCACATTTGGCACATTCGATTCTTGCGCATTCACCCTCGTGGTGATACTTGCATTTGTTGCACCATGGGCGAGGCCCGCTGTATCCTTTCCTTGATGGCTCCGCGGCTTGGATCGCGTAAGCCCTTACGCTCTCCTGCTTCTTGAACGGTGGTTGCTTGGAGTCGGACCCTCGGTGGTGAGAGTTCCACTTCCTCTTGGGATCAGAGGTTCGCTGCTCGATTCCGCGCGTAGTTAACATACCCGCACGGACCGTATCCCTTGTAAGGGTGATGGCCCGCGCTACCGCCTCATCAAAGGTTGGAGGCGCTGCGGCGTTGAGCGGAACCCTAACAACAGGAGGTAACCCAAAGATATACCTCTCGATCTTCTTTTCCTCCGTGTTTGCCATGTCTGGCACCAACTGGCAAAGCTCGTTGAACCGGTTGTTGTAGGCGTCGATATCCGTTCCTACCATGGTGTGGTTCCAGAATTCCTGTTGTAGGTTCTGAATTTCTGCGCGAGAGCAGAACTTTCTCATCAACATTTCCTTCAGTTCCTCCCAGGTCTTGTGGAGAGCAACTTCTCGCCCCAATGTTTTCGTTTGAAGCTTCCACCAAGACGAAGCTGCCTCTTGGAACATGCAGGTCGCGTAAAGGACCTTCTGGTTCTCACTACATCCGCTAATGGAGAGAACTGTCTCCATCTTGTCAATCCAGTTGTAGAGCCCAATGGCCCCTTCGGTACCCTTGAATGGCCAAGGCTTACAGGCCATGAATGTCTTGTAGGAGCATCCTTTGTCCAAGGCTCCTGATTCGGGTTCTGGGGTCTCATTCTGACGACCCTGACTTGATTCGGCCTTGCTGGCCTCATGTGTTGCGATTGCTTGCGCGATTATTTCCGCGAGTTCCTCGGGTGTCATGGTAATTCCCTTGGCTTTAGTTGGAGGCATTCTCGCTTTAAAAGAGTGAAAACATATCAATCTTAGCGCATGTATTCTGAGCACATAATATTATCATTATTTACTAGACACTGTGTGACCCGTGTTCCTAAGTGTGTGTATAGTTTCTTTTGAAAATATTTCATGCGATTTCCCCCAACGGTTATAGTCTAGGTTAAAACTTCTTTTCCTAGTTCGCTATAACCAGTGCTCTGATACCAATCTGTCACACCCGGCCCTGAGCGGCGGAAACAGCCGGGCGCGCGCGAGTGGGGATTGATAATTAAGCACGGGCCATTGCAAACATTTATAGTAAGATTTTCATTGCGCATGAAATGTTTAATACAAATACATTACATTGTTTAAAAATTACATAAAAACATCCAAGTATAAAACTGTTGAAGATTTCCACGCCCTATCCCCTTGCGCGGCGGGAACAACCACGCGCATCGAAGGGATAGAACTAAAATCTTCCAAAAAGCTAGTTTTAGATGTTCAGCGTGAGGTGCTCTAAGTGTGACTCCATGCGCTACCTAGTTATCTCCTGAAAGACACGTAAAAACATTTGAATCAGTATAAACTGAGTGAGTTCACAAGTTTTAGTAACTATACAAATCGCATTGCATCATAGTCTTGATAAAATCATATTGAAACACATTTCTGATTTCATGTCTAAACATATACTTGGGAATCCGTATGAAAACATAGATCTGACACATATTTCTGATAAAAGTCGTTCAGCGGCTACGCGCGATCATTACTGGAAGTGTGCTCGTCCATGCAAAGTGGCGCTGCCACTACGAGCTAAATAATATAATGCCGTCCCGCGGTTTACGCGTGGACATTTCTGAAAAACCGTGCTCGTCCATGCAAAGAGGCGCTGCCCCTACGAGCTAATCAATAATTCCGTCCCGCGGGTTACGCGCGGACGTTGTGCCGGAAAACAAGGCGCTCGTCCATGCAAAGAGGCGCGACCCCTACGAGCGGGCTCAAAACCCATAGTACTGCCCCATGACCATACTAGGCACTCGTCCATGCAAAGAGGTGCGACCCCTACGAGTGGGTGGATCAAACCAGCAGTCCCTACCCTTAGAGTTCCAATGGTAAAGTGATCACTTACTCGAGTTCTAGCGCACATACATCGAAAACCTTAGATAACCGTTCGCATTGCTCATCATGAAATATAATTTAAACACATAATCGCTTGCATAGCTTGTAAGTATACCATGATAAAACATTATTTAAGTACGTGTCCCTCGCCCCGAAAACAGTTTAAAAAAAGTGAAAACAGCGAGAATAGGGGCTGTGAGACTCACCTGTGGTTCTTGTTAAGGGATTAATCGAGATTCGGGTTTTCTTGGTGTTGGCCTCGGAATTGAAGGTCTAGAATGCGATTAAATAACAAGAAGTATATATATTAAGATCAAGAATTAGGAGAATATAAGGGTTGGAAAGCAGATCTCAAGGTTATATTCTTGGCTTACCTGGTAACAGGATCGGAAACGAAAACAACGGATGCTTGGGAGATGATTAGTGCAAGTTGCAGTTCTTAAGAGAGAAATTTGAAGTGTGTTTTGGGTGATAATTTAGGTTACATATTTATAGGCAAACTCAAGGGAACACAATCCCTTGCTTTAGGGGATTGTAATCTCTTCATATCTAGGTGTAATGATGATAAAGTATGGAAATTATTATTATTTATTTAAGAGTGGAGTAGTGGATAAAAGATTTTGATTTGATTTGGACAGGACATGCAGGTCTGTGGTTGGTGGGAGTAGGGTGGCTGACAGTTGACTTTTCATGTTACAGTGTGTTTTTTTTTTTTCAGGTACTTTGTCAGTGTACAGTAAAGAGTGGAAAATCTCTGAAACACGCTACCGTTTCTTTTTGGGCGGGAGTAATCTCCTTACAACTGGAGAATAGACTAAGTGTTCTGCGCGTATTACTTTGTGCGCATAGCTTTCTGCGTGAAGGTCATTTCTTTGCTGCGGGTAGGTGCGTGACCTTCTCGCAGTCAGGGACAGAGTTTCATTTGTAGATTCTCCAGGTGGTCTTGGTATTTCAACATAGTGATCAGTCATGTTGAAGTCAATTCCATCTTGAAGCTTCAGACAAACTAGTTCTCAATGTTCCCGCCATGCGGGAAGGTTAGTTCCCCTTCCGCACGCGCATAAACGATTTGGGATGCACCCGCCTTAGCATCATGCGAGACGGTCAACCCATTAGACAACATTAAGTTATAGAAACATAAAACCAATACACTTGCGCATGGCGCATATAACATATGCCCACGCAGGTTCTTAACATGGTGCGCTCGCGCAGGGTGCTCATAACAAATACCCGCGCCGATTCTAACATAGCGCGCTCGCGCAGGGCGCACATAACATGCCCGCGCTGACTAATATGGCGCGCTCGCGCAGGGCGCACATAACATGCCCGCGCTGACTAATCTGGCGCGCTCGCGCAGGGCGCACATAACGTGCCCGCGCTGATTCTAACATAGCGCGCTTAATATTTACAACCACCTAATTATTAGGTTGATTACTTAGTTTATAGGATTGAGAAATTTACCGGGTGTCACATAACACATATATCACATAGGGCATACACTTATCACTTAGGATAAATGTATTAACAACACATCAAGTATGCACACAGCCCCGAAAACATAACAAGGAATGGGGCTAGAAACTCACCTGAACACGGTTACGTTCACCGTTAATATGTAATTCCTTTCTTCAGTTGTGCACGGCTGACTGTATAACAAGTATACGTATCAATTAACTATCACTTCTCATAATGTATGTCTATCTTTATATGACCCACAACGAACGGGGGTCCGGGGGCAGCGCCCATGGCAGCGGGGTCTAGGGGCGGCAGCCCCAAGCAGGGTCCAAGGGGCAGAGCCCCTGGCTGGGGTCGAGCTGCCAGGTCAGCTTGGAAAAATTTTATTTCCATTAACTGTCTTAACACATTTTGCATTAGATTTTTAGTTTACTTCCTAATCGAACTTGGCTTTAGGCGAAGTTGTCATCAGGCGAACTTGGCTTTAGGCGAAGTTGTCATCAGGCGAACTTGGCTTTAGGCGAAGTTGTCATCAGGCGAATTTGGCCTCAGGCGAAGTTGTCATCAGGCGGACTTAGCTTGCAGGCGAAGTTCATCAGGAGAACTTAGCTTGAAGGCGAAGTTCATCGCTTTGAAGGCGAAGTTGCCCAGATGCAGGCGAAGTTGCCCAGACAGCCGCTGTTCGGTTTCTTTCTAGCATTTTGAGCGATTTTAACACCCTTGCTATGGTTCAATATCACCCACTACGCTTCCCGACCATTTTCGGTCGCTTATACACTAAAAAAAGCTTGGATCTTTAAACTTCAAAGATCAAGAATCATACATTTTTGGGCTTGTTTGGATCTCGTTTACTTGCTAGTACACTAATCGCTCTCTCTCGGACCTGCCCGACTCTTCCCTTGGCTCGGCCGGCCGGCGGCGGTATGCGTGTGGTGTGTGTGTGTGTGTTTTGGGGTGTTAGGGAGTTTGGTGAAAATGAAGATATTTTGGGATTTTGGGGGTATTTATATCCCTGAAATCCCATTCTCATTTAACCCATCTCAATTAATCCACGTCCAAGACCCGCTCCCTACCCGATATTAATTAATTACGCGAAATCACTAAACATAACTTCCTTTATTCATCATTAAAATTTTTAGGATGTTACACAACTATTAAAATTTAAGAAAAGACGACGAACACTTTCGACATGTTAACTCAAGCCTATCAATGTTCCTAACTTTTATCAAATTTGAAACGTTTGTGTCAGCATCAACATTTCCTTTAATGGTGATTAAAATATAACGTGTGAAACATGTCCTACAAAATTATGCTCAAGTGAAGCAAAATATTCACAAAATTGAACAGGTTAACGTGTTATTTTTATGTGTTGTCATTATGGCAAAGTCGATAAGCCCATTCAAAATTACAAAAATCATTTTCAGTGTGCCTCATAACTATTATTGTATGAAAAGTCTTTTTTGAAATTGATTCATAACCAAAATTCTTTCAATTATATACATACATATATATATATATATATATATATATAATATAATACTGAGAATCAAATTTCCAATAAATGGACTGTTCTCATGTATATTTTTGCACTTTCGTTATTATTATTATTTATTAAGTTTATTTTTTTTTTGAAAAAAAAATCATTTGATGATATAAATAAAATCAATTTATGTACACATAGTATAGATATTAGCATAGATGAAATCATTTTTCCATATACAGTATATACTTATTTATTTTATTTATAACTTTATTATTTGAATTATCTCGTGTGTTACACGGGTTTTAAAGCTAGTTAGCTATATAAGTGTTACTAGTTCAAGCTACTAGAAAGTAAAATATAATTCAACCTCGGCAAAATGTTTAAGAAAATGTGCGTGTCAAAGTTCCCACATGAGTTTTGATATAATTAGTTTTTTTCTCGTTTTCATATGAATATTGAAATTATAGTCACAATTACAAGCCAGAATAACATGGCATTGAGTAGTCTTGTTTGTGAAATAAATGGAGAGATATGATTCTCCCTGTCTTATTTTGTTATTTAGCTTAAAATTAATATCATAAACGTTATTGTGCTTTAAACTACTTCCCGTCGGTCCACAACTCATTTTTTTCAAAAAGATGGCCTATCCTATCACTTTTACCAGCCTATATTGTCTTTATCCATTAATGAGGTCAAAAAATAAATAAATGAAAAAAAAAAGTTACAAATTGGTTACAATTTTACAAATGAATGATTTGACAGTAAATTTGTAGTGTTTTACTTAAATAGTCAGCAATATCCAAGACACATGGGAAAAAATAAAACTAGGGGAATGAATCTCTTGGGTTAACTATAAAACTGGGCATGTATGGGATTTGCGACTGTAAGAAGGGTCGCTAAATTCGATTGCAAAATAATCCATGGCCCCACGACAAAATTACCATGGTTTTTATTACCACCACTTTTTTTTTTTTTTCATAAAAGGTTGTTTACTCTTCAAAATGCATCATAAATGCCTAGTTTTCTAGTAAGAGTTATTATAACAGTAAAAATATTCTACATGCGTATTTTTTAGCCCTTAAATCCGTGGGTATTTGTTTTCTATGCAGTTTGGTTTCATGGTTTTGGAGTACGTATGGTTTGATTTGTCAATTTTATGCTAATTTAGTTCCTAACCGATTAGGTTTGGACTTAACTCAATAACAAAAAGCATCCATATTATGCACAATATAATTAAACAAATATAAGAGGCCGGTAGCTTTATGTAAATATAGGCTAAGCATAAAATTCATCCTTCTGTATAAAGTATCAACCCTACCTAGAATTATTAATAAAACATACAGGTAGCTTTATTTACACCTTGCTTACACACAGTTAAGAGATTGAAGAGAAAATGAATAATCAAGTCATTTTCTGTATTAATTTTTAATAAATTAGTTTTGTACCCTCTCTGAGAGTGGAAGAGTCCAGCTAGGGCGTTGGTAAGTGCTGGTACTCTGAGCATGAGTGGTTGATGATGAAATGATGAATATTTTGGCTCGGAAAACCATGCATGGCGTGGGTGATGTATACAGCTTTTACATACTGTACTAATATTACGGCAGCCGGAGACTGGAGATGTGGACTTGGACGGCGGAGGTACGGTGGCTCTGTAACATGTCTGGTATTCTCAGCAGCCATCTGTGTGTGAATTCAATGACGGAGGGGCCGTCCTACCTTAAATGCGAACTCAGACCACGCTATCTCCGTGCTTTCTCTCATGTTCCTCATTTATTATAGTAATTTTTTTATTTTTTTATTTTAAATCTTAAAAGTTTCATTTGATTCTTTCATCCACTAGAAAACAAAGTTCTAGAAAATTATCCTCTAAAGTACTTTTTAAATATTTATATTTTAGAAATGATTTAAGTAATGTGAGATAAAGATTAACTAACATACTTTATGGTATTTTGAGTAGATTATAATATGGATTATCAAGGTTGGTTTCATGGTTCTAAAACGAATCCTAAATTTGAGGTCGTTTAATAATAAAATGAAATGTATAGACCTAGTTGCATATATAAATCGTCTCGTCTCATTAATTATAGAATGGTAATTCGGTTATTTTAAAGTTAAAAAAAATATCTCAATCTTATTACAAAATTGAAATCTTAAACTCCGAACTTATTAATTTAAAGCCTAGACCACAAATCCGTTAGTTAGGTTAAACCAGAATGACTAATTAACTCTGTAAGTAATTATTTTTCTTATAGTCCTAACAACGACGTATCATAATACTAAATATAATATGAGCATTCAACGAAAAAATTTATCGTATAATAGGCTCCTTATTAGTAAAGATATTTATGTTAAAAGAAGTTTATGTTGTAAATGAGTTAAGTTTTAATTAATTTGAGATACTCCTAATTCATTTCGGCCGGCCAAGAAACTACGTTTTTATTAATGTAAATGTTAAGATTTCTTGAAATAAAGGCCAAACAAATATGTCGTGTTTTTAATGTTGCCCATAATTTCCTACAAGGAAGACAAACATATGAGATATCCGATCCCACTATTTGAATCATACCTTTTAATAAATTTGAATTAATTGAATTGAGTGGTCCCTCGGCTTTAACTTTTGGCTTTCTAGAGTAAACTACCAAAAGAAATCTGAATATATTTACTAATAAAATAGCCAACTCATTAAGTTTGTACATTGATATATATTTTTTCCTTTCAGAATCTAAAATTTATAATTCTACTTTTTTTAACAGTAAAGGTTATAACTAAAAAATGTTGATGGTTAGAAAACTTAACCAAACAACCAAATAACAAGATTACATGAAAAGTAGAGGGTCTACTAAATAACAAGATCATAAATAGTAGAGGATCTTGAAGCCACTCGGTCCAAGATATTTTAGCCTTTTTATTTCTATTTACAATCTAATTAAAGAAACGAGAAATGTAAAATAGATTCAAATATTAACTCCATTTTCAAGTTGTTGGCTTTGAAAATCGCTTCGTTTCAAGCATTCCAAATGACCCAACAGGTAGCAAACAAAATTCCTTCAACAAGTGATTTCTTCTTCTTAGTTAAATGATTTTGATCCATCCAAGTATATACGTGTTTTGGTTCCATTGTATTCGGCCCAATTAACTGAATCCAAGCAAGAACTGATTTCCAAGCTGCAAGGCTACTACACAAAATGTAAAAAGATGATTAGTTGTTTCAATTTCTCTTGCACAAAACGGGCACAAAATAACAGAACGTCTAACCCTTTACTTGAGAGGTTATCCCTAGTTGGTAAAATGTCAAGAAAAAGCCATCAAAGAAAGATGTTTACTTGTTTTAAAACACTTTTATTCCATCTAGTTTGCCATGAAACTGACGGAGACAATTTTCTTTCTATCAACTTTCTTATATCTTTTACTACAAATTCGTTTTGGTCTTCAAAATCCCATTTCCATGAATCCTTACTCGAAGACCAAGGATAGTTCTTGACTTAGCGAGACGTATGTAATTCTTTTATGTGTGATACATGCAAATCATAAAATTTACTGGTTAAACAACTTGCACACCATAAAAGTAGCATTTACGTTTTGTTTTCAATTTTGAAGGCCACTTGCATATATATTATACTTTTAAGGATGCTGATCAACAATATTTTATAGCATCATGAACGATCCCGAACAATGTAGTTCGTGATAACTCGTTTTCTAAGAGCATTCTTAGCCCGTCCTCTATCCCTATCTTTATAATTACACTAAAAAACATTACATTTCTCTCTCCTGCTTAATTTAATAATATTTTTTATATCTATATCATTACAGTTTTTTCTATCATATACTCATAATCAATTCAACAAATATTAAAAATAAATAAGGGCAGACAAAGTTTTCCCAAATTTACAAAAAATCACTATATTTTCTCTCTCTCTACCTTAAAATTTACACTCGCAACCACTTAAAACTCTACTATATAATTTGCATACTCACCTCACATAATTTTGAAAGAGGAATTGAGAATGCTCTAACATATATTAATATAGAATTCCATCTATTCGTGATGCTGCAAGCCCATAACATTAATTACATAAGGATAACAATAAGCTAAAATATATAAAATAGGGTGTTTAACTGCCTTTATATACCCTGTTTACTAACATAATGCCACCTCAACCGGCACAAAAAATTTCGCCTAACATAACTTATGGGCTGTTTGGTAAATGCTGAGCCATTAAGTGATGAACTATTAAGATGTCTAAATGGTTAAGAGACTTTGAACCAATAACTGCTGAACAAGTAAGTGCTGTTTTGTTGGACCCCTGAATGATTGTGCAGAATGACTATTTTATCCATTCTATGTCGTGGGCGAACTGGACATCAAATTCACCATTTTGAATTTTAAAAAATACACATTGTTCTCATCACAACATTGTAATAATAAAGAACAAACCTTGTGACTTTACACTGCATTCTCGGATTTAAAATATAAGGAAAAGAAATGATAAGATTTGATAGGGGATTAAAGGAAAACAAATTATATACTTAAATGACATTTTTGAGTTAAAATAAAAGAAAAGAAAAGAAAAGAAAGTTTAATTACATTATTCAGTTAGATAGGAAGGAGGAGAGGAAAAAAAATTGTAACTTTACAATTATGTTCTCATTCTTAAGTAAGATAGGAAGAAAAAGATATGGTAAATTAGTAATATTATACATGGTTATAAACTTTCCTTCCCAATCAGACTATATTTGGCTGGAAAGTTTTAAAGGAAAAAACCACTGACTTTTCTTTCCATTCTCTTTCTTTTCTTAAAAAAAAAACTCAAGAATGAAAAAGTAAACATTTTCTAATCTTTTCTTTTCCAAACCTTAAATAACAAACTTAAGAATGCAATGCTAATGTTTTGTCTTTCTTTTTCAAGCCAATCTTCACAAACAAAAAATATTACTTGCATAAGGACTGATCAAAACTATTGCCTCATCATTTCTGGTAGTGAATTCCTTGAAAGAATCCTCACTTATTGATTGGCAGCCATCTCTTAAACAAACTGAAAGAATTTTATAAAATGACCGTTATAATGACAATCATAACAGTATAATAATAATAATAATAATCATAACAATAAACAATACTTTCTTTTTACTAGAAAAACCAAACTTTCATAGCCAAAACGAACCATACAAAGTTCCAAATCAGCAAGATGAAGTGTAAGACCCCGAATCTTGGGAATACTACAGTTGGTATTAATCCAAAACACTTACAAAAATACTTAAACTTAAAAACAGTTCGTTCCATTAAAACAACCAATTCAGAGTATAATTCAGCGGAAAACCATAATTAATAAAATAAGTTCCCAAAAACCCGGGAATTATGCCCAAAACCAATTTAAATGTATTTGATAAAAATTTAAAAAGAAATGTTCAATATTTAAAACTTCCATCTACGTATGCCCTTCACCGTCCAAGTAGCTTCGTGCACGTCCAAGCAGTAATGCATCCTTCTCGTAACCTGAGACTCACACTAACATGCACACAAAGTCAGCTTGAGCTGAGTGAGTTCAAGTTTTAATAAATAACATCAAGAATAATAATCATAATAGTCATTCCAAGAGTTTCAAATAACCGGGAAATAACAGTTAGGCCATCGTCAATAATAAGTAATCATCCTTATTGGTATATATAAACATCGTTATAATTATATACCTACATATATATATATATATATATATATATATATATATAAATATATATATATATATATATATATATATATATATCATCCAAGTAATAACATCAGGGTCAAGCACACGTACAACCCAAACACATAACATCTCATCCAACGTATGCAAACACAAAGTAGGCATACGTAAACATCCTTAGTCGATAACGACTAAATAACATCGCAAAATATTGGCCATACAATAATATATGTACAAACATACAATAACATCATCTTAAGGCCTACCCTATACAAGCAAGCCCATACAAAATAGTTTAACGGTTCATCAAGCAAAATCGATTAGGTGTGCATGTGTAACATCCAACTTTTGTTAAATAATAAATGACGGAAAGTTTTGTTATTAACTGTGTGTCGTTAAGATTAGTCGTGTGTTAAGTGTTTGGTTAATATTTGGATTTGGAATTGTGAGTGGGTTGTGGGGCCCATGGCCGCCTATATAAGCCTAATGCCTCCACCCTTTCACCATTTTGTTACCTTTCACCACACACACACACACACACTCAAGAACACACACACTTTCTCTCTACATTCCGAATCCAAATCCGTGTAAAAAAAAGAAGGAAGAATCTCGTGTGTAGACGTCATCAAATAACAAGAATCACATCCAGATCTACGTATTGTCCGGATCTGAACTCGAACCCGAAGCAAAAGGTAGGTTTCGGTTTAAATGGTTAAGTTTTATGGTTAGAATCGGCATGCAAGGATATAATAATAGATCGGGTTGTAAAATGTAAGAAAAATATAAACATGGTAAGTTATAACCTCTCGGGTGCACTTTAAGATAAAAAGGTGGCATTTGGACTATGAGAGATATGGGTTCAGGATCAGGTGCATGGGGTCAGAATGTGTCGAAAGTTGAAAAAGAGTAAAAATCAGGTCCTGGGGAAGAGTCACAAAGTAAAATGGCTTTAAAATGTAAAAAAATGAAGAAAGGAAGGTATTTCGCTTCGCTCAGCCATGAGAAGCGAAACAGGTATTTCGCTTCGCTCATCCATGAGAAGAGAAACAGGTATTTCGCTTCGCTCAGCCATGAGAAGCGAAACAGGTATTTCGCTTCGCTCATCCATGAGAAGCGAAACAGTCATTTCGCTTCGCTCAGCCGTGAGAAAGCGAAAAAGGTTATGTGAAGCGAAATTCTATGCGAAATTCCTCCCATGCGAAATTGTTTAAGTTGTTATTAAAATATGACCCGATTCATTTTCTGATGCGTTTTTGTTAAAGGACCTATTAACGAAAATAAAATTTTTCCGGGCTGACCTGACAGCTCAACCCCAGCCAGGGGTTGCCGCCCCTAGACCCCGCTACCAGGGGCGCTGCCCCCGGACCCCCCGTTAGTCGAGAGTTTCATTAACTTAGATGTAGGAAGTAGTAGTAATGGATAATTGACACGCGTAATGTATTGTACAGTTAGCCGTGCACAACTAAGGAAGGGCATTACCATTAACGGCGAGAGAAACCGGCTCCAGGTGAGTTCTAGCCCCATTTCCTTGTTATGTTTTCGGGGCTGTGTGCATACTCTTATGTGGCAGTTAAAATGCTTATCTTAAGTGATAGGTATATGATACGTGTATGATCGTGCATTTAATGTTATTACTATATGATGGTTATGTGAATGAATGTGTATGTAAATATTATATACATAAGACAAGTAAAGTATGGGCTTATGATAGGGATCAGACCCTTATAATATCTGAGATGATAGGGACCAGACCCTCATAATATCTGAGATGATAGGGACCAGACCCTTATAATATCTGAGATGTTAGGGACCAGACCCTTATAATATCTGAGATGTTTAAGATAGAATAGCTTATGGTATACCATAGGGTTTTATGAAAGAAAGTATGTAAGTACGTATGCATGTATGTAAAGTATGTGTGAAAGAAGTAATAGCAAAGTAAGGTATGAATACGTATCTTCGGACGCGTATGAGTAAGGATAGGAATGTATTGTATGTTAATTGATTAACTAGAACTCACTCAGCATAGCTGACTTTTAGTATGCACGCAGGCAAATAGGTTGAGGCAACTGCCTTGAGGAGGGACACATGACACGAGCTAAAGAGATTGGCATGTTTGAAGAAGTGTCATGACTATTTTATGTTATGTTATGAAAAGACAATTTGTATGTTAAGACAAAGATGAATGTTTGTAATGCGATGTTGAAGTTTTAAATTATTCCGCGAAAGTTTAAATTAACTCTGATTTTAGAACTGTGTTTATGAGTAAATCCAACACCAAAGTAGGGTTACCGGGAATGGGGCCTTACAGCATGCTAGCCCAAAAACTTAAAAAGAGTAAAAAGGGGCATCATGAACTCACCTGACACAAGGCACGAATTCACCACGAGCTAGAGAACCCTAAGTATCCCCAAAACTCAAACGCCTGTCGGTTTACATACAAACATTACTAATAACACCGAAAGGACTCGTTTACCCTACGAGACGTTCTAGAATGGTTCAAGCTACCTAAAGCCCCGACCTCCTCAAACTCATTCATAACAGCCCCCGGGGCCTTACATCCATCGACATGACCCTTAGGTACTCCTGGGAATAAAGAATTCCCAAATTGCCCCCGGAAGCACTATGTGACACTAGCACGCTTGTTTAAGAGTTGTTTAGGGGATTAACATTCAACTCAACCCCGTGTGGACCCAATATGATAAATTCACAGCCAATAAGTCCACACGACGCTACACGAGTAAATGGGTCGGTAACTCGCAAGTAGAACGCACCAACTAATCGATAAACGCAAATGCGCGTTGTACTGACCCATTTGAGTAACCGACAACCAATTCAGCCCCATAACTTATAAAAATGATTTTTCAATAGCCCGTACCTCAAACCGAGTTCACCCAAGCTGAATTGGTCATTAATCACTTCAACCCTCGCGTTAAACACAACAATCTACAATTCTAGTCAACCGAACACTAATATTCAAACTACAACTAGTTGACCAATCAAACGAACACCAATGAACATGATTTTAAAGTATGTTATACTAGGCATACCTAGGAAGATTTTGGTGCAAAAACCTCAATCAAAACAGGCCAGGAAAGGTTAGAATTGACAGCCACCCGGTAAGCCTACAACACGAAATTTAACGATCAATACGCGTGATATAATGATCAATTAAGGTGTAAAAGACTTGGGGAAACATAGAACCAACTTTCAATTGAAGTTTTATACCTTAATCTTGGCTGCACAAGAGAAAATCAAAGGGTGGGTGTAGCTTCTTTGGTCCGATCGGCTGAAGAGAATGGGGAGGGGGGTTAGGGTTTTGTGTTTTGTGTTATAATATAAAAAGTTTCATCCTAGCCCTCCAAGTTGAAGGACATGGCAACTTGAAAGAAAAGTTAAATGGTTTAACGTACCGGGATGACGAGAAGGTTTCCGAGAAGTGTCGGTTAAATCCCGAGAATTATAGATACTTTACAAGCTTCAAATCTTTGAACCGAAAATTAACGGGTGTTACAAGAAAAGAGTAAAATAAGGATGTACAGCATCGCCTACTAAGTATTACTATATCACCCAGGGGTTTGGATTCTCGCTGTGTTATAAGATCACACTTGACTAGGCTGGATTTTTTTCATAAGAAGCGTTCCTTCCTTTTAAGAGTGTGATCTATTTCTTCCATATGTTTGTGGCTTCAATTGATATCTAAATTAACTTGCTCTTCGTATTATGCCTTTATTCCCCAACTGCATAGATGGTTTCCAGCCTAATACCACAACTTAATGATATTTTTCTTTGTTTTCTTGTGCTTATAGCTTCATTTCTCCTTCCATCTTGTTTGTCAAAATTTCCTTCCTCTCTTTGCAAATTCTTTTCAAAGTCTCTTAAGCATCCAGTTCTTATCCATTTGGGAAGAATTTGGATTGTTAGCCATTTCGTCTTACCATATATTCTTGTAATGTTACATGAAAGGTGTACCCACCCAAAACAAAAAATGACACACACACACACAACAAAAAGAAATACACGAAGAGAGCGTACTTCATCAAATGGAAGAAGCTGGTGTCACCATTCTAATATCACACACCCCCACCCAATCCTATGATGAAGTAGACACCAAAAGCGAGCGCGCGCGTGCGCGCGCACACACACACACAACAAATAATACTTGAATCCAGAATTTGTAATTTGTCTTCCTCTCCCAAGTCAACATTACCAGCACCAACATGTAAGATTCCAGTTACTGTGCCTTTATTAGATATAAAGTATTATATGAATGTTCAAAAGCGTTAAGCATTAACTGAATTAATGATTAACATCAAGAATCAAGATATTTATCACCTCATCAGCAATCATAGCAATAAGTGCTGCATTGTTTGTTGGGATATGTTGGATTAGTAGATAATAAATAAAAAAAATTATATATCAGTAATTAGTTAATAGTATGCAAAACTTGAAATTGAATACAAATTAGGCAAAACTTGAAAATGGAAATCCAATGGGTTTATGATTCATTTGGATTCTAGAGTTGGCGTCAATTGCACTTAATTGCCAACACGATTCGCGTAAGCCTACATGAAACTCGATTACCGTTTTATAATTAGGGTTATATTCACGTAGCCTAAAAGCAAATTGATCTGGAAAATTAAGCATATTTTTTAGACTTAATTCATGTTACTGTTGTCATATTTTAATATATATAGATAGATCCTTCAGTTATACATTTTACTCAAAGAAAAAACAGAAAATTAGAGTACTTGTTAGAGAAATCAAGATCATACCTGCTATTGATCGAGGCGGTGGCGGATGAAATCATCGTTGCGGTGGTGGATGATCAATGGTGATGATGGTGGGGGAGTTGAAACTGTGGTGAAAATCGTTAAGGGGAAGGGGATGTTTATTTACGTGCATGTATATTAGGGAAGGGTGCATGTGTCTGCTGAACCATTTAGCTATAGGAAGAAGCTGAACCATTCAGAGTATGTTGAACCATTAAGAGGTGATGTTTTGAGTTAACCAAACACTCTAAATCTGAGTGAATCAGACTTAGACCTCTTAGTGATTCCATTAAGACTCGAAACAAATAGCCCCTTAATTGGTTCCTAAAAGTCTAAAACAAAACCGGGTTGTGTATAGAAAGACAAATAGTGCTGGCCATTGTAGCATCCCCCAAGTTAGATGTAAAATAACATTATTTTGCATATTACTTGAAAGCATATATTATATAACTAACTTTTAAACTCATGTAATAAACGGGACTTATCAAATGATAAACATAAATTAATAAGGTACATTATTTGAAATAAAAGAACAAAACTAAAGGTAAAAAATAAATGAAATACATAATACTAACAATAAGAAGTTTAGAATATTAAATTTATAAATTTGAGAAAATCTCTTTATATTCCATCACAAGTATTCAAATCATCATCCAATATTAACAATTTCAGAACAAGTCTGATAGTTACTCTGGATAATGCAATATATAGTGTCAATGGGAAAAAAAATTGGACATCGAATGAAGAAACCAACCCTAGAAAAAGATTGTTCTTGGCTATTTTCTAGTTATTTAAATTTCAAATTTCTCCTTGTTTGATTTTAAATCAAGATTTTACTTTTAATTTCTTGATTATTTTATAACTCCATTGCTAAAATGGTTTTGGTCATGGTTTATGGATAGCTAGGATGAATGAGATAAGAGATTAGAATATTAGGAGAGAAAATCGACTATTTTATAACTCAATTGTAAAAATGATTTTGACTCATGACCCATGGATAGCTAGGACGAATGAGATGAAATATTAGAAAACTAGAAGGAAAAATTATAACTGAATGTGGGCTTAACAATTAAGCTACATTATTTTACTTTATTAGAATAGTAAGACAAGATTTCTCAAATTTATAATAAGTCAACACACATCAAAAAGATGTATTCATATGAGACATGCATAATATAATTGTTGGAAAAAATGGACAATATAAATTTATTAGTATTTATCACTAATAAATTAATTATTAACGTGCTCAAAGATAAAGAAGAATACGGTATCAATACTTTAAAGCATGTGCTTAAGAACTTAAACAATGGAAAAATGGGCAAATGAGTTTATCCCACATTGGCAAAATAATAAACTTTCAAGTGCCTTACAAAGAGAAGGGCTCATAAGATTATATTCTTTCATGGAAAGAAACATTTAGTGCATGAGCAAGGGTGCGATCACCTCACGCGTTCGGACATGGGCTCGGGACCGAGGAGCGTATTTTGCCATCATGTGAGACAAGTGTTACCGACATGATGCATGTGTGACAAGTGTCATAAACAAGGTTGTAAAAGTCGTTAGGCGGTCCTAGGCGGTCGACTGGGGAGTTGCGAGTACTCGGGAGTAGTCGGGGATTACTCGAAAATAGCTAAGGAGTACTCGGCCGAGGCGGGGAGTACTCGATCTAGGCGGGGAGTAATCGGGGAGTACTCGGCCGCCTACTCGGGAGTTTTACAACATTGGTCACAAACATGCTTCACTAGGAGATATGTGTGCGTGACAAGTTTCCATAATGCATGTGTGTGAGACAAGTGCCACGAACATGATGCATGTGTGACAAGTGTCACCAACATGCTTCACTAGGAGATATGCATGTTTGATAAGTGTCCACCATGCGTGTGTGCGAGACAAGTGTCACCACCAACATGCATACGCGCCATGTGTCATGATGAGGCCACTACCATTTATATATGTAGATGATGGGATGGTGAAATGCACATAACTTAACATAACACCAAAACAGACATACCCAAAAACCGTTTCCACTATCTCGATCTTAGGGTCGCATTTCAACTATGGTTCGGGTGCTAGGTTAAATTTTGGCAATACATATTTCTTCAGCTATTGTACCGTAGGAGACAAACGGGTTCACCGAGGTGGTCCAAAATACCCGTAATGAACATGAATCCTCAGCCACAACCGTCAATTTAGTTTGTTCATTTTGTAGCTTAGACAAACAGTTGCAGAGATAGTACTACGCGCTAAAGTTGGTGTTTATCGCACCAGAGACGTTACTGGAAAACACCACGCTAAGGATCATATAAGAAGTAATGACTTAAGCACTCGTTGAAGACTGCACGAAAGATCGTTCAAGGATATGTGATTCAAGCAATTGTCAAACACGTTGGTATGAAACGAACTATACACATGTTGTATTTAGTGTTAAATTTAGTTTGAATATTTATATGGTATATGCACTAAAACTTTTTCAAAGATGTAAAGAGAATATCTTTATTAGTTTTTATTAATATATTTTATTAGTATTGTGACCCACTTCATACAATAATCATATCAATCTCATATACACTTTTTCATTTAGGATTAAAACTTAGAATATAGATAGCCAGATCAAACCCTCGCATTGCAAAAGAATGAGGAAACTCAAAAATATAATCGTAATATAATTAAAAGGGTGTCGAAAAATGTTCATTTCGTTTTTTTTCTTTTTATTATGTAGCATCCAAACTCCTATAACCAAACTCGCATGTTGCGATAGGTACCAAATTAACACACCGCCAAAAATGGGCTTTTGGCAAAAAGTGTGGCCGTAGGCCTTTGGCCAAGCATAAATTTTTCAGCTTAATTGTGATCAAAGGTCTCATACCGTAGGTATCATACCGCCACACTCTCATTTTAGTGGCTATATTGTCACACCTTCAATTTTTGACTAACAGAGTTTTACCGCGAGGTGTGTGGCATACTAAGATCTAGCTGCGTGTCGTACTGGACAACCATTTAATAGAGTAAAAATTTCATTTAATAAAACTCATTAACGAGAGTAAATACAATTTCGGTGTAAGTTACGTTTGCAGAAGCGTAAAAAAACTACAAGTTGTAAATAACTAGTTCATAGTTAAATTCCGAGACACTACAATTTATGTAACCAAATACAATCCTAACTCTTGACATGCACCTTAGTGATCTGAGAAAGACATGCTAAAAAGTGTCAACACATTGGTCGGTGAGTTCACAGGTTTGTATCTAAAAACAAGTTTTTGAATAAATAGATAATGTAAGCATTGTCTTATCACTTGTTAATGATACTAGGATCCATGATACAATAATGTAGTGTTCATTGCGACTGAAGCTGATATGTTGGCTTATGCCTCCCACCAAGTCTTTACCCTGACTTGGTGACGTGTATGGATTTATATAAAAATTTTAATTAAATTTATCCACACAAATCAGGGTTTTAAAAATAGTTTTTCATCTACGACTAAACCACACACGAAAGGCAAGTATACCTATCGTTTGTAATAAAGCATTGGTAAGAACCGAGTGTCAACCCATGGACCTAGTAATTTTCTAATATTAAAGCTTTGTAATTGATAAACCAAACAAGGAGATCAAAGTGGATTTTTAAAAATAATATAATAGCATACAATAAAAACAAAGCAAGTAAAAAAGACAAGAAACACTCAGTCCAATCAAAACTACCTAGAGATAAATCCACTCCACTAATATGATAAAATAGCAATGATATGGTAAAACATCATGAGTCTAAACATAAATACTAGATTACAATCAAGCAACCTAATACTAACAAATAATCACCAAGATGGGTTTTCAATCAAGATATAAACATAGACTAACTTGCTTATCTAAGCAACAAAGTCTCATAATCCAAGGAAAGTTAGCATGAACAACCTTCTGACCACCTAAGATTACACTAAAATAGTTAAACTCATGAAATCAATACTAGCTTATGAAACTTTAACTAGCAAGTCATCACCAAGTTAAGAATCATAACAACACTCATCAATTTTCCAATATCAAGTGTAGGGTTTCATGCTCATCAATAATATTATAACCAAGTTAATCTTTATAAGTTATTCCTAACTTAGTAATGTAAACAAAGAAAACATGAGCATTCAAAGTTTACATACAAACATCTAGAACATAGTTTTCCAACATGAATGCCTAAAAATTTATAAGACTAACAAAGGCATGAAATTCTAACAAGCATGAACATTATCAATATCAACTCATAATTTCATCATATTCTTGAAAGAAAAACAATTTACCAAAATCAAGCATAGGTAATGAATCACATAAGTAAAAGCTTCAACATTGTCAAGATAGCAAATATATTTAGCCCATAAGGCTTAATACAACAACAATCAAAATAATAACAACCTTACAAATCACGTTCAAAAACAAATAAATGCAAACAAGAATTAGCAAGGATCGGATGATGGGATGGATGATCTTAGGATGATGGAAGCATTTGAATTCTCAAGAGAACACACAAAATATTTTTCAAAGGTTGAGAGAGGATTTCCTTAGGCTCCACACAATAAATGAAGAGAATTGAAGGTTTATAAGCTGTCTGGACAACCGGCATGACCGTGCATGAAAGTGCATGATCGTGCCCCAATTTAGTAAGTCAACGTCATGCTTTCGCTCGACCAACCTTGCAGTTGCTCTTAATGTTTGGCACAGTTGTAAATACACGACACTAGCTGATGCGCTGTCATGCATGATCTTCTTGTTCACGGCACTGGCTCGCGTACTGGCATGCTGTAAGGCCCCGTTCCCGGTTCCCTAAATTGGGTGTTGGATTTACTCATAAACACAATTCTAAATATCAGAGTGAATTTAAAACTTTCACGGAATAATTAAAACTTCGAACATCATTACAAAATCTCCAATTTAAACATGTCTTATAAGTTCAAACACCGAATAAATCATAACTTTCAAATCTTCAGATGCCAGCTTCTTTATTCTTCTGTCATTTGTGCTTCTCAAGCCAACTGCTTCAGAATTCAAGTGTTTTAATAAAACCCATACAGTAGTTCGTCTTAGACCAGATTTAGAATCATTCTCAATAGTGTGTCAGTCTATCTGCTCGCATGCATACTAAAAGTCAGCTACGCTGCGTGTGTTCTAGTTAATTAGGCAGCATACATTACATTCACATACTTACATATACGTATACGAAAATACATATTACATACTTAACCTGCTTACCTTTCCTTCATACATACATACGTAACTATTTCTACAATCTCAGATATTATTAGGGTCTGGTCCCTTCTATCTCATATATTAGGGTCTGGTCACTTCTCTATGAATAACCATACAACTATACGTCCATACATTCATTATGTCATATATACGTATAATAATATACGTCTATACATACACATTCACATATCATACACTTAACAAATATAATAAGTGTATTAACATATCACATAGAGTATGCACATGGACCTGAAAACATAGTAGAGAAAAGGGGCTAGAAACTCACTTGGATCCTGTTACGTTCAGAGTTAGTATTAGTTCCCTTCCTTAATTGTGCATGGCTAACTAAAAGAACTAATTAACTTTGTACTTTAGTTATCTAGCGTACTTGATAAGCTAGGCTCGTTTGTTTGGGTTAACGAATCTAACGGGGTTACTTTGTTTAATGACGGTCTTATTTCACGTTCATAATCTTCAATTATTATATATATATTCTTATCCTTTATTATAAATATGTTTATTTCCTTTAACATATATATATATATATATATATATATATATTTCTTTTCTTTACCGAGCCATTTATCTTTAAAAAATATTTGGGACATATGGAGGTGATGAGGTTGGTTAGTTTGGTTTATTTTGTTGGATCATATTTGGATAAGTTAGGAGAATAGACCAGATTAGCTCTTGGGCTTGGCTAGTTTAGGCCCAACAGATTATATGTTGTTTGGGCCCAATTGCATCGCATGAGGCCCAATCGCATTGCATGGATCAAGCACAATCCAATCCAATCGCATGAGCCCAATCCAATCCCATCCAGTTGCATTTTAAAAGTAATATGTTAGGGGTGGGATTCGAATCTACAACCTCTCATTCCCACACCAATGGCTTAAGCACTCCACCAACTAGTCTTGATGGTTAACAATCCCTCCATATTAATCATATACTTATTATTATAACTTCATTTCCTTCCCTTATATTCAAACTATTATTGTTATTAATGTTATATTATGTTGTTTATTTTTTCCTAACATGTTGCACTGCTTCTTTTGTTGTTGTTATTAATGCTAGCACATGGTGCGATGCTACTATATTATTATTATTATTATTATTATTATTATTATTTCTTATCACTTTTATTATTATTTCTTCATTACACTCAACCAAGATCTAGCTCATTTTGGATAAAGTTTGAACCTTTATCGATTTTTAAGACCCGGATTCGCTAGATCTAGATATACTAAATGAACCGAACTTAACTAACGAGTCAAATGAATCCAACTCCTAAAGTTAATATTTTAACATCAAGTTTATATTTTTATTAACCCTTAGACCCCGATCTAAGGTTCTACAAATTTTCGTGGAGAACCAATATTAAATGAATGATCTTTAGGATAACGAGTACCTTAATCGAACCTATTTTTGGCTTGGATCTTGAGCCGGATTACAAGCTTGATGAATTTTTGTTTCTTGGATCTTTTATAACACAAAAGGATTTGACTGGTCTTATAATCGTGAATCCAAGAAGAGGGAGGAATGTTTGTGTGTGTTTTGACTGTGTTGTCAAAAATGAAAAGTGTGAGATCTAGGGTTTTAGAAAGGTTTAAAGGGTATTTATACCCTAAGCCCATGCCCTAGGCCCAAAACATTACTTAGTCCATATTTTATTCTAAGTCCATCTTCCTACCATCCTTTATATTATTTTATTATTTATTTGGTGACAAGTGAATATATGTAATTAACTAACAAAATTTATTTAATCATTTCTTTATTTGTTATTTCTAAAATGTCGGACATTTAAAGTCTACCCTGCACCGCCTGCTCCCACACCCGCTACTACCGTGCTTGCTACAATTTTGGAGACCCTAATCATCTCCGCAATGTGTGCCCTCAACTCATCCATGCTCACCAAGCTTAAGCTATACCCGCACCCTACTACACTACCATGCTCATCAAGTCCCAACCCATCAACCTTATTTTCTTCAAGCTCGTCCAGTCAATCAAGATCCTTCATACTTAACCCAAACCTATCAAATCGCATACCCACAAGCTCAAGTTTACCAAACTTACTCCAATCAAACCCCATTCTTGCAACCTGTTTAAGCTCAACCAATTCAAGCTTCCAAATCAATCTACCTCGACTGCTCAAGTTCTTATGGATCAAACTCCTTCAAGTACTCCAAGTGAAGTGAATCAAGTCAACATTAACTAAAGCTTCTCAAAGACTCTGAAGAATTTTGTTGCTTTCGTTATTTCTATCTTAAGTTATTTTGTCTTTTTCAAGTTATGCATTGAATCGACTGTTGACTTAATTATGGCATTGAATAATTTCAATTTTGATTATTTATCCATTGCATATTTTTATCTCATGAATAAAGTTTCTTTTATTTATCAAGGTTATATTCTTATAATATCGTACTCTTAACTTATTTTCTTACTCTCATTTATTTTGATTCATCTTAATACCGATCTGCTTCAAAAAATCCATTCTTTTTCAATTTTCAAGATTTTACTTTTACAATAAAAGATGTTTTAGGAATTTCACTATTTTAATAATCAACTCGAACGTTCATTTTTGGAAATGTTTTATACATAGATGGTCTTCTGGTTTTATATTTAACTTTATCAAAATTTTTCTTTCATTAAAAAGTATGTCTTTCAACGTTTTGTAACCCACACAATGGGACGGATTATGCGGACCATCCGACAATCTAAGTAATTATGGGTCGACACGTAATTATCCAAGTCCTCGCATGGAAATCATAATATGTAAAAAAGTGTGTTATAGTCTAGAACCAAATGTAGTTTAAGTAACATTACGAATGTTAAGATGATAAGGACACGGTGGATTTGCCACTGGCACATCCTATATATAAGCCTTATCGGATTTTCATTTGGAGCGTTGTTTCGGCCATTAGAATTTCTATGTTATGGTAAAATTTAAATTTTATTTAAAAATATTTTCCTTAAAGTTTAATTTTTTGTAACACGATTATGTTTTAGTTTTCCTTAATTTCATGACGAAATTCCCTAAAATAGGGGAAACTGTAACATCTCGGATTTTTCATATTCGTATTCGTATTTGTTTACCCGATTTGGGAATGTAATTCGGATATTCCATATCAATAAAATCATGCATTTATTAGTAAATAATTGTTTTTAATTTAATTTATAATTTTATAACTTTCAATTATGCCAAATAGTCCTTAGAAACTCTTAAAATCGCTTAAAATGGCTTAAAAATGAATTTCTGGAACTTCAAGGACTAATTCTGCCAAAAATCAAAAGATGGTAGACCTTCACCCTTCGCGTAGCGCGAAGGAGAAGCCTCTCCTTCTTCGCGTAGCGAGAATCAGGATCTGTACAACCAAAATTGTGTTCGATTCTCGTTTAATGCTAAATCTTTCCCTAAACGACCCTAAATCACGAAAATTAAGTTAAAGGTTAACTAATTTGCTATTGAGAAGTGTCTAGGATCATTCCTTGTGATTTGATTGATATATTGGAGATCACAAGAGTTGATTTCGTCATCAATATATTATTCGGTTACCTAAACGAGTTGATTTCTTGTTCTACAAGTTTTACCTCTTTCTATATAACCAAACCATGCTTCCTTGAACCCTAATAATACCTCTCTAATCCATCACCCTCTTTAAACATACGATTCCACCATAGTTTTTGCTATTTTACTCAAGATCGTTTGTGTTCGTGTTGACTTTCAAGCATTCTCAACCTTTGTCTCCGTTTTCTCATCGATTTAAATATTATCCGGGTAAGTTGTCTTCAGTAAATTTGTTCATTATTACTCATTAGTCAATAACCCTCAATCAATTTCTGAGATGGGATAATTTGAATCGACCTGTTTAAAGGCATATTGGTCAATAACTTTGACCAATCAATTTCTAACACTTCTGGTCGGAACTGATTTTCGGTCCAGAAGATTTTTATTTTTGTTTCGAGATTTAAGGCTACTGACCAAAACCTGACTTCCGACATCGCTATTCGAATTCTGGTCAGTACCAGCTCGCTAAAACGTTAATTATCTCATAACCGGAGTTCTAGACCTCCGTTTGGATCGATTCCAGTGGCTACGTTCTTGGTTTTAATCATATTTTATTATCTCTAAGTTTCAGGCCCGTTCAGTTTATATCAGTCAGCACGTTAAAGGACGGTTCGTTCGTTAATCGTGTTTTTATTCTTATTTCTTGCATGCTTGCATAAGCAATAAGGTGAGATATCATTCACCTCTTATTTTACTGTTTTTCAAACGTTTTGGGGACATATGCGTATCTAATTCATATTTATATATCATATATATACACAAACTAGCAAACGTAAATATTGTGTGTATTTCAATTAAATGCTAATTGCTATTTGTTTAAGTGTTTATTTATTGCATTCAGGGAGGTCCATCATAATCGCATTATAGTATGATAATACGCCGTCTTAGTAGCCAAAGCCCGATTCGCATGGCGATGGTCAACCGACAATCACATTTGTATGCTAGTCATAGTAGCCAATGCCCAATTCACAAGGCAACGGTCAACTGACACAACTATTTGCTCATGGTTTGATTGATTTATAATCACATTATTTTGTTTGCTCATTTATATTTGTTATATATTATTATTAGTGTCAAAACTGGTGAATATCTCACTCAACATGTGTTGTTGGCGAATATCTGTTTATTTTGTACGCATATGTAGGTTATTTGTTGTTTTGAAGTTAAGGTGAAGAACGCATCGAGAGAATTTAGATATTAAATAAAGAGTATTTAAATGTTATTTCGTTTTGGATTAATACTGTTATGTTTGGAACTTGTGCACATACTTGAAATTTGAAATAAATAAATTAATTAGATAGTGTCGTATTTTGTGTTGTATGATAGTACCTTGTGAGCTGTGAACAACGCTTTGCACCCCGGCATTTCCGCCTTAGGTTGGGGTGTTACACTACCAATCTTGACTTATTATGCACAATTACCCCACGGTCATATTTCTTACACTTAAATACCCATTTTTTCGGTATCGCCTTCTTCACCCGATCTGGTTTGTCTATGAGATCCCAAACACCAAGTCGAACGAATTATTGCGGTTCTTCTTGCAATGCTTCTGCCCATGATGGCTCTTAAAGTGCCATAGAAACACTCGTCGGTTCAAATGATAGAAAGCAAGTGTATTTCGCGATACTCATGATTCGCTATGCATTTATGTCACATACACACACAACAACTGATCATCAACAACATTTGCAACTTGATATCTTGTACGCACTCCCTCATTCAAATCACCTATTACAGTGTCCTAGGTGAAAAGAATTAATCCGAAGAGTCGGATGCTCAGGAACTTCAACATTAACGTGTAAGTTGGTGACGATTTCTTAAGTCGCTTCAACATTCAAGGTTTAGGAAGATTCTCCTGATTGCATCTTAGAAACTTCATGAGATTCAACTAACGGTTCAGAGGTACAATCCTCAAGGTCAGCATCATCAGATGAAACAGAAACATTATCTGAAACTTCTAGTTGATCATTACTGATGGAGACTAAGAAGTAGAAGATTTTGGAACAGATAATAATACATCTTCCAAATAAGCACGAACCAAATCTTCAGGTTGTACATCAATAAAGGGAGAGAAAGAATCAAACAGACTATCATAATCAAACATCCAATCAGGTGCCTTGCCAGCTAGAGGTGTGGTGCACATTTGACAATCTACTTGGTACCATTCTTCAACACACCCAAAAGAGAAATTAAAACCCCATTTCTTATGAGACACGTACCCAAGAAAGTAACCTTCAATGGCCATCTCCTCAAATTTTCCCACATCTTTCTACAACATTGTACAAGGACACCCGAATGGCTCAAAGAATTAAATATTCAGCTTACGGTTATTCAACAATTCATAACTTGTCTTCTTAAGCTTCTTTACTGTGAGAACCCGATTCAATCTATAAAAAGCAGTATTTACAGCCTCATTTCAAAATTGAACAGGAAGCTTAGAATCTGCTAACATGGTTCTTGCTGCTTCAGTTATGATCATAATCTTCCTTTCAGCAACCCCGTTCTTTTATGCCATATAAGGAGCACTATATTCATGATGAATACCCTTTTGAATACAGAAAAAATCCATTATAATGTTTTTAAGTTCAGTGACATTATCACTTCGGATACGCCTCACTTTCTACTTGTAAAGTGAGTCGATCTTGGTGATCAGATTTTGCACAAGAACGGTCGTTAAATCCTTCGTGCTCATAAAAAACACCTAGGAAAATCTTGAATAGTCATCAGCATCGACTAGACAATACATATCTCCAGCTATACACGCTCTATTCGCAGGACCAAATAAATCCATATGAAGGCGTTCCAATGGAGTATTGATAGAGTTGATCAGCTTCAATGGATGTGATTTCTTCTGCTGTTTTTCTTTATTGCATGAAACACAGTGATCGGTCATATGAAATTCTTCAATGAAACACCATCTCCAAATCATTTTCCGTCAAATGATTCATCTTACGAATGTGGATGTGACCCATCCTTCTGTGCCAAAGGATCGTGCCTTTTTCAGTTTCTTTTAATATGAAACATGTTGCTGTCGATGAGGATGTTGCATCTCCATGTCAAGTACATGAATATCATTCGATCAGGGTTATCGCATGATAAACATTTCTTCAGAAATGACAAAACCATGTTTTAGAATCACACATTCTTTATAAGAGAACAAGGTTGTATATTTTTTGTAACAAATTTGTGAAACACTCAACAGATTATGATCAGCCCTGTCACAATAATTGACCTTCTCGAATGTGATTCTTTGATTTGAAACTTCACCTTTGTCACACCCCAATCTAGGGCCTAGGAGTGTGACCAATAGTTGGTACCTGTTTTGTAAACATATCAGAGTTTAAGGTTGCAAAGCGGAAGACTTGATTATAGTAATATTATATTCCAAAAGTGAGGATTTAAACACCCGATAGTACAAAAGTGTTTTAGTTTATAAAAAAATATAATTTACATTATTTTAATAACAAAAGCTTCATCTGAGCCATCGGATCGTCTAATGGCTATTCTTCATCTCCAAACACCTATTCCTGATTACATGAAAAACAGTTTATAAAATACGTCAGCAACACATGCTAGATAACACATTGACACAAAATAATTTTGATACTTGATTATCCCCTAAGATATCTTATGACCCGGCCCACCATGGTTAGGAAATAACCAAGTTCTGAAAGTTTGAATTACTATTACAAACTCCAACTCAACTCGAAACCACTCCGTAAACACCGCAACGTTCGAGGACTTAGAAACTACCAATATACACAAGATAATCCCCTCTTTGGCATTACTTAGTTCCGACCCAACGTAGCGGAGGCATTATGAAGCATAGTGCGGTGTGCCCACCGTCTACCCACCTATGAAAGAATCTTGACAAACGTATATGATAGCCTGAGGGCTAGCGATTATCTTTGTTTATAAAGTTTTAGAGATACATAATCCCATGTAAACATTTTTAAAAGATTGCCTATAAAGAGTTTAGACGTATTCACCTTTGTTCTGATAAGTGTGTCTCACTGATTTATGCGTGCTTGTTACCTCGGACCTATAGGACAAGAATAACCTTTAATAAATAACTAGATCAACGATCTAGCTTTATACCTTTAGTCTATTCTCATAACCTTTACCCTGATAATCATTTCTTTATAAAATATAAGGACCTTTAGTCCCCTCTTTGTTTATCATTTATATACTACGCATATTCTTCATGAAGAAACGTATATATCAGGTTTCTTCTTTCATAAGAAACATTATAAAACTTTATATTTATAAAGAAATAATGTTCCAACTATACCTTTGTCTTAACAAAACTATAATTCACTTATTATCATATCAAGGTACGGGCTATATCCCCGACTAGGGTCTAAGCCATATATAATAAAATAATTGGACCCCTACCTTGTATAGATGCTTTTATAAGAAATGCTTAAGCTTGACGTGGGCAGAAATCCTACTTATTGTCGGGTTATCGTGGAAAATAAACCGACAGAACTTCTACTACTAGCACGTACTTTGAGACAACGGACACGTCGGAATATCGGGATCATGGCCCGCTTTACCAGGTTATGTGAAATGATTTTGGGATGTCAAATGCTGAGCCCGATCACCCTATTTATAGGGCAAAAATTGAGTCCCATAGCTTATCGGGATGGAGAACAAAACACTCCATCGCGTAGCGTGATAGACTTAATAACCGCGATTGATTATTATAATCCGTTGCGTATCGCGACAAAATTTTTGGGTTGGCCGTTGCGTATCGTGACGCCACCCACTAGGCTTGATGAATTGATATATAGGATTTCCACGTGTTGCCACATGGTTGGAAACATGTCATGATTACTTAATCTAGTCATCACGTATGGCGATGACCCTTAATCTCAGGCGGTCGCGTTGCGCGACACCGCCATTTTTGGGATCTTATAATATACCCATAGAGTATCATGTTGGGTTTTTTTCTGATCCATCGCCTAGTGTGATGGGTCTTGATTTGCATATTTTTCATTTCAAGTCCTTTGACTTTAGAAATTCACATTTTAGCCGAAACTTTTAGAGATGTTACAACCTTCTTTAGAATTCAACTCACCTTGATTACCAACAAATGCAACATAACCCCCTTGTATATCTTTTACATTTGAAAGGAGATTAATATTGCCCGTTATATGCCGAGAACATCCACTTTTCATTATCTATTTATCTACTGAAGTAGTCTTGGATGAACTCTACACATACAAGTAAAAGATTACTTCAAAGAGGTAACCCAAGGCACAGTCTTGGGTTTAACCTCTTGTTCCTTTTAGCATATCATAAATTTTGGTTTCCATGTTGGAATAAAATCAACAGGAACCTTGACACCTTCATGCTTCTTTTTCAACATGTGTTGATGCAATTTCTGAAATTGGCTACATGTCAAAGTAGTCTTTGACCTTTTAATCAAAATATGTTCAACAAAAATTACACCAGTGTTTACATTTTTGCAAATAGGTTTAACTAGCTCAACCATTTTTACTTTGACATGCTTTTTCTCAGTATTAACCCTAATCTCTTTCCTATGGTTAATCTCATTAAACACTATTTGAGTGTCATCAATCTTGATTTGTGTAGGTTGTCTTTTCAATATACCTTTAATCACAGGAACACGATCCTTGATTAAATATTTTACACAATTTAACCCTAGATTCACAAACTTTTGCCACAAGACCTCGTTCACCATAGGAAAAACATTTTCACCTATCCATAAACATTTGTGTTTAATGTTTAATAATATTTCTCATATGAATCCTCAGGTTGAAAAGTAACAGCCTTCACATTTAAGTTTTCTAACTTGTTTTCATATTTATTTTTGTAAAAATCCAAATTTGAACACTCAGAAAAACTTTGAAGTGACCCAGATGATTTCACAAACTTTATAGGTTTTATCAAATTTGATTGACTTTTCATTTGAGGTTTAGTTTGTATCACTCTTGATTCCCCAAAAGACTTTTCAATTTCAGTCAAACCTGGTGTCCCCCAATTAAACACTCTTTCAATTATTTCAGGTTTCACCAAACTCAAATGAAATACTTCATCGACAAACAATTGATTTACCCCCTTTGAATTTGTAAACCCTACCTCTTCTCACTCTCTCATTACTAACAAGATTTACAAACTTTATCAAATCCTCATCTCAGGTCACCTTTTTCTTAGATAGCTTAGAATTTGCATGAGAAGTACTATAACCAGATTTAGATTTCTCTAAATCATGTGCTTCACAAAGTATATGATTTTCCAGTGGAATATTCTTTTTCTTGTCACCCACCAATGGTTCGTACATATCTTCCACTACCATACCATCATCAGTTTAAGGCAAAACCGAATTGCTTGAACATGAGGTACTAGAGATAAACAATTTATTCTTTAACTCCATTACTTCATTTTCAAACTCAGTTTTTTTGGCTCGAAGTTCAAAAATTCTTGAAACTGATGTTCTACATTGCTTTGTTTGGTAGCATATTCTGCATTAAGATTGTGATTACTCTCGGATAAAGCATTGAATTTTTGTTTATAATCTTGAACACTTTTGACCATTATCCAATAATTATTATGAACGATGGCATGATCAAATATTAAATTCACATTGTGTTGACGCATCTTTTCAAGCTTAGAATTAGTCTCAACACAATGAGAACATACAATTTTATGAGACTCATCCACAACAGATGAACTTAGATTTTTAGATTCAGTAGAAACAGTCTTAGAAGAGTCAGAACTAACCTCTTCTATTTTAGCCAAGCACGCAAATGTTTCCTTCTCGTCAACTCTTGACATTTCTGAATCAGTCTCAGATCTTTACTTTCCTCAACAATCTTCTCAATATTATTACCCACAATCTCTTCACTTTGAACAATTATAGCCATGTTAGCTTGTTTTACTTCACTTGATACATCACCCAAAAGTCTTCTTGACTAATCAATCCCTTCATGTGTTATCATTTCCTTTGAACCACTCGGCTTTGCCAGTTCTACAACATTTGGTTTATCTTTTGACTCATTCATATTATACTTCTTGTTGGAGTTCCTATCTTGAGCCTTGTAATAGGAGAATACTCTTTCCTTGGCTTATCACACTCTTTGGTAAAGTGACCAAGCTCTTGACAGTTGTAACATTTTACCTTTCAACTTATCAAACCCAATTCTTTTGCTCATGGTTGGAAATGCCCAGTTCTTTCCATATACTTCTTGATCTTCCTAACTATTATAGCCATGTTCCATTTTAGATCCATTAACTCAAGATCATCAGGATCTATCTGATTATAATCCTCATATGTCAAGTAACATGTAGCAACTTTACTTCCCACCAACTGTTCATAAGATGTCATGAATGCTCCCATGAAAGCAAAATGTTGTTATGCTTCCTTCATGTTTACATTAGCTAGTGTAATAGAAGGAATTGAACCAACACTATTACCAAATGAACCAGAAAACATATGAGGTTCAAGAACAGCTTCTTGAGGAGTCTCATAAATTTATTGGGTATAAAAAGCTTTAATACGAGTAGAAGTACTCTTGCTAATAGGAAGTGCACCACCATACAAAGTTGGATCTTGATCAGCTTTGGATGAACCTTGACACTTTAATTCATACTCTCTCTCTCTATTCTAACTTTTGTACAAAATCTACACTAGTGAGAGTGGGATTTTTGGAGTAACCATTTTCAGTAAGTACCAATATATATGTTGAGTATGACCTGGGAAGAGCATTATTTAAAGTATCAATTCTATCTTCATTATCAGTATTTAACCCAAATCTGTTTAACTCAGCCATCAAGTGACAAAACCTTGTTAATAACTCTCCAAAAGATTCTCTAGGCATGAGATAAAAGTTTTTAAACTGAAACTTCAACATGGATTATTTGCTTTCCTATGTATTACCCATACTTCTTGCTTTTAGAGATTGATAAATGCCGCAGCTTGTTTGATAAGGCTGAATTGATGGAAAATATGTTCTAGTAACCCCATAGTCAAACTAGAAAATGCCTTCACTTCTATTTCATTGGCTCTCTTTTCAACTGCCGTCATATGAGAAATAGTATTTTCTATTTGACCAGAACCAGGAGAATCAACAAGCAATCTCATATATGTGTTCTCTAAATTATGTAGACATTTTAGATCAATCACTCCCAAATGAGATCTAAATCTCAAATCCCACCTTGAGACTATTAAGTTTTGGGGTTTTGGCATGAGAACCATCGGTGTCATAATTCAACATTTGTTGCATGATTGTGTTTTGAGAAGCTAAAGCATAATAATTTATCATATTGAACAGTTTGGGTATCAACTTTCAAAAGATGAAAGTTAAGCGATGAATATTGGAAAATCTTTAAACTGTGATGGCAAATGAGACTTTGATTTGATAGCGAATGATACTTTGATTTGATAATGAATGAGACTTTGATTTGATAACGAATGAGACTTTGATGGAGTAGCGAATGAGGTTTAATGACGAATGAAAATTGACGGATGAGAATATGAATGAAAGATGAACAATATAGCGAATAAGGTTAAAGAATGAGTGTAACGAATGAGTATGATGACAAATAAGTGAACAGTGTAACGAATGGGTTGTTAAAACGGTTAGAACAAACCCTTAGCTGCTTAACGAATGAGTTCAATTATGTAGTGAATGAATTCATCCACAATTAAGAAATTAACGAATGAGCTCATCATCAATTCTAAACACAGATTCAAAAACCAAACCAATACTCTACCAAATCAATCCAAAACACGACCACAAAACTTGTAATCCATTCGGAACACAATCCAACTCAATTCAAACAACAATTCTCCACAAATTCGTCAAACTCAAACCAATTTTGGCTAACAAAAGTCAATATATCATCACTTTATCTTCTCGCTCAATCCAAAACCATTTCACTTGACCAATTCAATACAATTAAACCATTGCATATCAACTACTGATGAAAGCGAGCAATCTCTGAATCAATTCATCATCAATTTTAAAGTTAATTTTGCTTTAATCGATCAATTTTAAGTTCGTTTAAGTCTGATAACTAATTCGTACAAAATGTTAATCAATTAGGTCTCGAAACACCTTAAATTGTTCTAATCTTAGTTCAATACAGTCAATCAGACAACCATATCCTCCGATACCACTTGAGAAACCATGGCTTATTCACCACTAAATGATCTAGTCTATGATATGATTGCTTGAACAATGATTAGGTTAACTATGTGTTAGCGTGTGCAATGACAGTTAATTTCGGCAGAGTCATGATATGAATCTCAATAAAATACAAATTATTAAATATGAAATAGGTTACAGGGGTATTTATAGATAGTGACTCATTCTTTATACATATATAGCGAATGAGAACCACATTCGCCATGCCATTCACTGAACAACATTATCGAATGGCCCCTAATACTTTAACCTACATTTGTTAAACATGCCTTAACGAATGAGCTACAAAGCTTTTTTCATTCGGTAGACAACCCATACCGAATGAGCCATTACATAATTACAAAACGACCCCTATACATTAAAACTATTTCAAATATGATTAACAAAGAACGAGACGAAAACTAATGTATGAACAGTTTTTAAATGGCAACATATGTTGCAACCATAACAAAGATTTGAGCTTGAGTAATTCAAGTTACATTTCGAGTTTTAGGAAATATTTTGTCTGATTTGTTTGTCATTTGAATAATGTTTATGATAAATAGTTGCTTATGTATGATTGATTGTATACATGCTGGAATGAGTAAGTTATATGCATGCCACTTATATAAGTATGCATGTATGAGAAAAGTTATATGTATTGAGTTGTGCTAACTTATGTTGCTGTTTCAGTAACTAATTTTTTTAGTAAAGGAAGTCAAGATGGTAATATTTACTTCTATACGCTTATCAACTTCATTTTAATTTTTTCATTGAGGCATTTACTGTTTCTTTCATGTTTAAAATATAGGTTTTTTATATCCTAATATGCAGGTTATGCTGGTCAATTATCATACTGCGTTTTTTATCATGTTAGTTTGATGTCTTTCAGTTTGTTGTCAAACATATCAAGACCTGTGTGCTTGGAGGTAAGCAATTAATGTTTCATTTTTGTTTATAACATGCTTTGTTTTATACAAGAATGGTAGGGTCAATTCTAGTAATTCAAGCTGTTCGGGTTTTAGTTATAAGACTACATATGATAATTGATGGGTATTACAAATGTGTTAGCTGCTACCATTTAGTTCGGGCGGTTAAATTGTGTTTTAGTTATGAGATCACATATGATAGCTGATGTGTATTCGGAGTTTGTTAGTTGCTACCAATTAGTTGAGGCAGTTTAATCAGGTTTTAGTTATGAGATTACATAACCAAAACGGGTTGTGCCGCATCGGACACATCACAAACCAGTAAACCATTTAAAATTGCTAAATGGACTAAACCGGGACGTGCCGCATCACACACAGGTCAAACGCATGGCGGCCCATTTAAGATAAGATAAATTCACACACCAATGGATTAAAATAATAAATTTATGAAGATAGATGATCGATAATGGGCCAAATCTAGGATCTATTTGAAATGGGTCAGATTCACTTCGGGTTTGGGTAGCAAATGGATTAAAAACAGTCTTTTTTATTGTAAGACCCCAAGTCCCGGGAATCCTACAGTTGGTAATCATATCCAAAATTTCACAAAAATTTAAAACAGAAGTAATTCGTTTTATCAAAAACCTTTTCAGAGTAAATAAACAGCGGAAAAAGATTAAGCATTCAACATCCCAAACCCAGGTACAAGTGCCCAAAAACCAAATGTAGATAAAATGTCTGTTTTATTTCAAAATCTCTAACTAGGAATGCCTACAACCGTCCGAGTAGTCTCCAGCACGTCCAAACGGTAATCTCAAGTCCTTAACCTGCAACTCAGTCTAACATACACACAAAGTCAGCTAAAACTGAGTGAGTTCAATTTTTAATAAATGACATGAATAAATCATTCCAAAATCATAAGTATAAAATAGTATTGAATAACAGGCAAATGTACAAACAATAAGTACATATAGGTATAACAACCAAATAATATAATCACGGTCTAAAGAGTACGCCTAAACACATGATATGGGATTTTAAGAACCCGTTATAATGATGATAATGCCACACTAGCCTCCCCCCCACGGAATTTAAGAACCCGCCACAGGATTTAAGAACCCGAGTCGTATAGTTTTTGGCCCGGCCAAGAACACCATGCACACAACGAACCAATTATTATGATGATTATGCGACATAAGCCTCCCCCCTGGATTTAAGAACCCGCCACGGGATTTAAGAACCCGAGTCGTATAGTTTGGCCCGGCCAAAATCACCATTCACACAAACAACTATTATAATACCAATCGTAGGCCATAAAGTAACATATGCGTATACATATATATAAGTCATCCCAAGATATTCAATATATGAGTAAGCCTACGCGTAATCATTTAAATAGTTTAACGAGTAAAACCAATTAGGTGTGTATTCTAGCCCAAAACATGAAAAGAGTTAAAAAGGATATCATGAACTCACCTAACACAAGGCACACAATCACAACAAGCTAGGGAACCCCTAAGTATTCTCACAACTCAAAGGCTTGTCGGATTACACACAAGGATTACTAACGGTACCGAATTGACTCATTTATCCTACGAGGCGTTCTAACATGGTTTGATTTACCTAAAGCCTCGACCTCACCAAATTCAATTAAAACAACCCCTAGGGCCTTGTATTTACCAAAGCCACCCTTAGATAATCCCGAGGATAAAGGATTCCCAAATTACCCCTGGAAGTTGCTAAATGAGACGAATATGCGCGTTTATTAGTTGTTTATGCACTTAGCAACCAACTCAGACCCGTGTGGACCAAGTTTAATAAAATCATAGCCAAAAAGTCCACACGACACTGCACGAGTTGGATGGGTTGGTAACTCGCAAGCACAACGCACAAACTTCCAATAAACACGAATTTGCGTTGTACCGACCCGATTGAGCAATCGACAACCAATTCAGCCCCAATACTTAAAAACAATTTTTCCATAGCCCACATAACAAACCGAAACTACACAAGCTGAATTGGTTGTTAATTCCTCCAAACCTCGCGCTAAACGCAACAATTTAACAATCTAGACAACCGAATACTAGTTATCAATCTATCACTAATTGACCAGTCAAACGAAAACCATAGCTCACGATATTAAAGTATGTTACAATAGACATACCTAAGAAGATGATGGAGCAAGAACCTTAATCAAAACAGCCCTGAAAGATGCACAAAATGGCAGCCACCGGTTAAGCCTAGAACATGCGATTGACGATCAATAAGCGAGATATAATGATGAATTAAGGTGTAAAAGACTAGCATGGACGTTAGACTAACCTTGAACTTGAGTATTATACCTTGGAATTGGATGGAAAAAAGAAAAAGAAGGTGATTATGCTGTTGCTGTAGCTACGATTGGCCAGGCCAAAAAGAAAAGGGTTAGGGTTTTTGATATATTACAAATGTTGCACTCTACCCCCTCAACTATGAAAGATGTAACAACTTGGATGAGAAGTTAATTAATTTAACTTACGGGAATGATAAGGAGGTCCCCGAAGTATGCTGGATTAGTCCCGAGAATTATACAAACCTTACATAGCTTCCATCACTAAATCGAAATTAACGGGCGTTACAAGTCCACCCCCTTACAATGGGAGTCGTCCCCGAATCCCGTTGTGACAGGAACAACTGCGGATAGTGCTTCATCATCTCGTCCTCGGACTCCCAGGTAGCCTCAGAACCCATATGGTGCCTCCATTGCACCTTCACCTGCCTAACCGCTTTATTCCTCAAACGCCTTTAGTGACGGTCAAGAATAGCGACAGGTTCTTCAACGTAGTTCAGCTTACTATCTAGCTCAATATCACCAAGAGGCACATGGGCCCCCTCGTCTACCAAATATTTCCTCAAATGTGATAGGTGGAAGGTACGATGAATCCCAGCGAGCTCGTCGGGCAAATCCAGTCTATTAGCTACCTCACCAACACGAGACAAGATATGGAACAGACCTATAAACCTCGGACTAAGCTTCCTCCTCTTACGAAAAAGAATAACTCCCTTCCAATGAGAAACTTTTAGCATAACCCGATCACCGGCCTTAAACACAATAGGCCTTCGCCTTCTATCCGCATAGGAATTTTGACAATCCTGAGCGGCCTTCATAAAAGCCTTAATCTTATCAAGTTTCTCAGTCGTAGCCTCAACCACCTACAAACTACCCAACTGTTTCTGACCAATGGAGCCCCAACAGACTGGAGTCCTACACCTACGCCCATACAACATCTCAAACGGCGGCATCCTAATAGTGGCGTGGTAACTATTATTATAAGAAAACTCGACCAACGGTAAGTGACGATCCCAACTACCACCAAAATCGATAACACAAGCCCGCAACATATCCTCGAGAGTCTGTATGCTCCTCTCGGATTGACCATCCGTCTGCGGGTGATAAGCGGTACTAATGAGAAGTTTGGTACCCATCTCCTCATGAAACTTCTTCCAAAACCTAGAGGTAAAACGCGTGTCCCTATCCAAAATAATAGATACATGCACCCCGTGCCTAGAAACAATCTCAAGAATAAACAAATTGACCAACTGCTTGGAATTATAAGTTTCTCGAATCGGCAAGAAATGAGCGCTCTTGGTCAATCTATCCACGATTACCCAAATGGAGTCACAATTACCCCTAGGAGTGCGAGGCAGTTTATTCACAAAATCCATCGTAAGATGCTCCCATTTCCACTCAGGTATTTCCAGGGGTTGAAGTTTCTCGAACGGCTTCTGGTGCTTAGCCTTAACTTGTAGACAAGTCAAACATGTACTCACATACTAAGCCACCTCATACTTCATCGCAGGACACCTATAATTCTTCTTCAGATCTTGGTACATCATAGTCGCGCCCGGATGAACGGAATAGCGCGAATTGTGTACTTCATCTAGAATCTTGCTCCTGACTCCCCCATACCTGGGTACCCATAGACGACCATCCTTGTACTTCACCACGTCACCGACATCTTCCAACAATTTTTCCTGACCCCAAATAAGCTCTGACATAATCCATTCCACTTGTAAGGCCTCCATCTGAACGTTGGCTATCTGTTTCAAAATATCAGGTTTAAGGATAAGCTGATAAGTTTCACACGAATAGGTTTCGGTCTCTCCTTCCGGCTCAACGTGTCAGCTACCACATTAGCCTTACCAGGATGGTACATAATCTCCACGTACATAATGCCACACGAGCCTCCCCTTCACGGGATTTAAGAACCTAAGTCGTATATTTTGACCCGGCCAAGATCACCATGCACTCAAGGAACCAATTATTATGATTATTATGCCTCACGATCCTCCCCCCACCCCCACCCCCCACGACGGGATTTAAGAACCGGCCATGGGATTTAAGAACCCGAGTCGTATAGTTTGGCCTGGCCAAAATCACCATTAACAAAAAGAACTAATATAATACCAATCATAGGCCATAAATTAACATATGCATATACATATATATATAAGTCATCCCAAGATATTCAATAATATGAGTAAGCCTACGCGTAATCATTTAAGCAGTTTAACTAGTAAAACCAATTAGGTGTGCATGCTAGCCCAAAACATGAAAAGAGTTAAAAAGGGCATCATGAACTCACGTGACACGAGGCACACAATCACAACGAGTTAGAGAACCCCTAAGTATTCCAACAACTCAAACGCTTGTCGGATTACACACAAGGATTGCTAACGGTACAGAATCGACTCGTTTATCCTACGAGGTGTTCTAACATGGTTTGATTTACCTAAAGCCTCGACCTTACCAAATTCAATTAAAACAGCCCCCGGGGCCTTGTATTTACCAAAACCACCCATAGATAATCCCAGGGACAAAGGATTCCCAAATTACCCCCGGAAGTTGCTAAATGAGACGAATATGCGCGTTTATGAGTTGTTTATGCACTTAGCAACCAACTCAGCCCCGTGTGGACCAAGTTTAATAAAATCATAGCCGACAAGTCCACACGACTGTCGGTAACTCGCAAGCACAACGCACAAACTTCCAATAAACGTGAATTTGCGTTGTACCGACCCGATTGAGCAATCGACAACCAATTCAGCCCCAATACTTAAAAAATAATTTTTCCACAGCCTACATAACAAACCGAAACTACACAAATTGAATTGGTTGTTAATTCCTCCAAACCTCGCGCTAAACGCAACAATTTAACAATCTAGACAACCGAATACTAGTTATCAATCTATCACTAATTGACCAATCAAACGAAAACCATAGCTCATGATATTAAAGTATGTTACACTAGACATACCTAAGAAGATGATGGAGCAAGAACCTTAATCAAAACAGCCCTGAAATATGCACAAAATAGCAGCCACTGGTTAAGCCTAGAACATGCGATTGACGATCAATAAGCGAGATATAATGATGAATTAATGTGTAAAATAATGGACGTTAGACTAACCTTGAACTTGAGTATTATACCTTGGAATTGGATGGAAAAAATAAAATGAAGGTGATTATGCTGCTGCTGTAGCTGGGATCGGCCAGGCCAAAAAGAAAAGTGTTAGGGTTTTTGATATATTACAAATGTAACAACTTGGATGAGAAGTTAATTAATTTAACTTATGGGAATGACAAGGAAGTCCCCGAAGTATGCCGGATCAGTCCCGAGAATTATACAAACTCTACATAGCTTCCATCACTAAACCGAAATTAACGGGCGTTACATTTATAAGGGTAGATGGTCGGGTTGGATAATTTTAAACAGTCAGAATTTGAGAACACTCCAAAGTTTGATAATGATGGTGATTCAGAATTTGATGAAGAATTGGTTTTGGAATCATGGTGTCAGTCTACTTGTGATCCTCTGACATTGGAATTGAGGGAAATTAAGGTTGAGGATGAAGCTGAGTAAGCTGCTGCTAGAGCTAAGGGAAATGAACCTATTCTCAATCAAGCTAAAACAGAAAGTTTAGACATCCCGACTGTGAAAGTAGAAGAGGTTAAGTTATTCGAGGTACACTCTGAACCTTCTTCTCATTATCATGCTAAAATCAAATCAAAGTCTAATCATGAGTCATTAAAACTTCATAACTTAAGCTCATGTGAAAAATGTGAGTTACTTCATAAAGAATGTTTAGAAAACGATGTGGAGAATAAATTGTTAAAAACTTACAATGACTCTTTACTAAATGAGCTTAAATGTATTAAGAAAGCTTATGCTAAGCTTCAAACATGTGAAAAGGCACTGGGGTAAAAGATTGATCAAAATGAGAAAACAATTTTGATGTTAAAACAAACTGTTAATGAAAAGGTTGATTTGAAGCTTAATAGTTTAAAGCAGCATCTCACCTCCTAGACAATATTCTCCCCAAACCGACAGGTAAAGATGAAATATTTGGGGAAGTTGTCTATGGTTATAATGATCATGGTTTGGGGTATAAGCAAGTTGAAACCCCAATTTCCCCTGAACCAATAAAATTGGAAACAAGTGTGCGCGATCGTGTTCAAGAACCTCCGGTTAGAAAGTTTGTTGACCGGAGGAGATGTTTTAACTGTAACGAAGTAGGGTATGTGTCCTTTGCGTGTCCTAATCGTTATAAGTACGGTCATGGTAACCACCAAAAATTTGTTAATAAGGTTGAATTCGTGCATGGTACGACATCTGAGAGCGAGAAAGGAATCCAGTCTCGAAATCGATCCAATAAGGATTTCTTTTTCAAACGTAAACAAACTGAGGAATCTCCTTGTTATAAGAGGAGTCCTAAGTTCGCTTACGTTCAAAAATCAGATGTTGTTACTTCTAAAATCAACCAGGTAAGTTTAAAAACAGAAAAATAAAATTTTCAAAATTCAAAATCTAAAAATACAAGCTCAAATGTCAATTCAAATATCAAACCTAAATTTGTTAAGGTTGTTGATTTGAAAGATTGTGATCTTAAAAGGTTTGAAAGTTTGAAATTTTACGTGAAAAGATCCAAATCAAAGTTATATCATTGGATCATCAAGAAAAAGGACTCAAATGTCAAATCCAAATAAGATTTTGTTGAGAAAGAGTCTGAAAGTTCGGATAACACTGTCATATCTGTAAAATCTGAAACTTCAGAAAAATTAAATGTTTTAAATGTCAATTCTGAGTGTTCAGACAGCAAGTGTTCTGAAACTACTGAAACTGTTGAGAGTTTTGAAAATATTCTGAGGTCCAAGACCAAGCGGGCTTGGATTTATCTGTTTTCTTAAAATGTGTGTGCAGGGGCTCCTATACGTCATAATGTCTATCATTGGAGCATGGTTGTGCTAAACATTACCAAATCAATGGAGGGTGGCGCAAACATAGAAAATCTGGAAAGATGGAGCTCATTACGGTTTGATTTTCATGTCCATTTTGAATTGCTTAACTGTTTATTCTTGTTAATGAGGCTGCCATTGTGATTAACTAAAAGTGAACTAAAAATATCTGTAGACCACATCAAACAGTCCAGATTATTTTTTATAATGTTTTTGATTTTAGGGGGAGAAAATTTCAAGAAAACCCAAAAACATGGAAAATTTTGAAAAAGCCAAAAACAACATAAATTTGAAAATGTCAAAAACATTGTAACGTCCGTTAATTTCTGATAAAAAGGTTTAAACTTGTAGTGTTGTGTACACCTTTCGGGCTTGACCCGGCATTCTTCCGAGAGCTCCTTGCCACCCTCGTAAACGTATTTTACTTAAATTTTCTTACAAGTTCAACCATTTGTAAAGTGGAGGGGGTTGGATGTATTATTGTTAATATATTATTTACAAAAAAAAATTAAAACCTAACCCTACTCCCCCTAGTCCGATCGGCGCCCCCCTCCCCCTCTCTTCTCGATTTCCATGCAAGACCAGCTCGTTTCCGGCCATCCAAACCTCAATTCCAGGTCGGTATTATATATCTACAACTCTTTTTCACCTTAATTCGTCCATATGGCGCGTTTATTCGTCGAAATTCGGTTGTTTTTAGGCTTGTCGGGTGGCTGTCCAATTGGGCAGTTTCGGGGCTGTTTCTGCTAAGGTTTTTGCACCACAATCTTCCTAGGTATGTCCTACGTAACATACTAAAATTTCATGGTCATTGGAATTGGTTAGGTCGGCCAATCGTCTATAGTTTGAAAACTAGGATTTGGTTGACTAGTTTGTGAGTTGTTGTGTTTAACGCGTTGTTTGAGAGAATTGACAACCAATTCGAATGTTGTAGACTCGGCATGATATGTTGGCTGTGAAAAAACTGATTTTTTTGAGTATTTGGGTTGAATTGGTTGTTGGTTACTTGAACAGATCGGTACGGCGCACATTCGCGTTTATTGGTAATTTGTGCATCGGGCTTGCGAATTACCGACCCATTCAACTCGTGTAGCGTCGTGTGGACTTGTTGACTGTGATTTTACTAAATTTGGTCCACATGGGGCTGATTCGGTATCTAGGTGCTTAAACAACCAGTTAACGCGCGTATTCGATAAAGTCAACAACTTTCGGGGGTAAATTGGGAACCCTTTGTCCCCGGGATTAACTAAGGATGGTTTTGGTAAATACATGGCCACGGGGGCTGATGTAATTGAATTTGGTAATGTCAAGGATTTAGGTCAATCAAATCATGTTAGAACGTCTCGTAGGATAAACGAGTCGGTACGTTTAGTTAGTAATCTTTGTGTGCAATCCGACAGGCTTGTAAACTGTGGATTGGGTTTGAGGTTCTCAAACCCTTTGGTATTTGTGTAGCTCGTCTCAGGTGAGTTCATGATGCCCCTTTAAAATCTTTTTACGTTTTGGGCTAGCATACTGTGACAATCGTCAATTTCAGGATAACTCCGTTAACTCAACTCCGTAAATTCAAACTTAAGATCACTGAATCTATAACGCACACTTCATTACATTTAAACTAGGGTTTAAATGACGCTTAACACTTGCTACATGTGTAGTCTTTCGGGAATTGCACCGAAACGCAAACGAGTTGACGCAAACGATTGGTGAATAAACGAAAAACGTCAAAATAGTAATTATGTGATAATTATGTGTTAGACTTATGTGTTGTGTGATAACATGGTTATAAACGTTAACTCAAGATGTAAACTAGTTATTTAAGTTAGAAAAACAACAATTGATAGTGGAGGGACTTGAGTGTAACTTATTATTATTATAAATATATCCTTAACAACTAAACCCTAACTATTATTATTATTCTCCCAACCCCGATCGGAACCCTTACCCCCCTCCCTTGGCTGCCGTCAACTTCACACACACATAACACCAAGAAATCAAGCTTGTGATTGAAGAATTAGGTGCTAGGAAGGTATAATCGATCATCCTATACATCCTTATTGCTTGATTTTGATGTTTAATGGGTTAATTGAAAACCCTAGCTTGACCGATTTCATGTATGTATAGTTAATATGATTTGTTGTTGATTGGATAATGATTTGATAACTAGATTGAATGTTGTTGCATGTTAATTGTTGTGTCTTTGATTTGAGTTCAAACAAAAACACTAAACATGTATGTAATGTGTAATTGATGTGCATGGATGGTGTTTATGGAGTCTAGAGTGTCATATGAATGCATGATAGTTCATAGATAGTTAATATGTTGAGTTTGGATGCAAACAGTTTCTGGACAGAATGTATCATTGATGTTTAAGTGACTGTAACGAAGTGTAAATTTGAAAATTGATTGAGATTATTGGTACTACAGTAAACTAGGTTGAGTCTAGTTTCTAAAAAATATAAACTTGTAATTGTTGGACAAGTAGAAGTTAACTTTTATGATTTTACAAAAACGTTGTGCAAAGCTGAGCTGTTAGACCTGCTGTTAGGTTGTTTTGTAAATGTTATATCTCATGAACTACAAGACCAATTGGGTTGGTTCCACTTCTGGAAGTTGACTTATTGAGTTATGAACCTAACCCAAGTGGTCTTGCATTTATTGGATTTTTCGTTTAACGGGAATTGAAAATAACATTCTGTTGCGCATGAATTTGACTGTTGTGAGTTTGCTGTAATGATTTGATGATTGTGAGAAAACTATGAGGAATAAAAATATAATAAAATATGTTCTGGAAACCTAAGACATATATGCTTCTGTGTTGATTTTTGGTAAATTAATTGAGATGCTATGATTGGTGGAATAGTACAATGTTTCAAGTAGAATTTCAGTCTCGGTGAAACTAGCAGCTGAGTTGTGTGAAAATGCATGAAACATGATACTTGCTATATAATTGTTATGTTTTGACCAAATTACCCTTGCAGGGAATAATTGCTAATTGATTGTCATAATTTGACCAAATTGCCCTTATGGGGAATAATGGCCAGTTAATTGTCATGATTTGACCAAAATGCCCTTACGGGGAGTAATTGCTAGTGATGTGCTTTATGAATACATGACACGTATATGATTGCTTACACATGTAATGTATCACAAATACATTTGTTAAAGTCACACACGATTCACAAACGAAACACGAAACATGTTATGTGCATAGGTACTACTGGGTTTGACAAACCCCACCCAACGCAAAACTCGACTGGATGTCGAGCGGGTGTAATCTTGGCTAAACACATACCATGGTCTGGATGACCTGGTGGCAAGGCAAATTGATAAACAGTCAGCTTCGGTGTTGAACACTTAGTAATACTTGCTTTATAGGCTAGCTACCTATAGATATATAATTGACATAACACTATCTGTTAACGCAAAACGTTGTAACGCAAAACGCTGTAACGCAAAACGCTGAACGCAAACGCTAAACACTTTATTTTATATAAACTTGTGAACTCACCAACCTTGTGTTGACACTTTTAGTATGTTATTCTCAGGTAGCCGAGGCGGGCGCGCGGTTTAGGAACATGCATTGCTTGAAAACGCTTTTGTTATGCAAACTTAATTTTAACGGTTATCATTGGTTTTAAGTCGTCATGCGTGACGCAACTTTTGGTTAAAGGTTTTTACGCTTCCGCATTTAATTACTCGTAAACGTTTTCATGGTTTTGAAACTTTGTTTTATGGTTTGATTATAACTGATGATTCCGATCCTGTTAGTTCACACCCTCTGACAGTAAAACTCCGTTAGTGGATTTTGAGGGTGTGACAGATTGGTATCAGAGCCATTGGTTATAGCGAACTAGAAGCTGCATGCATACTAGACTATAACCGCGACGACCCATTAGTTATAATGATACGCACTGCATAGGTTTGTGTAGTCTTGTAATCTTATCTCTTTACCTCTTTCACTCATACGCGCGCGCATACACGGCTTACCTGTAGGAATGTCGACGCCACCCTCATTATCATCTGATTCGATGACGCATGCTCACGGGAAGGAACCGCAGTTACCTACCGCATCGCCACCCCGAGTAGTCCCGGAACTCGAAGCTCCCGCACCGAAGAGGTACCGCCTATCCGAAGGCATATACGAAAACGACGTTAGCTGGGATTGGTACCCTAACATGATCAGACGTATGGTCTACCGCGAACAAGTTCCCCCGTTACCTCACCCGAACCACCCTGCTTACCCCAACACCCTAGAACCCATAACCGAACCTGTAGAGCGAGTTCTCGCAGCTGTTATTTCATGTTTGGAGCGTAATGTGGGTTACATGCGCTATACGAGAGCGAACGTTTCCGGACTGTTAAAAGACGGAACCGAGACTAAGGAGGAAATTGCCCGCATGGCAGCGGCAATGAAGGAAATGCAAGAGGCTAGTGATCAACAGATGAAGATCATGAGAAAGATGCAAGCCGAGATGATAGACTTGCAAGAGCAACTCCAAGTAGCAAGGACCCGAACCGAGATAGCTTTAGAGCGTTGCGATGTCTTACAAATGCAACTTGCTCAGAACGCAGCCGAACCTGAGGCAGAGCCTGAGGCCGAGCCTGAGGCGGAGCCTGAGGCCGAACCTGAAGAAGATCCCGAAGAGGAGCCTGAGGAGGATCCCGAGGAAGATCCCGAGGAGGAACCCGAAGAAGAACCGGAGGAAGAACCGGCTGAGGAGGAGGCACACTCAGAGGTGTCCTCAGATGATGACATCTAGTGATGATGACACTTAGATGGAGGGGTTGTCTCCATCCGAACTATTATTTTCTATGATTTTAAGGATTGATTAGAAATACTTTGTAGCGAATACAATGGTTTTAATCATGAATTATTAATTAGATTAATATATGGTTGTGATGTGCTGTTGTTTCTTATTTCTTTCTTACCTATCTTTTTATTACATGTATGGTGTGTTGTATATGAAAGAAAAATTCATGTTTAACATTTCATACTGTGATTCTAGGAAATGGCTGGAAGAAACGCTGGACACGGACGTGGTAACATCAACTTGACTGCAGCTGAACTCCAAACTCTGCTGAAAGACCATGCGGCGGCTGCTCTAGCCGCACACGTTCAGAACCAAGCTGGAGGTCCAAGTGGAACGTGTATCTTCAAGAACTACCTTGACTGCAAGCCCAGTACGTTTAAGGGCACTGAGGGAGCTATATGCTTCCTGCGTTGGGCTGAGAAGGCCGAGTCGGCATTTGAGATGTGCAATTGTCCCCCTGCCAGTAGGGTCAAATTCGCTGCTGGGACACTTGAGGATTCTGCCCTCACTTGATGGAATTCAAACGTGCAGATCCTTGGATTGGAACTGGCTAACGCGATGAACTGGGAGGAGTTCAAGAACATGATGCGAGAGGAGTACTGTCCGAGAGAGGAGATTTCGAAGTTAGAGTCAGAATTTTGGTCACTGAAGATGGTGGGCTCAGAAATTGAAGCCTACACTACCCGTTCTCACGAGTTGGCTGTGATGTGTCCGCGGATGGTGGATCTGCCTAATAAAAGGATTGAGATGTATATCGATGGGTTAGCATCGCAGATTCAGGGCATGGTGACGTCTTCCAAACCAGCCACGATTCAACAAGCGATCCGTTTAGCTCACAAACTGACGGATCAGGCTGTGACCCAAGGTGTGTTACCACCTAGGGGTTCAACCGATAAAGCCCGTGACAACCAGAGTAATGACAACAACAGCAACAGCAACCCGAGCAGCGGAAAGAGGAAGTTTGACAACACCAGATCCTCGTCCTCAAACCTCCCACCGCAACAACACTACCGTAAGCCCGAATTCACTCGGAGTTTTAACAATCAAAGTCACAACAACAATAACAACGGTAGCGGGCAGGATTCGAGCGGATATGCTGGGAAATATCCGAAGTGCAATAGGTGCAATTATCATCATGTTGGCCAGTGTGACCGTGTCAAGTGTCAAAGATGCGAAAAGATGGGTCACCAGGCGAAGGAATGTAGAGGAGACCTTGCGGCAAAGGGTACTCCTAAACCACCTATGACGACGAAGGGATGTTTCGAATGTGGGCAGGAAGGTCATTTTAGGAAAGATTGTCCCAAGCTGAAACAGAACGACAACAATGGAGGGAATGGAAGTGGCAGTAATGGTGGAAGCAATGGCAAGGGAAGAGCTTTCGTAATTGGGTCGGGTCAAGCCCACAATGATCCGCATGTGGTGACTGGTAAGTTCCCTGTAAACGATTGTTTTGCTTCTGTATTGTTTGACACTGGAGCTGATAGGAGTTTTGTGTCGAAAGCCTTTAGCCAACTCTTAGACTTAACTCCAACTCCGTTAGATGCTAAGTTTCCTGTTGAATTAGCTGACGGTAAGACTATAGTAACGACTCATGTACTTGCGGGATGTAAGTTAAAACTGTCAGGTCATGTCTTTGATATCGACCTTATTCCTTTTACGCTTAGTAGTTTCGATGTCGTGGTCGGCATGGACTGGTTATCCGAGAACCGAGCGGAGATTATATGTCACGATAAGATAGTTCACATTACTACCCCTTCCGGCGAGATCATTTCGGTCCAAGGTGAGAGAAGCGGCATGACCACCAGCGTCATTACCCTTATGAAGGCGCAGAAGTACCTGCGAAAGGGTCATCCGGCAATTTTGGCGCAGATTGTTGAGAAACATGCGGAGGAGAAGCGAATTGAAGACATACCGATTGTGCGCGATTTTCCGGAAGTTTTCCCGGATGATTTGCCTTGACTCCCTCCTATACGACAAGTCGAATTCCAAATCGAGTTGACACCCGGTGCAGCACTCATAGCACGAGCCCCGTATCGGCTCGCACCGGCAGAGCTTCAGGAACTGTCCACTCAGTTTCAAGATTTGTTGAATAAGGGTTTTATCCGACCTAGCTCATCGCCATGGGGAGCCCCTGTCTTATTTGTCAGAAAGAAGGACGGGACTTTCTGAATGTGTATCGACTACCAGGAGTTGAACAAGGTGACGGTCAAGAACCGTTATCCTTTACCCCGAATTGATGATTTGTTTGACCAGCTTCAAGGATCGAGTTACTACTCGAAGATCGATCTGCGATCCGGTTACCATCAGCTAAGAGTGCGCGAAGAAGATATCCCTAAGACGGCTTTCAGAACATGGTATGGTCACTACGAGTTTTCGGTTATGCCTTTTGGCCTAACCAACGCACCAGCCGTATTTATGGATCTCATGAATCGAGTATGCAAGGCGTATCTCGACAAGTTTGTGATTGTTTTCATTGATGATATTCTCGTCTACTCCAAGAACAAAGCTGACCACGAAGAGCACTTAAGGGTAATCCTGGAGTTATTGAAGAAGGAACAACTGTATGCTAAACTCTCGAAATGTGAGTTTTGGCTTCGCGAGGTTCACTTTTTAGGACATGTGATCAACGAGAATGGTATCCATGTCGATCCCGGTAAGGTAGAGGCCATCAAAAACTGCGAAGCACCTAAGACTCCGACTGAGGTGCGGCAATTCCTAGGACTGGCCGGCTACTACCGGCGTTTCATCGAGGGATTTTCAAAGATTGCTCAACCCCTCACCTCTTTGACTCACAAAGGCACAAAGTACAATTGGGGTGACGCGCAAGAATCCGCTTTTCAATTGTTGAAAACCAAACTCTGTAGCGCCCCTATTCTAGCCCTCCCCGAGGGAACGGAAAATTTTGAGGTACACTGTGACGCATCTATACAAGGTCTCGGTTGTGTGCTAATGCAACTCGAGAAGGTTATAGCCTACGCCTCTCGACAACTACGGGTTCACGAGAAGAACTACACGACCCATGATTTGGAACTTGGAGCTGTGGTGTTTGCTCTTAAGATATGGAGGCATTACTTGTACGGTACCAAGTTTACCATTTACACCGACCACAAGAGTCTCCAACATATCTACGATCAGAAGGAGCTGAACATGCGACAGCGTCGTTGGGTCGAGCTACTCAAAGATTATGATTGTGCCATCAAGTACCACCCTGGCAAGGCCAGTGTAGTGGCCGACGCTCTCAGCAGAAAAGAAACAGATAAACCCAGACGAGTTCGAGCATTGCAACTCACGATTCATGCCAACTTATCTGACCAGATTCGCGAGGCGCAACACGAAGCTTTAAAAGATGATAATCTTCCATCAGAACTCATGCGGGGCATGAACAAGCAACTTGAAACCAGATCGGACGGGGTCCGATATTTTGAGAACCGGATTTGGGTTCCAAGGTACGGAGAGTTGAGAACTCTGGTGATGGACGAAGCACACAAGTCCCGATATTCTATCAACCCTGGCTCAGATAAAATGTATCATGATTTAAAGGCACTTTACTGGTGGCCGAACATGAAAGCCGACATTGCCACCTACGTGAGCAAATGCTTGACTTGTGCCCGAGTCAAAATAGAATACCAGAAACCATCTGGTCTACTGCAACAACCGGAACTCCCAATGTGGAAATGGGAACACATCTCAATGGATTTTATTACGGGTTTACCTAAGACACCGACGGGATGCGATACCATCTGGGTGATCGTTGACCGGTTGACTAAGTCTGCACACTTCTTTGCGATTAAGGAATCGGACACAATGGAAAGACTGACTCGTGTTTACATGAAGGAAGTAGTATCTAGACACGGAGTGCCTGTCTCAATCATTTCTGATCGAGATTCTCGTTTCACCTCGCACTTTTGGGAGTCGCTGCAAAGCGCACTAGGCACCCGTCTTGATATGAGCACAGCATACCATCCTCAGACGGATGGGCAAAGTGAACGAACTATTCAGACCCTGGAGGACATGTTGCGTGCATGCGTGTTGGATTTCGGAAAAAGTTGGGAACCCCACTTACCTTTGGTAGAGTTTTCGTATAATAACAACTACCACGCAAGTATTAAAGCAGCGCCGTTTGAAGCGCTGTACGGACGGAAGTGTCGATCACCACTCTGCTGGGCAGAGGTGGGTGACAGCCAAATCACTGGTCCAGAACTGGTACTCGAAACTTCGGAAAAGATTATGCAAATCCGAAATCGCATGGCAGCAGCACGAGATCGCCAAAAGAGTTACGCCGACAAGCACCGAAAACCTCTCGAATTTCAAGTGAACGATCGAGTGTTACTCAAAGTCTCACCTTGGAAAGGTGTGGTTCGCTTTGGTAAGCGAAAGAAACTCAACCCACGATATGTTGGTCCCTACCGAATAACTGAGCGCATTGGTCCGGTGGCGCACCGACTGGACCTACCGACGGAACTCAGTGGCGTACACAATGTATTCCACGTATCCAATTTGAAGAAATGCCTATCTGATGAAACCCAAGTAGTCCCTTTGGAGGAACTACAAGTTGATGAACAGTTACGTTTCATTGAGGAACCAGTCGAGGTTTTGGATTGGGAAACCAAAACGCTCAAGCACAGCAAAATTCCAATCGTTAAAGTTCGTTGGAACTCGAGACGTAGACCGGAGTTCACATGGGAACGCGAGGATCAAATGATGAAAAAGTATCCTCACCTTTTTGAAGGGCTGACCAAACACCGAAAACCGCGGAACCCGACAAACTGTCAGAAATCACCAGAGGTATGAATTAAATTTCGGGACGAAATTTCTTTCTACTAGGGGATGATATGACAAACTGAAAATTTCTCTTACTTTTTCAGACACTCATCACGACTTGACTCAAATTTTCGGGACGAAAATTCTTTAACATGGGAATGATGTGACAATCGTCAATTTCAGGATAACTCCGTTAACTCAACTCAGTTAACTCAACTCCGTAAATTCAAACTTAAGATCACTAAATCTATAACGCACACTTCATTACATTTAAACTAGGGTTTAAATGACGCTTAACACTTACTACATGTGTAGTCTTTCGGGAATTGCACCGAAACGCAAACGAGTTGACGCAAACGATTGGTGAATAAACGAAAGACGTCAAAACAGTAATTATGTGATAATTATGTGTTAGACTTATGTGTTGTGTGATAACATGGTTATAAACGTTAACTCAAGATGTAAACTAGTTATTTAAGTTAGAAAAACAACAATTGATAGTGGAGGGACTTGAGTGTAACTTATTATTATTATAAATATATCCTTAACAACTAAACCCTAACTATTATTATTATTCTCCCAACCCTGATCGGAACCCTTACCCCCCTCCCTTGGCTGCCGTCAACTTCACACACACATAACACCAAGAAATCAAGCTTGTGATTGAAGAATTAGGTGCTAGGAAGATACAATCGATCATCCTATATATCCTTATTGCTTGATTTTGATGTTTAATGGGTTAATTGAAAACCCTAGCTTGACCGATTTCATGTATGTATAGTTAATATGATTTGTTGTTGATTGGATAATGATTTGATAACTAGATTGAATGTTGTTGCATGTTAATTGTTGTGTCTTTGATTTGAGTTCAAACAAAAACTCTAATCATGTATGTAATGTGTAATTGATGTGCATGGATGGTGTTTATGGAGTCTAGAGTGTCATATGAATGCATGATAGTTCATAGATAGTTAATATGTTGAGTTTGGATGCAAACAGTTTCTGGACAGAATGTATCATTGATGTTTAAGTGACTGTAACAAAGTGTAAATGTGAAAATTTATTCAGATTATTGGTACTACTGTAAACTAGGTTGAGTCTAGTTTCTAAAGAATATAAACTTGTAATTGTTGGACAAGTAGAAGTTAACTTTTATGATTTTACAAAAACGTTGTGCAAAGCTGAGCTGTTAGACCTGCTGTTAGGTTGTTTTGTAAATGTTATATCTCATGAACTACGAGACCAATTGGGTTGGTTCCACTTTTGGAAGTTGACGTATTGAGTTATGAACCTAACCCAAGTGGTCTTGCATTTATTGGATTTTTCGTTAAACGGGAATTGCAAATAACATTCGGTTGCGCATGAATTTGACTGTTGTGAGTTTGCTGTAATGATTTGATGATTGTTAGAAAAATATGAGGAATAAAAATATAATAAAATATGTTCTGGAAACCTAAGACATATATGCTTCTGTGATGATTTTTGGTAAATTAATTGAGATTCTATGATTGGTGGAATAGTACAATCTTTCAAGTAGAATTTCTATCTCGGTGAAACTAGCTGCTGAGTTGTGTGAAAATGCAAGAAACATGATACTTGCTATATAATTGTTATGTTTTGACCAAATTACCCTTGCGGGGAATAATTGCTAATTGATTGTCATAATTTGACCAAATTGCCCTTATGGGGAATAATGGCTAGTTAATTGTCATGATTTGACCAAAATGCCCTTACGGGGAGTAATTGCTAGTGATGTGCTTTATGAATACATGACACGTATATGATTGCTTACACATGTAATGTATCACAAATACATTTGTTAAAGTCACACACGATTCACAAACGAAACACGAAACATGTTATGTGCATAGGTATTATGTGCCGGGTCTAGAGACTCGATAATATTCCGACACTTAGAAAAATATCTTTGTTGTTTTAGAACGCTAGAGAGAGTTTTTCTGTGACGCGAATCTTGGTGATTTAATTTGGGAATTTCTTCGCAAACAGTGAGTTTCAATTTCCCCTTTTAAACTTTTTAAACGCTTTTCTCTTGGGGTAGATAACATACTCCGAACGCATTTAAGATTTTGTTAATATAGATTATAAATCACTTGTAAAGACTAAGTGGCAAACGCGTAAACTAAAGTCCTTCATAACATCGAACCGGTTAATATTTGGATAATAGCGAGTCACTGTTGAGTAGTACTACTGGGTTTGACAAACCCCACCCAACGCTAAACTCGACTGGATGTCGAGCGGGTGAAATCTTGGCTAAACACATACCATGGTCTGGATGACCTGGTGGCAAGGCAAATTGATAAACAGTCAGCTTCGGTGTCGAACACTTAGTAATACTTGCTTTATAGGCTAGCTACCTATAGATATATAATTGACATAACACTATCTGTTAACGCAAAACGCTGTAACGCAAAACGCTGTAACGCAAAGCGCTGAACGCAAACGCTAAACACTTTATTTTATATAAACTTGTAAACTCACCAACCTTGTGTTGACACTTTTAGTATGTTATTCTCAGGTAGCCGAGGCGGGCGAGCGGTTTAGGAACATGCATTGCTTGAAAACGCTTTTGTTATGCAAACTTAATTTTAACGGTTATCATTGGTTTTAAGTCGTCCTGCGTGACGCAACTTTTGGTTAAAGGTTTTTACGCTTCCGCATTTAATTACTCGTAAACGTTTTCATGGTTTTGAAACTTTGTTTTATGGTTTGATTATAACTGATGATTCCGATCCTGTTAGTTCACACCCTCTGACGGTAAAACTCCGTTAGTGGATTTTGAGGGTGTGACACATACACACCGTAATACAATTTTACACGATTTTACCCATTACAACTATTCGGATGGTATTACATAGCTTTATTTGTATTTGTGTATTTATAAAACTATGAGTGGACTATATTCTATGTTTAGGATATTTTAGACTCGTTATAGTCATATATTCCTTAAGGTTATATACCTGATTATGGTCTAGACTCAATGATGTTAATAGGCTTAGTAGTAATTGAATACGAGTAGACCTATTTACTTAGTTCACGTTGGGATGATATATATATGTATGTATGTATGTATGTATGTATGTATGTATGTATGTATGTATGTATGTATGTGTTACCTTATAGCCTACGGTTGTGTGATGATATTTAGTTCCTCGTGACTAAGAATGATGTGAGTAGGCTTATTGATGTGTGTGTGCATGGTGATTCACAGCCGGGTCAAATATATTACTCGGGTTTTTAAATCCCGTAGTGGAGAGGCCCGTGTGGCGTGATCATCATTTTGGCTGGTCAAATATATTACTCGGGTTTTAAAATCCCGTGGTGAAGAGGCCCGTTGTATGTTGAGCCGTGATCGGGTTAAATATATTACTCGGGTTGTACCCGTGGTGGAGAAGCCCGTATCACGTGCTTGGATGTGTAAGCTGTGACCGAGTCAAATATATTACTCGGGTTTGACCCGTGGTGGAGAGGCTCGTGTCACATGCTTAGGTCTTACCATGTCCGGGTCAAATATATTACTCGAGTCTTGACTCGTGGTGGAGAGGCCCATGTACGTGTGTTCGACGATGAATGTAAAACTCAGAAAATGATTTTTTGAAGCAAAAAGGGAAGATGATAGTATATTGATCATCTGGTCCCAAATCCAGTAAAAAGTAGGCATGAAAGGCTGTGTGCTTAACTGTATTAGTGCATTAGTAGGCCTTTAAAACAAACAAGTATGGAAAATTAAGTGATATAAACCTAAATACAGCCAAATCTAGTGGATTAACATCTTGAAGCTTAGTTAATATCTGCTTTAAGAAAATGAAAAGTTTAAAGATTGCTGTGTGTGCGTGTGTTCATTATGCAAAGAAATTCAGCTTATTTTTCTTTTTATTTTGCAAATAAATTCAATTTGATTTTTTTCTTTATGTTTATTCAAATCTTGGATCTTCTCCTGCGCGATAAGATTATCCGACCTGAAGGTTAAGATTTGGATATTCTGCTTTATCTTTTTGTTGTTTCGTATAAAGCTTTGGACTTTGTCCCCGTGATAATACGGTATTATCCGACCTGATTGTTAAAGCCTTATACAACTTCAACTTATTTTATCTTTTTATTTTTGTTAAACTGCAACCTTATCTACGTGTAGTAATACCGATCTTAAGGGAAAATTTTAACATTCTGAGTTGTTTTGTTTTATTATTTTTGCATGAGGCACAGGTAATTGATTTTGAGTAAATAGTGAAAAAGTATACATGTGAAAAACTCACTGTATAAAGATATACAAATTATGTATGATAGGTGGGGTCCACATAAGATTCGTGCTTAATTGAACCAAATTAATAGTATCACAGAATTTCCTGAATAATTTGTTTGGAAGGTTTAGCTGGACAGCAATACCAATGACTTACTTAACACCAGTCATAATAAACGCTGAAAATAAAACTGTGACGGTAGGACAATTTGGTCAATGTGATTCCCTGCTCAAACTCACAAAAATATGTAATGGTTTACATGTTTGTAAATATCTTTGTAGTTCATTTGTTTACTTTTTTTATTGCAGTTCATTAAAACCAAAAAAGATTTTATTTTTTCGTTTTATTTTCGACTGTTGATGTTGGAATACAAAATTTTAGAAAATCAATTGGAAACGTACTTGAATGTCAGTGTTTTTCAATATCATTAATTTGGACTTGATAAAGCAAATATTTTTTGATGTTCGTGGTGGTAAATTGTCAAACGGTTGAAAAATCTTTATAAGTATTTGAGTATGCTTACATTGTTAATTAAGATTTTCAATTTACAATTATTATGAATAACAGGTCCCATCAAGACATGAAGCTTGACGTCGAGTCAGTTAGATGACCAAGAATTGAGGGGGAGAATTATTGGATTCAGTTCTGGAAAGTGTCAAAGACTATACAAACACAGACGATAATGTTTAAACAATTTGTTTGAAGCTTGATGTCAAATGTTCTTTGAACTTAAGGAAGGAATTGAGAATTTGAAACAGATGTGTTGACAAGACAAGCGATACCCGGAGCTAAAATATTAAAGCACTTAATTTGAATGGAAAGACTCGGCAATATCCGAGGGGGAGTCTGTTAGTGCATACGTCTATTGCTTTCGTCTTTATCAAATGAAGTGAGCGGAGCTTTAAAGGAGCTAAAAGGTTGAGCATTTTATATGAAGTAAAAATGAAGATATTATTATATGGAGTGATAGAGAATTTGAATACGAGCACGTGGGCAAAAATGGCACGTAAAACGGAGCTATAACGAAGAAGTTATGCCCAAAACAGTTTTCTGGTTTTTCGGGGTATAGCATATACGCCCGGATAACATATACGGGGACAAACATATACGCCGTATATGTTATACGTTGAAAACATATACGGGGAAAACATATACGTCAGACTTATACGCTGGCTGAGAACATATACGCCAAAAATGCTCTAACCACCCCATAAATAGTAGTTTTGACATATGTTTTCATAACTCTTTGATCCAGAACGTATATGTATTGATATTTGTCATATCTTGTTGTAAACGTTGATATATATGAGAAATTGAGAGAAGATAATGAGAAACCTTGTTGTTTTCGATCACTTTTAGGGATTCCGCACCTTCAGGTTGATTATAGATATCGATCTACGTCTTGTTCACGACACGCGCACGTTCCTACATTAATCAATTTCCAAACTACACAGGTTTATTACGGAAAGATCCAAGTATAAAAATTTTCATTTTCAAAACATTTCCAAAGTTCAAGGTCCCTTTTGTAATTATAATTTTAAACTTAGTTTAAAAGAAATTAAAATTAAAAAGACCTGAAACGTAAATTATAAAGTTTAAACTATAATATAATATTAAAAATAAACCCAGTTGTCCCCTACCCTTGCTTTCTCGATCATTCCCGCCGGCGACGCAATAGTAACTTCGCGAACACAAACCCAACCAAAAACGTGTTTTAATCTCAAATAATTATTGTATTACCCTTCTCCGCTAACTTAAATCGCTAATCGACCACATTAACATCCATTAACGAGTATATAATGGGAATTAAATCACCCAACGGCCGGATTTTCATTAACATGCAATAACATCTAATTAAGTTTCAACGGCGCAATTGAGACTGTAAGTAGACCTTGAACCATTGTCTAAACACGCTTATAGAATCTAATTACACTGATAAACTCTCTAAGTCTCATAATTTTCTGACCAAACTCGTGTTTCTGGCAAGCCATGGTTCGTCATCAAATCCTGACATTTCAAGGTAAATTTTATATGTATCTTGAATGTTTTTCAGTGATAAACATAACTGCTAAACTTCATTAAACAAACATGGAATGTTTTGATTAGACTATAACTTAGGGTTTTTATAATGAAGAAGATGAGTATGTATGCTTAGGGAAAGTATAGAATGAAAACCCATTTGAGTTGCGAAAACCCTATGTAACATCGTTTTTTTTGTACATATAATATATATTGTTACATTTAATACAAAACATCGAAAAATAAAAAAAATATTTTGCTATTTTTTAATATTTTTTTACTAATTTTTATATATGTTTTCAGGAGAGAGAAAATATTATATTCACTTTTATATTTTTTATTAAGTTTAATTGTGGACAACAAGTTTCAAACTTTAATTAAAAACATGTGGTTGATAATAAGTTTCTAAAGTTTTCACAACTCAAGTGGGTTTTTATTTTAAGCTTACCCTACATAAATATATATATATATATTTCTGTTACTAACTCAACAAGTAGCCTGGTCCAATAGTTTGTTCTAGTTAGTGTGATACACAAAACCCGGGTCAGTGCACCCCTTTTTGGATTTAATTTTTGTAAGCCATTTTTCATATATTTTAATCAAATAAATTATTTAAAAATCATAATAAATCAACTAAAATTATTTTAAACCAAATAAAATTTTTATAAAATAAATATAAATTATATTTACCATTTCCCATGCAAAACCAACTTTCAAACTCGTTCACCCGTTAGTAATAATTCAATCGTTAATTCGTGAAACTTTAATTATTTAACTTTTAATTTGTTTAACCGTTAAAATTTAGCTTTAAATCGTAACATTAACCCGTGCCTTGCAAATATCATATTTCTCATATTTACATTAAGTTATTGATCAAATAATATTAAACCGTTCAAATTCTATTAAAACATAAATATTATTAAATGCCCTAAGATTATTAAAAAATTATAATAAAATAATATATATTCTCCATAAATTTATACAATAATTAGCTTTAATAACCCCGTTAGTTATTCGTTAAATTTTCCTATTATTTTAGTTATAGTTCGTAAGGTTCAACCGTTTCTACTTCTTTGACGTATTTTTGGCTAATTATGCTTCATAGCAAATGTGAGTTTCTCACACCCCATTTTTAACGCTTTTATACATTTTCGGGTAGCATATATATCCTATCTATTCAATGGTTTATCGACGCATTTAAACACTGTAATTCATATCATGCACATATATGTTTACTTGATTACTTGTTTAGAATTACTTGCTCATGGTTGCCTCAATAAGTATGATCATACGCCCCCCTTTGCACTCAGGACCATTTTGTTATGAGTGGAAAAGGGGTATCCGATCCGAGTACGTTGGTTGTTACTGACTAAAAAATACATTGCATGCGCTATTATTACACTAGTTTATGGAATCGCATGATTTTTATTTACTTATATAAAACTTTTGTGAACTCACCAACTATTCAATTAGTTGACCTTATTTTATATATATGCTACATATACTATTGTTAGAGGTTAAAGTGACGAAGACGCTAGTTCTAAGTTATTAATAATAATCGATAAGTTATTATAGTTGTTTATCCTTTATTTGGATGTATTTGTTCATTGATCGAAATTGTGTACTTGAGATATTAAATGAATTAATGATAATATTGTCACATAATAGTTTCACGTATGTTTGAACAATCTGTACGTCACACTCGGGGGTTTTCGCTTAAGCCGGGGTGTTACAGATTGGTATCAGATAGTAGCATATTTGGTTTTGCTAGGTTTAACCTTTGTTTGAGGTGTGTGCCTTCCTGCCTATATGTGCATTAGGTAATATGTCTGTATCAGATTTACACTTGATTAGTATTACGTTAGCTTGAAAGATACACATCTAAATAGTATTAGATTAGGTTGAAAGTATATATTGCTATAGTCTTTTACAAAGTATAGTGTGATTCTGATTTTGCTGATTCACCAGTATAACATATCATTAATAGTCCCAGGTATGTTTAGATTGATTTCTAACTTGAACCATTTTTATGTAGAGGCTAGCCAAGGACACAAACAAAACAAAGGATAAAGGAAAACGAAGACATGAAGGAACCACCTCTTAACAACAACCTTATGTTAAAGTTTCCAAGTAACAGCTACACAATCACTTCTTTTTGACAATGCAAAAATATACTACTACTGCTAAGACATACACCGTGGTTATCGGTTTGTAACTTGCTTGGTTTGTTGAGAGTCATCGAATGTCAAGAGTTCAAATTGGACTTTTTCCCGCCACAACGCGGCAGGTCTTAATAGTAGATTTAATATTACAAAGTCTACTGGAAGCTATAGTCCTCTTGAACACAACTCTTTTTTTATCGACAATTTTATTTTAATCTATAGGATTTGGATCCTTACCTCTTAGAAAGATGAAGTCTTATCTAACTCCTTATACCACAAGGCTAAATACGCTTTAGTTATTGAACACGCAAGTTGCTGGTAATAACATAGATAAACTTATAAATAACTATACGCCGAACTAATTCGTTAAACACTATGAAAAACCAGTTAACATTGAAACCTATGTAGAATCACATGCTCCATCGTTAAATAACCAAGTTAAATGGTACACAAATAAAATAAGAGACTTCACAAAAATAAATATTAATTGCATAAAATAGTTTTCAAGTTATCCCATAAAATAACACGCCACCAAATATAAGAGAGGACAGGACACCTGTATGGTAAGGTACATGGCTTTCAAAACACATGGTAGCATCATTATAACCCCATGTGGGTAGGATGCATGACTTTATTCTATGTCTTGCCACATAAAATTAATTCCTTTTCTAAGGTTGGAGAATTAAAAGAACTAATAATTGACTTATTACACATTATTATAAAACATAAATAGCACCACCTCTTAAGCATTTTTATTCAGTCACACCTTCCACCAATTATATTCACTCAAACTCTCAATGACTAATTCTCAAATGATAATCTCGTGATATTCATATCGCTAAACGATTCCGATAACGATATATTCTTTTCAAACAGGGGTAGCATACAAATTTCTCAATAATCTCATCGAGAAATTAGCTGAACAGGAAAACATGACAACATCATCGAGCATTCCTAAAAAAATGTTGGATGTGATCGTGAAACATGATCATATAGTTTAAATTTTTGTACTTTAAATTTTTGGTTTGAATTGTCGTATTTTATTTTTACGGTTTTCAATTATCTAATATTTTAATTTTAATGAAATTATAATTTTAATTACATTAATTGTTTAATTTATTTTAAATAAAAAACAAAAAGTTCTAGTGTACTTGTAGATATGTGTTGCCAATGATTTTATGGTTTGTAGATACTTTAGGGTAAAAATAAGGTGGCAGTGCATGAATAGCATATGCATGTGTGACATTCGCGACAAAATCGAGTATACCTTAGTATTCGTTTATCGAATAAGCGATTAACCTCTTATAACGTAATGAACAGACAATTAACTGAACGGGTTTGGTTATGATCCAGATATCCCGGGTGGGAATCTATAAGTGATATATCTCTATTAAAAGCCAACATATTAATATTAAGACCTTAGTATGATAGCAAACAAGTTAAACGAAAGCATGCTCGTTTAACTACCCGCTATGGATTTAAACACGAAAGTTAGTTCCGAAACAAGCATTGTATCATCCGTTAAGCCGAAAAGGATTTACCAAACACTTAATGGTGACATTTTAAGCGATCCGTAAAAATATTTTTGATTTTTACAAACAAATAGTACATTTTTCTAAATTTGCAAGAAATTGGCCGAAAAACACTCGTTTTTGCGCTGTTAGTCTTACCCGATAATTTTTTCATGCCAAAAACCGAACCCGAATTAAATTTGGACTTGTTCTTTCACGTCGGACATGCATAACAAAGAATGTGGACAAAAAAAAAGACCTAAGGGGGCCTTTGACTCCCGTACGTAACTAAGGGAAAACCCAGCCCTTAAGCCTTCTTTTTTATATAAAATATTTATAAGATATTTTGCTTCCTTTGTTCAAAAATTCTGGAAATTCACCCTGCTCTTCATCACCACTTCAAGAAAAACTTGGTAATTAAGCCTAAATCAATCATTTTAACCTTGTTTAATCTTGTTTGATTATATATAAACATAGTTTGATTACTGAAGAAACGTGGATCGACTCACTGGTAGACGATCTACTTTCCTCGGGTGTGATTATACTTCTTCACCGATGGATCTCTGGGATCTGGGCTCTTCCACCTACAAAACGAACAGCACCGTCAACTTACCCCTCAGAAAGGGACAGAGGGGTCCTCTTTGGGGTAACCCTCCGGTGTGAGAATAAGTATTTGTAGGAGAAGATAATGTTATGAGAGTAAGGAAATCTGGAGAATATTGCTTAATAGCTGAATACTCTGTGATTGGATGTGATTGTGTATGTTACTGGCTGTAACTGTCTGTGATTGAATGTAATTGAATATGATTGAAATGTCTCTCCTTGTGGAGTTGATGCTGTATTTATAGTGCTAGGGTTTCCACTGATTGAGCTCAGCCTTGTTGGCCTCCCCCAATTGATCTGCGCCACGTGTCCTTTGGGACACCTGGTGCTTTCTCATTGGTTATAACCACGTGGTAGCACATGGGTTTTGCTGAGTTGTCCACCTTTCATTTGGCAGCTGTCAACATCAGCATATTCTTATTCCTTAAAAAGATACCTTCTGGAAGGTTGTCTGACGTGCACAATCAAGGTTGCCCTAATCCTGATTTGGATAAGGACGAGGTTGATCATGTGCATGTGTGATATGCGCCTATCCTGAGGATGCGCGAAGTCTTCTCTTTATTCTCACGCGCAGATGTTTCATGCGCAAATGTGATATGCACGAGCATGTGATATGCGCCGCGCACGGATGCGCCACGCGCATATGTGATATGCGTGAGCATATGTGATGCCTGAGCATATGTGATGCATGAGCATATTGTGATGCCTGAGCATGTGATGCCTGAGCATGTGATGCATGAGCATATGTGATGCATGAGCATATTGTGATGCCTGAGCATGTGATGCCTGAGCATGTGATGCATGAGCATATGTGATATGCGTGAGCATATGTGATATGCGCCATGCGCATAGGTTTTGGCTTTGTGCCTTCATAATATCTTGATTTCAAGTCTCTTGTCTGTATCTTGTGGGTTGACCCGCCTCGCTCGGTGTTGAGGCAGGTACATACCTCTTCAAGCCCCCTCAGTCTAATGTGTGTCTTGTCTCGCGCGAGCGAGGTAAGATAGATATTAGACTAAATAGTTTTGCTCTTTTAGTAGGGGTTTTGTCTTTTTCTTCTTATTATTCATCGTTGCGCGAAATTCTATCCTTTTAGTTGAAAACGAAACGTCCCTGAACGTGCTTGGTTGTTGCTGACATGCGTCAGTGATAGAGACGTGTCAGACCTTTCGTGTGCTCGAGGTGCTACAGTTGCCTTTCGTGTCCCCTCAAACAGTGTCAGGGACACGTGTCGCGCTCTCGTTGGTCTGTTCGTGCGAGTGGTGGCGCGTGAACTCTGGCAGCAGCTGTACAGTTTCTTTTCGTGTCCCCTTACACAGTGTCATGTACACGTGTCGCGCTCCCGTTGGCTTACACCTGCGAGTGGGGGCGCGTGAAGTCCGATCAGCACCAATTTTTCTCTCTCCTGGGCCTATAAAAGCCAGCCCTTTAGAGTTTTTTATCCTTCATCTTCTTGTTTATTATTCAGAGCTCTTTTCTTTCTTTCCTTGTCTTCCGATTACCTTTGTTCTGCTTCCAAATATCTGTTCTTCAGAAGCAACCTTTGTTCGTTGTCACAGTTGTATGTCTGATAGCTCAGACAACACAATCTCCCCTTTCCATTGCCGTAGAAAATCGTTAGTAATGTCTACATTGAAGAAGACCTGCAAGGGGAAGAAGGCTGCTGAGGTCTCATCGGAGGAGGTAGGGAGGGCCAAGGCCGTGAAGAGGTGGAATGAAATCCCCTGCAAACTGAGGCAGGCTGATCTTGACAGCCTTATCGCTTCTCAGGGTTTCCTCCCTGTGTTTGGCTGCATGTTGCCTGGGGCCGGGCAAACGGCGGCGGACCCGCCTACCGGCTATATATCCCTTTATAGCCATTTTTTCACCCACTGCAACCTTCGTCTCCCGATGACAAGGTTTGTGGGTGCACTGCTTAAGTTTTATGGGATTCATATATCCCAAGTCCATCCGTTTGGACTTGTGCGCATGACTCACTTTGAGTTCATGTGCAAATCCCAGCGCGAGGAGCCCACCCCTCGGCGCTTTCAGTTTTTTTATAAGCCCAAGATCCAAGATTCTTGGTTCTCATTTATTCCTCGCAGTCAGAAGGTGAAGTGCTCCACTGTTTCATTCAAGAGCCTTCATGACTGGTCTGAGAGATTTTTTTACATCAGGGCTGGTGTGATCCCCATCCGCATGACCATGCGCGCGATCTCTTCTGCGCCTGCGGATGTGGGTGTCCTCAAGAACCCAACTGGCGCCTGGGTTAATAAGTTGACCGCTGAACCATCCCCCGCCAAGAACATTTGTGAGGAGGCGCTGGTGGGGGTTGGTATGAGCAGGAGGTGGGCGGACAGCGCGACTGAGCCCGTTATCCAAGTCGACGGCTTGTGTAAGTTTATCTCATTGCTTTACTTCTGCGCGAATATAATTCTTTTTGCTGATATCATTTGACTTGTTTTGTGCAGTCACCAAGGAGTATATCCACGCCGCATATGATGAGCATATGGAGGGTGGCTCCGTCGCGCTCGGCGCTGGGGAGGTTGGTTTCCCCGATCGCTTTGATGACATGTTCATACATGTTGATCTGGGATTTGTCTTCGACAGCGATGCGCCTGGTAAGCCTTTGTACTTATGCATTTTCCTTTATAATACCAAATTTTACTAACACTTCTGTTGCGTGTATTGTAGATGCGCTCGAAAATTACGAGCTGGAGCTCGCGGAAGAGGAGGAGGAAGAGGAGGCGCCCCAACTAAAGTGTAAAGCTAAGGGGAAAACTGGCGCAGGGGCCAGTAAGAAACAGAAGAAAGATGATGCCCCTGTTGTTCAGGATCCTCCTACTCAGGCGGGGGGATTTGGGAAAACCCAGGAGTTTACCACCAAGGTTTCCTTGGCTTCCCTGCCTCAAAAAGTGGGCAGACCTCCTGTCCACTTGAGGTATGGTGGCGCTACCTCCTCCCTTCGCGCGGCGGAAAAGAGAAGCGGTGTTGCGCCTTCTACAGGTATACTTTGCTTATCCTTTGCTTATCTTTTATGGTTCTATGAGCGCGATTCTGATAGAATTACTAATGAATCTTTGCTCACTCAAATGTTTGTAGAGCCGGCGACAGCGCAACAAGATGCCGAGGCTGCGCCGGAGGTCGCTTCGAAGTCCCCTGTTTTACCCTCAAAGAAGGGTAGAATGGACTTCATGGCGATGTTTGCTTCGCGAACGGAGTTGCGCCAAGGTACGTATTGCGCTCTTATTTTCTGACTTTCTTTTAGATCAAGTCATGAACCATTTCTTTTTGTTGATTTTTTCATAGAAGCCGTAGCTGGCGTTCAAGCTGCTGGCGGCACTCCTGGCGCCGGTTCCAGCGCCGTTGGCTCTGCTCCTGCTCCTGCAAGCGATGAATCTCCCCTCATCGGGATTACTAAGGAGCAGGAGGCCGTTTTGCGCGCCGACCTGGCGGCGTCGAGACCTCCCTCACCTCCTCCTGCGCACAGCCCTCCTCGCGAGACCGATTTTGGCTCTAGGTCGCAGGAGAAAAGGCCTGTTTCCGAGGAGGATGAGGAGTTTGAAGTTGAAGACTCCGACCGCGGTCGCGCCAGTCCTGCAGCGCCACGAGGCTTCGCGGCGGAGCCTTCTCGTGGGGCTGGCGCTGACTTTTCTGCTTCATCCCCGCAGGTATAGTTTCTTTTTTGCTCCGCTGCGCGAACTTCCATCTTAATGTTTTGATGACTTAGATAATTACTTTGTTTTTGCAGGAAGCCGATCACATTTATCGCCCGAGATGGAATATTACTGAAGACAGCACATTTCAGTCCATGGGTGTGTGTGCGGAATTCTGGGCTCATGCTGTGCCTCCATCTGAAAGGAGGTTCCAGGAGGAGCGCGCTCGCGACGACTTGCTCAACGATCATATGTTTGCTGGGTCGGCCTTCTTTGCTGCCTCCCAAGAGCTTCGCAATGATTACGTAAAAGTACGTGATGCTCTTGCGGAAGCCAAGCAAGAGGCTAAGGTGTCTGCTTGGCATCTTTCTGATGCTCGCGAGAGAGCTGAGAAGCTCCAAGCAGAGCTCAGTGAGAACAGAGCAAGTGCCAACAGCGCCTTCGTGAAGCGCGGTCATGAGCTTCAGGCTGCGCGGGAGAAGCTGCAGGCGGCGGAGGCGGACGCGGCCAAGTACGCGCGCAGAGCGCGCGACTTGGAGCTGGAGGCGGAGGCGCGTGACCAAGCTCTTGTCCAGTCTATCACTGAAAAATCATCACTGGAGAGTGAGGTTGCGCGCCTGAAGAAGGAACTGGCGTCCGCGCAGGCCGAGAAGGATGAAGCCTTGGCGATGGCAGCGTCTAGCCAGGAAGCATTTGATTCTGCGCGGGCGGAAAAGGAAGAAGCCTTGGTGGCAGCAGCGTCCGACAAAGAGGAGCTAAAAAAGACTAAGGAAACTGTTGAGTTGTTAAACTCTCAGGTTCCTGCCCTCGAGACGACTGTTTCTTCTCTCGCGCAGGATCGCCAATGGCTAGTCTCACAGGGCATGACTCGTTGCGCTTATGCGATGAAATATTCAGACGAGTTTCAGGCCCTTGTGATGGATTGCAACGCTGCCACGCGCTTGGTGGGTCGAGCTGAAGGGTTTAAGGATGGCTATGAATATGGTATGCTGAAGAAGAACCCATCCGAATACCCTTATGAGAGCGACGTTGCCTGCGCGGACATGGCCGCGATGGGAGAGAAGTATTTGAATACTCCCATTCCCATCCTTGGGCAGGTACTTTAACTTTAATGAGATTACTTTGATTTATTTTCCAAGTATTTTTGTACTCATATTTTTGCTTATGATTTGCAGATATCCGCGCTTGCTGACCAACCCGATCTCGCCGCGCTAAAGAAATTACTTGACGAGTGCGAAGGGGCTGGCGGCGGCGATGATGGCGCGGGGAATGCTGGCGTTGCTAGCGGCTCTGGCGAGGCCAAAGGATCCGCTCCTGACACTGTCGTGATAGAAGACTCCATTCAGGACGAAGAACTTGACTATGGTCAGTTTGGAGATGACGAGGAGCAGGCTGCGCCAGATGCCGAGGGCGATGATGAGGATGATGAAGAGGCTGATGTCAACGTGGAGACATGAGAAGCCCTTCATGTTTTTGTTTTTTTTTTTATTTGTAGTTTGTATCTCATCTTGTAAACTTGTAAATTTCAATGCTTTGGAATGAAATGTTGTTTTTCCCTTCTTCGCATCTTGCGCATTCCCCATTCATCTCTTTATATTGAATGTTTGCTTGTTGAATATAAGATATGCTTGCACGTTGGAATAAGAACAAGGTTGTAAGGAATTTATTATACTTAACCCTTGTCATATTGTAAGTGATTTTGCCATATCTTGATTATGTTGACACGTGTCTTGGCGCTTTCATTATTCCTCTTTTGCGCCACGATATCGCGCATTTATGGAATTATGAGTTTTTTAGCCTTTACGTGTCAATGTGTTACTCAGATATCCACTACAATTTCATGCGCGACCCCAACCTGAGACCTTAACAACTATGTTTTGGCATTTGTTTTGCCTTAGTTGTGTTTAGGTATTTTTATGGTCAGGCTGCGCAGTATGTAGGATGGATGTTGTGAGTGATTTGAGCTAAGGCTCACATTATTGGGCTAAGGCCCTGAGCTAAGGCTCATAATTTTGGGCTAAGGCCCTGACGTTTTAGAGTTAAGACTCTTTAACGCGTTTGCGCATGTATGTTTTACTTCATTTTATTTTGTTTTGATGTCAATACAATGTTGTCATATTGCTCAAAATTAATAAAGGGAAGTGTGAAACATGTATGCAAAAGGTAATAGAATTGGGCTAAGGCCCTGACGTTTTAGAGTTAAGACTCGTTAACGCGTTTGAGCTTGAAGCTTGCGCATGTATGTTTTACTTCGTTTTTATTTCGTTTTGATGTCAATACAATGTTGTCATATTGCTCAAAACTAATAAAGGGAAGTGTGAAACATGTATGCAAAAGGTAATAGAATCCACATTAAGAGAAGATAGCGCGTATCATTATTCATAATGGCTTAAAAAGCCTTGATTACAGACTTGACATTTTTACATGAAACATTTTCTAAGCTGTGCTGCGTTCCATGCGCGCGGGATCTTCTTTCCATTCAAATCTTTTAAAGCGTATGCGCCTTTTCCCAATTCTTCCGAGACTTGATAAGGTCCCTCCCAATTGGGGGACATTTTTCCCGGGGGTATCGCGCGGCTTGCTTCATTGTTTCGAAGGACAAAATCATTTTTCTTGAAGTGGCATTCTTTCACGCGCTGGTTGTAATATTTTTCCAGTTTTTTCTTGTATTTGGCTTCACTGATGATAGCCGCCTCTCTGCGCCCTTCAAGTAAGTTGAGATCCAACCTTCTTTCGCGCTCGTTATCAATCTTGCTCATCATGAGCACTCTATGGGATGGGCATCCAACTTCTGCTGGAATCATTGCCTCTGTTCCATAGGTTAGGCTGAACGGGGATTCGCCATTGCTGGTTTTGCTTAATGTCCTGTGTGCCCACAGGACATTAGGTAGCTCTTCGACCCAAGAATGGGATTCTCCCTCCAACCTTTTCTTCAGCCCATTTAACAAGCTTTGGTTCGCGCGTTCCACTTGTCCATTCCCCTGAGGGTGATAAACTGAAGTGAAAATTTGGTTGATGCGCAATTCCTTGAGCCAGCTGGATATCTTCTTGTCAGTGAATTGCTTGCCATTATCGCTCACAATTTCCATGGGCAAGCCAAAACGGCATATGATGTGGCTCCAGATAAACTGCTTCATCACCTCGGCTGTGATTTTTGCTAGTGGCTTGGCTGCAACCCATTTTGTGAAATAGTCTATTGCCACTACCAAAAATTTTACTTGCCCTTGCGCTTGCGGAAGGGGACCCACGATGTCGATTGCCCATTTGTGGAAAGGCCATGCAGAGGTCACTGGAATCAAGTTGTTCTTTGGCCGCATGGTGTTTGGCGCATAGCTCTGACATGCTTTGCATTTTTGGATCTCTTTTAGAGCGTCCAAGTACATGCCTGGCCAATAGTAACCTGCGCTCATTGCCTTGGCAACCACCATGCGCGGTCCAGCATGTATTCCACAGATTCCTTCGTGTATCTCTCTAATCACATAACTTGCTTCCTCAGCATCTAGGCATTTCATGAGCGGCCCAAGATAAGAGCGTCGATAAAGTGTACCATCAAGCAGTTCATAGTTCTGCGCCTTGTGTCTTATCTTCCTCGCTTGTGCGCGATCATCTGGTATCTTTCCCTCCTTCAAGAATTCCATTATTGGAGTTATCCAATGTGAAGGGGTTGTATGAGTTACCAGGACAGACTTCGCTACCACCGACGGGTTGCTCATTACTTCTACCCTGACATCTTTGCCAAAGTGATCAAAACTGGTTGATTCCATCTTACTCAGCACGTCTGCAGATTTGTTTTCACTGCGCGGAATATGAATGATTCTGAAGCAGTCAAATTGCTCGATGAGCTTTTTCGCCTGCTCTAGATATATAGGCATGGTGTTCTCCTTGGCATCATAAAGGCCATTGACCTGTGCTGCTACCAAGTATGAATCAACATGGGCCTCTAGCTTTTTAACTCCGAATTTTTGCGCGATGCGCAGGCTAGCCAGCAGGGCTTCATACTCAGCCTCATTGTTGGTGCTCTTGAAGTCCAACCTGATGGCGTAAGTATATTCATGATTCTCTGGATCCACCAGTTTAAGGCCTGCGCCGGACCCTTCGTTGTTTGAAGCTCCGTCAGTGAACAATCTCCAAACATTTTCTTCATCATTGGCTCGCGGAGGGTCTACCTCGCGCTGAGCCTCTTCAACTCTTCCTTCGGGGATTTCTGCAATGAAATCAGCCAAAACTTGCCCCTTTATTGCTGGACGGGGCTTATAGGCGATCGTGTGTTCACCTAATTCCAGGGCCCATTTTGTCAGCCTTCCCGAGAGCGCGGGACGCCGCAAGACTTGCTGGATGTTGTAACCAGTCAGAACTTCAATGGGATGACCATTGAAATATCTATGAAGCTTGCGCGACGCGTGTGTTAGTGACAAAACTAACTTTTCCATGATGGAGTAGCGCGTCTCAGGATCTATCAGCACCCGACTCACATAGTATATTGGCGTTTGGATTCCCTTGCGATCCACCAATAATACTGCGCCGATGGCGCGCTCTCCTGCTGATAGGTATAATGTCAAAGTTTCACCAGGAAGTGGAGCTGTGAGCGCGGGCAGATTTATCAAATATTCTTTTATCTCCCTGAAAGCTTGCTCGGCCTCAGGAATCCATTTGAATTGGCTTTTCTTTAAGCAATTCCTCAATGTGTTGACAAACGGGGTAGATTTGCTTGCATGGTTCGCTAGGAACCTGTTGATTGAAACCAATCTACCATTCAGCTTCTGGACCTCTTTCATGGTGGATGGCGAGGGCATGTCAAGGATGGCCTTCACCTTTTCTGGGTTCACCTTGAAACCATCCTTGGTGACCATTACACCTAGAAATTTTCCCTCTAGTACGCCGAAAGTGCATTTGCTCGGATTGAGCTTCATGTTAACTTCCTTTAGGCGCCCAAGGGTTTCCTCGATGTCTTTGAGCATTTGTTTTTCCTCCCTGCTCTTGATCACCAAATCATCCACATAGACCTCTAGGTTTCTTCCAATTTGCTCGTTGAAAACGGCATCCATAAGTCTTTGGTAGGTGGCGCCCGCATTCTTCAAACCAAAGGGCATTTTTGTGTAACAAAAAACACCCTTGTCGGTTCTGAATGCGGTCTTGTCCTCGTCTTGTGGTGCCATTTGAATCTGGTGATAGCCCTTGTAGGCATCCAGAAAACATTTTAACTTGAATGGCGCCACGGAGTCCACCTTTGCATCGATGTTTGGGAGGGGGTAACAATCTTTTGGGCACGCTTTGTTGAGGTCCTTGAAATCAATGCACATCCTCCACGACCCGTTACTTTTCTTTACCATCACAGGATTGGCTACCCACGTCTGGTATCGTATCGGGCGGATGATGTTTGCGCGCAGTAGATCCTCAACCTGCTCATTCATGGCCCTCGCTTTCTCATCCCCCATGACTCTCTTCTTTTGAGCAATTGGCTCAACAGACTTGAACGTGTTGAGAGAATGTTGTGCTAGGTCTCGCGGAACCCCAGTCATATCAGAGTGTTGCCACGCGAAGACCGACATATATGCTGTGAGCAACCTTTTCATTCTCAACCTCGTGTCGTCTGATATCGTTGCGCCAATTGTGATTTTCTGCTCCGGGAATTTTGGGTTGAGAATCCATTCCTCTGGCGCGTTGTCTGCCATTGGAAGTTTCATTCTCCCTTCCCGCGGAGTACTTGTCACTGCACACAAATGATCGCGGTATACAAAAGTTACACCTGTTGGTGTTGGGAACCCCAACGCGCCGTGCGCTGGCGACGGTATGGCGTTAAATTGGGCAATCGTTCCCCTAACCAAGATCATATTGTGGCAAGAAGTGGTGGGCAAGACCAAGAAGTTGACAACCTCGGCTCGCTTGTGTTTCTCATCCCCCATGGTTAATTCAAATTGTATTTGACCTAGGGGATGAATGATTTCATTTGAAACACCAGAGATTGGTGCATTCACAATTTCAAGCCTTGCTTGGTCTGCCGGATCCAGTTTCCTGAAACATTGCTCATACATGATGTCTGATTCGCTGCCAGTGTCCACCAGGACTTTTGACACTTCATAATGAGCAATGTGTGTAGTGATGACAAGAGGACTGCTGATGGAAGGGCCTCCCCTGATTCTTGGGAAGATGACTTGTTGCTCGCGCCAATCTCCTTGGATTTGCGCGCTTCTCTTTCTTGATATTTGCCCTTGCCTTCCTCCCTCGGCTACACAGATTCTTTTGTACTTTTTGCTGGCTGAGGCTCCTGATTGTTCATTTTCTGATCTTGAGTTTTTTACCAGGTGAGCCAGCTTGCCTGATTTTACATCTTTTTCAATTGCATCCTTCAAGTGGTGGCATGCATCAGTGTTGTGTCCTATGGACTTGCGAAACTCACAGTACTTGCCACTGTCTGATGGTCCCTTGTAGTGTAGTGGCTTGGGGCTTTTGAACTGGACATTCTCAGTGCTTAACACCTGTGAAGGCGTTTTAGTGAGGGGAGTCCATATTCTTGGCAGAGGTCTGTTAGGATCTCTGCCGCCCTCCCTCTTGTCACCGTCCCCGCAATTACGAACATCTTTTTGGGGCTGGGGTGAGCTTGGTTGCGCCTGCTTTTCTGCGGAAGAAAAACTGGTTGGTTGCAACCTGGACCATACAGAGTTCTGTTTGCCCCTCTTTTCTTTGCTGCGCGGTGACTCAGCTTGATGCGCTTTTTCTCTTGCCCTATCTTGGGCAATTTGTTTTTCATTTCTCGCGAAGACTCGCGATGCTTCCATTAGTTTGGCCCAAGTGGTGGGCATGCCATCTCTGCTTACGAGAGCTCGGCGGAGTTGATCACTGCGCGCGCCTTGTATAAAGGCCACGCGCAGGAGTTGCTCAGTTATACCTCCGATTGCCAGAGACTCCTGATTGAAACGTGTTATGTAGTCTTCAATCGTTTCATCATTCCTGCGCACGCAGTGCATGATGTCATCAGGGTCGCGCGTGTGTCTGCGCTGCTGTACAAAGTGGGCTTGGAACTTTTCCAATAGTTCCTCGAACCCATCGATTTGCCCAGTCGGCAAGCTCTCGAACCAGACACGCGCCGCGCCCGTGAGGCAGCAAGCAAACATGTGACACCATGTTGGCATCGTCCAGCTCTCTAGGTTTCCCGTGTTGTAAAAACCTTGCAAGAAATCGTCTGGATCTGTTGTGCCGTCATATTTGCCCAAACCACTTGGCATCTTGGTTTTGTGCTGGATGGGAGCCTTCGCGATGCGCTCAGTGAACTTTGAATGTTTCACCAAGATGGCTGGTCTGTACGGTGTGGTTACGTCCACTTGCCCTCTAACTGGTGGGCTGTACGGTATTTGCAGATCCAGATCGGCTCTGGCTCCAGGCGCCATGTTCACAGGCGCGCGGAGCTGTGAGCCTCCTGCATGAGTATCTCGCGTCTTCCTCATGCTGTGCACTTCTTCATCACTGAACTCAGTGTGTGCAGTGTGAACAGAATGTCCTTCTTCCGGCGCGCGCGCCCTTTTTGTTCCATGAACAGTTTGCTTGTCAAACGCTTGCCTTTGTGTTAAGTCGGCTAGCTTTTTCTGTTTGACCATCTCATTGTACTTGTCCATTAGACGCCGCTGCTCGTTTATGAGCCATTCTTTAGGATCATTTGTTTCATCTTCTGGACCCATTGGTCCTTTTTGTTTCGCGCCGGCAAGATTTTGTAACAAGAGATCGTCTGGAGGAGTTTCAGTCTGGTCATGAGGAGTTGTGATGAAGGGACGGTTACTGGTGGTGCGCGTAGAATCACGCGGCACCCTCAGAAACTGTTGTCCCCCATTAACATCCTCACGTTCAATATCCTCCAGAACTTGATCATCGTTACGAACGCCAGAAACCATGGTGAAAATTTTCTTTTTATAGATTTGATGAGATCTTGTTGCCGTTGTAACAGCGGATGGCGCCAATGAAGAAACGTGGATCGACTCACTGGTAGACGATCTACTTTCCTCGGGTGTGATTATACTTCTTCACCGATGGATCTCTGGGATCTGGGCTCTTCCACCTACAAAACGAACAGCACCGTCAACTTACCCCTCAGAAAGGGACAGAGGGGTCCTCTTTGGGGTAACCCTCCGGTGTGAGAATAAGTATTTGTAGGAGAAGATAATGTTATGAGAGTAAGGAAATCTGGAGAATATTGCTTAATAGCTGAATACTCTGTGATTGGATGTGATTGTGTATGTTACTGGCTGTAACTGTCTGTGATTGAATGTAATTGAATATGATTGAAATGTCTCTCCTTGTGGAGTTGATGCTGTATTTATAGTGCTAGGGTTTCCACTGATTGAGCTCAGCCTTGTTGGCCTCCCCCAATTGATCTGCGCCACGTGTCCTTTGGGACACCTGGTGCTTTCTCATTGGTTATAACCACGTGGTAGCACATGGGTTTTGCTGAGTTATCCACCTTTCATTTGGCAGCTGTCAACATCAGCATATTCTTATTCCTTAAAAAGATACCTTCTGGAAGGTTGTCTGACGTGCACAATCAAGGTTGCCCTAATCCTGATTTGGATAAGGACGAGGTTGATCATGTGCATGTGTGATATGCGCCTATCCTGAGGATGCGCGAAGTCTTTTCTTTATTCTCACGCGCAGATGTTTCATGCGCAAATGTGATATGCACGAGCATGTGATATGCGCCGCGCACGGATGCGCCACGCGCATATGTGATATGCGTGAGCATATGTGATGCCTGAGCATATGTGATGCATGAGCATATTGTGATGCCTGAGCATGTGATGCCTGAGCATATGTGATGCATGAGCATATTGTGATGCCTGAGCATGTGATGCCTGAGCATGTGATGCATGAGCATATGTGATATGCGTGAGCATATGTGATATGCGCCATGCGCATAGGTTTTGGCTTTGTGCCTTCATAATATCTTGATTTCAAGTCTCTTGTCTGTATCTTGTGGGTTGACCCGCCTCGCTCGGTGTTGAGGCAGGTACATACCTCTTCAATTACCAAAAATCATTCCTAACCATGTAAAATCCTAAAATATTGTTCAAAAACATTTTTTGATCACACACATGATTAAGAATCAGAATCATACTTTTTTTGGCCATAAACACGTATTAGAGGGTTTAAACGATGTTTTTACGGTTCAAAAGTTCGGTTTAAAATCCTAACCGAAACCCTAACTTCCATGGTTGGTCTCTTGATGATACATGCATGGTTTTTGATATAGGACCTGTAGCTAGCTTACTTAGAAGCACAAGAACCCGAAAACTTGTATAAGAGAGCGAAAGCGAACGAAAACCGCGAATGTAATGTCGAAATGTTTGATTACGGGCTGTTTAGGATTCAAATGTGATGTGCTTATTGTTAGCTTGTAAAATTTGGCAGGGAAATGAGGGACCATATGGTTGAGTCGCTGTCCAAATTTGGTAATTTTTCGACCATCCGAGAATATTTGGCGAATTTATTACCGAGTTGGGACGTTTATTTGGGAAAAATAATTAAAATTCTTAACAAGTTATGAAATTTTGTGGGTAACTCAAATTTGATATATTATTATCACATATGAAATTTGGGGTAATTTGGAAAACCCTAGGTATGGTTTGTGTATTTGCGTTTATTCGGAATTTCATAGTCGTTTTTTGGCTCGAAAATAATATTTGGCAAGATTTTTAGTTTTTGGAATTACTATAGGATATTTTGGAAAGTTTTTTGGTCAGTTAGGAGTTTTGGTGGATTTTTTGGAAATCATTTGGTATAAACGGATGATTTTCGGGCTAAATATAGCATATAAAATGATTTTTTATAAATTAGTAAATAATTCCAGAAATATTTTTATAAAAATATATATATTTTATTTGATAAGCGTCTAAATTTTCATGATCTAATGACTAACGGATAATTAATTATGTTACTTTAAAGATTAAACAAATTCAATTCTGACGAAAACCAGCAAGTTCGTGATTAACGAACCTGTTGGAATATCATAACATCAAAATTGATCAAGAAGCATATTTTCGGATTAATTATGTAAAAACGAACTTTTTGTGAGAAATCCGGACAATTTGGACCGATTGTGCGCATTTTTCTCCAAATCAAACTGAATAAACGGAAACGAACCTCGTAGCGAATCCAGACCCCTAAATTGTGATATTTCTCTATAACTTAATCATTTTATCAACCAACATGTTTTCCCAAGTTTACATCCCCATAACGTTTTTCTAAACGCATAAACGAACAGCTTGGCCAAGCTGATGAAACGGGGAAACTGAGCCAATTTCGATTTTAAACATTAAACATTAAACAACATCACAATCTAAGCCTATTGACACTTTCTAGGGGTTACAGCCACACGCTGACTAGCTATACAGCCCAGCTTAGTATAAAGATTATAATAATATAAAAATATTAATATCATTATAATATTGACTATAGCGACTAAGTAATAGCAAGGGAAACAAACCCCGAGCCAACCTCGCACTGAGTGCCTACAAAACGAAGTGAGTTTCATGACCCCTCTCTTTGAACTGTTTATGAACTTTTTGGGGTGAAAAGCATATTTATATACGTTATCTATATGAAAACGGTCCAAGATATAAATTATTTGAACATTTACATACAAAAAGTCCCTACAAGCATAATGATTGATTATGTGCGAATGAATGGTGAATAGTATTCTTGAATGACAAATTATGTGTATATGGTACAAATTCCAAAACATAATGAAATTACACATGACAACACGCTTATACAAACACGTTGTGCACTGTTAAACATAACAAGCCGGGTGAATAACATGGTCTGTAACGGCCATAAGGAACAATGTGGTCTTTAATGGCCATGGGGATAACGTGGTCTGTGATGACCATGAGGAAAATGTGGGCAGTGGAGGCCACGAGGATATTGTGGGCGGAAAAAGAGTCACAGTGTTTGGTGATATATGATAAATACTATGTATGTGCATAAATAAATAAATATATATATATATATATATATATATATATATGGGTGTCTATATACATGCTATGTGAATAGGTTTCGAAAATATTAATTATTTGTGTATACACTATGAAATGTTTATAACTCTATATGGAACCGTTGTGGGCGGAAGGAGGGCCACAGTGGTTGATTAAATATGGATAATGGAAACACGCAATATGATTAAACAATCACGATTTTTTTGCAAATTCAAATTTATATTATAAACTTACTTACATGGATATGGATATGTACACACAAATATACGTTTGTACATATATACAAAAGTAAATAAATTTTTATATACGCGCGACATGCAAAATATGACTGTGTAGTACGCAGAACTGATTTCATTAAAACTTATGAAACTCACCAACTATTCGTAGCTAACCTGTTTTTAAACATGCTTTTCAGATAATCAGAAAGGTGGAGTAGATTGCTTATGTGTTACATGTTTGGATTATGATCGATGCTGTGAGCATTTGAGTAGAAGTAAAGTAGTTGAAGAGCTAGTTTTGATTGTATCACTTAGTTTGTAACGATGTTAGAACGAGGGAATATATTGTAAATTAGTTAATAATGTTTCTTTATGAACAATGTATTTGATACTAGTTGTATCTGTTGCATTTCCGTTTTACGCTTCCGCAATGTAGCATGTTGGATTTTCAAACCCGTATTCATTTGCGTATAACCCGACCCGATAACACCTTTAGATCGTTATTATTCATCAAGAAATTAATATTTATAAGTATTAAAGATTACAAGTTCATTTTAGGCCCTTATACTTTATATATTATTCAAACTCTTAAACTTTGTATAAAAGATTTATTAAAATGTTCAAATAACAAACTTCAAGGACCAATATCGTCAAGAACCAAACTTCACCTCCTTGCATCCGGGGCGCCGCGCGGCAGGTCTGCCCTCACTTGGCCGCGTAGCGCTATGGGGTACCTGCACCAGTTCGTTAACTCGATTTCGTTTCTAAACTCGTTTAAGGTATAAAATCTTGTATATTAAACAATATTGAGTGAATTAAGGTCCAAGTAAACATAATATAACTAAAATACACCTCCTAATTCGTTTTCCCCTGATCAAGATCATATCTTTTAGTATATTTCATTGATTCTTTCCTAAAAACGTATTTACTTGCTTAAACGGGCCAAAAAGGCCATAATTTGTTCGGTTTATGTTTTCCTATATAAACACATCATAATTCCCTACTGTAAAATTTATTCTAACCCTAATCCACCTCCTCCAGCCGTCACTAGCCTCTTCCATCTCATAAACCCTTCGGTTTTTGCATATTCATTGAAGATACAAGACTTGTTCGTTGACTTTGCTTGCTTTAGGACCTTTGACTTCTGTTTCTCGTCAATCCTTTCACTTTCCGGGTAAGTTGTAATGTAAAATAGTTTATACATATTCCCTAGTCAATAACCTTCAATCAATTTCTGAGATTGAAGGGTATTGACTGGTCAATTGCTTTAAAACCCGTTAAAGGGCAAAACAGTCAACAAGTTTGACTTTGCGTTTTCTCATGCTTCTAGTCGGATTCAACGTTCGGTCCAGAAGACTTTTATTCTTGAAACGTGATTTTAAGGCTACTGCCCAAAACCCGACTTCTGACTAGCTGTTAGGATTTTGGTCAGTACCAGCTCGCTTAAGCGTTTAATTCAACATAACTAGAGTTCTACTCATCCATTTGGATTGATTCTAGCGGAATTAAGTTCATTTTTATTTATAGTTTCATATCACAAAGTTTCAGGTTTTGATCAGTTATCTCGTTTGACGCGTATTGGACGACTCGTTTATCCGTTGACTCGTTTATTCTTAGTGTGTCACACCCCATCCTAAGGCGGAAATGCCAGGGCGTGAGCATGATTGCTCATAGCTCGAGGTAACTATCATACAATAATGGCAAAAATATCTAATAATTTATTTAATAAACTCCAATCACAATATCCATAAATAGGCAAATAATCCATAACAATATCTCATAACAAAAATAGAAATGACCCAAATAACTTAAATTAAATTGTTTTTAATAATAAAGCCTATGGTCATATCTAGCAATCCAATACTCCAAGTCTTCAGTTTAAATGATAACCTGCATATACGTAGAAAATACAATAGTTTTGTCAAAAAAATATGTTGAGTGAGCAAGTCCTTAATTTTGCAACAATATATAATATGAAAAGTTAGCAAAACGTAAATAAAGTGGTAAAATAACCAAACCAATGAGCAAGTAAGTGTCAAGTAAACCATTGCCAAGCGAATCGGGCGCCGGTTAAAACTAGACGGTCGTATGATCATACTATAATGAGAATATGGTGGACCTCTCCGAATGCGCAAATTAAACAAGTAATCAAATAGCATTTATGTCTAGCAATTCACACACAATATAACGTTTGCTAATGATTGGGATATGTATAATATGAAATACTATAAGTACGTATACGCCCCCAAAACATTTCAAAATATGTGAAAACGGGGGGAATGACAAAAATCACCTTAAAATAAGCGAGTTAATAATAATTACGAAAAAAGATTAACGAGTATTCCGATTAACGCGCCGAACAAAGATAATCAACAGAACCTGAAACTTAGCATTATGAATACATAAGTAAAAACGAATCTAATTCCGCTAGAATCAATCCAAACGGATGTGTATAACTCGAGTTATGTCGATTTTAATGTTTAAACGAGTCGAGTCTGACCAGAATCCGAACTTCGAGTCGGGAGTCGGGTTTTGGTCAGAACCCTTAAAATTTTATTTCGAGAAGAAAAGTCTTCTATACCAAATGTTGAATCCAACCAGAAGTGTGAGAAAACGAGAAGTCAAGCAGATTGACTATTTTACCCTTTTTTGGTTTTTAAAGCAATTGACCAGCCAATACCCTTCAATCTCAGAAACTGATCGAAGGTTATCGACTAGTGAATTTTTATGAACGAAAACTCAATTTACATCTTATCCGGAAAGTGCACGAATGATGAGATATAACAAGTCAAAGGTCCTAACTGTTGCGAAGTCAACCGAATAATATCGAATCTTCAACGAAACACCCAAAACCGAAGAGGATTGAGAGAGACATAGAGGATGACGACTGAGATATGTTAGCTAGGGTTTAGGTAAAGTTTTGTGGCAGTGGTTTATGACTTGTTTATATAAGAAAAGCTAAAACGAACTAATTATAGCCTTTTGGCCCGTTTAAGTAACTAAATATGATTTCAATGACCAAATCACTGAATATAATCAAAATATTTGATCTTGGTGATTAAGAAACGATTTAATATATGTATCTCAGTTATATGGAGATGTCTTGGCCCTTAATTCTTGCTAATATGCCGAAAATACACGATTTTATGCCTTAAACGAGTGTAGGAAACAAGATATTACGAGCTGACTGACCTGTTACCCCAAGACGCTGCGCGGCCAGCCAGAAGGCCGCCGTCGTGCGGCGCTCCGGCCACCGGAGCTGGGCAGATTTTCAAAGTTGTCACAAATGGCCCTTAAAGTTTTATTTTTTTGTCACTTTATGAACTAATTAAGTTATAATCAAGAAATAAATATTAAGTAAAACATGGAGGATCAAATGTGAGTTTAAGGAACTTTATAACTTATAATTGCAAAGTTTTATTAAAGGTTAGGATCCGAAATAGGTTCGTACAATGATAAAATGAAATAAACGGATACGATAAAAAACCCGAAATGTTACAGAGTGGAGCACCAACAGATCCGAACGTAATAGCAGGTACATTCACAATGTTTTACTAGTACGCTTCAATTTATATAACACGTGTATCAATAGAAGTTCATTTTATTAACTTCCTACCCTTTGAAAATATATTGATTAGTAAATTAATAAACCCTTATGACATAAGACTCTCCAACGGTAAACCTATAACCCGATTAATCAAATAAACCGAAATTATTCTTTCATCCTAAACAACTAGCCATTCCTTATTAACCCACTCCCGGTAAAGTTAAGAAGTTCTGGTGTAATTAGCATGGACTAATTATTTGAGATCAGAAATGGAAATCGTATATAAAGACAAGACTGTCAGAATACCTCTTCCAAATAACGAAATGATCGAAATACAAGAAGAAGGCCCCATAACCGTAAATGCCTTTCATATCATATCTTAAATTAGATATTAAAACAGTTACATCAAGGAGTTCATGTCAACCCCAACGGGATGAAAACTCTTTTAGGATTACTTAAACCTTGTCCTCCTAATTCAAAATGGAATGAGATTATTAATGGAAGTGAAACAAAGTAATGGCACATGCCCCCCATTGACTAAACACGGATGAGAAGAACTATACTATCCGTAACCGGAAATATGGAACGATTGCTTTTATATCCATGATCTAGGGGCATTACTTGTATACTACTAACGGTACAAGTTACATAAATCGCAAAAACCTATGAGTTATGAGTAATCAAAACAAGTAAGATAAGAGGAAATGGAAATTGGATGAAATTGTTAAACAATCATGACTGTGAAAATCGACGAAATATCTTATTACAAGAACCGAAACTTAAACTTCAAGCTTTTGATAGCCTCAATGACAAGGTGATGGACGAAGAAAAGTCAGTCCAAATGTTTTGTTAAACCGAGTATTAGTGCAAGATGTAAAGATGTAAGGGAAATTATGGATAAACTGGTATGAGAAAAATTATAATCACATAGGTTGTAAAGGTGTACTCTATATTAAGTTAAGGCGGAATATCTAAAACCCTCGGGAACGTTACAACAATTATGGACCTCTCAATACATATTCCTAAAACATCCCGAGAAAGCAATGAAATTTGTATAATAGTTCAATAACTGACCCAATCCGCATACTTCCTAAAGATCTACATCAACTGCACACCTGAAAAACACACCTTAATCATATCCCGACATAGGGATCTCATTTTAGTTATTTCAGATCAAGAAAACCACATCACATATTATTCTTGGTGGGTTGTGTATGAGACTTTAGATCCCCTAATCGACCTGAACACGGTCTGTAGTCCTCTAACCATCGATCAAACCAGATAAACAATTCAACATTTGAGTAAAGTGGGAACGATACCTTCTACCAATTTAATCCTCGTATACTAACAGTTATCATAACATTATATAAGTGGTTATACCTTGTGTTATACGAGAAAGAATGTAAATCTCCACTTATTTAAATTGAAAATTGGCGACCCCCAAAATACAAAATCCTAATCGATTTTGGAAACCATAGATAAAGCTCGTAATATTAAAAACCAAATTGAAAGCCGCTTGAGGCTAACAAGAGGACTTTACCGATATATGTGAGAGGATGATGATTCTTGAAAGGTGTTAGTTGAGTTAATGAAACCAACGAGTTAACTTTAAAATACATGGAACTGTACAAAATCTCCTCGAAAGTTAACCCTATAACATATTAAACAAAATTATCTCATTTCCGATATTTTATATATATCGAATCAGAACAAGTGCCTTACTGACAGGGCGGATGTGGTACCACCTGAAAACTTGTATATAGCTAAACTCTATAAAGGGACCCTTGAAAACGTTGTACGGGGAAACTCAAACAGTTGCGACACAATAAAATTTTCCTAAATAAAGTTCGGTGGAATCCATAATGGGGAATCAAACACGTCCGGGGACAAAAAGAACAAATTTCGAAACCAAAACTTATGTCTTTTCCCTAAAGGGACGTAATTAGCATATCGAATTTCAGGAATGAAATTTCTTAACTGGGGGAGAATGTGACATTCGTGACAAAATCGAGTATACCTTAGTACTCGTTTATCGAATAAGCGGCTTATTACGTAATGAATGAACTATTAATCGAACGGGTCTTGTTATGACCCCGATATCCCGGGGGTATCTATAAGTGATATATGTCTATTATAAGCCAACATATTAATATTAATACCTTAGTATGATACAAACTAGTTAAACGAAAGCATGCTCGTTTAACTACCCGCTATGGATTTAAACATGAAAGTTAGTTCCGAAACAAGCATTGTATCATCCGTTAAGCTGAAAAGGATTTACCAAACACTTATTGGGAATGTTTTAAGCGATTCGTAAAAATATTTTCGATTTTTACAAACAAACAGTATATTTTTCTAAATTTGCAAGAAATTGGCCGAAAAGCACTCGTTTTCGCGCTGTTTGTCGTACCCGGTAAATTTTTCGTGCCAAAAACCAAACCCGAATTAAATTTGGTCTTGGTCTTTCACGTCGGACATGCATAACGAGGCATGTGGACAAAAAAAAGGCCTAAGGGAGGCCTTTAACTCCCGTAGGCAACTAAGGGAAAACCCACCCCTTAAGTCTTCTTTTTTGTATAAAATATATATAGGATATTTTGCATCCTTTGTTCACAAATTCTGGAAATTCACCCTGCTCTTCATCACCACTTCAAGAAAAACATGGTAATCAAGCCTAAATCAATCATTTTAACCTTGTTTAATCTTGTTTGATTATATATAAACATAGTTTGATTACCAAAAATCATTCCTAACCATGTAAAAATCCTAAAATTTGTACAAAAACATTTTTTGATCATACACATGGAAGAATCATAATCATACTTTTTTTGTCCATAAACACAGATTAGAGGGTTTAAACGATATTTTTACGGTTCAAAAGTTTGGTTTAAAATCCTAATCGAAACCCTAACTTCCATGGCTGGTCTCTTGATGATACATGCATGGTTTGTGATATAGGACCTGTAGCTAGCTTAGTTAGAAGCACAAAAACCCAAAAACTTATATAAGAGAGCGAAAATGAACGAAAATCACAAAGGTAATGCCGAAATGTTCGATTACGGGCTGTTTAGGATTCGATTGTGATGTGCATGTTGTTAGTTTGTAAAATTTTTCAGGGACATGAGGGACCATATGGTTAAGTCCCTGTCCAAATTTGGTAATTTTTCTACCATCCGAGAATATTTGGCGAATTTATTACCGAGTTAGGACGTTTATTTGGGTAAAATAGTTAAAATGCTTGAAAAGTTATGAAATTTTGTGGGGAACTCATATTTGATATATTATAATCACATATGAAATTTCGGGTGATTCGGAAAATCCTAGGTATGATTTGTGCATTTGTGTTTATTCGGATTTGCATAGTCGTTTTTTGCTCGAAAATGATATTTGGCAAGATTTTTAGCTTCCGAAATTGCTATAGGTTATTTTGGAAAGTTTTTTGGTCACATAGGAATTTTGGCGGATTTTTCAGAAATCATTTGGTATAAACGGATGATTTTCGGGCTAAATATAGCATATAAAATAATTTTTATAAATTAGTAAATAATTCCAGAAATATTTTAATAAAAATCTACATATTTTATTTGATAAGTGAATAAATTTCCATGATCTAATTACTAACGGATAATTAATTATGCTACTTTAAATATTAAACAAATTCAATTCTGATCAAAACCGGCAAGTTCATGATTAACAAACCTGTTGGAATATCATAACATCAAAAATGATCAAGAAGCATATTTTCGGATTCATTTTGTAAAAACGAACTTTTTGTGAGAAATCCGGACAATTTGGACCGATTTTGCGCATTTTTCTTTAAATCAAATTGAATAAACGGAAACAAGCCTCGAGCGAATCCAGACCCCTAAATTGTGATATTTCTTTATAACTTAATCATTTTATCAACAAACACGTTTTCCCAAGTTTACATCCCCATAACATTTTTCTAAACGCATAAACGAACAGCTTGGCCAAGCTGGTGAAACGGGGAAAGTAAGCCAAGTTCGATTTTAAACATTAGGCATTAAACAACATCACAATCTAAGCCTATTGACACTTTCTGGGGGTTACAGCCACACCCAGACTAGCTATATAGCCCAGCTTAGTATAAAGATTATAATAATATTAAAATATTAATATTATTATAATATTGACAATATGGACTAAGTAATAGCAAGGGAAACGAACCCCGAGCTGACCTCGCACTGAGTGCCTACAAAACGGAGTGAGTTTCATGACCCCTCTCTTTGAACTGTTTACGAACTTTTTGTGGTGAAAATCATATTTATATACGTTATCTATCTAAAAATGGTCCAAGATATAAATTATTTAAACGTTTACATACAAAAGTCCCTACAAGCATATTGATTGATTACATGCGAATGAATGGTGAATAGTATTCTTGAATGAAAAATTAAGTTTATATGGTACGAATACCAAAACATAACGAAATTACACATGACAGCACGTTTATACAAACACGTTGTGCACTGTTAAACATAACAAGCTGGGTGAATAACGTGGTCTGTAACGGCCATGGGTGAAGAATGTGGTCTGTAACGGTTTTCACACCCCAACCTACGGCGGGGCATGACATAATTGTATCATAGCTCAGAAGACACACAAGTAAATACACGTGTCAATATCTAAATTATTCATTTCATATTATTCAAGTACGCAAATACACAAACATTGTCTTCATAGAAATTAACATAACAATTAAATAAAAATAAATAAATAGTCTTTAATTCATCATGCATCCTAAGGTCCAACTACTCTTAAATCCCTTGATTCTTCTTCCAATATAGCTACCTGCGCCATGCGGAAAAATACATAGCTTGTCAACATAAAGTTGGGCAAGTAATCACGGTTTTTGAATACATATAATATAAAAATGACAATTCCTTGCGATATTATGAAATACTACAACTAGCATGACAACAATATAACAATAATATAAAAGGTGTCTTTTCACTCGAATCCCATGGATAGCGAGCTACTTCGACGGCGTATGATCATACTAATGAGGATGAAGATGAGGATGAGGATAAGGATGAGATACCAACCACCAAAACATAAATTAAACACATAGTCGCATTTGCACGTATAACTAATTGAGCAACATCATATAACGCAAATAGTGAAATTGTAGTGAAAAATTGATTAACGCATAACGCCCCCAAAATATAAAGCGGTAAAAAGGGGGATGTGAGTTACTTACCTTATGCATGGATTATATGGGATGAGATAATAATAAATAGTGAGAAAGAACACGTTCAAGCCTTCGAGATACGTCAATAAAGATGCCCTAATTGTTAGCGATAGTATAATTAATAAATGAGGAAAAGAATTAATAAGACATAACGATTTGAGTTTGATGGGATATTATTAATTTCAATGTCATTATTTTGATTTAATCGGTTTGAAAGATTTTGCGTCTTTTACGGTTTTTAAAACATTATATTATATTATATTATATTATATTATATTATATTATATTATATTATATTATATTATATTATATATATTATTATATTATATTATATTATATTATATTATATTATATTATATTATATTATATTATATTATATTATATTTAGTGTTAATATTATTATTTGATAAGTAATATAAGTGCTATATTTATCCATGCTCATATTTTTCAAGTAAATAGATTTTAAATAATTAATAACCGATAGTAAGTATTAATAAGCATCATGTTTAAATGAAACATTAATTTAAAAACAAACTCATATCTATCTATCTACCTATCTATCTATATATATATATATATATAAACATGGGAGAATTTATTGGGACCCTTGAACTGGATCGGTTTAGTACTATAAATAGTGAATGAATAAATAAATAAATAAAATATATTTGTTTCATAGCATTATATGTATATATATGTAAGAATATTATATAATATATTTATGTTTAAGTGTATATATGTATACATACTTATGACGCAAAGCCATGACCAAATTAACACTTTCGAGGTTCGGTTTCGTTAAAACCAAGTTCATTTAATATTATATTATAATTATAATAAAAGAAAAACCAAGATTTAAACAAAATAAAAAAATAAATATGAAAAACCGGGTCCAGGGGGTTCAAACCCGCGCCTGGACCGGTTCACATGACTTAGCCAAGCATGCACCACCCATCAGGCTGGTGCTTTACATTGTGAATAACGTTGAATCGAATTATACTTAAGCATATACCCAAACAGTTCATATTCAAGTTCACAAACCCTATATTCCAATTCCGATTAATTGATCAATGATTGTTAAAATTGATATAGGGTTTTTGTTTATGCATTAAAAACGATCGTAAAGCATATACTAATTAACGATTATAGCTGCGGATTGAAGGTAAAAAAGCAAAAACGGGTTGCGGCTTCTCTTAGGATCAAACAGGTTCTTGGCGGCTTCGTATATGGCAATTGAGTTAGGGTTTATGATCGCGAGATTGAGGGGAATGTGTGTGCACAATTAATAGAATTTTTATTGTGTTTATATAGTATTTTAGTTACCTAGGTCAGCCGCGGTTTAATCTAACGAATTACTCGCTATTTTGATTTGTTTTTCCCAATTTAGAGTGTCGGTGAGGTGCGATTTGGGTTAGCAAAAGATTTGGTGATATCAATTTTTGATTATGTCCAAGAATTGAGGATCAAGCAATGGAGGGGGGTATACACCGTCGGCGTGAAGAAGGAAGGAAGAAAGAAAGTTTGAATACTTTTTTGCAATATGGTCCTTGAGTTTTGGTCGAAGGTGCAGACAAGATCAATTGTTTAGTTGACGGTTGTTTTTGCCATTCTTTGATAGTTTAATAATAAATATATAAAGGAAATAATTAAAAAAAAAAGATATCTTTTATTAATAACTCACCCGAACACGAACCGGGTCGGGTACAAAACATGAAACGGAAAAACCGAAATGTTAAAGCATTCCCTACTTTTGGAAATTTCGTCCCGATATTAGATATTAAGCCATAACGAAGAGGTGTGGGTACTTGGCTTCCATTTGGTCTTCCCATTCCCAAGTGAACTCGGGATCACGCTTGGATTCCCAAAGAACTTTGACAAGCGGAATGCGGCTACGCTTTGTTTCTTTGTCCATACGATCCATGATTTCAACGGGTTTCTCGATTGCGCGCATAGATTCATCAACTTGTACTTCGTCGAGGGGTATGTGGTGGTTCGCCTCGGCCAAGCACTTCTTGAGATTGGAAATGTGAAAAGTCGGATGAACATTGGAAAGCTCTTCGTGGAGATCGAGACGATAAGTAACTCGACCAACTCTTTCAACGATTTCAAAAGGGCCAACAAAATGAGGAGATAGCTTATTTATTTTACCAAAAAGAACTACTCCCTTCCAAGGAGATGCTTGAGGAGAACTCGATCACCAACATTAAACTCGAGAGGTTTACGGCACTTATCGGCGTAGCTCTTTTGACGGCTACGAGCGGCAAGAAGATTTTGACGAATAAGAGCAATCCGGTCGAAATTTTCTTGAAAAATCTTGGGACCGGTGATTTGCAATTCACCAATCTCGTTCCAACAAATCGGGGAACGACATTTTCGACCATAGAGAGCTTCAAAGGGTGACATGCCAAGGTGTGGAAACTATTATTGTAGGAAAACTCTACGAGTGGTAAGTGAGCATTCCAATTTCCACCAAAGTCTAGCACACAAGAACGGAGCATGTCGTCGAGTGTTTGAATCGTTCGCTCGGATTAACCATCGGTTTGTGGGTGATAAGCGGTGCTTAGATCAATACGGGTACCCAAGGCGGTTTGCAAAGAATTCCAAAAATGAGAGGTAAACGGACCATCACGATCGAAGATAATGGTTAACGGTGTTCCATGGAGACAAATGATACTCTTGACATAGAGTTGTGCTATTTGTCTCATGGAGAACTTTTCTCGAATGGGTATAAAATGAGCCAACTTGGTCAACCGATCAATAATTACCCAAATACTATCATTGCGGCTTTCAGTAGTGGGGAGTTTGGTGACAAAATCCATAGCTATGTCCTCCCATTTCCAAACGGGGATCAGCGGTTGCGCGAGCAAACCAAACGGCTTTTGATGCTCGGCTTTGACCTTAGAACAAGTGAGGCATTTAGATACATATACCGCGATATGTTTCTTCATTCCCGGCCACCAAAACATGGAACGAAGATCGGCATACATTTTATCCGCACCGGGATGAATCGAGTATCGTGACTTATGAGCTTCATCAAGGATGAACGTGCGAATACCGTCACAATCGGGAACCCAAAAACGGTTCAAATAATAAAGCAAACCGTTGCGCTTGGTTTCAAGTTGGAGTTCGACGCCACACGACATCTCGTTGTATAAACTTCCTTCGGTAATGGAGACGTGTTGAGCGTCAAAGATGCGATATTGAGGGTGGCTTGCATGGTAACACAATTGAGCAAGACGGATTTAATGTGACCCTTACGACTAAGAGTATCGGCCACGACATTTGCTTTCTCGGGGTGGTAGCGAATCTCGCAATCGTAATCGCTTAACAACTCGGCCCACCGTCTTTGTCTCATGTTGAGATCCTTTTGGTCAAATATGTGTTCCAAACTTTTATGATCGGTGAAGACCACACATTTCGTGCCATAGAGATAGTGTCTTCAAATTTTCAAGAAAAACACGACCGCACCAAGTTCGAGATCATGCGTCGTGTAATTTTTCTCGTACTTGAGTTGACGCGAAGCATAAGCAATGACCTTGTCTCGTTGCATAAGAACACATCCGAGACCTTGGATGGAAGCGTCGCAAAACACAACAAAATCATCGTTGTCCTCGGGAAGAGAAAGGATAGGAGCATCGCAAAGCATGTCCTTTAGGGTTTGAAACGCTTTTTCTTGTTCAGGACACCATTCATAAACCTTCCCTTTGTGGGTTAGTGCGGTAAGGGGTGAAGCAATCTTCGAAAAGTTACAGATGAAGCGACGGTAATATCTCGCCAAACCAAGAAATGAGCGAACCTCCGTTGGAGAGACGGGGTTTTCTAATTTTTAACGGCCTCGATTTTAGCGGGGTCAACGTGAATTCCCTTGTCGTTGACGATGTGGCCCAAGAATTGAACTTGCTTTAGCCAAAATTCGCATTTGGAGAATTTAGCATAAAGTTATTCTTTTCACAATAAATCAAGAATGGCGTGCAAATGATCTTTGTGTTCGTCCTCGAATTTAGAATATATCAAGATGTCGTCGATGAAAACAATCACAAACTTGTCGAGGTAGGGTTTACAAACACGATTCATAAGATCCATAAACACGACGGGAGCATTAGTCAACCCAAAAGGCATAACTTGGAATTCAAAGTGCCCATAACGAGTACGGAAGGCGGTCTTGGGTATGTCATCCTTGTGGACACGAAGTTGGTGATAACCCGAACGGAGATCAATCTTGGAGAAACAAGCGGATCCTTGGAGTTGATCGAATAAATCATCGATGAGCGGAAGGGGATAACGGTTCTTGATAGTAAGCTTGTTGAGCTCACGGTAATCGATACACATACGAAGAGTACCATCCTTCTTCTTGACAAACAAAACGGGTACGCTCCATGGAGACAAACTCGGGCGAATGAAACCTTGTCCGTGAGTTCTTGGATTTGGTTGAAGAGTTCTTGCATCTCGGAGGGTGCAAGACGGTAAGGTGCTTTGGCTACGGGGTTTGCTCCAGGTATGAGGTCAATACGGAACTCCACTTGATGTATGGGAGGGATTCTGGAAACGTCTTCGGGAAAGACTTCGGGGAAATCGCGAACAATCGGGATGTCGAAAAGTTGCTTTTCTTCATGGGCCTTTGTGGTGACATGGGCTAAGAAAGCGACATACTTCTTGCGCAAATAACGTTGGGCTTCAAGGCACGGCATGAGGTTTAGCTTTGAGAATGGTCTTTCTACGGCGACGTTTAGAATCACGCCACCTTCGATAGGGATACGAATAATCTTCTCGAAACATAGAATTTCGGCAGTGTGAAGAGAGAGCCAATCCATACCAATGATGACGTCGAAGCTACCCATTTGCATCGGAATGAGATCAGTGGAGAACTTTTGCCCATTAAGGGTGAGCATGCAATTACGGACAACGGAGTCAATAACGATTGAACTACCATCAGCTATCTCTACCGTGAATGGCTTAGACAATTTACTACGGGGCACATCAAGTATGTACTCAAAACCAAAGGAAATGAAACTCCTTTCCACTCCCGAATCAAATAATATCGATGCATGATTCTTGTTAACTAGAAACGTACCGTTCACCACATCGTTCGAGTTTCTGGCTTGACGAGCATTGACGGTGAAAGCTCGCCCTTGAGTTCCTTGAGGTTCTTGGGTTTGAGAAGTTGAAGCTTGAGAGGTTGGAGCTTGGTAGGCTTGCATGAGTATGGGTTGAGCTTGAGGATTTGGAGGAGGCATGAGTTGGGGTAATTGAGGTTGGTAAGTTTGAACTTAGTAAGCTTGGGAGGTGTAGTAGGATTGTGGGGCAACAAAGGCTTAATGGGCTTAAGCCAGTCGAGGACACGCGTTGCGGAGGTGGTTTGGATCACCGCAGTTATAGTAAGCCCTAATGGTTTTAGTGATTGGAGCACGAGGGATGGCTTGGTTGGGTTGGTTTGACGGTGCGAACCGCAGTGGAGCGGCTTCCACATGGGGTGCTTCTCAGCAATATTGTGTGAGGTGGCCGAATCGGTGGCAATTGGTGCACACTCGTTAAGTGGATTGGGACGGATGGTGATGTAGGCAAATATTGCAATATGGGTGTGGGCCGGTGTATGGTTTCTTGGTTGGAGGGGCTTGTTGGGCTTGTGGTTGGGCTATAACAAAATTTTTTGAATTGGGCTTTCGTTTGTTATTGCGGTAATGAGAGGAGTTGTGGTTGTGGTTGTGTTTGGAGGATTCGGGCTTTGAGGGTGTGGGCTTGGACTCTTTAACGGGCTCAGATGCGGGCTCATCATTAGGCTTCTTGGACCTTTTTCGCGTCAAGGTCCCGGCCTTAACGTGGTTTTTCAGTGAAGGTACCGGCTAGGGTGATGGCATCACGGAGTTCCTTCGGGTCACAACCAAGGACGGAATCTTGGATTTGCATTGGAAAACCCGTGATGTACTTATCAATCGCACGCTCGAAAGGAGTAACCATATGCGGGATAAGGACGCTCAATTCGTGGAATCGGTTGTTGTAAGCGGTATTATCACCTCCCTCTTGCTTCAAATTCCAGAATTCTTCTTCCAACTTCCGGAGTTCATATTTCGGGCAGAATTGGTCTAACATGAGCTTCTTGAGGTCATCCCATGGCAAGGCCATGGCAACCTCAGCCTCAAGGTCTCTCTTTTTGCTATTCCACCAAGTAAGAGCACTAGATCTGAAGACACTTGATGCATACGTGATCTTCTTGTCATCCGGACATGCACAGTGGAGGAACACGCTCTCCATGTGCTCGAACCATTGAAGAAGGGTTGTAGCACCCTTAGTTCCAAAGTAATCGGTCAGGTTAGCATTGGCGAATTGCTTGATAGTGAAAACATTAGGGTTTGTGGGAACAGTTGCGGCATTCCCGGCTTGGAGTTGAGAGATGACCATAGGGAGGGCTTCCACGATTCCTTTCGTAATGCGAGATGACATGCGACAGCCAGAGTTGCTAGCGCGGCGGGTACGGTTGATGAGACGGGAAGACATACTACAAGAATCAAATGTGTAAAATTTATGAGACTTGGATGAATGTTGTAAATGTATGAGTTTGTATAAGTTGATACTTGTAAATTCTATTAACAATTTGAGGTTGAGTTTGTGTAATCGATACTTGTGAATTCTATTTAACAATTTGCGGTTGAGTTTGTGGTTGAGGTTGAGAATAAAGTTATTTATGAGACGTGATTTTATAATTGTTGACGTAATGAGGAATGATAAATAAAAAAATACATAAATAAATAGTCATAACATAACTTAAAATTGAAACGTGAGGTTTTATTTGTTGGTTAGGATTTCATGAATCACCATGGTTGCTTCCAACGAAATGAAAATATCGAAAACCAAATAAAATTTATTAAAATTGAGTTGTGAGGGTGTTGAAATAGATGGTTAAAGTACTTCGGGAATCACCCCGTATTTGTGTACTTCACCCAACTATTCAACTAAAACACAATACGGCAAACTGAGTTTAGCCACATATCACCGTGAATTCAGTTATAAATTAAGGATGCGATCGTCACATGACCACGATTGATACAATGAGGGTAGTAGATTCGTGAACGTTTGGTGTGATACGCTTTGGCCTAACAAGTTTCACACTCACACCTCACCCTCCAGAAAGGCAACCAGGTCTCACGGTTGATTGAGATGTATGCGCATTGCACTTCCTTAGGCTCGCAAGCCTTGGTGTCAAAGGATCGGTGTACAGGTGTGTCCCCCTTACAGTTACTACGTATCCGTTACACGAATCATCCTCAAGGAGAGGGGAGGTAAAAGATGGGAATTCTTAAGGAATTTCCCGATTTAAAAATCGTCCTAAAACTTTGAAAAATGATTTTGAGGCATAGCCTCGGAATAAGTATGTGCTTTCGTGTACCATTGTATATGATAAACAATTTAAATAAATTAAGCTATTTACAAAAAACTAAACAAATAGGGTGCACGTATAGGAACACGTATAGGGACCCTAAACATGCTACTAGGTCATTACATCTAACCACCTATCTTATAGCTTTCGGCTCTGATACCAATCTGTCACACCCCAACCTATGGCGGAATATGTTGGGGCGCGACATAATTGTATCATAGCTCAAAAGACACTCAAGTAAAAACACGTGTCAATATCTAAATTATTCATTTCATATTATTCAAGTATGCAAATGCACGAACATTGTCTTCATAGAAGTTAACATAACAATTAAATAAAAAGAATTAAATAGTCTTTAATTCATCATGCATCATAAGGTCCAACTACTCGTAAATCCCTTGATTCTTCTTCCAATATAGCTACCTGCGCCATGCGGGAAAATACATAGCTTGTCAACATAAAGTTGGGCAAGTAATCACGGTTTTTGAATACATATAATATAAAAATGACAATTCCTTACGATATTATGAAATACTACAACTAGCATGACAACAATTTAACAATAATAACTTTTCACTCAAATCCTATGGATAGCGAGCTACTCCGACGGCGTATGATCATACTAATGAGGATGAGGATGAGGATGAGATACCAACCACCAAAACATAAATTAAACAAATAGTCGCATTTGCACGTATAACTAATTGAGCAACATCATATAACGCAAATAGTGAAATTGTAGTGAAAAATTGATTAACGCATAACGTCCCCAAAATATAAAGCGGTAAAAAGGGGGATGTGAGTTACTTACCTTATGCGTGGATTATATGGGATGAGATAATAATAAATAGTGAGAAAGAACACGTTCAAGCCTTCGAGATACGTCAAAAAAGATGCCCTAATTGTTAGCGATAGTATAATTAATAAATGAGGAAAAGAATTAATAAGACATAACGGTTTGATTTTGATGGGATACTATTAATTTCAATGTCATTATTTTGATTTAATCGGTTTGAAAGATTTTGCGTCTTTTAGGATTTTTAAAACATTATATTTATTATTGTTAGTATTTATTATATTATATTATATTATATTATATTATATTATATTATATTATATTATATTATATTATATTATATTATATTATATTATATTATATTATATTATATTATATTATATTATATTATTATTAGTGTTAATATTATTATTTGGTAACTAATATAAGTGCTATATTTTATCCATGCTCATATTTTTCAAGTAAATAGATTTTAAATAAATAATAACTGATAGTAAGTATTAATAAGCATCTTGTTTAAATGAAACATTAATTTAAAAACAAACTCATATCTATCTATCTATGTATATATATATAAACATGGGAGAATTTATTCGGACCCTTGAACTAGATCGGTTTAGTACTATAAATAGTGAATGAATAAATAAATAAATATGAATAAATAAATAAATAAAATATATTTGTTTCATAGCATATGTATATATATATATAAATATTATATAGTATATATGTGTTTAAGTGTATATATGTATACATACTTATAACGCAAAGCCATGACCAAATTAACACTTTTGAGGTTCGGTTTCATTAAAAAAAAGTTTATTTAATATTATATTATGATTATAATAAAAGAAAAACCAAGATTTAAATAAAATAAAAAAATAAATATGAAAAACAGGGTCCAGGGGGTTCGAACCCGCGCCTGGACCAGTTCACATGACTTAGCCTAGCATGCACCAGCCATCAGGCTGGTGCTTTACATTGTGAATAACGTTGAATCAAATTATACTTAAGCATATACCCAAACAGTTCATATTCAAGTTCACAAACCCTATATTCCAATTTCGATTAATTGATCAATGATTGTTAAAATTGATATAGGAGTTTTGTTTCTGCATTAAAAACGATCGTAAAGCATATACTAATTACCGATTATAGCTGCAGATTGAAGGTTAAAAAGCAAAAACGGGTTGCGGCTTCTCCTAGGATCAAACAGGTTCTTGGCGGCTTCGTATATGGCAATTGAGTTAGGGTTTATGATCGCGAGATTGAAGGGAATGTGTGTGCACAATTAATTGAATTTTTATTGTGTTTATATAGTATTTTAGTTACCTAGGTCAACCGCGGTTTAATCTAACGAATTACTCGCTGTTTTGAATTATTTTTCCCAATTTAGAGTGTCGGTGAGGTGCGATTTGGGTTAGCAAAAGATTTGGTGATATCAATTTTTGAATATGTCCAAGAATTGAGGATCAAGCAATGGAGGGGGGTATACACCGTCGGCGTAAAGAAGGAAGGAAGAAAGAAAGTTTGAATACTTTTTTTGCAATATGGTCCTTGAGTTTTGGTCGAAGGTGCAGACAAGATCAATTGTTTAGTTGAGGGTTGTTTTTGCCATTCTTTGATAGTTTAATAATAAATATATAAAGGAAATAATTTAATAAAAGAAATCTTTTATTAATAACTCACCCGAACACGAACCGGGTCGGGTACAAAACATGAAACGGAAAAACCAAAATGTTACAACGGCCATGGGGAACAACGTGGTCTGTAAACAGCCATGGGGAATAACGTGTTCTTTAACGGCATGGGGATAACGTGGTCTGTGATGACCATGAGGATAACGTGGGCAGTGGAGGCTACGAGGATATTGTGGGCGGAAGGATAGCCACAGTGTTTGGTGATATATGATAACTACTATGTATGTGCATATATATATATATATATATATATATATATATATATATATATATATATATATATATATATATGTGTGTGTGTGTGTGTGTGTGTGTGTGTGTGTGTGGGTGTCTTTATACATGCTATGTGAATAGGTTTTGAAAATACTAATTATTTGTGTATACATTGTGTAATGTTTGACTCTATATGGAACTGTTGTGGGCGGAAGGGGAACCACAGTGGTTGATGTTACGCGGAACTGTTGTGGGCGGAAGGGGGGCATGGTGGTTGATTAAACATGGATAATGGAAACACGCAATACGATTAAACAGTCACAATTTTTTTTGTAAATTCAAATTTATATTATAAACTTACATACATGCATATGTACACACAAAGATACGGTTGTACATATATACAAAAGTAAATACATTTTTATATACGCGTATACATGCAAAATATGACTGTGTGGTACGCAGAACTGATTTCATTAAAACTTATGAAACTCACCAACTATTCGTAGTTGACCGGTTTTTAAACATGCTTTTCATGTAATCAGAAAGGTGGAGTAGATTGCTTATGTGTTACATGTTTGGATTGTGATCGATGTTGTCAGCATTTGAGTAGAAGTAAAGTAGTTGAATAGCTAGTTTTGATTGTATCACCTAATTTGTAAATGATGTTTGAACGATGTAATATATTGTAAATTAGTTAGTAATGTTTCTTTATGAACAATGTATTAGTTGATACCCGTTGTATCTGTTACATTTTCGTTTTATGCTTCCGCAAATCGCTTAACAGGGTGTGACAGCATGGGTAATACCTATGAGTGTCCATTCCCTCTAATATAACCAAATTCAGTTTTGTCATAACATGATAGTTATTGTATTTCCATAAATGAGAACTGAAGAAACGTGGATCTACTCACTGGTAGCAGATCTACTTTCCTCGGGTGTGATTATACTATTTCACCGATGGTTCTTCTGGATCTGTGTTCTTCCACCTACAAAATGAACAGCGCCGTTACTTACCCCTCAGAAAGGGACAGAGGGGTCCTCTTTGGGGTAACCCTCCGGCGTGAGAATAAGTATATGTAGGAGAAGATGATAATGTGAGAGTAAGGGAATTTGGAGAGTATTGCTTAATAGCTGAATACTGTATGTTACTCTGTATGATTATGTGATTGAATGTGCTTCAAGGTGAATCAATGTCTCTGTAACTGTGTACGTTATGATGTATTTATAGTGCTAGGGTTTCCACTGATTGAGCTGAGACCAGATTAGGGTTTTGTTGGCCTCCTCCAATCGATTTGCGCCACGTGTCCTCGGAGACACCTGGTGCTTTTTCATTGGTTATAATCACGTGGTAACCCATGAGTCATGCTGAGCTGTCCACCTTTCATTTAGCAGCTGTCAACATCAGCATATCCTTATTCCTTAAAAAGATGCCTTCTGGAAGGTTGTCTGACGTGCACAATCAAGGTTGCCCTAATCCTGATTTGGATAAGGACGAGGTTGATTATGTGCATGTGTGATATGCGCCCATCCTGAGGATGCGCGAGGTCTTCTCTTTATTCTCACGCGCATATGTGATACGCACAAGCATGTGATACGCGTCACGCGCTGATGCCCTACGCGCAGATATGGGTGGGCATGTATGATGCGCGAGCATGTGATATGCGCCGCGCGCGGATGCGCCACGCACGATGTGATATGCATAAGCATATATGATGCGTGAGCATGTGATACGCGCGAGCATATGTGATGCATGAGCATATGTGATGCTTGAGCATATGTGATGTGCGCTGTGCGCATAAGTTTTGGCTTTGTGCCTTGATAATATCTTTGATTTCTAATGTCTTGTATATATCTTGTGGGTTGACCCGCCCCGCTCGATGTTGAGGCGGGTACATACCTCTTCAAGCCCCCCCAGTCTAATGTGTGTCTTATCTCGCGCGAGCGCGGTAAGATAGATATTAGACTTACTGATTTGGTCTTTTAATGGGGTTTTGTCGTTTTGTTGGTTGTTTCCACCGTTGCGCGAAGTTCTATCCATTTGGTTGAAACGAAGGGTCGAAACACGTGGTTGGTTGGTGGCGACGTGCGCCGGAAACGTGTCAGACGTTTCGTGTGCTCGAGGTGCTACAGTTGGCTTTCATGTCCCCTCGCACAGCTGTCTGGAACACGTGTCGCGCTCTCATTGGTTTGCACCCGCGAGTGGGGGCGCGTCTCTGCTCCGTGGCAGTTCCGTGACATTTTTATGTCCCCTCAACAGTGTTAGGGACACGTGCCGCGGCCTCGTTGGCTTACAGCTGCGAGTGGGGGCGCGTGAAATCCGATGAGTTGCCAAATTTCTCTCTCCTGGGCCTATAAAAGCAGGCCCTTAGGAACATTTTTATCTTCATCTTCATTGTTGCCAATTTTCGAATTTCTGCCTTTCATATTCTGATTTGAGTGTATTCATCGTTTTCGAATCTTCGATTATCTGCTGCTGCAGTTGTATGTCTGATAGTTCAGACTCCTCTAACCCCTCCATCACCTCTATTGCCTCCCGAAGACGCCGTGTGAAATCTGTGGTGATGTCGACATTGAAGCAGAAGGGCAAGGGGAAGAGGGTTGTTGAGACCACATCGGAGGAAGTAGGGAAGACCAAGGCCCCGAAAAGGTGGAATGAAATCCCCTGCAAATTGAGGCAGGCCGATCTCGACAGCCTCATCTCGTCACAGGGTTTTCTCCCTGTGTTTGGCTGCATGTTGCCTGTGGCCGGGCAAACGGCGGCGGACCCGCCTCCCGGCTATATTTCACTGTACACCCATTTTTTCACCCACTGCAACCTTCGTTTTCCGATGACAAGGTTTGTAGGCGCGGTGTTACGTTTTTTCGGGATTCATATATCCCAAGTCCATCCGTTTGGACTTGTGCGCATGACTCATTTCGAGTTCATGTGCAAATCACAGCGCGAGGAGCCCACCCCTCGGCGCTTTCAATATTTTTACAAGCCCAAGATCCAAGATTCTTGGATCTCCTTTATTCCTCGCAGTCAGAAGGTTAAGTGCAGCACCGTGTCATTCAAGAGCCTTCATGACTGGTCTGAGAGGTTCTTCTACATCAGGGCTGGTGTAATCCCCATCCGCATGACGATGCGCGCGATCGAATCTGCGCCCGCGGATGCGGATGTTATTAAGAACCCAACCGGCGCCTGGGTTAAGAAACTGACCGCCGAACCATCCCCCGCCAAGAAAATTCGCGAGGAGGCGCTGGTGGGGGTCGGCATGAGTAAGCTGTGGGCCGACAGCGCGCTTGAGCCCGTTATCCAAGTCGACGGGTTGTGTAAGTTTATTTCATTGCTTTTTTTCTTTTTCTGCGCGAACATAATTCTTTTTGCTGATATCACTTGACTTGTTTTTGCGCAGTCACCAAGGATTATATCCACGCCGCTTATGATGATCAAGTGGAGGGTGGCTCCGTCGCGCTTGGCGCTGGGGAGGTTGGTTTCCCAGATCGCTTCGATGACATGTTCATCCCTGTGGATCTGGAATTTGACTTTGATAGCGACGCGCCTGGTAAGCCTTCGCACTTATGCTTATTCCTTTAGAATACCAAAGTTTATTAACAGTTCTGTTGCTTGTATTTGCAGATGCGCTCGAAAACTACGAGCTGGAGCTCGCGGAAGAGGAGGAGGAGGAAGAGGAGGCGCCTCTACTAAAACGCAAAGCTAAGGGGAAATCTGGCGCAGGGGCCAGTAAGAAACAGAAGAAAGATGACACCCCTGTCGCTCATCCCCATGCTCAAAAGAAGGGACATGAGGAAACCCAGGTGTTTACCACCAAGGTTTCTTTAGCTTCCCTGCCCGTGAGAGTGGGCAGACCTCCTGTCCACTTGAGGTATGGTGGCGTGACCTCCTCCCTTCGCGCGGCTGAAGAGAGAAGTAGTGTCGCGCCTGCGACAGGTATACTTTGCTTTCCCATAATGGTTCAATGAGGGCGATCCTGATTGAATTATTATTAAATCTTTTCGCATTTGAATGTTTGCAGGACCGGCGACGGTAGCAGATCAGCCGCAGGCGCAACAAGGTGCTGAGGCTGCGCCGGGGGCTGCTTCGAAGTCCCCTGTTCTACCCTCAGAAAAGGGTAGAATGAACTTTATGGCGATGTTCGCCGCGCGAACAGAATTGCGCCAAGGTATGTTTTGCGCATTTGTCTTCTGAATTTTTTGTTTTGATCAAGTCATAAACCTTTTTTTGTTGTTGCTTTGTTCATAGGAGTTGTAGCTGGCGTACAACCTGCTGGTGACACTCCTGGCGCCGTTGCCGGCGCCGCTGGTTCTGCTCCTGCTCCTGCTAGTGCTGAGTCTCCCCTTATTGGGATTACCAAAGAGCAGGAAGCCGTATTGTGCGCCGAACTGGCGGCGTCGAGACCTCCCTCGCCTCCTCCTACACGCAGCCCTCCCCGCGAGACTGGTTTGGAGCCCTCCAGGTCTCAGGAGAAGAGGCCTATTGAAGAAGATGAGGAGGATGAGGGGGCTCAAGCTGAAGACTCCTTGGGAGACCGCGCCAGCCCTGCGATGCCACAAGACTTCGCAGCGCAGACTTCTGGTGGGGCTGGCGCTGACTTTTCTGCTTCATCCCCGCAGGTATGTTTTAATTTGTTTCTCCGCTGCGCGTACCTCCATATAAGTATGTTTTATGACTTAGAACATTTCTTGTGTTTTGCAGGAAGGTGACCACGTTTACCGCCCGAGATGGAATATTAATGAAGACAGTTCCTTCCAATCCATGGGCGTATGCGAGGACTTCTGGGCTCATGCCGTGCCTCCTACTGAAAGGAGGTATAAGGAGGAGCGCACCCGCGCGGACTTGCTGAATGACCATATTTTCGCTGGGTCGGCTTTCTTTGCTGCCTCCCAGGAGCTTCGTCGTGATTATATTAAAGTACGCGATGCTCTTGTGGAAGCCCAGCGAGAGGCTAAGGTGGCCGCCTGGAACCTTTCTGATGCTCGCGCGCGAGCTGAGAAACTCCAGGCAGAGCTCAGCGAAAACCGAGCAAGTGCCAACACCGCCTTTATTAAGCGCGGGCATGAGCTCCAAGCTGCGCGGGAGAAGCAGCAGGTGGCGGAGGCCGAAGTTGCCAAGTACGCGCGGAGAGTGCGTGTCTTGGAACAGCAGGCGGAGGCGCGTGACCAAGCTATCGTCCAGAGTATCACTGAGAAATCATCACTGGAGAGTGAGGTTGCGCGCCTGAAGAAGGAGTTGGCGGTCGCGCAGGCCGATAGAGATGAGGCCTTGGCGACGGCAGCGTCTAGCCAGGAAGCACTTGATGCTGCGCAGGCGGAGAAAGAAAAAATTTTAGCGGCAGCAGCGTCTGATAAAGAGGAGCTAAAAAAGACCAAGGAAACTGTTGAGTTATTAAACTCCCAGGTTCCTGCCCTCGAGACGTCTGTTGCTGGCCTCGCGCAGGATCGCCAATGGCTGGTGTCACAGGGCATGACTCGTTGCGCTTTGGCGATGAAATATTCCGCCGAGTTTCAGGCCCTTGTGATGGACTGCAATGCTGCCGCGCGCTTGGTGGGTCGAGCTGAAGGGTTTACGGATGGGTATGAATATGGCATGTTGAAGAAGAACCCATCCGAGTACCCTTACAAGAGCGACGCGGCCTGCGCGGACATGGCCGCGGTGGGGGAGAAGTATATGAATACTCCCATCCCCATCCTTATGCAGGTACCTTGACCTTAATGAGTTTTTCTTGATTAATTTTCCAAGTGTTTTGTACTTAATACTTTTCTAATGATTTGCAGATAGCTGCGCTTGCTGACCAGCCCGACCTCGGCGCGCTAAAGAAGTTGCTCGATGAATGCGAGAGGGCTGGTGGCGATGATGCTGGCGCGGGGGATGTTGCCCCTGCCAGCGGCTCTGGCGCGGCGAAAGAATCTGCTCCTGACACCGTCGTGATAGAAGACTCCATTGAGGAGGAAGAACTTGACTATGGTCAGTTTGGAGATGAGGAGCGGGCCGCGCCAGATGCTGCGGGAGATGATGAGGGTGATGAAGTGGCTGACGTCGACGTGGAGACTTGAGAAGCCCTTCATCTTTCTAACTTTTTTTTTTGTTTTTTGTTATACTTGTAATTTGTAACTCATCACACTTGTAAATTTCAATGCTATGGAATGAAATTTGTTTTCCCTTTTTCACATCTTGCGCATTTCCATTCATCTCTTCATGTTTCCTTGTATAGATATAAGATATGCTTGCACGTTAAAATAAGAACAAGGTTGTAAGGAAATTATTTACTTAACCATAGTCCTATTTTGTAAGTGGTTTCGCAGTATCTTGTTTATGCTGACACGCGCGATGACTTTTCACTATTCCTTTTTTGCGCGTCGTTGTCGCGCGTTTTTTATATGGAATTATGAATTTTAGCCATTACATGTCAGCATGTGTTTCTCAGATATCCACAATGATTCCGCGCGCGACCTCGACCTGAGACCTTAACAACTATGATTTGGCATGTACTTTGCCTTAGTTGTGTTTAGGGATTTTTATGATCAGGCTGCGCGGGATGTAAGATGGATGTTTGTGAGTGTTTTGAGCTAAGGCTCCTTGTTTTGGGCTAAGGCCCTGACGTTTTTAGAGTTAAGACTCGTTAACGTGTTTGAGCTAAGGCTCGTAGGTTTGGGCTAAGGCCCTGACGTTTTAGAGTTAAGACTCGTTAACGCGTTTGAGCTAAGGCTCGCGCATGTATGTTTTACTTCGTTTTATTTTGTTTTGAAGTCAATATAGTGTTGTCATATTGCTCCAAATTAATAAAGGAAGTGTGAAACATGTATGCAAAGGTAATAGAACAAATATTGAAAGATAGCGCGAATCATCATTCATGATGGCTTAAAAGCCTTGATTACATATTTGAATTTTTACATGAAGCATTTTCTAAGCTGTGCTGCGTTCCACGCGCGCGGTATCTTTTTTCCATTCAAATCTTTTAAAGTGTACGCGCCTTTCCCCAATTCTTCTGAAATTTGATAAGGTCCCTCCCAATTGGGGGACATTTTTCCTGGGGGTATCGCGCGGCTAGCTTCATTGTTTCGAAGGACAAAATCATTTTTCTTGAAGTGGCATTCTTTAACGCGCTGATTATAATATTTTTCCAGCTTTTTCTTGTATTTGGCTTCATTGATGATAGCCGCTTCTCTGCGCCCTTCAAGCAAGTTGAGGTCCAATCTTCTTTCGCGCTCGTTATCAGTCTTGCTCATCATGAGTACCCTATGGGATGGGCATCCAATTTCTGCTGGGATCATAGCCTCTGTCCCATGGGTTAGGCTGAACGGGGATTCGCCATTGCTAGTTTTGCTTAATGTCCTGTGCGCCCACAGGACATTAGGTAACTCTTCGACCCAAGAATGGGATTCTCCCTCCAACCTTTTCTTCAGCCCATTTAACAAACTTTGATTCGCGCGCTCCACTTGGCCATTCCCCTGAGGGTGGTAGACCGAAGTGAAGATTTGGTTGATGTGCAATTCTTTGAGCCAGCTGGATATCTTCCTGTCAATGAATTGTTTGCCATTGTCGCTCACAATTTCCATAGGAAGGCCAAAACGGCAAATGATGTGGCTCCAGATAAATTGCTTCATCGCCTCAGCTGTGATTTTTGCTAGTGGCTTGGCCTCAACCCACTTTGTGAAATAGTCTACCGCCACTACCAAAAATTTCACTCGCCCTTGCGCTTGCGGCAGGGGCCCCACAATATCAATGACCCATTTGTGGAAAGGCCATGCGGAGGTTACTGGAATCAAGTTGTTTTTTGGCCGCATGGTGTTTGGCGCGTAGCTCTGACATGCCTTGCATTTTTGGATTTCTTTTAGCGCATCCAAGTACATGCCTGGCCAATAGTAGCCTGAGCTCATTGCCTTGGCAACCACCATGCGCGGGCCAGCATGTATTCCGCAGATTCCTTCGTGAATCTCCCTAATCACATAGCTTGCTTCTTCAGCATCCAGGCATTTCATGAGCGGTCCAAGATAAGAGCGTCGATATAATGTACCATCAAGTAGTTCATAGTTCTGCGCCTTGTGTCTTATCTTTCTCGCCTGTGCGCGATCGTCCGGTAACTTCCCCTCCTTCAGGAATTCCATTATTGGAGTTATCCAGGATGAAGGGGTTGTATGAATTACAAGGACAGATTGTGTTTGCACTGACGGGTTGCTCATCACTTCCACCCTGACATCTTTGCCAAAGTGATCAAAATTAGTTGATGCCATCTTACTCAACGCGTCAGCGGACTTGTTTTCGCTGCGCGAGATGTGTATGATTTTGAAGAAGTCAAACTGCTCAACGAGCTTTTTTGCCTGCTCTAGATATAGAGGCATTGTGTTCTCCTTGGCGTCATAAAGGCCATTGACCTGTGCGGCTACCAAGTAAGAATCAACATGGGCCTCTAGCCTTTTTACTCCAAACTTGCGCGCAATGCGCAGACCAGCCAGCAGGGCTTCATACTCAGCCTCATTGTTGGTACTCTTGAAGTCCAACCTAATAGCATAAGTATATTCATGATTATCAGGGTCCACCAGTTTGAGACCTGCGCCGGACCCTTCGCTGTTGGAGGCTCCATCAGTGAATAGCCTCCAAACATCTTCTTCATCATTTTCTCGCGGAGGGTCTACCTCGCGCTGAGCTTCTTCAATCTTTCCCTCTGGGATTTCCGTGATGAAATCCGCTAAAACTTGACCCTTTATTGCTGGACGGGGCTTATAGGTGATCGTGTGTTCACCTAATTCCAGCGCCCACTTTGTCAGCCTTCCGGAGAGCGCGGGGCGTCGCAAGACTTGCTGGATGTTGTAACCAGTCAGAACTTCAATAGGATGACCATTGAAGTACCTATGAAGTTTGCGTGACGCGTGTGTTAGTGACAAAACTAACTTTTCCATGATGGAATAGCGCGTCTCAGGGTCTGTCAGCACCCGACTCACATAGTATATTGGCGTTTGGATCCCCTTGCGATCCACCAATAATACTGCACCGATGGCGCGGTCTCCAGCTGACAAGTACAATGTAAGGGTTTCGCCAGGAAGTGGAGCTGTGAGCGCGGGCAACTTTATGAGACATTCTTTTATCTCACTGAAAGCTTGCTCAGCCTCAGGCGTCCACTTGAATTGGCTCTTCTTCAAGCAGTTCCTCAAAGTGTTAACGAATGGAGTAGATTTGCTGGCGTGGTTCGCTAGGAACCTGTTGATTGACACCAATCTACCATTCAGCTTCTGAACCTCTTTCATGGTGGATGGTGAAGGCATGTCAAGGATGGCTTCCACCTTTTCAGGGTTCACCTTGAAACCATCCTTAGTGACCATTACACCAAGAAATTTCCCCTCTTCCGCACCGAAAGTACATTTGCTCGGGTTGAGCTTCATGTTAACTTCCGTTAGGCGCTGAAGAGTTTCCTCGATGTCTTTGAGCATTTGTCTCTCCTCCCTGCTCTTGATCACCAAATCATCAACGTAGACTTCTAGATTTCTTCCGATTTGTTCACTGAAAACCGAATCCATAAGTCTCTGATAGGTGGCGCCCGCATTCTTTAAACCAAAGGGCATTTTTGTGTAACAAAAAACACCCTTGTCGGTTCTGAAGGCAGTCTTGTCTTCGTCTTGTGGTGCCATTTGAATCTGGTGATAGCCTTTGTAGGCATCCAGGAAACATTTGAGCTTGAATGGCGCCACGGAGTCCACCTTTGCATCGATGTTTGGGAGGGGGTAACAGTCTTTCGGACATGCTTTGTTGAGGTCCTTGAAGTCAATACACATCCTCCATGACCCGTTGCTTTTCTTTACCATCACAGGATTGGCTACCCACGTCTGGTATCGGATCGGGCGGATGATGTTTGCGCGCAACAGGTCCTCAACTTGCTCATTCATGGCCTTCGCCTTTTCATCCCCCATGATTCTCTTTTTCTGAGCAATTGGCTCCACCGACTTGAACGTGTTAAGAGAATGTTGCGCCAAGTCTCGCGGGACCCCAGTCATATCGGAGTGTTGCCACGCGAAGACCGACGTGTATTTTGTGAGCAACCTTTTCATTCTCAATCTCGTTTCGTCTGAAATGGTAGCGCCAATTGTGACCGTTTGCTCTGGGAATTTTGGGTTTAAAATCCACTTCTCTGGCGCATTGTCCGCCATTGGAAGTTTCATTCTCCCTTCCCGCGGCGTACTTGTCACTGCGCACAAATGATCGCGGTAGACAAATGTTACGCCTGTTGGTGTAGGGAACCCCAATGCGCCGTGCGCTGGCGACGGTACGGCATTAAATTGAGCAATCGTTCCCCTACCCAGGATCATATTGTGGCATGACGTGGTGGGCAAGACCAAGAAGTTGACAACTTCGGCTCGCTTGTGCTCATCATCCCCCATAGTTAGTTCAAACTGAATCTGGCCTAGGGGATGGATGATTTCATTTGAAACACCACAGATTGGTGCGTTCACAATTTCGAGCCGCGCTTGGTCTGCCAGGTCTAACTTTCTGAAACATTGCTCATACATAATGTCAGATTCGCTTCCAGTGTCCACCAGGACTTTTGACACTTCGTAATGAGCAATGTGTGTGGTGATGACAAGAGGACTGCTGATTGAAGGGCCTCCCCAGATTCTCGGGAAGATGACTTGTTGCTCGCGCCAATCTCCGTGGATTTGCGCGCTTCTCTTTTTTGACGTCTGCCCTTGTCGTCCCCCCTCAGCCACACAGATTCTTTTGTATTTCTTGCTGGCAGAGGCTCCTTCCGGTTGCCCATCTTCTATTCTTTGGTTTTTCACCAAGTGAGCCAGCCTGCCTGATTTTACATCCTTTTCGATCGCATCCTTTAAATGATGGCATGCGTCGGTGTTGTGGCCCGGGGACCTGTGAAATTCACAATATTTGCCACTGTTTTGCGGTCCCTTGTAGTGTAGTTGCTTGGGGGGCTTGAATTGGACATTCTCAGTACTTAACACCTGTGAAGGTGTTTTAGTGAGGGGAATCCATATTCTTGGCAGAGGTCTGCTTGGATCTCTGCCGCCCTCCCTCTTGTCACCCTCCCCGCGATTACGAACATCTTTTTGGGGCTGGGGTGAGCTTGGTTGTGCTTGCTTTTCTGCGGAAGAAAAACTTGTTGGCTGCAACCTGGACCATACAGAGTTCTGTTTGGCCCTCTTCTCTTTGCTGCGCGGTGATTCAGCCTGATGCGCTCTTTCTCTTGCCCTATCTTGGGCAATCTGTTTTTCATTTCTCGCGAAAACTCGCGATGCCTCCATTAACTTGGCCCACGTGGTGGGCATGCCATCTTTGCTTACGAGAGCTCGTCGTAGTTGATCACTGCGCGCGCCTTGTATAAAGGCCACGCGCAGGAGTTGCTCGGTTATACCTCCGATTGCCAGAGACTCCTGATTGAACCGAGTGATGTAATCTTCAATCGTTTCATCATTCCTGCGTACGCAGTGCATGATGTCATCAGGATCGCGCGTGTGCCTGCGCTGCTGTACGAAGTGGGCTTGGAACTTTTCTAATAGTTCCTCGAACCCATCAATTTGCCCAGTCGGCAAGCTCTCGAACCATACCCGCGCCGCGCCCGTTAGGCAGCGAGCAAACATATGACACCATGTTGGCATCGTCCAGCTCTCTAGGTTTCCCGTGTTGTAAAAACCTTGCAAGAAATCGTCTGGATCTGTCGTGCCGTCATATTTACCCAAACCACTTGGCATCTTGGTCTTGTGCTGGATGGGAGCCTGCGCGATGCGCGCAGTGAACTTTGAGTGTTTCACCAAGATGGCTAGTCTGTAGGGTGTGGTTACGTCCACTTGCCCTCTGACTGGTGGGCTGTACGGCATGTGCAGATCCAGATCGGCTCTGGCTCCAGGCGCCATGTTCACAGGCGCGCGGAGCTGTGAGCCTCCTGCATGAGTATCCCGCGTCTTCCTCATGCTATGCACTTCTTCATCACTGAACTCAGTGTGTGCAGTGTGAACAGAATGTCCTTCTTCCGGCGCGCGCGGCCTTTTTGTAGTCTGCTTATCAAACGCTTGCCTTTGTGTTTGGTCGGCTAGCTTCTTCTGTTTGACCATTTCATTGTACTTCTCCATCAGACGCCGCTGCTCGTTTATGAGCCATTCATTCGGATCATTTGTTTCTTCTTCTGGACCCATTGGTCCTTTCTGTTTCGCGCCGGCCAGATTTTGTAACGTGAGATCGTCTGGAGGAGTTTCAGTCTGGCCGTGAGGGGTTGTGACGAAGGGACGGTTGCTGGTGGTACGCGTAGAATCACGCGGAACCCTCAGAACCTGCTGTCCGTCGTTAACACCCTCACGTTCAATATCCTCCAGAGCTTGATCAACGTTACGAACGCCAGAAACCATGGTGATTGTTTTTTTTTATGTAGATCTGATGAGATCTAATTGCCGATGTAACAGTGGATGGCGCCAATGAAGAAACGTGGATCTACTCACTGGTAGCAGATCTACTTTCCTCGGGTGTGATTATACTATTTCACCGATGGTTCTTCTGGATCTGTGTTCTTCCACCTACAAAATGAACAGCGCCGTTACTTACCCCTCAGAAAGGGACAGAGGGGTCCTCTTTGGGGTAACCCTCCGGCGTGAGAATAAGTATATGTAGGAGAAGATGATAATGTGAGAGTAAGGGAATTTGGAGAGTATTGCTTAATAGCTGAATACTGTATGTTACTCTGTATGATTATGTGATTGAATGTGCTTCAAGGTGAATCAATGTCTCTGTAACTGTGTACGTTATGATGTATTTATAGTGCTAGGGTTTCCACTGATTGAGCTAAGACCAGATTAGGGTTTTGTTGGCCTCCTCCAATCGATTTGCGCCACGTGTCCTCGGAGACACCTGGTGCTTTTTCATTGGTTATAATCACGTGGTAACCCATGAGTCATGCTGAGCTGTCCACCTTTCATTTAGCAGCTGTCAACATCAGCATATCCTTATTCCTTAAAAAGATGCCTTCTGGAAGGTTGTCTGACGTGCACAATCAAGGTTACCCTAATCCTGATTTGGATAAGGACGAGGTTGATTATGTGCATGTGTGATATGCGCCCATCCTGAGGATGCGCGAGGTCTTCTCTTTATTCTCACGCGCAGATGTGATACGCACAAGCATGTGATACGCGTCACGCGCGGATGCCCTACGCGCAGATATGGGTGGGCATGTATGATGCGCGAGCATGTGATATGCGCCGCGCGCGGATGCGCCACGCACGATGTGATATGCATAAGCATATATGATGCGTGAGCATGTGATACGCGCGAGCATATGTGATGCATGAGCATATGTGATGCTTGAGCATATGTGATGTGCGCTGTGCGCATAAGTTTTGGCTTTGTGCCTTGATAATATCTTTGATTTCTAATGTCTTGTATATATCTTGTGGGTTGACCCGCCCCGCTCGATGTTGAGGCGGGTACATACCTCTTCAAGAACGAAGGAGAATAAAACTATTTCTATAAACCGTACTAATAAAATCTTTTATTTTACTATGGATATCCCATATTAACTTAAGAATACGTTCACACTTATTAGCACTTGATGCTCGTAAAATAGATTGGTTGTATTTAAAAAATAAATGCTACACTTTCAACTGCAAGTGATTTTAACAAAAAAATACTTTTTGAGTTGCATTTACAAATAATTAAACTTTCATTATAACTATAAACACTATATATTTCCAATATCTTTAATATACCAAAAAAGAAAAATGAGTACTTTAACGGTAATAGTAATTATGTAACAAACCTTTTAAATTTTTTGTCATGTGAGCAATTATTTTATTTACCTTTTTATTAATTTTAAGACCATTAATCCTTTTAAACCCTGTAAAAATAGAATTGTATTTATGAGAGATTGAATAATTACGTTTAATTGCAACAATACAAATCTTGTTTTTTAAAAAGTTAAACTATAGGACAACTAATAACAACTTACATATTATTATTAATTAATGCTGTATTATTATTATTACATTGTTATTTTAAGCAAATATTATTGCCATAATAGTATTTTTATAATTTATCAAGCATCGTATGTGTACTATAAATTCAATATCTCAGCTTTTGGTTGCCTTCTCTTTCTCAATCTCAAAGATTCATCTTTTCAAGTGATTAATTTCTTAACAAAAATACCATCTTTTAGTTAATGTCTTTATGGTTTGGGGTCACATTCTTGATCGGATCACCTAATAACTAGAAAAGAAAAACATGAATGATCACTCCATGTAATTTCCGATCAAACATACTAAGCACAAAAAAGAATTGACAATGTTGGTTCCATCAACCAAGAAGAATGCATCCGATCAAGAAGGCACACCATGTCCAAGACTCATTCGCATATGGATGACGGATCCATATGCCACTGATTCGTCCAGCGATGAAGATGATACGGTCCTTAAAAGGCGCCGTGTAAAGAAGCACGTTAGTGAGATTAAAATACAAACCGTGATGTGTACAGATGAAAAAGAGTCATGTTTAAAGACTAAGCAGAAGCTGATGAAAACTCCGGGGATAAAGCCCCAGAAGTATAGAGGGGTGCGGCAAAGGCCTTGGGGTAAGTGGGCAGCCGAGATCAGGGATCCGGTGAGATGTGTACGGTTGTGGCTCGGGACATTTGAGACCGCAGAGGAGGCCGCTAGGGTGTATGATAGCGCGGCTATTAAACTCCGCGGTCCTAATGCTGTGACAAACTTTATCACACCACCCGTGGCTGAAACCTCACCATTGGTTGATGAAACGCTACAACCAGTTGAACAAAACCCTCCGCCGGTTGAACAAAACCCACCGCCGATCAGCGTTACTACATCGTCGGATTATGACTCGGGCGAAGAGTCACATAACATCCTTTTGTCTCCCACGTCCGTTCTCAGGTTTGATCAAATTTTTACTCACTCAAAAGAACCGGTTGGACCGGTCAACGATAGTCAAGAGTGTGAGTCAGCGAACGAGTGGGGTCCAGTTCATGGACTTGACCAAAAAGGGTCGGGCGTTTTTGATAGCGTATCATTCTTGGATAATATTTTTGACTTCCAGGTTGGTAATGAAGCTCCATATTGTATGATGGATTAGGATTTTGGGTCACTTGACCCGGTTCAGTTTGAAAACATTGATGCATTTATGCCATCTGTTGAGAGTTTTAAGGATTTGATTCCCGATGTTGGACATCCATCGACGTTAGATGTTGAGAACTACTTTTAGTTCAGTCATTTGAGAGAGTTTTTTTTGGTACGTACAGTCTATGCAACCAATGTTGTCCTAACATTAATTATGATATATGTTTTCATTATAACTGATCTGTCTTTTTATTATTAATAATTGCTTTTGGTGACAATGTTATTTTGGTTGACCTGCTCGTGTGTAAGCTTGATTGGTTGATCATATCTTCTATTTTAATTGATAAAAAATTTGACCTTTCTTATAAAACGGCTATATGTAAATATTGTAAGGGTTAGTATTTGATGTAGTGAATGTACAAACAATAAAGTAATAAGATCAAATATAATACTTACGTTTAATTTGGCTTTTGAAATCGTTTCATCAAGCCATCATCTTTCATGACACCATCTCTTGAGATTTTCTCTTTTTAAACGGGTGAGGGAGAGAAGGCGAGAGTGTGGTTACCTCATTGTCTTTTTTGGAGGGTTGAATTGGATGGGCACTGACTATGAAAGCTTTGTCGTTTCGAGTGGTTGAGTTGCCGAACACCAATTACCTGACTAATTTCTTAGGTGGAATTGGTTAGTCACCTTTTAATCACTTGTCCTTGGGCTGCCGTAATCTTGGTAGCCCCATCCCATCCACCTAAGCTCTGATCATCTTCTCCGGCGACACCTGCAACTTCCGGCGGCACTCATATTTCCAGATTTTACTCTCACTAGCCTCCACGGAATCGACGAGAACAAACCTTTAATCGCTGGTCGAGTTAAAGAGAGATGAAGGTGGTTGATTTTAGGTTGTGGGACCCACCAACACCATCCTCATTTGTTAGTATAACCCTTAGAGGGGGTCAAGCTCCAAGCAATAAAGATTAAGAACACATAAATTTTGAAACGATTTTCTTTTCTGCCTTTTTTTAATTGAAGCACAAATGCTTAAATAAAGAATCTAGCCTAAACTACATGCACTTTATTTGGAGAATAACAAGGAAACATGCAACGTGGGAGCAGTGGCTATCCCACTAACTCTTTTCCTAACTTCTATTCCTAACTTGTAGCACATCCATTTGACTAGGATGACCAGGTCACCACTTCCTGTATCGGGTCTTGGGTAAGGGTCGCTTGGGATGGGTTCGGGATCACATCATCATTCATCACTTGTGTTACATTGGTCATTTTTTCATTTTCATATACCTGGGCCGTATTATAATTCGGATCTTTATTATGAATAAAAGTCGAGTATTTTAGTTCATTTATGGTGTATATTGCATTTTTTATATTTTATTTATGTTATTATATGATTAAAATTCGATCACAAATGCTATTTTACATAATTTTATTTAACATTTGCATTTAATAAAAGTTCAGAGGTCAAAGTTTTCAAATTCTAAATTTTATGGGATTTTCCACCCCTCACGCTACGCAAAGAACTTTGCATTTAATCTATCATGATACATGATGAACTTAGGACCAAATTAGATTTCCGTTTGGGTCACGCTACGCGACAGACCTAGCCAGGGTTCTTTGCAATACGTGATTGAACTAAGAACATTCGTGAACCTAGTTGGGTCGCGCTGCGTGAAGATCTGTCTTCCAGACCTTCGCGATACATAATGCAACATCAAATCACGAAAATTGTGCTCCAAGCCAAATTGATTCACCAAATCGCCTCCAAAACTCAATTATATTTCATTTAACCGACTTTTAGATGTTCTAAAGCACCTTACATGAAATACCCTCAACTTATTCTCTAAGATTTACCTTAATCATTCAAAACATCTTAACTTTCTCATCAAGTTAGGGTTTAACCCAATTAACGAATTAAAACGTTTATACTACAATTCTTATAAATACCCACAACCCTAGCCTATGTTCCTTTGTTCCCAATTTTTAAAACACTTTCAATTACACGAATTCATCCTCTTTGGTGGTGTTCTTCAAGATTTGACTTTCAAAAGTCAACCAGACTCTCGTTTATTATCTTCTAGCCAATTTCTAGGTAAATTGTTATTTGTTTACTGTTATATTCCATATATGGCTCAAAATTCCTAGATCCCTTGATTTGAGAGAAAATTACAATTTTTGTCATCTTGAATTAGTTAAATTATGAAATGCGTCCTTTTTTAAAATAAGTTTCACTCTTTATCATTTATATGGATTTTTGTCTCGGTTTTAGTTGCTTACACTATTGGATGTTAAGTTTTTCATTTAAGTCACCCCATATGCATTGCAAATGGGGCATTGTAGTCTTTCTACCAATTAAAGGGCTAGTTATGTAAACCTAATTAAATATATTTCTTTGAACCATTTTACTTCCTTCCTATTTTCTTAAAACCCCTTTGTCAAGTGAGGTCCCATCTTTGATAAGTAGAACATAAAAATTTAGCCACTCAACCACCATCTCCTTTATCTTCAATCATTAACTCTAGCTCACCACCACATCCTTTGGCCACCTCTGAACTCCACCGATTTGGTTATTCAATCATATGCTCTGTTACACATTCACCTACAAAAAATATCACTTAAATCTCAATAAATCACTTACTTCACATAATTTCAATAACATTTATCAATTGCATCACCATTCAACCAAACAACGGTACCATTCACATTAGAACAAGAACAAGAACAAGAAGACTCATTCAGGCACACATTACTAGTAATTCGCGAAGTCTCCATTTTCAAAATCACGCCGTGTTCCACCAGCAGCCGTTATAATTGGGGTGGGTGGCTCCAATCTGACAATATTTAGTCCAGTAGACTTCCTGTTTTTTTCGATGATTTATTTCCTGCGTGTTGTGTTAACCCTGGCCGGTAACCAGATTTGTTTGATGTGCTATTCATGTTCTAATCTTGGTTATAATGGACCGAATCTCTAAAGGAAGTAACCACCAAGAACCACGGTTGGTATTTCACTTCCGAACAACTAGTGCGGGTAAACTTCCTCACCACCACTGGATCGGCAACTCGCAACTTTATACACACCTTGGCTTATAGATTTACAAAGAATTGGGTTAGGTTGCATATGCTGGTTGATGACGTGGGTACCCCTACCCACTCACAAGCTATAGAAACTTAAGAACAAATGCGCAGCAAACATAACCTTACAAGTTAGGGAAGCTTAGGAATAAGAAAGCAGCAAACTTAAGCTGCCAGATGGGGAAGCTCGACACTTACCCAGCAAGGTTCCTAAGTTGATCAGAAAGCTCTTGCTGCAGTAACGTCAGAAAAAATCATGGCTGACGAAAAGCTGGTGTCTGCCATAAAGTAAAAGTAATAAGAAGACAAATAAAAGCTAAACAAGTCTTATACGGAAATGGCATACACCCAGTCTGCATAAGCTAAAAGAAGAGCTGACCTTCTCCCCTTAAGAAGCTTCAGCTTTCCCCAGGGAAGCTTCCGAGTGCCTATAAAAGGGACATGTCACCAAAGGTATTCTCATTTAAAATTCACTCTATTCTCTCTAAACTCTCTTTTTACATTCCTACAACCTTATCTTCATATCATATCACTGATTCTCACACCGGAGGCTGATCGTAGAAGACCCCCTCCTACGGTGAGGCTAACCGGTCGTGCTTTCTTTGATTCTTAGTAGGAATAGAAGCTTTGGTTGTGATACACTCTTGGACCGCCATACTCTTGTTATTAGCTACATCGTTGTAGCAACAACTGGAACACACCGTGCGGTTGTGCTACTTAGAACAAAGATTCTGGTAGTTTCAGCTCCATTGTTCTCAAGTATTGTTCTTTCATGGCTGAAAAGAGTAATCCCGGCAAGAATATTCCTCCGAACGATGATCGGCCACTTAATAACTCCACCCTAGAGAAAAATATCGGCTATAGTTCGCCGGAGACGAGCAGGCTGGCAGCCATGTCGTCATCATCTTTTGATTTCCAAACACCACCTTCAACTAGAAGTGGAATCTTCTCTCCAAGAAATGATTTTTTTAATTCCGGTGGAGATAATAGATATGACGCCGGAAGGTGTTAAACGGAACTTGCTCCAGCTCAGAGAGCTTATGAACAATTATGCTCAGGAGGAGTGAGCTAAGGGGGTGAGAATAAGGTTACATTATACTGAGAAACCTGAATTTACACTCTCCCCCGTGCCCTCTCCCCCATGCCTGGTCCATCAAACACGAGCAATCAACATTGGCATCTACGGATCAAATCCAATAAATAAACTTTGCCACTAGAGGTATGAAATGATCTATAGTACTAGTGGGCTTAGAATGGCATAAGACTTCCCAAATGATGACAACTTATAAATCATGATTATCACATCTAAAGTCTTTTATCCATTTCAATCGCTATAAGCTCAACACTCGACAGTGTTCATAAAGCACTCCTTAGAGTCTAAAATAAACAACTTCGACGCCTACAACCATACTCACTTGCTTCCCATGAGGATTCTTCTGTTTCGTGTTTATAAAGCAAATAGTAAGATTATCCCTTTATTTAAAACATGAATTTTACGCACATAAGTTCCTATGTTGCTTGCACAAATTCCAATCACTAGAAGCACAAGATGCTTCTCGTGGCATGACTAATAACCTCTATGTTAAGGATACAAAAGACAAATGTTATCTCTCTCTATAAATCACATCAAAGCGGGGTTAATATGTTACCCTTTTCATTGCAAAGTTAGCGTTTTGGAGCTAACAAATTCGAATACTTCGGGAGATAAACTATATGATTCACCTTCCTAATTTTGTGTTCACAATGAGCCTCTCGAGTCTCGACTAATTATTTGATAATTTGAATTTTCCTTCTAGTTAATTTTAAAGCAAGACACTCCATGGGAATGTTTGTTCTCTATAAAATTATCACTAGCCACACATATTAAGCGAGGACTATACTTCTAAAAAGGCTCGTGCCCATAATTATGTCATGGTTGTCTTTGACATTGATAATTAGCACGCCAATGTGCGAAAACTCTAAAATCCTTTATGAAGTGAAATATTTCCTATATGCCTCAAACTTCTTAATAAATCATTGTCACTGAGTCTTCACTCTATTAATCCTATTTTTTTTCTATCAAACACTAAATTTATTCGTGATAATCAATTTGTGGATACGTGGATACCTTGATATTAGCAAGATGCACTAAGATTATGCAACAAGATATCAGAAATCTTCTTTAGCCAACCAGTTCCTAATGACAGAGTTCACTATTTGCATAATCTACAAGAGATAGATAAGTCCGTCCCAACTGCCTAGCTAATATATTGAATTCATTCCTTCCATTGGATGTGTGGCTCACACTCTCCGTCAGATTGTGTAATACTTGAGCGTAATACTTGGTTTTAATGCACTCTCCCTTCTATGCAATGGATATCATGCATATCCCTATGCAAATTTGTTCATATGTTCGTCTGTGCATTGTTAAACCAAACAATATGCTACCAATACCATCTTAAATATCATTCTATCGAGAGAGAAAAAATCTGTTACTCTCTTTCAATGTACGACTCAGTTCCCCGCTATTGGCGCCGACGAATTAAAATTATTGCAATCTCGGCAACTAACTCCTATGTCAAGATAACAGTTTAAATCATTTGTTCTTTTTGATGGCCACCTTTCAATGGTGTCTCCCATGATAAAAAAAATAAATAATAATAATAATAATAATAATAATAATAATACAAAAATCACTTACGTTAAGCATTTGGCGCAGTTTTAGAATCATAACATCTCCAAGAACTATTAATAGTATTCATTGGAAAGTATTCATCAAGAATTCGCAACACCATGGACCTTTGTGTCTATCATATAAACGCTTAAATTATGCGATTCATCCTTCGTAGACGTATATATCATTCCACTCAATTCCAATGGCCCATTCCTTCAAGGGTCATCCCCATAACCCGTTTAAAGGACTTAACATCAACTAAATTTCGGGACGAAATTCTTTTAGCGTGGGGAGAATGTGACACTCCGCTAAACAGGTCAATTTCCGTACAATGCCTAATTTTGATTCCTTATGTTAATTCCCAGTTGAATAAATTTTGTTAAGTTTAATCCCAACGAGTTTAGCATAATCCCATGTGCACGATACATTGCATCTAAGTATTTTAGAAATTACTTAAACTTTCTTATTTTATTCGATGGATACGAGCGTTGGTGATAATTTTGCACGTATTTAGCGAACCTATGAGGCTAGATTCTATATTATACGAATATAATTTGTGTATTATATTATAAAAAAATCAACAAAAAAAAACAAATTTATTCTTCGAGCAGTTATTATTATGTTGACGAACCTATTTCGTAAATGGTACCATACATGCAGAGGCATACGGACGTTGGTTAGAAAAGAAATAACATTGCACGCCATGATAATGCATGAATTTATATTTATGCATTGTCTACGAGATTTAAAATAATATTACATTTGAATATTATATATATTATACTCATAAATGTGCATCTAATAAATAGTTAACTATGAGTAACGAGTTATGTATACACACACACGAGTATGTAATGGTATACGTTAATTATGCATGAGCTCATTTGACTCAACACTTAGATAACTAAGCAGGTAAACAAACCTATATAGTTAAATGTATCATAATTAACATAACTAATAACTAGCTTGAAGTTAACATTTAGTACCATCAATGATTATTAACAAATTAAATCATTATAAGATGAATTTTAATCCAAATCTATGGTTCCTAAGTACCCTCATTCGAATTCTTGCAAAGACAAATAATCATACCACCTATCTTTCAAATTTTAAATCATGCTATGAAAAATATCTACTCCAAATATCCATATTGTCAAAGAGTTGGTAAAAAAAATGAGAGCTAATCATCACCAATCACCATCAAACAAATCTTTCTTTTCTTTCCTTTTGATTTTCGACAGATACACACTCCACACCCATACTTTCTTCAATATTATATCACACACAATCTCCATGTATCATATTTATATTTTTTTTTGAACGGCAACTTTCTTAGTTAAGTGATAACGCGACCGCATTCATGGCCCCATCACCCTTGGTCCAGACTATGTTGACATTATCGGGACCCACGCTGGAACCTAAGGATCATTTGGCATTCCCGGTAAAACCCCCGTTCACCCCGCCCGAAGGCACGACAGGTTTTATGCATCAGGGAAAATCCGGTCGGCATCAGGGATCGAACCCGGGTCTCCCCGTGTCTTCCCATCCTTTGCCTAGCCAGCTGGGCTAGCCCAGCTGGTTATGCATCATATTTATATATACTATTATATTAGAATAATTTAAATGCAAACTAACTTTTCTTTTGTTATATAATGGAACTCTTTGAAAGATAATACAAACACATACTAACCAGCTCTCACCATACTAAATCTCTCCCTCTGATTCGTGTGTGCAGACATCACCCAACAGCCTCTCTCTATTCACGATTACAAACCACCACCACAAACAACTACTTTGGCCACCTCCAGCAACCATCTTTGTGACCACCGGAAGCAGCCCTCCGCCACCAATGAGCCACCCTCAAACCACCACCTTCAGCCACACAAAAACACCGCCAACCACCGTCCTCACTCTTGCTCCATCTCCGTTACACCATAACGCCACCGGAAGATCACCACAATACATCGTACCGCCAACCCGCCCCCACCATCTCTGGTGTTCACGACAATCCACAACACCATCACCGCCACTGTCCTCTTCCTCATCGCAGCGGCTGCACCACCCACACGACCACCATAACACCCTCACAACCTGCACACAACATACACCGTCACACAATAGATACACCACCCACCACCGGCGCGGTATGTTATAGCTTCAAACCGAACTCAAGATACCTCTACGGTCCGTTATTAGACCCAAACCCGGTTCGAATCATTCTTCGGTCTCTTCCCGTAAACCGAACAGGCCGTGCCCGTTACTAGCTTCCAAGCTACAGCAGGGATTTGGACTGAGCCTCGCGAAGTGGAGCTAGCACAAGCCTTGTTGTCTCATTAATCCATAGTCATAATCCTAGAACTAATTAAGTGTGCTAAAACTCATCTCTAATCTATCTTTATATTTTTATAAGGTTGTGTTTATGCTAGCTCTAACACCTAAAGATCAAGATACACATTAAGGAAATGCTAAGTTGTGTTAATGATATCTTGAGAAGGTTTAGAAATGGATGAATAAGATTAATAAAGTGTGTTTATACTAAGATTTTCACCCATGAACAATCCACACACAAACATGTTTAAATAAAGTTTAAAACTATAAATCTAAACATAATGTGCAAGAATGATAAATATGGTTTAAAAGTGAGTCTTATAACTAGAAATGGGATTAAAATATGCTTATTATATATGTCTACTCATGAGGTTTCTTTAAAGATGGATTTTGTATAAAAATACATATATATATATATATGCACACTAGTTTACTAGGGAGATGGAAAGTATTTTTAAACAAATACGCACACGTGGAATGGAAAAACAATATTTTGTGTTCAAATAGTGATTTTACTTAAATATATATAAATTAGATATTAGCTATGAGAAAAGAATAATATTATTAATAAATTTTACGAGTTATACGATCAAAACGGTATGTATAGTCGGTTAAGTGTTTATGAACAAACGTACAAATATGTTAGGTTTTACAATCATAACTTAAAGAAATATTACTTTGAAATAAATATATAGTTTGAATATATATTTATTGCTCGACCAAACAAATCGGCTATATAAAAACAACACAAGAAGAATTATATTCTTAATATTTATATAAGTATATAAATATTTACTTTCAAAAAGAATACAAAACCTTATCACCAACGAGTCATCCAGAAATCCAACAAAACGTTCGGTTGGTGAAAGCAACCGACACAATATAATAAACGAAACGTTTGGTTGGTGAAAGCAATCAACACAAATGTAATAAATGAAACATCTGGTTGGTGAAAGCAACCGACACAAATGTAATAAACGAAACGTCCGGTTGGTGAAAGCAACCAACACAAATATAATAAACGAAACGGCTAGTTGGGTGAAAGCGACTAGCATAAACCGACTCGCGAGTCGATAACAATAATTAACTGACCTTACGCGTTTAGGACGTGTGAAGGAAGCGGACCCAGGTCCAAACTGTAATTGCTAACGAATTGAACACTGAACGTACGAGGTGAGTTTCACTACCCCCTTTTACTGTTTTACTGCTTTATAAATTCAGCGGGGAACATACACAACTGTTTTTATATACGATAATTAGAAACAAAACACTCTATCCTTATGCGAACATGAGTTGAACTATGTAATGTTATAAGTCCCTTGCTTGCATACTATAACCATTAGCTAACGGAGTTAGCCACAGGAATATACGGATAGTACTATTGACGTTGACATTTCCCCCTATTTTAGGTTAGTCGCTCTAACCTCCGATATTGCATCGAAAAAGGGTGCGTATATTCCATCTGTGAGATTTGAACAGAGCAAAAGGATATAAGTCGTGGTTTGGTTATAGGCTCAGGGTTCGTCATATTAATTCGTAGATTTATCTAGTCTACGGAGGATCATCGTATTTGTTTCAACAGATTGTCGTATACTTGTTTGCGAACTGATGATTTATGAATAACGTGATTTCATATCGAATCTCAAAACCTGTGAACTCACCAACCATTGTGTTGATATTTTAAAACGTATGTTTTTAGTGAATTAACAATGCACGTAAGGAATCATGAAGACAGGAGCTCATTGTACAATTAGGATACCATTTTGATATTTAACTACTTTTGCTTAAAAACAAATTATGGTTTGTAAACACTTTTAAAACTATTGGTATCCTAATACATTTATGTTGGCGATAATCATATGCTTACGGTATGCATGACGTCACGTGCCCGCGCTTCCGCCTTGGCGGGGTGTGACATTAAGTATTCTTCATCCATAAGTATTAGTTATTTAATATTTTTAGCTTAACCAAGAAGCAATGAATCTCATCGTGACATATGGTGATAACTCGTCAATGGAATTTGACACATGGCAATAACTTAGCCCATGCAAATGACATGTGGCGACACAGGTCAACACGTGGTGAAATATGGTGGTTCCGGATTTTGGCTGTAAAAAGGGGACTTCATGGATGTTTTCAAATCATTCCAAACTTAAATCCCACACACTTTATATAACCTTGGTTTGCATTTCCTTGTCTTGTAAAGCTTTCTCGAACCCTACGACGACCCGACAAGCTCTGAGCCTCGAATTTCATGCCATCCCAAGCAAGCAAGTCTCGAGACGAGTTCTTAAAGTACGTGCCACATTCCCGAATGATGTCCCGACGCCTGATCGGAAGTTGTAGATAAGTTCCAGAACCTAAGCAGAAGTACTTTACAACTAACTTCCGATACCCAACGTACCATAGGTCGAGGTTCTGTCAAAATCAGTAAGCAATGTAATTCCCTTGCGGTCCAACATCATAATACAAAAAAAAGGTCATCGAAATCACCGAAACAGAACCGAGAGGTGAATACGTAAACTTTTATTAAACAGATTTACTCCTATGGGACATACCAGTTATTTGTCTCAGAAGTGTCAGAAAACACTAACAACTGTGAATACATTTAAATGTTAAACAAATTTATTTTACTTTGAAAAGATAGACATGTTATTTGTCTTAGAGCCGAAAAGACAAACATATTGTTTATCTTAAAGAGTCTAAAAAGTTATAACACAAGATAGAAAATAAAACACTCAGACTAAATGCACATGTGTTTGGATCAATTCATAATTGACAACTAGCAGGCATGTTACGCGTCAGTCTTAAACCATATCTCTAATGGGCACAGCTCCCGAAGATATTGTTGAATTGTGTGTGTGATATGCCTCTGGGGAAGAGTAGATGCCCTGCTGAGCTGTATAGAAAAATATATTTGTGTTTGAACAAAAAGTTCATAAAATGTTTTATAGGAAAGCAAACATGTTAGATAAAATAAGAAAGACATATTGAAGATTGGAGATATAGTCATTAAATACTATCTGATAGGTCAGATTTTAAATCAAAGTTTATGTAAATTATATTTTCACCGGTATGTTTTATAATTTCAAACGGGTATTTAAATCTCGAGATTTCATAAGAAAATTATTTTATTTAAAAAACTTTTGTTAAAGGAATGCAACTGTGGTATATTTACGAAACTAGTACCTAAACGATCGAGGTTTGGATTGAGGGCCTAAATTGAGAAGGTAGAGGAGGACTCCTTGATTGTGTGAGTGAGAAATTGAGATTAGGTTAGATCGAGAGGTGCTGCTTGCTATTTGATTTAAATCCAAAAGGTTGCAAGTGTTGAGTGTCCGGTCCAATATGTCTGCGGTAGATCTGGAGGAATCCGTAACAGAAGACAAGGATCCATTCAAATTCAAAGGCCATGATTATGTTGATGTCCGTTCCAAACCCTACCTTATGAAACTTCTCCACAGACAGGGTAAATTCAAACCACTTTCTTATAAGCTGTAGGCTTCTGATTGCTTTTATCTGGTTATCAAACAATCACCTGTAAACAAGGCCTTGTTCGGTTACCCCTAATCGGAACAACATTTGTTGTTATGCTATGTTATGAGTAGAATAATCATTTCATCATATCATATATATATATATATATGCCTGTGCAGGTGACGGGGGAGTCCTCTTTGCAGACAAAGTTTTCAAGTTTACAGCTTCAGGAAAGGTGAAAAAGCAACTTGTGCTGATCACTGATTTTGCTATTTATATTATCGATCCGGAGATATACGCACTTAAAAGGCGGATTCCTCTTGCTGCAATAGAGAAGCTTTGCTTGAGTCAGTTGAGTGATCATTTTGTTGCGCTTATTGTTCCAACCGAATATGATCTTTTGCTGGCCACTACTAGGAAGACTGAGGTTGTAACTGTTTTGGTCCAATCTATGAAGACTACATCTAACTATGAATTGGAGGTTAGCTCGTCTAACAGGTAATATAGTAAACTTTTTTTTGTATATTTTTTCTCATTTTTTATTCTATTTGCATATTTAACTATTGCATTGTTGATGCCCTTGCAGTTTTGAGTACCATGCTGCTTCTGATGTAGTTAACGAAATTCATTTTGAGGAGGTTGAAGGTAAACAAACCCTATGTGACATTCTTACCCTGCTTTTAATTTTCAAATATATTATATTCTTTAGAGAGGCCAACATTGGCAATTTGGGTTCCGGGTTAAATCAGTTTTGGGTCATAATAGTGACTTGGTTTTTTAGGGGCACTATTTGAAAACTACAATTTAGCTAATTTTTGACATGGGTCGTGTGTTTCATATTTGGTCAAGTATTTGACATGTTTGACTCGTTATTAAAACCGTTGCTTATATCTTTTACTCGTATTTCTGGTGGAACCAAAACAAGAATTGTAAACAAGTAAAGACTGCCCAAAGCTCTGTGATGCATATGTGTTGTTATTTTTTGCCCCTTTATGTTGAATTTTTGTTGTAGTTGCATACATTTATCATCGGTTAATTGTAATATAAAAATCTAAGTTTCACATCTTTATTATTTCTTATAATTGCATTTAGACTTTAATCTTATGAATGCAATTATATTGTTTGAAAATGGTGACCCTATTCACCTTTTATATCATGACAATCATTAGTAGTAAAAGTAAGACCCTAGATTTCTTATTAACTAAAAACTTTAGTGTAACAGTAACTAATTCTTTCTAATTTTGCTACCACAGGATATATGTCATTAGAGCTGTTGTTCACCTGTCCAAATGACCTCAATCAATTTGACCACCTCCCCAATTTGAGGCCTACACGCGGGCTACTTGTTCACACATTGCATTGCTATCTGCAACGTTTCCACCATCTCCTCTTCAATATTCGGGTACCTCAGAAGCTCCCTATCAAAAACATCAGTAGTCCACTCCTCTTTAATCATCAATCTAAACCAACTAATCAAGTCGACAATCTCATTGTCACATGTAGCATTAGTCGGTGACTTCCCAGTTAGAAGCTCAAGAAGTAGAACACCAAACGAGTACACATCTGATGCTTGGTTGACTTTTTCAGTGTCGGCTATTTCTGGTGCGTTGTATCCCCCAATCCTTGTTGGCGGTGACACCATCAGTGCTGCCAGACCTGCATCACCAACACAACCGTACAGTTGGTGGTTTAGGAATGTGTTGGATGCTTTGATGTTTCCGTGGACTAGCTTTCCATTAGCTTGTGTGTGGATATGAGCTATCCCTCTTGCGGCTCCTATGGCTATCCTCAACCGGCTATCCCAATCTAACGGGCTCCTATTTGCTCCTCTATTCGCTGCAAAATAACAACTCAACAATTCAAAAAGGGTAGATTTGCTAAAATTCTCCTTGTCCTAATTCTTAAATTATTGTTTTATAACTAATTGACAGCATACCATGCAATAATGAAGCAACACTTCCTTGACTGAAGTAATCATACACCACCAACTTTTCATCGTTGGAGTAATAATACGCCCTTAACGGAACCACATTCTCGTGTATCATCCTCCCAACAATCTCCATTTGTTGCTCAAACTCGCGTCTAGCCACATTTACCACACCCTGTAACCTCTTCACCACAACTGCGTGTGAATCCTCCAATGTTGCTTTATAAGTAGCATCGAAAGTACCCTTATCAAGCACCTCTGCAGAGGCCCTAAACAAATCATCCATATCAAATGCAAGATCACTTCCCTCAAAGAAAGGCTTCCATTCCCAATAGCACTCCCACTTTGACCACCGTTGACTTTCTTTTCCTCATCTGTCTTCAAGTGCCAAATCACCATCAGCAATGCTATTAATCCAAATGAAAACACGCAACCACCAATCACAATACCTAATCCAGTTTTACTGAGTTTTGGCTTTTTTGATGCCCCTTGAATGTGAGAAACAGACGGAACTGATACATCAGAATCAAGAACATTTCCCAAAAAATCAGAGCTAGGAAACCTCACTAAAGATTGAGGCATGTTTCCCGTGAGATTATTATTAGACAAGTCAAGAAATTGCAGACTCGCGATATTAAAATCCGGTATCTCACCAGAAAATAAGTTGTTTGCAAGACTCAAAGCGATTGAGTCAAATTTGAGATGGAAGGCGATATGCTCCCATTAAAACCGTTATTCGACAGATTAAGAACCGCTGGATTGTTCCAACCAGACAAGTTCAAAGGTAATGGACCCGAGAAGTTATTACATTGGAGATGTAAAGCGGTTAAGTTTGATAGACTGGTCAAATCAGAAGGAAAAGGGCCTGATAAACTGTTGGACCTCAAACTTAATATTTGAAGATTCGATAATCGGCTAAGGGTGTTTGAAGGTATAGGGCCACGAAGGCCAACGGCAGGCAAATGGAGAGCAATGATCGATGAATGGTTATGATCACATGTTACACCTGTCCAGTTAGTACAAGCCGAAGCATTCATATGCCAGTTGATCACGTGAGAATGTGGAATATTTTGTATAAAATTTAGCAACACTTTCTTATCATCTGTAGGTTCAGTTGTAACCACAGAGACAACAGCCCCAAACAAGACCAGTGTAATGAGCATTGACCTATTCTTCATGTTCATCACCTCCATTATCTCCCTAGATCTACATGAAAATAATAATAATAAGTAAATAAACATAAAGTTAGCATAAACTGCATATCCGTTAAAACATAGCATAAACCTAGTTAAACAAACTTCAACTGAAAAACTCAAGCATACATTGAACGTTATCATGTTAAAATATTCAAGAAAGAATTAATATAACTCACGTAAACAAAAGCATGCAAGAAACTATTATTGAATAACAATCAATATGACCAAGTTTATATAGAATAACCCTAATTTGATAGGCAAGACATTACCTTTTTTAATTACAATCCAATTAGGGGTAGCGGCACAGCTTGTTGCCCGCTTGCCTTCTATTTCGATGTAATCCAATGAACATGATTGTTTTAACATATATTAACATATATAAAATGAGTAAATCCTGGTTGAAAGAACATTAGGAAATATTGTAATTATGAAACATAATTAACTATGGTATGTTTGTCAATATTGGTCCCGAATTACCAAAAAAAAGAAAAAAGTTAATAACCTAAAAAGCAAGTCGATGATCAGCAATCTATATTGTATCAGTTGAATTAAATCTCTTCATTAAGTAATAATAGAACATGTGGTATTATCTCAGTTTGTTATAAGTAGGATTTTGGCCAAATTAGGGTTTTGATTGCTTTTAGCTATGCAATCTCGAATTGGACTCAAAGTAAGAAATTAAACAATCAGAAGTAGGGCTCTAAACGAACCGAGCGTATGCTCGTGAACAGTTCGGCTGGAAGTTCGTTTAATAAGTGAACGAACATGGCATGTTTGATCAGTTGTGTTCGTAAATGTTCGAAAATGTGTTTATTTGCGTCCGTTTATATTCGTTAATGTTTGTTTGTTCGCTAAAGATTTGTAATACTTTTTAGTGACTTTTCTAATTTTATCATATAGATCTAAACAAAATTGGCAAACCTATATGACACTCTTAGGTAGCGTTTGGTATGCAAAAATGATAGTAGGAATGGAATGACTCATTATAAAGGAAATGAAAAAAGTAATTTTTGGTTGTTCCATTCCTTTTTCACCTATTTTCTCAACAACGTCAACCACCACCACCTGACCACCATCGCCACCACTACCGCCGTCACTGCCTCCATCACCGCTGCCACTACTGTCGCCACCACCACCACTACTATCGACACCAACACCTTACCAACGGCGCTACCACCGCCACCACTATTGTCGCCGAGCCACCACAACTATTGTCATCGCTTTCGCCTAACCACCACCATCGTCGTTGCCTGATCACCACCACCTGATCGCCACCACCGTCACTGTCACCCTACCATCGCCATCACCACCTGACCACCAATGCTACCATCGCCACCACCATCACCACCGCCGCCATCATTTTTGTCGTCGGAGCTACCACTACCGCCGGCATTGCAATTTTTTTATTTTGTTAAAATAAATTAATTAAGATTGAAGTATTTTTTATCATTTCTACTTCATTCATACTTTTTGTGGAAACAAAACAAAATAAAGTAATAATTTATTTCAGTGTAATAGGTTAACCAAACAAGACAAATGAATGCTAATGATCAATTTCATTCCTTTGTTCATTTCATTCCATACCTTATCTTTACCTCCAACCAAACATACTTATTCTGTCTGCTTTTTTCCTCTAATTTTCATATAAATTTGACAATTTAGGTACCGGGCAAATCAGCTGCGGGTCGTTATGATGACTTCTTTTTGTAGGGACACCATTTTGGATCGGGTGGACCCGCAAACACTTTTTTGTTATTTTCTTAAAAGTTATCTATAAGATGGTTAATTCTTTAAGTATTAAAGGGGCTTAAAAACAAGTTTTGACCAGGTTGACTCGGTATTAAAAGTCACCTCTAATATTCGGTGACTTACGATGGTTACATGTTTTAAAAATACAATTTCGGTGACTTTTGACATGTGTACTGTTTTTCCTATTTAGTCACGTATTTGACATGTTTTCTCATATTTCAGGTGGAACCAAAACAAGAATTGTAAACAAGTGAAGACTGCCCAAAGCTCTGTGATGCACATTTTGTTGTTATTTTTGCCCCTTTATGTTTACTTTAATCTTGTTGTAGTTGCATACAGTAATCATCTTCAGTCCCTTGTAATATAAAAAATATAAGTTTCCCATCTTTATTATCTCTTACAATTGTTTGAAAATGAAATCATTACAATCATAATCATATATGACAATATTCACCTTTTATACTATTACAATTATTATATAGCTGAGGCAGAACATTCAGTCAAATAAGAAAAATAGTGAGAACAGGTCAACAAGTCAAATAGTATATAAAAGTCAAACAGCAAACCAGTCAAAAAGAAAACAACACTTGGAAAACAGCCCCTATATTTCTTATTAACTAAAAACTTTAGTGTAACAGTAACTGATTCTTTCTAATCTTGCTACCACAAGATATATGTCACTAGGGCCTGTGTTCACCGGTCCGAATATTCTCAACCGATTTGACCACCTCCACCATCTTAGGCCTCTGCTCGGGCGACTTGCCCACACATTGCATTGCTATCTGCAACATTTCCACCATCTCCTCTTCTATATTCGGGTACCTCAAAAGCTCACTATCAAAAACCTCGGCTGTCCACTCCTCTTGAACCACCGAGCTAACCCATCTAACCAAGTGGACAGTCTCATTGCCGCATGTAGCATGAGTAGGTGACTTCCCGGTTAGTAGCTCAAGAAGTAGAACCCCGAACGAGTACACATCTGATGCTTGGTAGACCTTTTTAGTGTCGGCTATTTCTGGTGCATTGTATCCGCCACTCCTTGTTGGCGGTGGCACCATCATTGCCGCCAGGCCTACATCACCAACACAACCGTACTGTTGGTGGTTTAGAAAGGTGTTGGATGCTTTGATGTTTCCGTGGACTAGCTTTCCATTAGCTTGTGTGTGGATATGAGCTATCCCTCTTGCGGCTCCTATGGCTATCCTCAACCGGCTATCCCAATCTAACGGGCTCCTATTTGCTCCTCTATTTGCTGCAAAATAACAAGTAACGACTCAACAATTCAAAAAGGGTAGTGGGCAACAGGTTCAGCTTGAAATGGGTCATGTCAGCTTAGATTGGCCTATAAAATGGGGTCCTGCAGGGACCTTAACAAGCCAAACCGGTTTGTGAGCTACTCGAGATCGGCTCGTTAAAATCTTGAATCGCCGCGCTTAAATGAGCCTGAGCCTTAAAATAATATAAACAAGCCGAGGCCCGAACTTTACATATCGAGCCTGAGCTGGCTCGCAAGCATAAATGAACCTCTAATATAGTTTATATATAATGTATTTAATAATCATTTAAATAATAATATTAATTATATGCAAAATTATAACTAAAATAACTTGATAATATACATTATGTTTTATTAAAAATTATAATTTAAAAAATAACACTAGAAATTAGTAAAAAATGCATATCAATAAAGGAGCTGAGCTCGGGGTTAGAAAAACAACTCAATAGCCAAGCTCCAAGCTCCAGCTTTAGAAAACGAGCTCGAAACAAGCCGAACTCGTCGAGATCTCGTAAGTCAAAATGAGCCCAGCCCGAGCCTAGTCGAACTCGGGCTCGGCTCATTTACACCCCTAGGTCCTGCCATTGATAAACCACCTATACTCGCCTATTACATCATACGAGCTGTATGACCTTCTTCATCATATCATCCAGGCCATATGATGTCATACGGGTCGTATTACAGGGTGAAAGAGGTCATACGACCCATATGGATATGTCAGTGCCACATCGTTTATTTCCTTGCCGGTCAAAAACATCATACGGGCCACATATGTTTTGACCTTTATGCGACCAGTAGGCCTTTTTCAGCCAATCATACAGGCATACAACTGGCTTGTATACTTTTCAACCTATCGTGCGACCCGGATGACCATACAAGCCGTATGAAACGGGTGTCTGGATAGTATGTGATGGCCTATTTCTTAAATTATTATATGACTAATAACGGCTCTTTGGCAAAAAAATTCTCTTTGGCCTATTTCTTAAATTATTATATAACTAATAAATGTTAGTCGTGACTACAAAAACAACATACCATGCAACAATGAAGCAACACTTCCTTGACTGAAGTAATCATACACCAACAACTTTTCATCTTTGGAGTAATAATACGCCCTTAACGGAACCACATTCTCGTGTATCGTCCTCCCAACAATCTCCATTTGTTGCTCAAACTCGCGTCTAGCCACATTTACCACACCCTGTAACCTCTTCACCGCAACAGCGTGTGAATCCTCCAATGCTGCTTTATAAGTTGTACCAAAAGTACCCTTATCAAGAACCTCTGCAGAAGCCCTAAACAAATCCTCCAAATCAAATGCAAGATTACTTCCCTCAAAGAAGACAAGTCTTCCATCCCCATTAACATTCCCACTTTGACCACCATTGACTTTCTTTTCCTTATTACCTGTCTGCAAATCCTTTTTCTTACCTTCCTTCTTCAAGTGCCAAATCACCATTAGCAATGCAATTAATCCCAATAAAAACACACAACCACCGATCACAATGCCAAATCCAGTTTTACTGAGTTTTGGCTCCTTTGATGCTGCTCGAATAGGAGAAACAGATGGAAGTGATAAATTTTCAGTATCAAGAGCATTTCCCAAAAAAGCAGAGCTAGGAAACCTCACTAAAGATCGAGGCACGCTTCCCGTGAGATTATTATTAGACAAGTCAAGAACTTGCAAGCTCGCAGTATTAAAATCTGGTATTTCACCAGAAAGTGAGTTGTTTGCAAGGCTCAAAGCGGTTAAGTGAGTCAAATATGAGATGGAAGGTGAAATGCTCCCATTAAAACCGTTATTTGACAGATTAAGAACCGCTAGATTGTTCCAAACAGACAAGTTTAAAGGTAATGGACCCGAGAAGCTATTACATTGGAGATGTAAAGCGGTTAAGTTTGTTAGACTGGTGAAATCAGAAGGAAAAGGGCCTGATAAATTGTTGGATCTCAAACTTAGTATCTGAAGATTCGATAATCGGCTTAGGGTGTTTGGAGGTATAGGGCCATCAAGGCTTAAAGCAGGCAAACGAAGAGCAATAATCGATGAACGGTTATGGTCACATGTTACACCTGTCCAGTTAGTGCAAGCAGAAGTATTCATATCCCAGTTGATCATGTGAGAATGTGGAACCTTCCGGATGAAATTGAGCAAAACTTTCTTATCTTCTGTAGGTTCAGTTGTAACCAGAGAGAAAACAGCCCCAAACAAGACCAGCATAGTGAAAATCGATGTATTCTTCATGTTCATCATCTCAGTTTTCTCCCAGTTTCTGCAAAGCCTTCCACATCCACATGAAATTGAGCAAACCTAATAAGTAAATAGGCATAACACCACAGGATCTATGTATGATAGAATGATGTTTTTTTGACACTAGTTAGTATAAAGTTAAAATTCAAGAAAGACTTCATATAAGTCATCAAAACGAAAACATGCACGAAACTAATATTGAAGAATTCTCAATGATAATAATGTCATAACCATAACTTGGTTTACATAGACTAACCCTAACTTGCTAGACAGGGAGGCCGTTACCAATTGTACCTATATTGAAATTAGGAAAAATACTTACTTATAATCGACTTGTCAATATCTGTCCCTCAAGTTCACCGACATGTGACTTGGAGTCCGAGCAAAAATGCATTTCCGTTAAACATAAATCTAATTAAATTTCACTTTAACGAACTTAAACCTAGCTTCAATTACAGAATTAAAGACACACATTGAACGTAATAATAATAATAACAATAATAAGGTAAACGGAAATCCTGGCTATGCGATGAAATCAAAGCCTAATTTGTTGTTATGAAATTGCAAAACGAAAAGAATAAGTAATGATCTGACTCACCAAATGACGAAGAGACTTGAAGTCGTTAGCTCTGTACTATTATTATTATTACTATATCCATCAGAACCTGCAATGGAAGAACGAACAATGTAGCAACTGTAACTGTAACTCTAACTGTGTGTGTGTGAGAGAGAGAGATTACTTGAAGAAGAATAGTGAGAAATAATAATAATTAGTGTTGTGTTGCAGAGATGGCGGGATGCAGCACATGGAGATGGAGATGGAGTGTGAACCAAGGGAAGTAAAGTTCACCCCTCTTTAATCAAAGTTTAACTTCAAACTGGTTTTGCCTTGTATTAAATGCATTTATCACACAAAAGGTAACTGCAGATTATTTGTTATTTATTGTTTGGTTTACTAAAATAGTAATAATTTACTTTTCGGTGCCTCGTTAAAGTATAGAAGAATATTTATTTGTTTATTTGTGTTACTAGAATAGGATTTTGCTTTTGGAATTCGATTTTTGGATTTATGTGAATTTGTTCTCTCCTTTTTAAAGGACTATATATTGTGGAATATATATAGTTAGGGATTTCTTTAGTTATCGCATGCTTGATGTTGAAAGATAACCTTATTAATTTGTTTATGTGGAAAATATAACTGTATTAAACATTGTTTTGAGTTTGTTTCTTACATAAGTTTGTGTCGGCGTTTCCAAAAGAAAAGGCGAAAGTGTTTCATGCATTGTACTGCTTGATCTCGATGTGATGTATTTAAAAGAAGTTGAACGCTTTAGTCCGTAAAAGGATTCCGGTCAATATTCATAATTTGTTGGAAGAGATTAAAGTGTTTGGTTTCCTTTACATCAAAAGCAGGTCTAAAAGGAACGAACCTTCTTGAGAAGATTGGTGTAGATTTCCTTTGTAATTTTCCACGTCGTGTTTTTGTTATTGGGTGGTTCGGTGTGGGCTGCTATCGTTCGCGCTCCGATTGTTGTTTATACCGGTGACTTCTAACCCCTTGCTAGTTTTTAAAATATAATATTGTTGTTGGTAGAAAAAAGAAGGTGTGGGTAAAATATTATTTAAATTCTCAAAATGTGAGTTTTATGATCATATCAAACATCTTCATACGCTTTTAACATTATTGAGAAAGAGAAGCTTTATGCTAAATTCTCGAAGTCTGAGTTTTGGTTACAAGAAGTACAATTTCTAGGTTACTTGATTAACCACAAAGGTATTCATGTGGACCCAGCCAAAATAGAAGCTATCACTAAATGAGAAATTCCTCTAACTCATACAGAAATTCGAAGTTTCTTAGGATTAGCAGGATTTTATAGACGCTTCATTCAAGATTTTTCTCGAATAGCAGTTTTGTTAACATGTAAAAATGTCAAGTTCGAATGGGACCCAAGCAAGAAGAAGCTTTTGTAATTTTAAAGCAAAAGCTAACAAATGCCTCAATACTTGTCCTACCAGAAGGAACTGAAGATTTCACAGTTTGTTGTGATGCTTCCAAATCAGGATTGGGATGTGTATTAATGCAACGTGAAAAAGTTATTGCTTTAGTATCCATACAATTGAAGAAGTATGAAGAGAATTACATAACACATGCTTTAGAATTTGGAGCAATAATTTTTGCCCTAAAGATCTAGAGACATTATTTGTATGGTAGTAAGTTTACTATATTCACATATCATAAAAAGTTTAAAATACATTTTTGGGCAAAAGGAGCTTAACATGAGTTAAAGACACTAGATGGAAATTCTCAGCAACTATGATTGTGAAATCTAATATCGTGAAGGTAAGGCTATTGTAGTAGCCGATGCATTAAGCAGAAATGAGCATGAGTAACCTAAAAGAGTACGAGCTCTAAAATTAGAACTTCAAATTAATCTAAGTGACGAAGTGAAAAATGCTCAAAAACAATCAATGAAAAGAAATAACATTGTTGATGAGTAAAGAAATGGTACCATTGATCAACTGGTCAAAGGAATCGATGAAATTCTCTAAATGGGGAACAGAATCTCGGTACAAATCATAGGAAATTTACGAGAGAGAGTTCTTGAAGAAGCTCATAAATTCAAGTATACGATGCATCCCGAAAATGATAAAATGTATCAAGATTTGAAAAAAACATATTGGTGGATAGGAATGAAAAAGGACATAGCTAATTGTTTCAAAATGCATAACTTGTTCGCAAGTTAAAGCTGAGCACCAAAAGCCATCAGGATTACTTCAACAATTAGAAATGCCAGAATGAAAATGGAAATTAATAACAATGAATTTTGTCACTAAATTACCTACAACAAGAAGAGGTAATGACACAATCTGGGTGATTGTGGATAGATTAAAAAAGTCAGCTCATTTTATACCCATGAAGGAAACTTTTAAAATGGAACAATTAGCTAAACTGTATGTAGACAAAGTTGTCTCGTTACATGGAGTTCCGTTATTCATTGTATCTGATCGGGATAGCTGTTTTACTTCTCATTTTTGGAAAAGTTTCCAAATATCTATGGGAACAAGGTTAAACTTGAGCACAGCATACCATCCATAGACTGATGTCAAAGTGAAAGGACCATACAAACATTGGAAGACATGCTAAGAGCATGTGTGATAGATTTTGGTGGAAATTGGGATGACCATTTACCACTAATAGAATTCTCCTACAATAACAGTTATCATACAAGTATTAATATTGTCACATTTGAAGCACTTTATGGACGAAAGTGCAGAACTTCAGTGTGTTGCGCAGAAATAGGAGGAAAACAACTATCAGGTCCTGAAATTATACAAAAAACTACTGACAAGATAAATTAAGTCAAGGAAAGATTAAAGACTGCACGAGATCGTCAGAAGAGTTATGCAGATCATAGACGCAAACCATTAGAATTCCAAGTTGGAGATAAAGTGCTACTGAAGGTATCTCCATGGAAAAGAGTAGTCACAATCGGTAAGAAAGGAAAGTTGAGTCCAAGGTTTGTTGGACCATTCCAAATTATTAAACGAGTTGGACCAGTAGCCTATCATCTAGAATTACCAGAAGAAATGACAGGTATACATGATGTATTTCATGTAAGAAACTTAAGGAAATGGTTAGCTAATGAATCATTAAACGTACCCCTTCAAGATATAAAGGTAAACAAAACGTTGAAATTTGTTAAGAAACCTCTACAAATTAAAGATAGAAAGATCAAGAATCTCAAGCATAAAAGAATAGTATTGGTCAAAATGAAGTGGGATTTAAGACGTGGACTAGAATATACTTGGGAATTGGAATCATAAATGAAACGGAAATATCCACACTTATTCCAATAGATCTCGATGACAATATTTAAAATAAGGAGGAGGAGGCTATAACAAACCATAAAATAATCAAAAGGAAAAGTGAAGAAATAAAACAAGCAAAAAGGAATAATGGAGAAAATAAAAGAAGTGAATTCCATCCCACATTGGTGGAGGAAAGAAAATGGAATGCTTCCACCTTGGTATAAATAAGAATGTGAGTTCTTGTCGCACATTGTTAGATTATAAAACTTGTAAGCTCTTTATAAGAAAAAGAGCTCATATAATAATATTCTTATGTGACAAATCACACCTAGTGGTCCTAGCGGAGGGTGCAAAGCACCCAACGCGCACGCGCACGAACACGGGCTGAGGCTTGGGCGAAGTTCGATGGGCGCAATGTGGCGCTTTGATGGCGCACTCTGCACTTCACACGCTCGCATTGCCGCTTGAGAGTCGCCTTAATGTTTTTGAAAACTTCTTCCTTCGCGTTTTGTGCTACTCAAAGCATTAAGAGTTATCCGGAAAATCTTTCTCCTTCGCGCGATGCGAAGAAATCCTTCGCGCGACGCGACGTGACAGTCACACAACGATGACACGTTGCTTGCCACTTGTCACGCCACGTGGCATAGATAGGGCTGACTCGACAACCCTATTTTTACTTCGCGCGACGCGAAGTGTTTTGTTGGTGTTGGTTCACGTTACGCGAACTGGCCCAGTTTCAGCTATAAATAGGGTTGAAATTCAGACTTCATCCTTGCTCAATTCTCATGATTCTCTCATGTTTTCTTTTATATAGGAGTATTAGTATAATACCCTAGTAGTTGTAACAATACCCTCTCCGATTGAAAGAAACTATTATACGTGAATTCGAAAGCTCTGCCTGAACAAGGTAAGACATTGTGCCATCGTGTAAAGTTTCCAGTCTTGTGATTATCGTTATTATTATGGGTTTTATACTAAGATATATTGCATTGTGCTTAACCTAGGTGCTTAATATTAGGAGGCTTGTTAATTATAAACTTTCAAGGTGAGATATTCGAATTTTTATACAACTCACATTTACGTGAGACAAATGATTTTCCAATACTGTCATGATGTTTTTCTAAAACCTATTAAACTCATGACATATAGTCCAAATGTTTTTAAATATATTTTCAAAGAATTTTAATTACATTATAGTGATTAAGTCTATGTAGACTTGCGGTATAATTACTACTGATATTGTGGGGTTTTGTATATAAGGCTTGCCTATTACGCTATTACACGTTACTTATTGGACAAGTGTTAGTCAATAAGTAATATGACCACAGCCACATATATGGTTGAGTGGCAAGTAAAAACATCTTAATGTTGTAAAAACATCTTAATGTTGTAACTATATGTCATTTACAAATGAATGTACTCACCAGTATTTCCTACTTATCAAATATTTTTACACATGTTTCAAGTGACTTGTTAGGGACAAAGGGATGATGCCTGCAGGCTTCCAGCTTAAATAAGTGGCTTGTCACAAGAATAAAGAAATATGTTTTGTAAATTAGGGTTTATCCCTATAAAACTTATATGTCTGTATAAAAATGGGTTTTAATCTCAGTTTATAAAATAAGAATCATGGTGTTTTTATAACTTTGATCATTTTTCCTAACTACGGTTCTGATGAAATATTCCGCTGCAAATTATTTTAATAAACTCCGATACCACCATCGATGTTCACAGCTCCCCTCCCGAGGTATAGGGGTCGGGAGCTGTGACAGGTCGAGTATAGAACCAGGTATTATAAAACCGGGTATTTGAATACCCTATTTCCAGGTATTGAAAAAATCCTTTTTTGGGCTTTTTTCCAGGTATTTTTTGGGTATATATTGGATTTTTTAAGGGAGTTGCACTTTTTAGGGGTATTTATCATTTCAGTTATTTTTTGGATATAGATCGGGTATTTGAATCATCCGGTTTCGGGTATTTGAAAAACCCGGTTCCGGGTATGAAACCGGTTATGGTTTTCGGATATTACCGGATACAAATCGAGTCGGTTCGGGTATGGGTTTTGATACTGAAATGTATACCCTATCCGTACCCTACGGGTAGGTTCGGGTATTAAAAACCCGGGTATAAAAACCAGTTCCGGGTTTTTTTTCAGGTCCGGGTTCGGGTTTTTTGTGCACCTCTAGGTTTTAGGAAGGTTTAAGGGTGTTTAAATTCCTCAAGCCCATGGACCTTAAGGCCTATAACCATCCTCTAATCCATATTTCATTTTTTTCAAGCCCACAACTCATCTTATTATTATTTACTATGATTGAACCATACTACTTAACTAAATAAATAAAATTCTTTATTATTATTTGAGAAAATAGGATGTTACAATTAGCAACATTTTGATTTACGCATTAATTATTCTAGTATTGTTTATTGTGCTTGTTTAAATTGTGAGTTGATTGAGAATAAAACAGTGATACGTGATTACGTGGTATATTTGTTGACTTGTTATTTCGCTACAAACTAGTTAAAATCAATCTAAGGTATTAGCTAGGCATTAGCTTGATCATGATCCACATAGTTGTCGATCATGCCGAATCGGCAAGTTAATTGACGAACCTGAGTCGTGCTTTTATTTTGTCATAACATCTAACCAAGAAACATGTTTTGAACTGGTCTAGACCACGGGGACTAGAGGTGTACAAATCGGGTTTTTCAAAAACCCGGGTTCGGGTATGACCGGGTATTGGAAAATCGGGCACTGGTAATACACGGGTCGGGTTCGGGTCCGGGTATTGTCTCTAAAAACCATACCCTATGCATCAGGTTCGGGTCAGGTATAGAACCGGGTATTCTAAAACCGGGTATTTAAATACCCTATTTCCGGGTATTGAAAAACCCTATTTCTGGGTTTTTTTGGGTTTTTTTCCGGGTTTTTTTTGTGTATATATTGGGTTTTTTTAAGGGGTTACAATTTTTAGGGATATTTTTCAAGTATTTTTCGGGTAATTTCGGATATAGATCGGGTATTTGAAAAACCCGGTTCCGGGTATGGAACCGGTTCCGGGTTTCGGGTATTACCGGGTATAAATCAGGTCCGGTTCCGGGTTCGGGTTTTGGTACTGAAATGCATACCATATCCGTACCCTACGGGTAGGGTCGGGTACGGGTTCGGGTATTAAAAACCCGGGTATAACAAAAACCGGTTCCGGGTCTTTTTTTCGGGTCCGGTTCCGGGTTTGGGTTTTTTGTGCACCTCTAACGGGGACCTTTTAGCCCAATCCAGTGTCCTATAACTGTATAAGCAAGCAAGTGGAGAGAAAATAGGCATGACGATATGATGATTGTGTCGTTGTGTGTGATCTTCTTCTTACCATCTTTACTCTGAATTTCAGATTGTCCCATCAGCTTCTTTAATACCTATATATGTGTATTACTTTCATAGCCTTATTTGTGATCGTTCACAAAATCAATAACACCAATCCAGATTCTATTCCTATGTCTATCGTTGTTTGGCTGTGAAATATCTATTCACAACAAAAGACATAAAATTAGGTAACTCAAATGCGGTCAGTTTATAGTGCTATGATGTTAAAACTATGTGGACACGAAATATTTTGTTAAATCAATCAACCATCAAGAATTAGTCCACAACATCCAAAACATTGACCCGAACTGAAACCGCTTGACTAATCATACTTGGTCGAGTTCAAAAAAAAAAAAAAAGAAGGTAAAAAACACGCAGGCTCACTGAAATAATGAACTTGTAGGTTTAAACATCTAAGTAACATGTATGGTTCAAATTGGGAACGTGATTTTCTTATCAAGGTTGATGTCAAACAAAAGTGTACCAACCCAATCCAATCAATGAAATTAAGCTCATATCTACTTTCCAAGATACAATTAGTTTAAACATTTGTTTAGACATGGCTCAGGACAAGGGAATTTAATATCCATCCTCGATGCTTCTTTGGCACAAAAATTATAACCAAACAACCTTAGGAAAATAAGAGAGAAAAAAAAGTTACTTTGTACCCTTTATTAATGATGTCAAACCCGTCTAAGCCAGTTTTAATCTTGAACCTGACCAAGCACAACTTAAACCGAGACCAGCTTACTTTTGGTCCATTTAAAACCCCTAGTAAATTCTTCCTTAATATGTATGATTTTAATTATTTTCCTGTTAAAATTAAAAACAACAATAATAGATTCAATACCTTTTCTTTTTTTTGAGTTTATACCATTTAGGTTATTAAAGGCTTCTTTGGAAGACGAATCAACACATCAAAGTGGCGCAGCGGAAGCATGGTGGGCCCATAACCCACATGTCCTAGGATCAAAACCTGGCTTTGATATAGATTCGAAGTAGCTTCTGCTATTATGCTTTTTACAAATACGACGTCTTTTTGTGAAACGGATGTGTTGACATGGGCTTTCGACACAAACAACGGAACACCCCTATCCCATCAGTGTCTCCTGTGAAACTGTTTGCTTGACCGCGGTAGAGTGATTTTTCTAAGAGTCTTTATGATCCAGTTCCACCGGGTTAAAGAATAAATTAGTTCAAACCAATGACTATGTTATGATCAAAATGGTAGACGGCAACAGTATGATTTACCAGCTTAGGTATAATCGTATAATGAGTGAAATGGGATTTACTGAATAACCTAGACGTGCACAAAAAAACCGGTTCCGTACCTGAACCGGTGGAATCGACCCGGAATCGGTTCCGGTTCGTACCCGGTGTACCCCATACCCGGTTAGGATATTATTATACCCTGAAAACCCTACCCGGACCCATATATTTTCCCAAAAATCGGTTCTTACCCGAAACCGGTTCCAACCCGGTGCCGGTTCCGCCGGGTTTTTTCTTGAAAAAGAGCCGTTAGAACCGGTTCCAACGGTAATATAGCCGTTGGAACCGGTTCCAACGGCTATATTACTGTTGGAACCGGTTTTTGAGCTTAAAAAACTATATAAAGGCTTGATCATTCACTTGTTTTACCACTCCAACTCAAAAACATCAAGAAAACTTATCGGTTTACATTTTTACACCAATTTTTTTCAATTCCATTCCACCACCACTTGATAACTAGTTATTATGGCAAACCAAAACAAGGGCAAAAGAAAGGTGGCGGCTACCGATTCCGTTTTTATTGACCCGGTTCGAGCCGAAGATGACCCCGGAGTTGCAAAGATCCTCCCTCATAACCGCAACGAAGAAGTGTGGCAGAATTGGGATTTGGTTGAGTTGCTTAATGGAGACGTTAAGGCTCATTGCAAATTTTGTGGCATTTATTTAAAACATGATTCAAACTCTACTTTAAAAAAGCACATCGAGGAGAAATTTTGCAAGCCGTTGAAAGAAGTTCCCGCCACGGTCCAAGTCGAATTGGGTAAAGATGGGGCAATATTTCGTTACAACGTGAAAGCGGTTCACGATGGGATGGCGAAGTTCGTGATTCAACAAGGTTTGCCGTTTAACCACTTCGACAACCCTCAATTGACGACCTTGATTAGAGAGACTCTTCAACCGCGCTACACCCATGTAAGTCGTACCACTCTTCGACGTCATTGTCTAAAGTTGTGGGAATGTGCCAAAAAAGATTTAATTGATTTTTTTGACACTTTGCAAACGGGTGTCAACTTAACTAGCGATGTTTGGTCGGCACCCCATGGATTACCGGAATCATACCTTCGTGTGACTGGGCATTGGATCAATCCGGTATCTTGGCAAATGATGAAACGCACCATCGCGTTTGAGAACTTTCCGTTTCCACATACCGCCGAAAAATTATTTGAAATTTTGGATGAGGTAATAACCACTTTTAACTTGAGGAAAAAAAAATTTTCAATGTCGTTTGATAACGCTTCTACCAATACAAAAGCGGTAAACAATTTATATATAAAATATACACCACTTTGCTACGGAAAGTTTTTTCATACTCGATGTGTTGCCCACATTATCAACTTGGTTGTTCAAGATGGTCTTGAGAACGAAACCATGGAGGGCGGTTTGAGATTATTTAGGTTGATGTTACAAGATATTTTCAAAAGTGGAAAAAGAAGACATCTTGAATACAAAAACTATTGCAAGTCGATTGATAGAAAATATTTGGGGCCGAATTGGGACGTTCCAACTCGTTGGAACTCGACTTGTAATATGCTCGCTTGTGCTTTTTCCCAAAAACAAACTATACAAGCGTTTCATAGAACGCTAGTGGATCGTTGCGAAGCCGATATATTTCCAAACGGTGCTTGGAATAATATCGGTTACTTCTTGGAGTATCTTGATGTTTTCAAAACCGCAACAACTAAATTGTCGGGGGTTTACTATCCTACTAGTTGTTGGGTGTTGCAAGAATTATACAACATCTCCTTGAATTTCAAAGAGTTTGAAAACAAAAATGATCTTTTCGAGCATATTGTTGACCCAATGAAGAAGAAGTTCCTAAAATATTTTAAAGGAATACCACCCGTGTTTACTTGTGCCGCCGCTTTAAACCTCTACATAAATGTTGCCGGGGTTGAGGCGTTGATCGAGGAAATATATGACAACATGGGTGCGCACAAGATCGATCTGATGGCGTCGACGGAAGTAAAGGATTCTTTCAACAAATCCCTTCAGGAAATCTATGACCATTACTTCAAAATTTATGGTCCAAGCTCAAAGTCGACTTTTGTGAAGCAAGCAACATCAAGTAAGCCATGCAAAGACAAGCTTATAAAAATGATGAATGCGTTTCGTGAGTCTACGATAAAGCGGCAAAGGGGTAACACACCAACTAGTGAACTTGGCCGATATAGTGGAGCAAACTATGGAGAAGGTGCAACGGTCGAGGATGTTCGCAACCTTGACATTTTGGCATGGTGGAAAAGAAAGCAAAACGAATTTCCTATTCTTTCCGCCATGTCTCGTGATTTGCTAAGCGTCCAAGCTTCAACAGTTGCTTCGGAATCGGTTTTTTTTCACTTAGTGGAAGGATATTATCGATGCGAAGAACCAAACTCACTCCCGAGTCCTTAAAGATGTGCATTTGCCTAAAGGATAATTTGGACGCGATGGATCGTATACAAGACAAGGCGAACTTTGAAGACGAAATAACACTTGAACTCCCAATTCAAGAGATGGAAGAAGAATCTTCGGGTGAAGAAGATGAAGTCGTAGAACTCGATTAATTTTAATTTGTATTTTTTGTATTTGTTCTAATTATTTATGTATTATGTAACACGAATCAATTAATATAAGTATTTTTAAAGTGTTATTTGTTTGTGTTAAATAAAAAATTTGTCTTAAACACTTAAACAAACTTTTAAACACATATATATAATTATAGAACATTACACAACAAACATTATTGCAAAACGATTAAGTACAAACATTATTAAACATTAAACTAAAAATAACAAACATTGTTCGTTGTTTTCGTCCCGCCATCTACTACCATCAAGCTTTGTTACCGGCGGCGGGGGTTGACTTGTAAAGCTGGACGACTCCCCGGCTTCTCCTTTTTTGGCATCCAAATGGTTTTTTTTGCTTGCAATACTTATTCGTATGCTTTCAAAGGATGGAATTCGATGCCGCCTTCAAAAACTTGCGCAGTATTTGCATCGCGCCATCTCCTGTGTGTCGGTCATGACACACAGGTCATAGTGAACCCAAACCTTGGGGCATCTCAGGGTGTTGATAACCATAACAACTTCTTCGTTGGTTGCCATTGGCAATGGTTAGTGGTTTAACAAGTAGATTAACAAGTAATTGAAGTGTTTAACAAGTTAGGGGAGTTGGTTAAGAAGTTTTAAACCTAGGACGTCTATATATAGTAAGTGGGGGTGGGTATAAACATTCAAAACCGGTTCCAACGGTCTAAAAACGGTAATATAGCCGTTGGAACCAGTTTCCAGCGGTCAAAAATGGTTCAAATAAGGAAAACCCGTTGGAACCGGTTTTCGGGTATAAATCGGACCCGGTTCCTACCCTACCCGGTTCCACTAGTTCCTGATATTTGCCTACCGTCGGGTCCGGTTCCTGATAGGAACCGGTTCCATTTCGTACCCGGTTCTTAAAAAATCGGTTCCTACCCGGTTCCGGGTTTTAAAAAAACCCGATTTGTGCACATCTAGATTAACCACATCAACAGGTAAGTTAACTTGATTAGTCCTTATTAATAAAAACCATCATATCTGTTAAAAATCCCACCGATAACAGAGTTATTGGTAGACTTTGTAGGACAGTTTGGGACCTAAATTTGTATTTGTTCATCATGTTAAACCGACTTGGTTAGGTTTGATGTTAACAGTGGACACAGACTTACCATAAAATCTGACTTAACCATTTTACTCTTAATTGCATTTTATCATTAATCTGTACTAATTGCAAGATCTTAAAACCGTGCAGTCTCTTTTGTCTGGTGACACTTATTTTGGGACAGAGGTAATACAAGTCTTGGAAACACGACCCTAGTTAAACATCAGAATTCATTATTTGGTACATATTGCCTACATAATCAATCACTCAACATATCTCGGGTTGTTGGCATAATACAGGACAAAAAAAATTTAAAAAAATGAAATGGCTGAATAACCATATCATGTTCAACCACAAGTCTTGTTCACTCAGCTTTCGGGTTTACACCTTCCTGACCTGAATATTATGTGTTGATTGGAATCGCCAGATCGGCTGCCTGCCGCTTTGAACAAGAGCTACCTCATCACCCTCTTTCACCATCCCTTGTGTCTGCAGATGCCAAAAAAAATTATATTAATAAAATTAAAAAAAGAATATATTGTATGATGGTTACTGTGGTGTTCTTTTTTTTTTCTTTTTTTTTTTTGTGTTTTATCTCTAATGAGTAGAAAGTCACCAAAGTGTATCTTTTGTGCATACAACAAATTAATTATATAATAATACAAATACAAATACATAGTATACAATATTAAAGATCTCACCTTCAAGGTACCAAGAGCCTTTTCAAAGGTTTCATCAGCATCATTAGAGAACTCCATATAAATGGGACAAACTCCTTGATACAAAGCTAACTTCTGATGTACACACTTCCTGCATCGTAAGTATGATCAAACGTCATTAAAAATACACTTTGTCCAAGAAAAATAATAAATTTAGTTCAAACAGATTCACGAGCTTACGAATTTGTGAAGGCAAATATGGTGCCAGTGGGTCGATAATGACTCAATAAAATAGCCATGAAACCGGTTCTAGTAAACACAACAAGTGAGGTTCCAAGAGTGTTGGACATTGATGTGGCATGATATGCAAACATTTCACTCATATGGTTCTGCAGAAAACATCATTAAAAATTTAATAAAAGATTAAATAATATCTGAAAATAGGATATACAGCTGTACACCCACCTTAAAGGCTTGACCAAGATTAACGGGTGTGACACTACCCGTTATGCTTGCTTCGGTCCGCAATGACACAGTGTGCATTACTTTAACAGCTTTTAAAGGAAACCTGCATCCGTAAGAGATTAAGTCAGGACCTTTTTGTAACCGCTCAAAGCGGGTACTTCTGCATATTAGTGTGTGTCAAACTAGGAAAAGAATATTATATTTTGTAAGCAGTTTATTTTTTTGAATAAAGTGATTTGAGTGGTTTTGTTACTAAAAACACACTTTTCGAGCGTCTTTAAGCCTGCAAACGAGCATGTCATTCATTTAACTATAACCGAACAAACGAGAAAACACGAACAATTAAACAAGGTCATTTCTGTATGTTAAAAAAATGAGTATGTTTGTGTTTGTTTATGTTCGCTCGTTAATAATATAAACAAACAGTTCACAAACGTAAATGAACACAGCTGAATATGGAGAAACGAACATAACTAACAGAATAGAAATAAAAAGCAAACATGAACATAAATATGTTGAGCCTAAATAAAACTAGACCAAATTGTAATGGACCTAAAAAATTTAGATTGCTGTGTAAATAAATGGACGTAAATGACTAAATGAGCAAAGATAAACAAACATAAATGATGAACATAAATGAGCATTATCGAACAAAATGAACTAACAAACGAGTCATCTGTTCCCGTTCGTTCGTTTAACTACATGAACAAAAAAAATGTTCATGCATGTTCACTTATTAAATAAATGAATATAAACAAACATTCCCGAACATAAATGAAACAAACAAAACATGTGTTCACGTTCGTTCGTTTAACTAAACGAAGAAAAAAACATCGGGTTCATGTCAGTTCGTTAATTAAATAAGCGAACTTCTTGTCGAGCGCTTCACTAGCTGTTCACACTAAACATTCAGTTTGTTTACAGGCCTACACGTATTTAGATGTATTGGACTCATTTCCCTAATTATTTTTACGTATCACCCATTTGACCCATTATCGATTAATAATTAAATATAACCCAAAGCAACATATTCATAAGTAAATGAGACAAAATTTCCATCTCTTAACCAAAACTAACTTGTGTATATTTTATCTTGGGATTACATTAAGGCAATAAAAAATGTTGAGAAAAGTCAAAGTCAACATTGAGAGAAAAGTCAAAGTCTTACTTTCCATGAGCTGTTTCTCCAGAGAGCATGACTGCATCAGCGCCCTCTCTAACAGCAATAGCAATGTCAGATACTTCAGCTCGGGTTGGTGTTGGATGAACTATCATGCTTTCAAGCATGTTTGTTGCAACTATAACTGCTTTCCCCATACTTCTGCATGTTCTAATTATCTCTTCCTGGTCAAACCAATTACATTCAGAATAGTTGACCAATATTAGTTAATGAAACATTTGATATTTAATAATAATCTTCTTTGACAAATATATCAATCACAAAAAAAAAGAAAAAAAAATAAATTACCTGCAACAGTGGAACCTCTTCAATAGGCAGCTCTGCACCAAGATCTCCTCTTGCAACCATCGCCTGATAAAAGTAAAGTGAGTCAGCAACATTACCGGGGCCCATTCGTGTGCATTCGTTTAATTAACTAAATTGATCAACCGTCTTGAATGCAGTAATAACCAAGGTTGACCAAAGACTTGATTGCAGGTAGGTAAGTAAATGAACTGAACGAACACGAGCAGGGCATGTTCGTGTTCGTTCGTTTAAATTTAACCGAACAAACAAACAAACACTTTAAACGGATGGATTTTCTTGTTCATGTTCATTCGTTAAGAAAACGAATGTGTTCATATCCGTTTGTTAATATTCTAAATGGGCTGTTCCACAAACACAAACGAGCACAAATGAACATATTACAAACACAAATGATAAATGAACGGATACCTACTAAAAGTAAATATATTTCCAAATTAAAGTATAAAATGCCATGATCGTAAAATCCTACTCTTAAGAGTAAACAAAGATATATAATAAAAAGTCTTAAGTATGAAATTCAAATTGATTTTAAATTAATTTTAGTGATAAATAAACTTGAATGAATATTTAAACGAACGAACATAAGTAAACGGGTATAAATGAACGTAAATGAATGAACAAAAATGAAATACATAAACGAATGAACTTAAACGAACGTAAATGAACAAGCATGACATGTGTTCATGTTTGTTTGTTCGTTCGTTTAATTAGATGAATAAAAACTGTTTCCCGCAGAATGGTTCACTGAATGTTGGGTTTGTTTACACGTCTAATTGCAGAAACTTTAACTCAAAAATCACTTCCATAATATAATGCAAATCAAATAGGCAACAATTGAAGGATTTGAATTGTCTTGCAATTTTGAAATACAAAAAATGTTACACATTATCCATGCCATAGTCTTCAAAAACCAAAAACTTCAGGCATTGCTATCAAATTGTAACCAAATACATAAACTTTTCATTATCCGCACAAATCAAAGGTGATATGAGTCAGCAAAATATGAAATGTAAAAAGAGAAGTAAAAATGGTACAGAAACAAATTTACCCCATCAGATGCTGTGATAATTGAATGTAAGTTCGGTATAGAGTCTGCACTTTCAATTTTTGGAATTACTTGGATATTTGCACCACAGCCTGCAAAAATAGTAACAAGATTGCAATGAAGTTCAAATTGATAAACATATATATATGTGATTCTTAAATCTTGGAATTAATATTCTTACTATTGAGGTAATTCTTTAACTCATGGATGACTTCTGCATCTTTAACAAAGGAGACTGCATAAAAATCAACTTCATTGTCTACTCCAAATTTGATATCATCCCAATCCTTTTCTGTTGCAGAATAATATTCATCATTAATCATTATGCCCATTTAAAATCCAAAATTTAGTGATAATAAAGATTATGATTGTTGAGTCGAACCAGTGATAGATGGCAAAGTTGCACTTTTTCCTCTAACATTCAAGTGTCGTCTCGATTTAAGCTCACCACCATCTACAACTTCACATTTCACTGAATCTTCAGTCTTTGATTTCACCAGTAACGACATCATACCACCTAAAGGAACACAATAGTTTGCAAAACATTACAATTTCTGTTATTAAGAGTATTACTGGTATGAACTAAAAGGTTATTGTAAGTTATTAAGTTATAACATACCATCAACTAGAAGCATGTCACCGGCTTCCACATCATTCACAAAATCATCATAGTTAACGCTTACACAGTCTGATTTGCCAACCCCTCTTTTAATGGTGAAAGTGAATTCTTGGCCACTTACTAAGTTAACTGGCTGCGGCAAATCTCCACTCCTGACTTCAGGCCCCTGTCAAACAACACAAATTACAAACATTAATAATTTCTTTTAGAAAGATGAATGCATTTTGGAACATGAAGCTACCTTTGTGTCCAGCATAATTGCAATGACATTATCTTTAGATTGAGCATTGTATTCCTTAACAAGGTCAATAACTTTCTGATGAGACGCATGATCTCCATGTGACATGTTTAACCTTGCTACATTCATCCCAGCCTCAGCCAGTTTCCATATCATTTCCTTGGTGTTTGTGGATGGACCAATTGTGCAAACAATCTTCGTCTTGCGCTTCACCAGTGGTCTCGACCACATGCCTACCGATCTGTCACTATGCAGCAACACGTCCGGTGATTCATAATTAGGTACAGCAATCTGAACCTGATCAATCAATCAGCCAAAATCAGCAATCGTTTAACAATTAGTGCAACAAAAATACCAACAACCGAACTCCGTATCTGTAGCCAGAAAAAAAAATCCAATCAAATTGTGAGTTCGATTTTTGGTAAGCGTATCAGAATTGTGAATTCGGTTTCAGGTTCCACAAATCTTTCTTATTTGGAAAACGGAATAAAAACCGCTTTAACGATATCTGAACCGAATAAATTGAGTTAACACATTTCTAATTCTAATTCGGATTGGTTCAGTTGAGTTTTTTCAATTAAAAACCGAATAAAGCTAACCGATTAACAATGCCTATGATAAACTGGTAGCAACAACAAATAGAGATGAAACAAATTAAAACCTTGGGTACGTCTTCCGGTGTAACGGGAAGGACTTGGAGGTCCTGTCTGCGTGCCGTTACACGAAAGCCGTTGCGTTCATTATCATTAGGCACAGCGAAGCCGCTAGGTTTGATCTTCTCGATCAGCGAACCGGAAGAATTAGGGCACGAAAACAAACTGTGCGTAGAAGCAGCCATTGATAGTTTCAAAACACGAAATCAACCTGAACAACTGAATAATCAAATCAAACGATGTTTATTATTATTATTATTATTATTATTATTATTATTATTATGTAGATGGAGGTTGAGATAATAATAAACAATAATAATAAACAATAATAATAATAATAAGAGTACAGTTATAGTTTGAACTTTGAAGGCAGCACGGTTGTATCGAAAAGAAAAAGAAAAGGAGGCAGCACGACTTCACTGACCAACTAGTAGTTGTTGATGGAGGGTTCCGCTTAATATTTTATTTCAAATTATTTTAGTATTATTTTCTTTATATTATTGTTATTATTACAAGTTTATTTTGTTGTGAAATGAATAATAATAATAATAATAATAATAATAAATTATTTAAAATGGTTTGAAGGGCATCCCTAGCTGGAAAATAGATTTTTATGGAGAAATGGTGTGGTAAGAATGGTTTAAAAAAACGGTTATAGTTGTAACCTAACACCAAGAAAAGGATATTTATAATTATTTATTTATTTTAAAAAATCACATGTGTATTGATTGAGCGTGTTTAGATGGAAATATAATGTAAAACTAGGTTATTGACCAGTGCATTAAACGTGCGGAAATATAAAAACCGTTAATTAAACGCATATATAATTTCAAACGACGATATGTTAATTCATATGTTTTTTGAGACAACAACATGATTTATAAATGCAAGTCAAATTCAAACAGAAACATGAAATTAAAAGACATAAACTTACAAAAGATTACATTACATAGTAGAATGTCTATAAAGAAAAATTAAAACTTTAAACATAAACTTCATAAACTACCAAATATTTTTTTATAAACAATATTTGTTGTTTTATTTATAACTTTACTTTGCTTATCTAAAGTAAGCATTTTAAGCATTTCCCAACTATTCACTCTTGATAGAGTTACATAAACTTAACCATGTCTAAAAACCATGTCTTTCAATTATATGCCAACTTGACTTTTGTTGATGGTCACTGCAAAACAAATTGCAACAGAAAACTGTCTTCTCTTCAACTTAAACAGAAGTTTCTTATCTAAAGGTGTTAGACTACATAGTAGAACATTAATTTATGCGCATCATATACTTGCTTCATTGAAATAGAGTGAATATGTGAGGACCCAAAGGGTTGCAAACCACTTGTTTTGGCCCCGTGCTTGTAGTTTGTAGTCCTAGAGTCTACTCGTATAAATTGATGTGTCACACCCCGCCAAGGCAGAAGCGTGGGCGCGTGACGTCATGTATATCGTAAGCATATGATTATCACCAACATAGTAGTATTAGGATACAATTAGTTTTCAAAAGGTGTTTACAAAACACGAAATGTTTTTAACAAGATAATTATACATAATAAGAGATTTCTCGTATATGACCCAGATACCAATCGGTTTATACATCTAAAATCCCTCCAAAATAGGTATCCTAATTATGCATCGAGGTCCCGGTTCCATGATTTCCTTACAAGCTTGTTAATTGTAACATTTCGGATTTTCAAACTCGTATTCATATACATCTAATCCGACCCGAAACATTTTTACATCTCTATTATTATTAAAAATCAAATATTTATGAGTTATTAAGTTTCTTCATGTTTCACTTTAAGCCCTCCATGTATTAGTTATTATTTATTTTTTAATTATGTCTTAAATAGTTCAATAATTGATCAAAACCAAAACACAAGGACCAATAATGTCAACTTATAAAAATCAACCTCTCCGGTGGCCGGAGCGCCGCGCAACGGTGGGCTGCAAGGCTATCGCATGGTGTGGTGGGGTAGCTGCACAAAAATCTCAACTTGATTTTGTTTCCTAGTTCATTTAAGGTATAAAATCATTTATTTTAAGCATAATCGAGAGAATTAAGGACCAGGTAAACATGTTATAACTAAGATACAAATCTAAATTCGTTTTCCTCTGCCCAAGATCAAATCTTTATGAATATTTCGATGACTCTTTCCTTTAAATCACATATACTTGCTTAAACGAGTAAAAAACCCATAAATAGTTCGTTTTTGTAATCTCTATATAAACAACCCTTAAACTCCTGCCATAACACTTTACACAAACCATAGAGGAGCCTTCTCAGCCGTCATTAGCCTCTTCTCATCTCGTATCCTCTTGGTTTTTGCATATTCGTTGAAGATACAAGACTTATTCGTTGACTTTGCTTGCTTTAGGACCTTTGACTTCCATTTCTCATCGATCCTTTCACTTTCTGGGTAAGTTGTAAACATAGGAATCGTTCATACATATTTCCTAGTCAATAACCTTCAAACGATTTTGGTGGTTGAAGGGTGTTGACTGGTCAATTCGTCTAAAATTCGTTAAAGGGCAAATCAGTCAACAAGTTTGACTTAACGTTTTCTCATACTTCTGGTCGGATTCAACGTTCGGTCCAGAAGACTTTTATTCTCTTAACGAAATTTTAAGCCAATTGACGAAAACCCGACTTCCGAATCACTGTTTGGATTCTGGTCAGTACCAGCTCGGTTAAATCTTAAAACAAACATAACTTGAATTCTAAACGTCCGTTTGGATTGATTCCAGCGGAAATGAGTTCGTTTTTATTTATATTATCATATCCTAAAATCTCAGATTCTGAATTGTTTATATCGTTTAACATGTAGTGGACGATTCGCTTATTCATTAACTCGCTTAATCGTGTTTATATTCATTTGTCATTAATCTAAGGTGAGTTTATCATTCCCCTATTTTACCAACTTTTCTAAACGTTTTGGGGACATATGCATACCTATCCGTATTTTATAATATATATATATATATATATATCAAACAAATGCATACGTGTAATTGTAAGTGACTTAATCAAATATACGTGTTACATGTTTGCTTGTGTTAATATTCATTCATTCATATATTGTGTTCATATTCATTCATTCATTCGTATATTCGGAGGAGTCCATCATACTCCCATCTATTGGGTTCTCATGCTATTGACCAAAGCCCGATTCGCTTGGCAACTGTCTACATACGTGTTTATGGTTTGATTATATTTACCGCTTTTATCACGTTATGCTTATTTATATTGTTGTGTCAAAACTGGTGATATTCTCATTCAACTTTATGTTAACAAACTCCATTAATTAGATATTGCCACATTTTATATATGATAGTATCTTCGAGCCGTGAGCAATCGGATCACGCCCCGACATTTCCGCCTTAGGTTGGGGTGTGACCGATTGGTATCAGAGCCGAAGGTTATAAGATAGGTCGTTAGAAATTGTCCTAGAAATATGCTTAGGACCCTATATGTCATTATCTAAACTACCTTATGTGCTATTTAATTGTTTACAGCTTGATTAGATTAATTATTTTATTGTATTGTATTTTATTTATTTATTGCACACATACACAATTTCCGAGGCTATGCCTCACATTCAAAATATTTTTCTAAATCTTTTATTTTGGTAGATTATCTTTTATTGTGGGAAATCCCTTAAGAATTTCTATGTTTTATTTTTGCTTTTTGACCTTGAAGCATGGGGATATGACAAATTTCATACAACCATAACTTTAAGTGGTACCCGTAATCGGCTAAACGGTTGCATGGTAAACATAACCGGCTAAACGGTTATACTTCCAAATTGTGTTTTTAAATTATTTTAAATGCTTAGTTGGGTGAAAAATCCATGCAAATCCATGAGCACTCCAACTATCCATTTCTTAAACCATTTTCGATTTGATTTTTGGGTTGGAACGTATCGGCCAGGGTGATTCCCGAGATACACCAACTACTTATATTTGATTCGTTGATTCGATATTTAGTTGGGTCGGTTAAATGCCATGTAACGCTCATGGTCCGAACAACTCCATTGATTCGATAATTCGTTAATTAGTTGGGTCAGTTAAATGCCATGTACACGCTCATGGGCTGACCAACTCAATTGGTTATTACTCGTAATTTGAATTGGGCCAACAAATTGCCATGGGACGCTCATGGGGGGCCAATTCACAAACTTTATGTTGCTTATTTAGTTGGGCCATTCTGCCATGGAAATCTTATGGGAGGTCAACACATTTGATATGTTTGGTTATTTTATTCTTGGAAAATTTTATAAACATTATTTATTTAATTAAATGCTTCAAACTTATACATATTATTTTAAATCCTGACTCGTACTCGAGTCTTCACTAGCACTAATTCATATACATATACATATACATATACATATACATATACATATACATATACATATACATATACATATACATATACATATACATATACATATACATATACATATACATATACATATACATATACATATACATATACATATACATATACACACGCATCCCTATTATTTCACATCAACTCATTCCCACAACTTACCCATCATCTCATTAAAATTTCATCCTTGGTCCTCATAGAATGTCTTCCCTAGTAAATCATCGTCATAATCAACGTCGTTCACCTATTTCTCGTGATTGCTGTTCGACTACTAGAATCGACAAGGAGTTTGCTGATATTCTGTTAACCAAACGACCGCCAATCTCAACAAAACTAAAATACACCGAACAAGAAATCTTATACTAACTCATATCCATTAATATATATATATATATATATATATATATATATATTATTTAAATCATCTTTTCCTATTTAAATCCGTATTCTCAAACTATAAATTTCTAGGTGCATTTAAATACTTACCCTCAATTTTAACTAAAAATATATTTTTTCTTCCTGTCTTTCCTCAACTTCATGTAGTTTTCACAAATTACTTTCTATTTTATAAATCTTTATTACTCCCCTAGTCCCATTAAAAGTGTCCATATTTGCTTTATTATTTTTCCCATTACAAATGTCCACTTTCAAAATTTATTAGCCAATTTTCAAGTTTACCATTAAGCACACACAACTAGCTTTAATAAACAATATGGTGGACCCATTTTTCAAGGGCATTATTGTCATTTGGTTAGCAAAAAAGGTAATCATTCAATCCACCTTAAACTTTGTGTTTTTCAAACTAAGACACTTTGACCGGGACGGAGGGAGTATCAAAATTCAATTATGGTAAATTTTATTATTATTAAACTAAATTTTGCATCCTCTAAACTTAATTTCCATTTTAAATTAAAAATCTTCCATTAATTAATTTAACTTTTATCATTAAATTGACTTTCTGATTAAATCTCCATCGTAAATATTTCGACTCTCCACTGTGATTTTGATACGCTTTGAAAATTTTGAACGCTTTAAATGATAAATTCGTCTTTGTTAGAATAGTCATGGTGGTTCATGCATATCTAGCCTCGCATTTATCTTATTTTATTATATTATTACTCATCTTATTTTTGGTATCGCAATTAATTTAAAATTTGTTATTTACTTGAATTTTCATTGTAAATCATCGATAACTCAATTTACATATTTCCTAATATTTATAACGATTTTGTGAAAAGAATGAAAAAAAATCTAAGAATTCTCAATTTAATCTAATTTAATATCTTCAATTACCCACTTTATATTTTATCTAATTTTAAAGATTTAATTGGGATAGGACTATCTCAGTGGTTCGGGAATATCCGTTTCCCAATTTAATCTATTAACGATTTATTTGAATACGTACATTTTCGCATTATCATTAATATTTAAATTATTAACTATTATAATATTTTAGAATATCTTAATCGAATTAATCTCATCTGAAAATCACAAACTTGAAAAGCTATAACTTTATATTAACTTCTCTTTAAATCTCATAAGTTCTCAACTAACTAAACTCGACTCACCAAAATCCTTGTTTAAATTTATACTCTTGATCTTAAGAATTATTATGAATTAAACTTTTGCGCATATCATCTCATGAATCAAGTTTCTTTATCTATTACGGTTAACTTCATATTCTATTATTAGCTTATTCTCGATCATCATAATGTCTGCTTCAAAAAATCCATTTCAATCTCCAAAATTTGTAACTTTCCTAATCAATAGATATAATAGAAATCACCTGGTTTTATTAATCAAATTAGAACATTTAATAAGTATCTCTTGAATTTATAATTAAAATCATCAAAACAATTGATTTCTCTTAAAATTTTGTTTTCAATGTTTTGTAAACCCACATGATGGAACGAGTTATGCAGACCATCCGACGATAAGAGTAATTATGGTCCGGAACATAATTATCCAAGTCCTCGCATGAAAATCATAACGCGTACAATTGTGTGTCATGATTTAGAACCTAAGGTAACTTGGATAACGGTACGAATGATGAGATGATAAGGACATGGTGGATACGCCGCTGGTACATCCTATATATAAGTGCCCTTATAGGATTGTCATTTGAAGCGTTGCTTCGGTTATTCGAAGTTCTATGTTATGATATTTTCCTTAAAAGTTTAAATGTTTTCAAAACGATGATGTTTTGGTTTTCCTTAATTTCAGGAGGAAATTCCCTAAAGTAGGGGAGACTGTAACATTTCGAATTTTTCAAACTCGTATTCATATACATCTAAACCGACCCGAACCATTTTTACAACTTTATTATTATTAAAAATCAAATATTTATGAGTTATTAAGTTTCTTCATGTTTCACTTTAAGCCCTCCATGTATTAATTATTATTTATTTCTTAATTGTGTCTTAAATAGTTCAATAATTGATCAAAACCAAAACACAATGACCAATAATGTCAACTTATGAAAATCAACCTCTCCAGTGGCCAGAGCGTTGCGCGACGGTGGTCTGCAAGGCCACCGCGTGGCGTGGTGGGGTCGCTGCACAAAAATCTCAACTTGATTTTGTTTCCTAATTCATTTAAGGTATAAAATCGTTTATTTTAAGCATAATCGAGAGAATTAAGGATCAAGTAAACATGTTATAACTAAGATACAAGTCTAAATTCGTTTTCCTCTGCCCAAGATCAAATCTTTATGAATATTTCGATGACTCTTTCCTTCAAATCACATATACTTGCTTAAACGAGTAAAAAGCCCATAAATAGTTCGTTTTTGTAATCTCTATATAAACAACCTTAAACTCCTGCCATAACACTTTACACAAAACCTAGAGGAGCCTTCTCAGCCGTCATTAGCCTCTGCTCATCTCGTATCCTCTCGGTTTTTGCATATTCATTGAAGATACAAGACTTGTTCGTTGACTTTTGCTTGCTTTAGGACCTTTGACTTCCATTTCTCATCGATCCTTTCACTTTCCAGGTAAGTTGTAAATGTAGGAATCGTTCATACATATTACCTAGTCAATAACCTTCAATCAATTTTGGTGGTTGAAAGGTGTTGACTGGCCAATTCGTCTAAAACTCGTTAAAGGGCAAATCAGTCAACAAGTTTGACTTAACGTTTTCTCATACTTATGGTCGGATTCAATGTTTGGTCCAGAAGACTTTTATCCTCGTAACGAAATTTTATGGCTATTGACCAAAACCCGACTTCTGACTTGCTGTTCGGATTCTGGTCAGTACCAGCTCGCTTAAATCTTAAAACAAACATAACTTGAGTTCTAAACGTCCGTTTGGATTGATTCCAGCGGAAACGAGTTCGTTTTTATTTATATTATCATATCCTAAAATCTCAGATTATAAATTATTTATATCGTTTGACATGTAGTGGACGATTTGCTTATTCATTAACTCACTTAATCGTGTTTATGTTCGTTTGTCATTAATCTAAGTTAAGTTTATCATTCCCATATTTTACCAACTTTTCTAAACGTTTTGGGGACATATGCCTACCTATCCATATTTTGTACTATATATATAAATCAAACAAATGCATACGTGTAATTATGAGTGACTTAATCAAATACACGTGCTACATGTTTGCTTGTTTTAATACTCATTCATTCATATATATATATATATATACTTATATAGATATTAAGAATATAATTCTTATTAGTGTCAGTGTAGTATAGATATAACATGTTAGTTTGAGACGAGTGATATATATATATATATATATATATATATATATATATTAAAATCATATATTTATGTCTAGATAATTTTTCCTTAAGTTACAACAAATATTTTTTGAGAAACATAATATGTTTATATTTTCATTAAAAAAAATTTAAAACCGACTTTATATATAATTTTGTTGTTTACTCATAAAAGTATTACTTTTACGTCTAACATATATATTTATCTCTGAAATTTATATTTATGTAAAACTATTGTTTGACACAATATGTCATCATAAAAAAAATACTATTTATTATTTCTCAGTTTTATAGCATAAAATTAGTCTAAGTCATAATTAAGTTATATAAACTGAATGAACCGTATTCTCAACATAAAAAATTTATAAGTGACCACTTTTGTTTATTTAAAGTTATAAAACACATTTATGGCTTGAATACATATATTTAATACTTAAAATCAATATTTGTTTTGAAGGAAAATAGATATACAGTAGAAACTCGATAAATTAATACTCGATTATTTAATAAACTCTCTAAGATAATATTTTTTGCCGATCCCGACTCGGGGATAGGGTGCTAAATTAATAATTCGCTAAAATTATAAGATAATACATTTTTGATAATTTCTTTAGACCCCATATAAAATATAAATTAATAATTCCTTATATATAGCATATTACATGAATGATTTATGAAGGTTTCTTGAAAAATAACTCAATTGTCTTTTGTTTTTTGTTGAAATCAATTTCCCCTTGAATCTCGTCTCTAATTTTCCTTAGCATGGTAAGAACTTCTGGTGTTGTTTTCTCATAGCTCAACAAGAAATTGTTCAATGTGATTGCCGCTTTAATAGCTTCGTTTCGCGAAGGGGGCTCCATTGTAGAACTTTCATCATCTTCTTCATCGATATCATCTTTATTAATTCCAATAACGCTTTCAATAATTTCTTCATCAGTCAACAACTGTACAACTACATTTTCTTATGGGTGAGTCAGAACATTCTACTATAAATTAATAAAATATTAATTAATATATAAATTGATAATTATTAATTTATCGATTAATTAATAACTCTTTTAATTAATAAATTTTGGTGCTCCCAAGTGTATTATTTTATAGAGTTTCTACTGTATATCTTTCCACTTATAACTTCATAGAACTACATTTTTATACTAAAATGGTATGTATATATAACCTCCATATGCCCACATTTCACCCAAAACCATCAATCTTTATGGGTTATACACAAATCAAGCTCTTAGACTTTTTAGCTCTTGTTCAGCTCATTTATTTTTCTGATATAATCAAGCTATATAGTTTTATAGGTTTATCTTCCATATTTCAAATATACTAACTTGTGTGCATTTTTTATACCAAAATCCATCTTTTAACAATGTGAATTTATTTGCTATTTTTAGGACTTTGTAAACACACTCTAAAAAAAAATCCTATTTTTCTATCAAGTATAAACAACATTCTTGTATAATTAGTGATTCTTGAAAGTATGACACCAAGTATTTAATCACTTTAACGGAATTTTAGTAGCATGTAAACTACATTTAAGCATGCTTTTAACCCATATCATTTAACCCCTTTCAAATCTTTTAAGAAATTTTCAAGCACAATATGTTTATGTTCATGATTATAAGTCTTCTCTAGTATGTTAAGTGGGTAATTTTTAGGTGGGTGTTATAACTAGCATAACAAAATATATATAAAGTATAAAGATAGGCTTAGAGGGATTTAGCGTACTTAGTACTAGGCTTAGAGATTAGAAAGAAAGTAATGATCTTGAGCTTTGTTTCCACCACTTGAGCTTGTACACTTTCTTAAGAAAAAGAAACTTTCTACACTTGTCACTTCTTTTAGAGCTTCCTAACCCATTTTTAATCTTGAGTAAAGCTTGGATATGAAGAATGGAATATTGTGGGAGGGTATATGATTACTTTAATTGGTGATTTTAAATGGAGAAAGTGAGAGCTGAGATTATGTGTCTTTGTATGTTGAAATGCTTGAAAGATGTGTGTCCCTAAGTGTTTATTATATAGGAAGCAAGGAATGGCTTGGGTATTGTAAAAATCAAGGAGTGATGAAATAATGAAGTGTAGATTTGGAAGTAAAAGGGAATGGGGTTTGTTGAGTTGGTAAATGATCTGTGAGTTGTAGAGTTTATTTCAAGAGTGGATGGATGCATGATGGTCATGCCTTTGAATGATATGTATGTTGGTGTAAGATGAGTGATGGTGACAATATTTGATTGTTCAAAGCTTTTCATTTAATCCATATCTTTGACTTTAGTGGTGCAACATATATTATTTAAATTCCCAAATAAGTGTTTATGCATGTGTTTCAAATTGTCTTAAATAAATGGAAGCAAGGAATGTGACATGTTTTGTTATAATATTTGAGCTATTATTTAGTTTAGTGAGAATTAAATTCTTAAATAAACGGTATTAAATGTAAATTAGAAACTAGCTAATAATTTATATCATGTTTTGTTATAATACTAGGTTATTGACCCGTACACGACACGGGTGTAAATATTGAAATAGTCTAATAAACACATGTAATTTAAAGGACAACATAAGTTGTTATATGTTTTTTGGGACGACAACATACTTTAAGTTGTAAATAATATTGGTACGAAATAAATGATTGTGAAACATAAAAATAAACCAAAATAGCATTCAAATTACAATATTTAGAAACATAATCAAAAGTTGAAAATGTAAAATTCATAAGCTACTAAAGACTTTCTTATAAACCATATTTCTTGTTTTATTTATAGCTTTACCTTCCTTGTCTAATGTAAACATTATAACACCGTCTCTACTCTTCAGTCTTCACTCTTAATAAAGCTACATAAAGCTGTCCATGTATAAACATAGGGTTTTTGAAATATATGCCAACTCTTTCCAGAGACTGACCTTTAAGTTTTGTTAATGGTCATTGCATAACAAATTGCAATTAGAAACTGTCTTCTCTTTAGTTGAAACGAAAGTTTCTTATCTGAATCGGTTAGGCCACTACAAGTTAATAAGTGCGATAACCAATATTAGTACCTGAAGTAACTTTAACTTCAATAACGCGCCTACCCAAATTATTACTTGCAATCTAGTTTTGTTGCACAAACCGTTATTCTGATCAACATTCCTTAGTAACATTATTGGCGCACCGACTTAGAACCAATCTATGGTTACGCAATCCAGACATTTTTAAACCGTTTAGGAAATCCGGTGAGTGTAAAGCTGGATTGAAACCAGGGCAACAGTATCAGAATGATCTATACTATCGAAACTGAGGTATTCAATTTCTTCTCCCAAAAATAACGCCAAAATCTGTCATTAATGTCTTGCAAATCCTCATTTAAAGGTTCAAGACAACATACATAATCTGTCATTAACGCCAAAAAACATGATTGAATAAAATGTGATATAATAAAGGAAATTAATTGTAATTACATGTAGTAGGTGTAAAAAAATTATTCCAGACAACATACCTATATTATACCTATATTACTTGATGTTGTTGACACACAACCTTGTAGTATTTATGGCTTGATTTTCTTTACCACAATATAATCGATTATTATTAAATGATGAAATTGGATAAGTAATAGCATAGTTATCTATAATTAAAAAACAATAAAAATACATACAAAAAATGTATTGATTTATAGATGCAAATTAATTACCGAAAAAAATATGTGAATTTTTAAATTCATTAAGTTGTTTAATTAAACAAAAAAGAATTTTTTATGTAAATATAATCGAAAAACTTTAAACTGATACCAAACATAAAGAATTAAGTTAATTATTATTAAAAAAACATATGCTTATGGTTTTTTTAACCCTACAATCAAATATTTAATTATTTATTTTTTAGTTTTAATTAAGTTTGTATGAGTCTGAGTAATTTTGGTTGTGTTGATTTTATTTACCATAATGCATTTATGAAAATTTTAGTTCAAATTTAAATAAAAAAAGAATTGGTATGATCCTATATATATAAAAAGCCAAATAACTGGTTTTTTATGTGGACTACATCTAAATTTGTGAATTTTGTTGCCAGCTATAGAAACAATACAAATTAAGTAAACTAAATATAAGTAAATAAATTATAGAGAAATATCTTTGCTGCTCTTAACATAATTGATTTAAATATACATGTTAATTAAAACATGCATTGTCATTGGCTTTAAGAAAATAAAATAGTATTGGATACATGAAAAATTATGTTTAGTATCATTTCAAAAATTAAAATTGCAAAAAAAATTATGTAAACATACATTTAATATTATTAAGAATCTGATTATCTAAAAGGTATAATATAGTTTAGAATAACTATATTAAAATTAAACTTGTCTGTTACAAGTGCCTAATTTAATTATCACCAACGTCCGTGTTCGTCGGACAAAATCTGAAACTATGAGTAATTTAGAAAAAAAATTTAATTAAATTACTAGTATGCAATGTATCGTGCATATGAGGCCTATGCTAGAACAGTCGTGATTAAACTTAACAAAATTCAATCATGTGAGAATTAACGTTAGGAAATTATAATTAAGCATTGTACGGAAATGACCTGTTTAGCAGAGTGTCACATGATGAATGGGTAAAACTTTAATATGAAGCATAAAAGCATGCAAACCCATTCAGGTAATGGTTCCAGAAAGCATAATGAAAGTAAATCATTCGTTAGATTGTAATGTACGCAAAAAAAAAAAACCTTACACTTGAGGGGCAATTTAGGGATTAAAGAAATTCAGTTGTACCACCCATAGCATCAACAACAATGAGATCACAACTGTGATAATACTCAAATAGCATTAAAACCATTAATCTAACCCCCTTTGTGCCATCTTCCCAAATAATTTGTTCCAACTGAACCTAACAATATAGCAAAGCAAAAAGATGTTGCTGCTAATTTCAAATTAAAGCAAACATCTAGTTGAGTTGCCAGCAATCGGCCTTCTAGTATTCAATTTATCAAATATCAATTAATCGTATACTCTCATCGGTGTGTTGAGTAAAGAGCGCAAACGGATTGTGGATCGGGTGGACATTAATTGGAGGGAAAAAATTTTTAAAGTGTGGGTGGATGAAGATGTTGGGGAATGGATACCGGAATGTGTAGTAGAGTATGAAGAGGATGATGGTTCCGTTTTACCGGAGGAGGATAAGTGTGATGATAATATTGTGCAGGATGAGTTTCATAATGTACATCGTGAAGAGGGCGAATGTTCTCAAGCTAATGAAGTTTCTGTCAGGGAACATGTTGTTAATGGGTTGGATGGTTGTGTGAACGATAATTCTAACGTGATGGTCGGTGAGTTTTCGAACTCTTATGATCATTCTAATGAGGAGGCGGTCGAGAATGGTAACGTTGATAGCACAAATGTTTCTGTGTTGAAAGGCAAGGGACATAAGAAGTTCAGACGGAAGTCTTTATTTTCTAATCGGAGTGGGGGTAGTGGTTCTAGGGAGCGTCCTAAGAAGAGACCAAGGGAGGATAAAGATATGTTTGATCTTGATAGGTTTATCGGTATTATGCACGTGCCTTCGGATGTTACTAGGGGTATCGAGACAGGTGTTGAAGGAGTGTTCTTAACACCGGATCTTAACAAAAGGCAGTCTACTAATACGGAGGTGGTTCCAGACATCGAGGGAGAGACTGCGGAGCCCTCGATGATTGGTAGAGGTATTGATCCGGTGCAACACCAAGGTCCGATTGAGGTGGAGTTGGAGAAGACCATTGAGTTGAGTAAGGCGTTAGGTGTTAAGAATTTGCAAGATTTTGTTTCTAATGTTAAAGAGGTTCTTGTTTCCGAAGGCTATCAAGAAGGTGTTCAATGAATGTTTTTTCTCTGAACATTCGTGGGTTAGGGAGTTCTAGCAAAGCCGATTGGATTCGAGGTCTTCGAGTCCATCATGAGGTTAGTTTTATTGTTTTACAAGAGTCGCAATTTGTTTCCTTGGATTCTGTGGATGTGGGACGGTTTTGGGGTTATGGTGAGTATTCATTTGATTGGGTTCCTTCGTCTGGAAGGTCGGGTGGGTTATTATCGATTTGGGATTCCCAAGTCTTTCGTATGGAAAGGGTGGTCAAGAATAATAATTGGCTTCTAGTTTCGGGCACTGTGAAAGGAAAGAGTAGCTTGTTTCATATTCTCAATGTTTATTCTTCTCAAAATCTAGTTACTAAACGAGCACTTTGGAGGGAAATTCGTGATTTGATCGGGGAGGGTAATGGGAGGTGGATTGTGGCAGGAGATTTTAACTCGGTTCGGTGTGCCGAGGATAGGCGGAATTCTTTGTTTATTGTGGGTGAGGCCAATGAGTTTAACGATTTCATTGATGATTCGAATCTTCATGAGTACTCCTTGAAAGGGAGGCATTTTACTTTTGTTGCAGGAAATAAATTAAGTCGTATTGACAGAATCTTCGTTAATTGGGACTTCTTTATGGAATGGCCGTGTGCGGAGTATATTGCTCTCGAAAGGAATAAGCCGGATCATAGTCCGTTGGTTTTGAAAATTGGTTCTTCCAAGAACTATGGTCCCAAACCGTTTAGGTTTTTCAATTCATGGCTTGGTAGAGAGGATTTTGGGCGTTGGTTAAGAAGACGTTTTTTGATGGCTCGTTTCATGGTTCTCCGGACGCGAGATTGTTGTATAAATTTAAAGCTTTGCGTGATGCTATTTCTAGATGGGCGATCGATTGTAAAGCCAAAGAAAAGGAGGAAAGGGTTTTATTGGAGCAAGAGTTGCGTGATTTGGACCAAACCATGGAGGTTCGGGATTTGTTGGAATAAGAGACATGGTCTTTAAGCGAAATTAAAAGACAGCTAGGCGAGTTGGATAATCATTATTACCGGGATTTAAAGCAAAAGGCTCGGTGTAATTGGGCGATTCATGGAGACGAAAATTCTCGATTTTTTCACGGTTTTATTAATAAACGTAAAGCTTCAAATTATTTTCCGGGTTTGGAAGTGAATGGGGCGTGGGAAACAAACCCGGTTCTCAATAAAAAGGAAGTTTTGCGTTTCTTTGCTGGTAAGTTTAAAGAATCTATTACACATCGGCCTCGGTTGATTGGATATGGGTTTTCGGTCTTGTCTTCGGTGGAAGCGGATTTTTTGATCAGTGATTTTTCCGTGCATGAGATCAAGAAGGCGGTTTTTGAATGCGGTAGTGACAAAGCTCCTGGGCCGGATGGTTTTAATTTTAGGTTCATTCGGTTTTTTTGGGAGTTGTTCGAGAAGGATTTTGCGGATATTCTTGATCATTTTCATAGTGTTAAAAGTTTTTGCTCGGGGGTTGGATCGTCTTTTATCACCTTAATTCCTAAGGTTAATAATCCGTCATCTTTGGGGGAATTTAGACCGATAAGTCTCATTGGTTGTATTTTAAAGACTGTGTCGAAGGTGTTAGTGAATCGACTCAAAACGGTAATGAATAAGATTGTCTCAGAGCATCAGTCGACTTTCTTATCCGGGAGATATATTCTTGATGGCCCTTTGGTGGCTAATGAGGTTATTGCTTGGGCTAAGAAGAGGGAGAGAAGAATTTTTATGTTCAAGATTGACTTCGATAAAGCCTATGATAATGTGAATTGGGAGTTCTTGTTGTCGGTTCTTTCTCAGATGGGTTTTCCTTCGGTCTGGTGTGATTGGATTAGTGGTATTTTGTTGGCGACCAGATCATCTGTTCTTGTTAATGGATCTCCTACATTCGAATTTGGGTGTCATAAAGGCATTCGTCAAGGTGACCCGCTATCGCCTTTTCTTTTTATTATTCTGATGGAGGCTTTTTCAGGTATGTTGAAACAAACCTGTGATATAGGTGCGTTTCATGGTATTACTCTTCCTAATGAAGGTCCTACTTTATTCCATCTTTTTATGCGGATGATGCTATGATTATGGGAGAGTGGTCTTCTTTTAATTTTGATAACTTGAAACGTATTCTTCGCATATTTTACTTGTGTTCGGGGCTAAAGATTAATCTCCATAAATCAGTGTTATTTGGAGTAGGTGTAGAAGATGGTGAGATCGATATCCAAGCTGGTTTCATGGGTTGTAAGCCGGGTAGAATCCCGTTTTCTTATCTAGGGATTATGGTTGGCGCTAACATGAATAGGGTGGTTAATTGGGAACCGGTTGTGTCCAAGTTCAAGAAGAGGCTTTCTAAATGGAAAGTTAATTCGTTATCTATTGCCGGTCGGTTAACCCTTATTAAATTGGTGCTGGATAGTCTTCCCACTTATTATTTTTCGCTTTTTAAGGCACCCAAGAAGGTTATCAATGATTTAGAAGCTTTGATGAGAAGGTTCTTATGGGGTGGTTCGGATGAAGTGAGGAAGATGTCATGGGTGGCTTGGGAGGTAGTCACCAAACCTATAAAAGAAGGGGGTTTAGGTATCTCTCGTTTAGAGGTTAATAATCAAGCGCTGATTACTAAATGGCTTGGGAGATTTCTAAACGATCATCACGCGATGTGGAGAAGAGTAGTGTTGTCTATTCACGGGTCCTCGCGCGGTTGGGGGCTTGCTCCGGTTAATAATGGGGTTCCCGGGGTTTGGAAGAATTGTGTTATGTTTTGGAACAAATTTAAGGTTGATGGTGTGGGTTTTAATAGAGTGATCTGGGCCACAGTTGGGAATGGTCGCCAAGTTCGGTTTTGGATGGATTTGTGGTTGGGTTCGGCGCCGATTATGGACAAGTATCCGTCCTTATAAGCGGTAGAAAAACATAAAAATGTCTTGTTAGCAGATCGGTTGGTGGTCACTGGATCCTCTCGTCGCATTGTGTGGGATTGGCTTAGAGCTCCTTGCTCCTAACAGTAGGTGATCGAGAAGCAAGAGTTGGAAGATCTCCTTCAAGGGGTGGTGATGGATGACCGTGAAGATTCATGGTCTTTGGCGGTTGGTAGCTGCAAAGAGTTCGAGGTTTCGTCGATCAAAAAAATGGATGGTGCGGTCCGTTGTGGATGTTGGGAGTTTCGGTTTTCAATGGAGCGATTGGGTCCCGAAAAAATGTAATATTTTTATGTGGAGGGCCGTTCTGGATTCTCTTCCAACCAAGGAGGCTTTAGCTAGACGTCATTTGCATTGTGATGATCATAGTTGCGCTTTATGTGAGAGTAATGAGGAATCGCTCGAGCACTTGTTAACCGGGTGTTTCATTTCTATGGCCGTTTGGAATGCGATTGGTTCATGGTGCAACATCCCTAGATCTTTTGTTTTCCATGTCAATGATCTGGTGGAAGTGCATAAGGTTAGTGGTGCGACGGGGAACAAGAGATTGATTATTCATGGCATTGTCATCATTACTTGTTGGAGGATTTGGCGGGCTAGGAATGAAAAGATTTTTTCGGGCAAGAACACTAAGGTGGTGGAAATGGTTGCGGATATAAAATCTTTGGGTTTTCTTTGGTACAAAAATAGATCTAAGATAGGGGTAGTGGATTGGAAAAGATGGTGTTTATTTGATGTAACGTGATTGTTGTTTTTGGTTTTTGGCTTTCGGCGTCTTTCTCCGTCTTGGTGATAGTCGTTGGTTGTGTTTGTTTTTAATGAAAGTCAATTTTCAAAAAAAAAAAATATCAATTAATCAGCGCAAAACACTCCATGTAAATCTAAATCACAATAATATCATCATCCTTGTCTTTCATGTGCAAACCACGAAATTTAGCAAAACAATTATTTAAAAATATTTTTATTATATAATTTTAGTCAATCATTAATTTAGAAAAATATCTATACAAATAGCCTTTAATCTTCTTTAAATTATGAACTTATTCAGGCATTTATGTAGAACCTTGACTTTCAAAAATTAAAAAATCCAATATATACCCATGTACACAAATTCAATCAGATCGTGTTCTCAACTTTTGGAAAATACCAAATTGCCCTAGATAGTAATCGGTTTGCTTTCGTCAATACCAGAAACTTCAAACTTACTCGTAACAATTTTAATTTTGACCCTTGAAGTTAAAATGGCCTGTTAGTATTTTATTTTTAAATATATTTTTATAAAAGTTTAGCCGTAATTTTTGGTTTTAGGTTAATTGGGTATTTTGAAATTGAAAACAAATCTAATGTTATAAATAACATGACCCAAGTCAAACATGTTTAAGAAAAAATCTCTTTTTTTATATCAACAAAAACTTGATGAAATCAATAACACTATAACTTTTTAGAATTTTAAACAATTTAAAATCATCACTAAAAGATATTTGTTCATTTACTTAATACCAAAAGACATAACAGATATTTCTAAAGCATCTAAATAATAACTTGAGTAGTATTTGTATTGCTATAACATCTCAGAATTTTCTTATTTGGATTCGTTTACGTTTAACCCAACTCGAGAATGTAATCGGATGTTTCGGATTATTGAAATCTTGCATTCATTAGTATTCACCTTAGTTTAACTTATTTTATATAACTTTTAAACTCGTCAAACAACCCTTAGAACCCCTTACATCGCTTAAAGTAGTTAAAAATAACATTTTTAGAAGTTCAGGGGCTAAACTTGACAAAGTGGCAAAGTCAAGATATTCACCACCCCACGTCGTGCGTAGGACCAAGCCTAGTCCTACACGTAGCTCATAGCAGATGTCTGGTCAGATTTGGTTCGTTTTGACTCGTTTATTTGTTTTTAATGCTAAATCATGCCTATTTTTACTCAATCCCAAAACTTTAGGTTCAAGTGAAGTCATATGGTTGTTATAGCATGTCCAAATTCATTTTATTATTATTATAACCGAAATCTTTAAGTTATTAGGCCCTATTTCGTCATCAATTCATTATTTCGTTTCTTAATCAAGTCGTTTACCTAATAAACAAGTTTTAACTCTTAATATTTAGTCAAGACATGCCATAAACCCTAAAAGCTACTATATCATCAGGCACCATCTCTCTAAACCCGGATTTCACCTCCATCATTGACAAATTCTTCAAGTTCTTTAAGCGTTCGTTTGACTTTGGTGTTCAAACTCTTTGCCCTCGTTTATCCCCGCGTTTTAATCATCGTTAGGGTAAGTTGTCTTCTATGATTTCGTGTGTTTTTATTCATTAAAGAAAAGCCTCAATCAATTTCACTGATTGAAGGACTTTTGGTGGTCAATTTGATTCCGATCCATTAAGGGACATAAAAGTCAACTTTTGTGATTTTTCAATTACTATATCTTCTGGCTAAAACTAGCTTTCGGGTCAGAAAACTTTTATCTTTACCTTAATATTTTGAGTGTACTGGTCAAAACCCAACTCCTGATTCGAAGTTTGGATTCTGAATAGTACCAGCTCGTTTAAACATTAAAATCTCATATTGAGTTTTATTCATCCGTTTGACCTAATTCCAGTGGCTACGTTCTCATTTTTAATTCTAGATTACTATCTCTAAGTTGCAGGGTATTTGTGTCGGATCAGTCAGCACGTTAAATTCCTCGTTTAATCTTATTTTATTATTATCTCGCCTAACAGTTTTAGGGCAAGATAATCGGTGGAAGATTATTATTGGTCACCGAACATCCTGGTTTTGATCAGAGTTGGTGGTAGTCTAGGTAGGGATAGTGTAGAGAGAAGAAAAATGAGTTTAGAGGCAAGCGCAAAGGTTATGGGGACTAGGGGTGACCCCCTCACACTGTTGTTTTTCGGTTAATAGGCTAAATTTCGTGATTTTTATCCGAAACTTTTATAGGTATTGAGCACGATCACCTCCAATGTATTTTTTTCAAAAAGCTAACGGTCACCATTGATTTTTTTATAATACCCCCTCGTTTGATTTTTCTTTTAATAAAACCTCACATTTTTATAAAAAAAAACATACTCGTTAAATACAAAAAACTTTGTTTTTATAAAACTCAAACTTTAAGGGGGATATTTGTAACAATAATAATAATCTTGTTTAAAAAAATGTATTGTCAATAGGTTAGGGTTTGAAAACCGTCTAACATTTATTCAGTTCAGAATTCAAGGGCGCTGTCACACTGGATACCACCGGCCACCACTAAGCCCACACCGCCGTCTGCCACCCGCTACTGTCGACCACCGCCTTGGAGACCACCAACCACTATACACAGGATAACACCTTCAGCTTTGGTGACACCACACATGTCGCAACAACGAGTAACCGAAAATTGCAATCACTAATCAACAAGGTAATTGTTAGATTTTAGTTTATTATTCACCATTGTTGAGTTGTTAAACATTGTATTGCATCTGTATTGATTATTGTTCAAGGATTATAAAATTATTGTTTATAATTATGGAATTGGGGATTTAGGGAATCGATCAATTAAGCTTATAATTGGTATTGTATGGTGAAATTTTGGTTTAACTCAATCCAATAGAATATTTTTTAAGTAGGTAGATAATAGGAAAGCAAGATACTATTCATTCTTTTTTTTAAAAAAAGAATGATGAACAAACGAATAATTCTTCTTCCAGGTACTCACTCTTATACTCGAATTACCATGAATATTTTAGGTCTTTGTTAGTTAAAAAATCATCTAATTTTTGTTTTTTTATTATTTTAAGAACGATAGTTTGAACTTTGAATGAATGAAGAAAGATTAAATATTTAGGTTTCATATTGTAAACCCGACCCGAACCAAATCGCCAACCCAAACTGAATCTCCGACGCGAAAATTTTTGGGTTCGTGACTTCGATCACTGCTATAACTATGGCCAAGTTTCACCACTATTTAGAGGGAAGAAGATGAAGTGGGTGGTTGGGTGGTGGGTCCCACTAAAATACCCATTTTGGTAATTAACTTTCAAACTACACTATTTTGATAAATAATTTTACTAAGTACATTAGTTTGGTAAAAAAAACTCAGCTTTGAGGTTGGGAGGGCTTTCATTTATGAGAATGGGGGATGTAATTTGTGAAACGAATTCAAGTAAAATGGAAGATTTATTTGCCATAGCACATACCTCACATTATTTCATTTAATGTTGAATCATATATATATATATATATATATAGTTTTTTTTGGTTTTCGTGAATCATGATAACAATTTTTTGTTCAGTTTCAGTGGTAATCAGTCAACGGTTTAACATTTAAACCCGGTTTTAATTATGATTTCATAATTATTAATCGCATTAAAATTATCATGAATGTAGCTGAATAAATAAATGGTCCTGCTAGGGACACCTTCACACCTCTTAATATGTCGCGTATAGACCTATACGCGGCGTATAGTGTACGATCTGACATCTAGCCTGAACGCCAGTCATAGGCTTGTCGTATCGTACCCTATACGCCACGTATAGGTCTATACGTGGCGTATTGGGTTTGTGTATTATTGGAGCCCGGCTCCCTCCCCTCCTTGTCCATCCTTATTTTTTTCTTTTTTTTTTCTACCTCACCCTCACCCTCTCCATTCAACCAACAACAACAGCCATTTATTTTCGGAGTCGGACGAGGAGGAGCCGGGGTACGCTGCTAACGGTCATTCGGACTTAAACCAGGCTTCGTTTTATCTTTATTTAGTACATGTTAGGACAGATATTTGGTGACTGGTTTAGTTTTGTTACGTGACTTTTGAAAAAGTAAACTATATTTTTAGGCACCGACCGTTATATTACACAATACTTACTTACTATATAGACACCACGTATATGTTTTACGGTAACACTAGTTCGTCGGGCCGCTTAAACTAGGTTTCTCGTAGTGTTACCGTTTTTGTTAAAATTTTTATTATATTATTTCTATTAAAATATTAATATTATTATTAACATGTTATTGGTATTAAAATTTTATTGTTAATAAAATAAAATATTATTATTGTATTTATTAAAATATTATTATTATGATTATTAAAATAGTATTATTCTAGACATATAATAATAATAATAATAATTATTATTATTATTAAAATAATAATTTTTATATTATTATTAGTATTAAAATATTCTTATTATTAGGTACCAGATGTACGCCAAAGATTCATATGCGAGTGTCAGACGCCGGCGCAAGACGTTCGGAGGTACGTTCTTATAGTGTAATGTATAATATAATATAATAAAAATATGTTATTATTATATTTAATTTATTATGATATATTATATCATATTATATTATGTTATATTATATTATTTAGGTTATATTATATTATATCAAACGGGTGCGGGTTATGTTGGGTGAGTGCATGCCCGTCTCCGAGAATGAAGAAAAAAATTTAGGCCTTGTGCGAGATAAAATTTGGGCTTCCTCCTTAGGTTAATACCCGACCGAATAGGGCATGGATGGGTTTGGGATTACCTTTGAAATTTTTCACGAATTTGAGATAGGCATGTGATTTGTAATATATCCGATTACCCGATTACGTAGCCCCAGTTACCCAATAATATACCCGATTGTAACCTTCCGTAATATTTTTTAATCTATTTTATATATGCTAATATACATAAATTATAATATCATATTTCAGTATATACTATAAAGACTAAAAATGTTAACATTCATTCAATTATATCTTTATATCTTGACTTAATATTTAATTATATCTTATTATTAAATAATAATCCAACTAGTTTTTTATTTTACTAAATATTTAAGTAATTAATTTTTGTCTGTGTTGAAATTGAATTTAATAAAGTTTTAATTGTGAATTGAATTTAATTGAGTCTCGATCTTCTTCTGGATTTTAACAAATTGGGTTTGGGTCTCAAATAGTCATATGTATATGTATACAAGTTAAAAAATCCTTTGGGCCTTTTGACCTTTTGGGCCTCGTGCCATTGCACAGATTGCACTGCCCCAAAACCGGGCCTGGGTGGGTGCTGGGTTTTCTAGAAAAGTCCACCAGTTTTGTCTTGTTATGGTTTTTTTTTTCTTTTTTTCTTTCTTTTCTTTTCTATTGTTATTATTAATGTTATTTATGTTTATTATTATTATTATTATTAATATTATTTACTTATCAATAATATATTATTATTCGAAATTCGACAACGGGTGTTCAGTTGCATGGCTAATTTGGGAAAATTGACTGTGCGAAACAAACTTTCAATTAATTGGCTGGTTTTGTTATCGACATCTTGAAATTAGTTGTAGGGGCTTACTTGGGAAAACTGACATTTTTAAACGAACTTTCAATTTCTTGTCTGCTTTCGTTATCGACATCTCAAATCTGGTTCTTTGATTTCTTCGAACTCCAACTACCTTGACCGTCGGTCGCCACTGACAACCATAGTTGTGTTGACTCAAACACATATCACTCGTCACTAAGCTTAAGCTTAGGCTTTTTATTGCTTTAATGTTTAGTTGTGGGTATTGTAAGTTGATCATGTCGCATATGCTAAAAGAATTATTGGCTTATATATACACATACATATATATAGTAGATGTGCGGTATAAGAATTCAGTGCTCGGACATAACCAGCACCAGATCGAGATATTAGTTTGATGAGTTTGAATCTCTCGGATCCGCGGTATCCGCTAACGGCAACGATAACCGGAGCCCATACTTTGGATAGAGAAGTGGAATTCGGTCATTGCTCCAACATAACGAGCAACAGATTGAGATATTAGTTAGGACTTACCTGAACAGGTTGGCACGTATGCTGGAGTGGGTTTAGGTTCGGTGTTGACGATGACATTAACACGTTTGCTTAAAGCTTTCGTTATCTCCGGCATAATACACAATGAAGGCACAAACTCAAACAACAATCCATACAATAGCATTGTTGTTGTATGGATTGTTTTTTGAGTTTGTGCTTTCATTGTGTATTATGCCGGCGATAACGAAAGCTGTAAGCAAACGTGTTAATGTAAGCGTCAACACCGAACCTAAATCCACGTCACCATACGTGTCAAGCGGTTCAGGTAAGTCCGGGATAATATCTCAATCCGTTGCTCGTTATGTTGGATATATAAGCCGATAAATCTTTTAGCATACGCAAGATGATCAACTTACAATACCCACAACTAAACATTAAAGTAATAAGAAACCTAAGCTTAAGCTTAGTGACGACTGATATGCATTGAGTGAACACAACTACCGTTGTCGGTGGCGGCCGAAGGTCAAGACAGCTGGAGTTTGAAGACATCGAAGAGCCAGATTTGAGATACCGATATCGAAAGCATCTAAGAAAGGGTTCGTTTGACACTGTTAGTTTTTCTCAAGGTAGTCGCTGTAACTTATCAAGTTATCCATAACGGCATTAGCCAATAAATTGGAAGGTCGCCTCGCAATGTCAATTTTCCCAGATAAGTCCTGCTACTGAGCACCCTTTGCCGAATTTCGAATGGTAATATGTTATTCATAAATAAAATAATATTAATAAAAATAATTATAAATAACAAGAAATATCAAAAAAAAAAGAAAAGAAAAAAAAAAGAAAAAAAAGAATAAACACAATAAGACAAAATTGTGGGTTTTTCTAGAAAAGCCCCTAATACGCCGCATATAGACCTATACCCGACGTATTAGTTTGATGACAACCTGCCCTGCAAAAGCAAGGCTAAGTTGTCAACTCGTACCTTATACGCCACGTATAGATCTATACGCGGCGTATTCCTTTTATGAATTATTGGTGCTCGACTCCCCTTCCTTCCTCTCCTTTCCTTTCTCTATTATAAATGCAGGCGTGCGTATGCTTTCGACGTTCAACCAAAAAACAACATAACATTTGTACTATATATACCCAGAATGTCTTGGTTTAACCATTTATTTCCGGAGGAGGAGCCGGGTTACGCCGCTAACGATCAGCCTAGCACGTCGTGGTAACCCGACTTGAACCAGGTTTCGTTATATATTTATTTAGTATGAATTTGGTAGTTTTGTTTTTACTAACACATGCTACATTACGTTTTGTCAGGAGTATGTCGGGTATGATACCCAGCCCCAACAACCTTATTGTCAGCCCGAACAGTTTTATGGTAACACTGGCTCGCCGGGCTTGCCAAACTTGAACCAGGTTTCTTTATAGCTGTTATTATTATTTATTATTATCACTAGAACTGTTGTTTGAGTTTCTAATTTATGTATTGTAGGATTACTTCGTGTTGGATTACGGTAGTCAGCCGGCGTACCCATCACCTGTCTCATGGTCGGATTATGGAGGTCAGGCTTCGTCATCGTACTAGCCCCCAGTAGCAAATGATCCTTTTTATGGAACCGAGTCTTCACCGCACCACGGGCGAAACGATCATGCTGGGCCAAACCCAAATAACGAAAATGAGTACGATGACGACTACATACGCGAAGTGGAGGTTTCGTATAAAACAGATGCTGTAAGACACCGTGTGTTTTGTTTAAGTTAATATTATTTGTTTGTATGTTATTTAATACATGGCTTAATAAATAGCGTAAAACTGTTTTAGATTTTTGAGAGCCGCGAGGAGCTGGAGAAATGGGTAAAAATTAGAGGACGGGAGCATGGGTTTGTTGTTGTGGTCCACGCTGTGGACCTTGCATGCAATTGTGTGGGCGAACCCAAAATAAATGCTACGATGAGACATACCGGCAGCATAAAAAAATGTTGTCCGTTTAAGATCCTGGCCAGGTACGACTCGAGGGGTGCCTGTTGGAGGGTTCAAGTGGTAAACGAGACTCACAACCACGATCCCGTTGAATTCGAGGAGGGGTGTGCGTCTTTTAGAAAAATGAACAGCGACCGGCTGGATATGGTTGAGAGTTTACACTGGACCGGCATTAAGCCGCAACAAATCGAAGCAGCCCTCCGCGAAAAGTTTCCTGGTGTACAACCTGTAATAAAAGATATATACAACCACACCGCCAAGATTAGGAGGGTACTAGGCGACACCCCTATGAAGGTATTTCAAAACATTTGTAGTTTTAATGTGTACTTGCCGTGCTTGTAATATTTACTAAAGTTTTATTTCATCCAATGCAGGCGCTGGAAAATTTCTCGCTGGCAACGGTTTCACGTTCTATACCCGGGAGAGTGATACCGACGACAGGACGGAGGAAATTTTCTTCTGTCTTAATAAGTCGCATAAGATGTGGCGTGCGTTCCCCGAGGTGTTGATGATTGACACGACGTACAACACCAACATGTACGACTGGCCGTTGGTTCAGTTTATCGGTGTGACGTCTACATCAAAGTCGTTTTGTATTGCCACATCGTTTGTTATCAGGGAACGGCAGAGGAACTTCACCTGGGCAATGGAGAAACTTAAACAAATGCTTGATGACTGCATGGAGCCATTCGTGATCCTGACTGACGCGGACCAGGCCCTTATGAACGCCCGCGACACGGTCTTCCCTAATGCCACCAAAAATTTATGCAGGTGGCACATATCCGAGAATATAAGAAGAAAATTTATGGGCCTATATATGACGGATATGGGGACGGACTCTACGTACTGGTGGAAGCTTTTGTATCAGTCTCCGACGATATAGGACTACGACAATCGTAGCATCAACATGGAGCGTCATTTGATACAGGGCGATAGAGCAGGTGAGTCCTTCGTACCGGATGACAGTTTTTAATAGCCTAAACATACGTCTTAATAACGTTTCCCTTTATTTTTCAGAGGTTTGGCAATACATTCGCAACAGCTGGCTGGATCTATACAGACACAAGTTTGTAGCATGCTGGATAGACGAACGCCAAAACTACGACGAACCAAGTTGAGAGCCAGCACGCAAATCTGAAAAGGTACCTCAATGGAAGCAACAACTCGCTCGACACAATTGCCAGGCACATCCTTAAAATGGTCAACTCGAAGATGAAAGAGATCGGTAAATCTTTTCACGACTCCCGTTCCAAGGTCATGGAAGGACATCGACAGCACGTCTGGTTGAAGAAGCTAATAAACACGGTGTCGATTCACGCTCTGGGTCTACTTGTGAACGAGTATGACTTGATACAGAAGATGCGTGAAGGCGGCGCTTCATGCAACCACCATTTGTATTTGTTTTCGGGTCTGCCATGTGCTTGTTGGATTGAGGGATACATAGTTAACGACACGTGTATCCCAATAAAGGATGTTGACCCGTTCTGGAGGAGGCTTAATTTTGATCCAGCCTATCCGCCGAATGAAGACCCAGACTACGAAGCAGGTATGTGTGAAATCAACGATACGTTGTCGTCCATAGATGACCCTAATCAGAAGAAAAGTTTTTTTGCGAAGCTCATATCTGCTATTCAAGGGAGATCTAAAAAGAAGTCACCCGAAAAAAGAGAGGATCCTCGGGAGCGTCCCAAAAAACCAGATCCCCCCGAGACACAGCTCTTACACCCCCGCTCCAGATCTCCCTAGACACAGCTCCTACACCCCCGCTCCAGATCTCCCCAGACACATCTCCTACACCCCATTATCGTCACAGGTGCCCAACAACGAAACCCCCACCCCATCCTGGCTGTCTCGTTCGTTGTCCCCGTCAGCTTCGCGGTTTAAAATTCGTCGGGGACGACCTAAGACATCAAAACCTACGGGAGCTCACCTCGGGTTTCCTTTGATGGTTTCGCCAGCGCAAGTACCGGCGATAGAAATGTTTAGGAGCGTCATCCTAGCTGGGCCCAGCCGTTCGTCGCAGACGTCAAAAACGTACGCCCAGACGGTAACTGCGGTTTCTGATCAATCGCCTTGGGTTTGGGGATACATGAGAAACACTGGCCGGATATTAGGCGGGCAATGTAGAACGAGCTGGAAACGAACGAAGGGTGGTGGAGGGCGATGTTCAGGAAAGAGGATGAAAGATTGTACGGCTGGGTTCATTCCAGCATTCCGTACTCCAACACGGTCAAATCGGCGCCGCCGAGTCGTTGGTTTAGCATACCCGGTCACGGGCACGTGGCTGCTCAGACATACGCGTGTGTGTTAGTCAACCTAGCTGGCAATCAGACTAAATCTTATTTCCCATTGAGAATCGGTCCTGACTTGGTTCCGAATCCACTGGTTATAGGCATCGCTAACTGGGGAGGTGATGACTGGATATATATCAACCTGGTAGGGGATTTCCCAATGCCTACGCCAAACCCTAATTGGGCAAGAAGCGCCGTACCGGCAGTGCTCGAATGGAAAACACGGTTCGGACAGCGTTTGAATGAGTACGAAGAGATACGTAAGTGTTGGCAAAGGGAACCCGCTAATGTAGATCTAAACAGCTTATAGAAGACAATGTATCAATGGATGAAAAGTCTATAATAATAATAATATTAATAATAAATAAATAATAATAATAATAAATAATAATAATAATATTAATAATAATAATAAATAACAATAATTAAATAAAAAATTAATATTAATATTAATAACTAAATAATATAAAATAAAAATAATAAAAATCTTAATAATAATAATAATATTAATAATAAATAACAATAATTAAATAACAAATTAATATTAATATTAATAACTAATAACTAATAATTGTAAATAATAATAATAATAAATAATAATAATTAAGTAACAAATTAATATTTACTAGGTTGTTACCCGGCGCGTTGCGCCTGGGCACGCTTGGCAGTTCTGTGCTGGTTACACCCGGACGTCGTTTCCGTAAGTTGACGCGAATTCGATTGGTATAGGCAATATTCTTTACGGTATCAAAACTAAGCCAAAAAAATAATTCGTCAAGCTAACGTATTTAAAATAAATTAAAAATCGAGACACCACACCACCTTACATTTTAATTTACTGATTAAGTATGAAATATATAAATACAAAAATCTATTTCTATTTAAAAACACAAAAAAAAAACAAACAAACAAAAATTCCCTCAAAAAGGCTCGAACTTGAGACTTGCAAGTTGCAATAATAAAACAATACCACAAAAGCAGCTTCCCTTTTTGTTACTTTTATCACTTTTAAATAAAGAAAGACAAAAAAAAAGGCCTCAAAGAGGCTTGAACTCGCCACCTAACCTTTGCAACAACACAACAAAACCACTACACAAGCTTTCTTTTTGATACTTATCCTAGTTTCAAATCAATATATTCTCAATCAGATTTTGAAAATAATAAAAAAAAAGAAAGTTAGTGACTGCCACATGACAGCCACTGATTGGATCATAACCCCTCTGTAGCTAAGGATTTCCATTTATATATAGTATAATATTAATAACTAATAAATAATAAATAGTAATAAATAATAATAATAAATAAATAGGCGGAATACGCCGCGTATAGGTCTATACGTGGCTTATTCGTGCCCCTTATATTGAATGCCGGTTGCTCAACTACCACTTTATTTCAAATTTCAAACTCCCGCCCAAGCAACCGAGCATCCGAGCATCCACACACGAGTCTATATTGGACCGACACCGACCGGAATACGACACGAACCGAGGAGATTTGACCCGACACCGACACGACATGGAGGCAATTTTTTAATATTATGTTGATGATGATGATTATGTTAAGATGATGATGATGATGTATTGTTGATGATGTGATGATGATGCGGTTGTGTGGATGGATAAAACCGTCGGCCGGAGTCCGGCCGTTGGTTTGCAAGGACTATTAGCGGCGGCATATAGCCCTATACGCCGCTTCTAATATATAATTTTTTTTTATTATTAGTAATGTTATTATTTATTTTTTCTTATTAACACTATCTATTTTATTATAAATATTATTATTAATATTTGTTATTAGTATTTATTATTATTATTATTACTAATATTATTATTATTATTATTATTATTATTGTTGTTGTTGTTGTTATAATTATTATTATTTGTTATTATTATAGTTTGGGGACGACGAGATTGAGGAGGAGTTCGAGCAGGAGTACGAGCAGCAGATGGGGCGGGGCCGGGGCTAGGGCCGGGGCCGCGGACCCCCATAGGGTGACGACGTGTTGGTCACCTACCCTCATGTGTAGTTCCCTGAGGGTTCTGACACCCACATACGATACATTCGCCTACGCCAGATGCACCCGTTTCCCAGCACAATTATATCCTGGTCGTTTTTGGAGTCCCGTGACGCTCACCAGCGGGCGGCTGAGTACATCGGACAGGATACGCCCTGGAGCCGATGCTTCAGTATGCCACTATCAGCCCACCGGGAGCTGACACTGGAGGTTTACTCCACGATACGCGTTACGTAAGTTTACTCCACGTTGTTATATTATATTATATTATATTATATATATTATATTATATTATATTATATTATATTATATTATATTATATTATATTATATTATATTATATTATATTATATTATATTATATTGTTGCAGGCCCGCGCGTCTGGTACAACAAAGATTCAGATGAGAGTGCCAGGCGCCGATACGATACAGTCGGAGGTTTACTTCCGCATGTTCGGGCAGGACGTCCATCTCTCCATGGAGGAGTTCGCCGTTGCTCTGGGCTTATACACCGCGCAGGAGGTACGCAGCCCAATATACACGGAGAGCATCCACCAGATGCCGGAGGACGACCTGCGGGTATGGTGGAGGGCCATCAGCGATCAGGACTTCGGGGATAGGCCTTTGGACACCAAGTCCAAGGTCTCGGCTATTAAGGACCCGCTGCACAGGTACGTTCTTAAAATATATTGTATTGTTTAGTATAACGTAATATATACTAATAATATTATATTATATTATATTATTATTATTATTATTATTGTTAATAAATTATATTATCTTATATTACACAGGTACCTAAACAGACTGATTGCGATGTCCATCGCGGGTCGCAACCAGGGCGCGAAGCACTGCAGCCTGCACGAATTGTTTTTTTTTTGGTGTCTGCTGACTCACACACACGGCAACCTCTTTTGTCGGTACCAGTTTAGGCAGGGACGAGGGTCCTTTATGGGTGGCGGGTACGTCACCCAGCTTGCAATATCTCTGCGCTCCGACCCCTCCAAGCGAGTTGGACCGCATCCGTTGCGGCGGAATGCACATTGTGCGTTCGTTCCCCAAGCCCAACGGCCCGCACGACCGACTGGTGGCCGGGGTGGGGGCACGAGTGCCTTACGTCCCGGTGCCTTTAGTCGAGCCTCCCCCGGTCGCGGCACCGGAGGTGGAGCTTGTCCATGAGCTTGTTGACGCGGGGGAGGGGGCCGGCGGGGATTCGGATGACGGTGGTGACGGACGTGAGGATCCAGGCGCATCTCTGGTACGTTTTAATATATTATCATTTTATCGTTTCTTTTTATTCGTCTTCGTATTAAACGTATTTATGTTGTTTTGTTGTTAGGGGCCGACGCAGCACGTTCCATGCACATATCGTGCGGTGCGTCTGGGTCCCGTCACTGACGCTAGGTTGCAGGCCCTTGAGTTAGGGATGAGGCAGATGTCGCGCCAGATCGACTGGCTTGTTAGCAGTAGGGTAGCGGAGCTGTCTGGACAGCGGTACACCGTTTTGACCACGAGGCGAGCACGTCTGGCGTGAGGCGTGGACGGGGCGACGACGTGGATGCCGTGAACGGTTTGGGGCCGAGGCGCATGGGAGAGGACTATGCCGACGTTGGCGACGCGTTTGTGGGCCTTGGGGGCCACGACGACGGCATGGGCATGAACATGGAGGACTTCCTGTAGATTTTTATGTTCTAGTTGTCGTAGTTTCTTTTATTTGTATAGATTATCAATATAACAATGATTTTTGGTATATAACAATGATTTTTGGTATATGTATGTATTAACTGTTTTTCACTAAAATAATATTAAATATTAAATAAATAATTAATATATAATGATAATAACAATAATAATAACAAAATAACAAAGAAAAAAAACATAATACGACAAAATTGGTGGTGTTTTCTAGAAACACCGATTCATACGCCGCGTATAGGTCTATACGCGGCGTATAGGGCGATGTTTTAGCAATTGGGGCGGTGTCCCTAGAAAATCTGTAAATAAACAAGTAATCATCACTTTATGGAACCATATAGGATCCGGTTACAAAGAATACGAGTACAAAACTAAACAACCAAATTAACTATAATTAATTATACACCGAAAATATTCAATTTTTTTCTTTACCTTGGTTAATGAATAACCGGTTGAGACGCCGTGGGATAATGGACTTCTCTAGGTGACCAAACGAGACCCGACAGTGGCGGTGCACAAAGGAAGTGGTAGCGGCGGTACAACGTACAACGGCAGCGGGTAGCGAACAGCGCAGGCGGAGGATCCCGGGGCTTGTGGCTGGCCAGCGATGGCAGTAGAGTGGATATATATATATATATATATATATATATATATATATATATATATATATATATATATATATATATATATATATATATGTAGCTTGTGGTGGCTAGGGTTTTCCTTAATCACTTAATTATTATGATTAGGTTAACTATTATAACTAGTTAAACCTAACCGGGCCACCAAACCCATCTCTAACTCCAAAGCCCAGTCCATTTGTTTCCATCTCGTTAATAATGTGTCATTCATAGTTAACTAACTTAAGCGGGTTTCATGCTCGTTACCCCAGATATAACTCTCACAGGTCATAACTCGGTCAGCCGCGTTGACTTTAACGAACCGGTCCATAAAATCTAACAGTCTCCCACTTGGACTGTTTTGGTTAAGTTCCTCAACACTGACAGCCAGCGATGCTCTAGCTACACATGGCTGCCGCCAACAAGTTACGACATATTAAAGTCATTAACCAAAACATCTTGGAATACATTATTACAAGATAATGAGCTTATGGTAATCGTTGTCATCTATCATGTATGTATAAGACATCAATTGAACTATGAGACATGGATCAGATTCAATCTCATTTGGCGTTCTATCATTATTGTTCTCGATCTAGATAAAATGGTCCAATCAAACACACAGTAAGTTTGGGTGAGGCCTCACACTTCACTAGTTTGAATCAACGAGGGCGCCACGATGTCTAACTGTTGCATATCTTGTAAGAGTACAAAATCCCATCTTGATTACATACAACTCCCACTGAACTTTAGATTATTCCCAACCAATGCCTTATAGCTGGCTGTTACGCGACAGTGGTTGACACTGATCAAAGAATAGCCTTTAGTAAACGGAAGGTCTAATATGTATCTCAGGTCTAAGGATACTAAATGAGTATACCAATATCAAAATATCTTATGACTAAGATCCATGAAGATGATTTGATACGAGTTAAATCCAGCGCCATTTATAATGAGGTTTGTGAGTTTGGAAGTCAACTCCTTGAGTCCAAAGTCAGAATAGTCTTAGTTCAGAATGGTTCCCATGAGTCTGACCGACCACGGATAATTTGGAATACAATATTCATGGATTAAACGTATTAAAAATGAACACAACTAGAATATTCAACGTTTGCATTTAACCATTAAATCAAAAGTGAACTTAAAAGTATAACTGTTTAAATGTTCATACATCCAAATACTAAATCAAAACAAATGACTAGCTAATCTATGATTGATAACATCCCTGTGTTGATCATGCTTGTCCTGATTCATCAGCTTAGTGAACGGGTCTGCTAGGTTTTGACCTGTGTCTACTTTTCTTATTATGATGTCTCCTCGTTCCAATATTTCCCGTATAAGGTGGAACCTCCTTAGAATGTTCTTGGCTCTGGATGAGATACGGGCTCTTTGGGCTGAGCAATAGCACCTGTGTTATCACAGAAAACCTCGATTGGTTTATGAATACTTGGAACCACATTGAAGTCAGTGATGAACTTCTTCATCCAAGCAGCCTCCTTAGCAACATCTAATGTAGCTATGTATTCAGATTCGGTGGTAGAGTCCGCCACTGCACTCTGTTTGGAACTTTTCCAGTAGATAGCTCCTCCATTGAGAGTGAATACAAATCCTGATTGTGAGCGAGAATCATCTCGGTCAGTTTGGAAGCTAGCATCATTGTAACACTTTAAATGAGCTCTTATTCCACTCCTCCAAACACTAAGAACATATCCTTGGTTCTTTTCAGGTACTGTAACATCTCGGTTTATTCGTATTCGTATTTGTTTACCCGATTCGGGAATGTAATTCGAATCTTTCGTTTCAATAAAATCATGCATTTATTAGTAATTAATTGTTTTTTATCTAGTTTATACTTTTATAAGTTTCAATTATGCCAAATATTCCTTAGAAACTCTTAAAGTCGCTTAAAATGGCTTAAAAATGCATTTCTGGAACTTCAGGGGCTAAAACTGCCAAAATATCAAATTCTAGTAAAAGAATTCCTTAGCGCCGCGCGAAGGATTTTTTAGCGCCGCGGAGCGCAGTTTCAGCAATTTTGGTTTTCGATCTTCGTTTAATGCTAAATCTCTCCCTAAACGACCATTAACCACGAAATTTGAGCAACAAGTTATTGTAATTGCAAGGAATAATGTCTAGGTTCATTCTCTGTATTTTTATCAATATATCAAAGATTTTAAGGCTCGATTTCGTCATTATTATGTTATTTGGTTACCTAAATGAGTCGATTTCTTGTCCTACAAGTTGATATACTAACTATATCAACAAACCATCGTTCCAAGCCCTAGAGACTACTGAAACATTGCATTCCCAGCTGTCATCTACTATATACCGACGGTTTCTCTTTCGTTTTTGCTTATTTACTTGAAGACTTGAAGCTACAGTTTGACTTTGACGTTTATCTGACCATTGACCTCGATTTCCCGTCAACTCAAGCGTTATCCGGGTAAGTTGTCAACCGATGAATTGTTCAACTCACTTGTTAATAACCCTCAATCAATTTTTGAGACTGAGGGGTATAGACGGGTCAATTTAATTCAAACCCGTTTAAGGGCAAAACAGTCAACAACTTTGACTAGTCAATTTCTAATACTTCTGGTCGGAACCAACTTTTGGCCCAGAAGCCTTTTTTTATCTAGAGATTTTAATGCTACTGACAAAAACCCGACTTCCGACTCGCTGTTCAGATTCTGGTTAGTAACAGCTCGCTTATTTACTGTAAATCTCATAACCGGAGTTCTAGATATCCGTTTGGACTGATTCCAGCGCTATGTTCTCGGTTTTTACTCTATTTTATTTTGTATAAGTCTCAGGTCTGTTTAGATCAAAAAAACTTGTCACGTTAACTTTGCTCGTTTATTCTACCTCTCGGTTTAATCGCTTAATCATCAAGGTGAGATATATGCGTATCTAATTCATATTATATCATATATATATATATATATATATATATATATATATATGTAGGGTAAGGTTAAAATGAAAACCCATTTGAGTTGTGAAAACCCGCGAAAACCCTATGTAACATCGTTTTTTTTGTTACATGTAATATATGTTGTGACATTTAATACAAAACATCGAAACATAAAAAAAATGTTTTGCTACTTTTTAACATTTTTTTACTAATTTTTATATATGTTTTTTCAGGAGAGAGAAAAAGTTATATTTATATTTACATTTTTTATTCATTTTAATTGTGGACCACAAGATTTAAACATTAATTAAAAACATGTGGTTAAGAATGGGTTTCTAGAGTTTTCACAACTCAAGTGAGTTTTCATTTTATACTTAGCCTATATATATATATATACCCAAACTCGCAAACATAATTATTGTATGTATTTCAATAAAATGCTAATTGCTACTTGTTTAAGTGTTTATATTCTATCATATTCGAGAGGTCTATCAGAAGTCTAGCATGTCAGTATGATCATACGCCTTCTTAGTAGCCATAGCCCGTGTTCGTGAGGCATGGTCAACCGACAATCACATTATTTGTTTATGGTTTGATTGAATTATTGCTCACGTTATTTTGTTTGCGCATTTATCATTTATTATATATATATATATATTATTGTACATGAAAACTAGTGATCATCTCACTGAACATGTGTTGTTGATAAATCTCTATTTTCTATGCATATGAAGGTTATCAGTCGATTTGAAGCCAAGATGAAGAACACATAGAAAGACCTTAGGAACTAAAGTAAAGATTTATTGCTCTATTATTTAGTTTGGGATTATTTAATTGTTTCAAATTGTTATTGTTATATTTTAAACTTGTTCACTTTATTTGAAATTTGAATATAAATAAATTAATTAGATATTGTCATATTTATATTGCATGATAGTACCTTGTGAGCTGTGAACAAGTAGTTCGCGCCCCGGCATTTCCGCCTTAGGTCGGGGTGTAACATGTACCTTAGAATATTCTTTACTACAGTCCAATTGGCAACTCCAGGTTTTTTTTTTTCTGAAAATGACTAGCCATGCTTAATGAATACGAGACGTCAAGTCTAGTGCATAACATAGCGTACATGATAGAACCAATCGCTGAAACACATGGAATTTCCTGCATGTGCTTAGTTTCAATGTCTGTTGCCGGAGATTGCGATTTGTTCAACACAGTTTCTTTAGCAATGGGAACAGCTCCTTTCATGGAGTTATCCATTGAGAAGCGTGCCATTACCTTGTTTTTGCACGTACTTTGACTTAGCCCTAGAAGCCACTTAGACCTATCTCGGTAGATCTTGATTCCCATATTATAAGCAGCTTCACCAAGAGTCCAAGATCTTTCATTGTGAAATAAGATTCCAACCAATGCTTAACTTCTTTAAGCATAGAATCTTGTTTCCAATGATCAGTATATCATCCACATACAAGATGAGAAATGATATAGTGCTCCCACTAGCCTTTCTGTAAACACAAAGATCATCTTCATTTTTGATAAAATCAAACTCTTTAGTTTTCTCATCAAGATGAAGATTCCAGCTTCGAGATGCTTGCTTGACTCCATAAATGGACTTATTCAGTTTGCACACCCTATTAGGATATTTGGGATCCAAAAAACCTTCAGGTTGGACCATATAGACATCTTTATAAAGGTGTCCACTAAGAAAAGCGGTTTTGACATCCATTTGCCATATCTCGTAGTCATAATACGCGGCTATGGCAAGTAATATCCTTATCGACTTAGTCATAGAAACGGGCGAGAAGGTTTCATCATAGTCAACACCATGAGTTTGAGTAAAACCTTTCACGACTAGCCGTGCTTTATAAGTCTGTACATTTCCATGCATATCAGTTTTCCATTTGAAAATCCACTTGCTCCCTACCGCCCGACCTTCGGGGGGTAGCTCAACCAGGTTCCAGAATTGACATGCATAGATTGCATCTCGGCCTTCATGGCTTTTTACCATTTCTCAGATTCCAGATCTAAGACAACCGATTTATAGTTAGTAGGTTTGTCATTTGACTCAGCCACTAATAGGATTTCGGGACCATCTATATCTCATAGGTATTTAGAATTTGGTGCGCGAGTCATACTACTTCTGCGAATGCTTGTGTTTATATCTGATTTATCAACAACAACATCTTGTTGATCAGACGTTACAACTTCCTCAGCAATTGTTTGTGGTTCTTGAATTTCTTCAAGATCGACAATATTATTTTCAGTTCCTCGATCGAGAATTTCCTTCTCGAGGAAGTGACCCTTCCTTTTGATAGAAATCAAATTTGTATAATGATGGAAGAAATAATATCTTCTTTGGTTATAGTATCCAACGAAAACAACTTTTACGTCGCGAGGATCGAGCTTGTCATCAGAATTAGCGGTGACATACACATCACATCTCCATACTCTAAGGAAAGACAAATTGGGTTTACCCCCATGCCATATCTCATATGGGATTTTGTTTACCTTTTTAGTTGGAGCCAGATTGACAATGCGGGCTGCGGTCATAATGGAAAAGCTCCAAAAGGAGTGAGGCAAGTTAGTTCTACACATCATCGATCGGACCATGTTTAGAAAGGTTCGATGTCTCCTCTCGCTCACGTCATTATGTTGGGGTGTGCCGGGTGGAGTGAGTTATGAAACAATTCCACGCTCTTTTAGATGATTGATGATTCTAAGATGAGATACTCTCCACCTCAATCTGATCGAAGCATTTAATTGTTTTTTCGAGTTGGTTTTCCACTTCATTTTGAAACTATTTGAACTTCTCAAAAGTTTCATGCTTGTGTTTCATAAGATACACATAAGCATATCGACTGTAATCATCAATAAAAGAAACGAAGTATCTTTCATGATTTCTAGACGTGGTTCTGAAAGGGCCGCATACATTAGTATATATGAGTCCTGGCAGATCCTTTGCTCGTTCACTTTTATGAGAGAAGGAGTCTTTGGCGAGTTTGCCAGCTAAGTAAGACTCGCAATCGTCAAAAAAGAGTCCAGTCCTGTGGATTCAAGAATCCCTTCGGGTTAGAGTCTTTTAACTCGTGCCTTGCTTATGTGACCAAGTCGGAAATGCCATAGAAATGTATCATTGATGCCAGATCTGATACGCTTTGAAAGATTATATACATTATTCTTTATTTGAACATCAATCTAATAAATAACATTTCGAGGTTTAGCCTCAAAACAAAAGGCATCATTCAAGTAAGCGGAAATAGCAATACCATTAAAAACGTACTTAAATCTTTGTTCAAAAAGTAAAGAAACTGAAATAATGTTTCTGGTCAAACCAGGTGAAAACAAACAGTTATTCACAGTAACTACAAGGCCAGATGGACAAGCAAAATGATACGTGCCAGTTGCAAGAACTGAGACTCTTTTCCCATCACCAATGATGAGTTCCATGCTGCCTTGTTTCAGCTTCTTCTAGTTTTCAGGCTTCTGCAAGACATTAACGATGTGGTAACCACATTCGGTATCGAATACCCATGGGTTGCTAGAAACAGTGAAAAGTTCAATAACGTAAATGGAAATACCTTTAGAGGAGCTTTCACCATTGGTCCTCTGTTTCTTCAATTCAGCAAGATAGTCGGGACAATTGCCTTTCCAGTGTCCCATTTTTTTGCACTTGTAGCACCAACGCTCCTCAAGAGGCGACGGTGGTACCTTTGCAACACCCTTGTTAGTGTTGTTGGCATGCTTGGCAGCAACAGTAACCTTTTTCTTGCCTTTACCGTTACAACCCCGGTTCTTGGGATTATGCTTCTTAACACCAGTAGATCGAACCATTAGAACTTGGTTAGTTTTAGTTGGAATATTCATCTCAGTTGTTTTGAGCATATCATGAAGCTCTGACACTGTCTTCACCCAGAAATTCATATTAAAATTCATTACAAACTGGTCGTAAGAGCTGGCGAGAGAGTTCAAGATGAAATCCGCTGCCATTTCATCTGATAGGGGATAATCAAGTTTCTCTAACTGGTTGATGTACCTTTCATTTTGACGACATGCGCACTAACAGAAGATCGTTGTTCCATTCTGCAGCTAATTAACTGCTTCATGGTGTTACAACGTTCTCGACGGGCTTGTTACTGGAACATGCCCTTGAGTTGCTCAAGCATCTCATAGGCACCAAGATCTTCCAAGCCTTTAGCAAGCTCGGAGGACATGGTGGCTAGCATAATGCAGGTGACTTCATTGGAGTCGTCTTTATGCTTATCAAGAACTTTTCTGGTAGCAGCAGTATTGTTTTCAAGCTCAGTTGGAACTTGTCCAAGGAGAACATAGGGCTTATTTGCCATTATGAGAACAAGTCTCAGGTTGTGGTGCCATTCAAGAAAGTTGGTGCCATTCAGCTTTTCTTTATCAAGAATAGTCTTGAGGGTGATGAGAAGTTATTTTTAGTTGACATCTGTTAAATAAGCAAAAGTAATTTAATTAGTATTTTCAATGTTATAATCCTGTTATCAATGACCCAATAACATTAATAAAATAGGAACTTGAGAATCCGGCTTCCAGTTACTAATGGCAGCTGGAACACTCAACATTAGTAAGTGGTTAGGTAGACTGACAACGATTGCCATTGTGAATCTCCCAGTTATGCAGCATATTAAGACAACACTTGCCTAAGTAGATACGTTTAGCCTCATCTGTGCCCACCTTAGTCTCCAGACAGCTGTAGAACGTAACAGGAGAGAAGAGTAATGGTCGCCCTAGTATAGTCACTTGTGAAATGGCCGGATGTATCAATGAAACCCTTTAACCTTGAAGGGATAGGCTAGAAATTAAGTGCGGTGTTGTAGCTGCAAACACATTGAAGTTTCGCAGTATGCCTCAAGTGTGGCTTATAGTAGGATGGCATAGACTATTGATTGAAAATTGGTATTAATTTTAAATATTACCGAATAGAGTAAAAGTTCATTTTTATGGTACTAATCGGGACAACTTGATGAACCCTTTCATCTCTCAGGACACTTAGTTTTATGTAACATAATAAAACTAAGTTTGTCGCGATATAAATAACCGATTTTAAGTTAATAGTTAAACTATTAAGTTATTAGTTTTGGAAAATCAAATTTAGTTTAATTTTGCAAACATAATTGATTAATAAGTTTATTTTAAAATATTTGGTATTAGATTGGTGGTGATATAACTATTTATAAAAACAAGCAATCACAATAGCAAATAAGAATATGTAAATCTTAAATGGCCAATATTAATGATTGATCCTGCTAGAGCCTATTAGCAAGATCAATCGGGTCAAGAGGTCACAACACAAAACAACCAAAAGGATGGACTCTTGGTGCATCCCGTCATCTTTAGTATCTGCCACTGACTTAAAGAACTCCATGTCCTCGTCCTCAATTTTTCCTTCGGGTCTTCCTCATTACAACTCAAAATATATATAATGAAAAAGTGAACACTACCTATTACAATTTTGAAGCATCAAAAAGGGCAAAACCATAAACTAAAAACCAAAGTAAATACAACTTTTGAACCATCGATATGGCCAAAACCAAAAACAATCAACCAAATACACAAGGTCGGGCCAGATTTACGTATTAAAATAATAATAATAATAATAAAATAAAAATAAAAATAAAAAATAGCGCAACCCTTTTGGTCACATAAAATAAACAAAATTTTGACCAAACCAATGTTGCCCTAAAATTTTACCTAGATAAAATACTTCAACAACCTTGAAATTTGTGATGTAGAACCGGTCAAAGTACCGGATTCGACTTCTATGTTGTAACCAAGGCTCTGATACCACTGTTGAGTTCCAGTGATGATTAGTCAACGGTTTAACATTTAAACCAGGTTTTAATTATGGTTTCATAATTATTAATCTCATTAAAATTATCATGAACGCAGCGGAATAAATAAACAAGTAATCATCACTTTATGGAACCATACAAGATCCAGTTACAAACAATACGAGTATAAAACTAAGACCAAGTTTATCAACGACCTCTAATGAGGTCATTACACCGTTTAAGAATTAAAAAAATAGATTAAATCAAATGGATCCAACAACCCGGCCGAGAGCACAACCTAAGTCACGACCCTCATTTCATTTAAATAGTCTTTTCTTCTTCTTCTTCTTCTTCTTCTTCTTTTCACACAATTTCTTTTCTATATAATTTGATTTTTTTAATAATTTATATTATTTAACTTATTTTAAAAATAAATATAGTCTTGTTTAGTTTATTTTTATGAGCATTTCTATATAAATGTTGTTAAAAACGTAGCATTTTTAAAAACATGTATTTTTTTAATATTATTATATGTAAAATTTTGTTTTGTTAATACTTGTAAAAATTCAAGGTTTTTTTTTTTTAATTTTTTTTTACAAAATTATGATATTATCTTATTTGCCAAGTGCCCACACTCTATTGGTTTGTTTAAAAAAATAAACATTTTTTTAATTTTAATAAATTTTATAGAATAAATTGAAACCTAAATAAGATATATGTATTAAAATAATTAGGTTGGGTTAAGTTGTGAATAAAAGTGAAAAGTTGGGTTAGGTTTGATTGTATATGTGAGAGAGAGAGAAATTAGTTTTTTTTATTAAAAAGTTAGGCTGATTTGAGTTGTGAATAAAGTTAGTTTAAACAACTAAATTAAATATAATTATACACCGACAATATTTAATTTTTTCTACCTCGGTTAATGAATAACCGGTTGAGACACTGAGGGATAATAGGCGACCAAACGAGACCCGACGGTGGCAGTGCACAAAGCAGCGGCAACGGCGGTACAGCGGACAGCGGCAGCTGACAACGGGCTTGTAGTTGGCTGGCGGTGGCAGTAGAGTAGAGAGATAGAGATGTAACTTGTGGTGGCTAGGGTTCTCCTTGATCACTTGATTATTATAATTTAGGTTAACTATTATAACTAGTTAAACCTAATCTCAACTTTACCTTAGCTTGAAAAGCCCTGACAAAGACTTCTGCAAGATGCTCTATTTTTCCGTAGAAATATATTCGTTCAATAAGGGCTCTAGAAGATATCGATCATAAGTGAGAAGATTGGTTACGAAGAAAGAGGAAGCCGGATTCATATTCACATACGAAAGAAGTATATAGGTAGAAGAATAGTTTGTGATTTCCTTTTGAAAAAGAACTGACTTTCTTTGAATTTGAAGTAATAATACTATCCCAATTATGACACTTATGGAGAAAAAATCTTAATAAATGCAAAGAGGAAGCAACTTTTATCCAATAGCGAAGAGCCTAAACCAACACCCATCTCTAACTCCAAAGGCCAGTCTATTTGTTTCCATCTCGTTAATAATGTGTCATTTCCGGTTAACTAACTTAAGCAGGCTTTATGCTCGTTACCTAATGTGTAACTCTCACAGATCATAGCTCGGTTAGTCACGTTGACTTAACCGAACCAGTCTATAAAATCCACATTTCTAGCTATAGTCGTGATTTTATTATCCTCTATCAGGACGAGAAACTGAGAAAGGGTTAGTCGATGAAATTATGTATATCTAATTTCACCTGAAGTATCTTGTATTAAATTATCGTTTTCATATAATATGCTACTTTTGATAAGTACTATTCTTATGCAGTGAAAACAAGTTACCACAATCAAATTTACTGGCTTTATATCATTAATCAAGACAAAGAAACGACAAATGCCATTGTTTTGTAGCTGTACCTCACGAGAGAACATGGGTTCAAATAAAGTAAGTGGATTCTAAGTTTCTAACGGAAACTACATGGGCTTAGAAGTGTGTTTTGATGGGCCAGGAGTGAATCAAAAAAGAGAAATAAACTTTGGGCTGCAATTAATGCTACATATTTTCTTTCGGGCCAAAAATAGAAGCAGAACTGCAGAAGGCCGGCCCAGAAACCCACAAGTTGAATTAAAAGGAACACGGCAGTTTTATGGCACAAGAGACGAGCAAGGAAAGTTCGTTCATTTACTTTATTATATGGAGATTCTGGCAGTGACAATATCTGAGTGTTTTGTTATTATCAATAATATATATAAACGAAAACCCTAAAATCTTATGTGTCGCGATGTGGTCGCTTCCCCTTTCTATGAAAGCCACCAGATTGCTTGATTTTTAAATGGATGTCTCTCGTTGATTTAACCCAAAATCATGGGTATGGGTCTTACCAAAACCAGATAGCTCTTAAACGGGTTATAACATCTCATTAAATTAAAAATTAATCTTACCAATTATTTGATATGAAAATATTATAAAATAGGGATATACTAAAATTTAATATCCAATTTAAAAAGAAAAAGATATTATTTATAATTAATAAACAATTTTATAGTAAAAAATATAAGCAGGTCATGGATCATCAAATCCAGATAGCTTTTAAACGGGTAATAACATATCATTTATTTATGAAACCCTTTAATCATCAAACCCTAAGTATATTATTAACTTTCTTACGATAAAGAAAATTAAAATCCGAAAAATAAATATTAAAAAACAAAAATGTAAAACAACCATTCTCTCAAGCCATCAGATTGCTTTATTTGTAAATGAAGGTTTTCACGCATTTGACCCGAATTCACAGGTAAAGGTCTCACCAAACCCATATAGCTCTTAAATGGGTTATAACATCTCATTATATTAAAAATTAATCTCATAAAATATTTGATATGAAAATCATACAAAATAGGGATATACTAAAAATTAATATCCTATTTTATTTAAATAAAAAATATTATTTATAATTAAGAAACAATTTTATATATAAAAAAAATAAATGGGTAATGGGTATCACCAAACCCAAATAGCTTTTAAACCGAATTATAACATATCATTTATTTGTGAAACCATTTTATCATCAAACCTCAAGTATATTAATTATTAACTTTCTTACAATAAATAAAATTAAAATCCAAATATACATATATAAATATTAAAAACGTATAATGTAAAACACCCCCCGTAATACGGGGATAAAATCTAGTAAATTAATAAAGGTTAAGTAATTTCTTTGATCATAACCGTGCGTGGGGTTTGGTTATGCATATCTGTTCAATTTGATTTTTTTTTTGCTTGTGCCGACATGAATTTACGTTATATATTTGAACATGCATATTGATGATTAGAGTGAATATGTCTTCGGTGAATGGCTATGTTCATATTATTTATATTAATTAGAATATGGCATTTATCGGTCTAGAATCATTAAACATCATGATATTATTGTGTGTTTATAGTAATATTTTTGACGTTGTATTATTGGCAGATAATAATGAATGGCGGACTACCCTAATGTAAAAACAGCGGTTTAAACCCCATTCATTCTCTTGATTGAGCCACATAATAGTTTCTTCATAGACCATGTGCCAATAAGAACACCCTTATAAGTGGTCATGGAGGGGACTTGCTTGTATGACCAATTTCGAGTGTGAGAGTAAGATACAATATTACCTTGGGTTAATTATCTTCGCTGGAACTTTGCACGCGTTTAATGTGAAATAGTAAAGAAAGAAAATGCCGTCTCTCAAAAAGGTATATCAATATTTTTAGACCCGGACCGGACATCAAACTGGACACCTTACCGGGTCAAAGGTCCGACCGGATGACATCTAAATTAACTTAAAAATATTAAAATATTAGATAAAATAAAATATAAATAGTATCAAATTAAAGTGTTTAATAAATTATGTAGTTATTTCACTTATATTTAGAAAAAAAAAGATAAGGAATGCATTGATTTCTTATTGAAAAACAAAATATGAAAACATATATTTAAAAAAGGAGTATTGGCTTTAAATAATCCCAACTATGTCTTATTGGTAAATATCAGTCTCAATTTTATACTTGTCTGCTGACAATCCCAACTATTGGTATATTTGTTTTTAACGGGCTGCGACTAACGGATGACTAACTCCGTTAGTCTAATGCTTATGTGGCACGCTTAGTTGTCAAAAAATCTACGTGGCAACATTACGTGGCATTTGATGCTGAGTAGGCTGCCTTGTTGGACAATCACTAAACACAAACTTATCATCTTCATCAGATCCACTCTTTGCAACCCACCACCAGCCCACTACCCCTGCAACCATCGCCGGAAAACACGACCACCACCATGTCCATCCCCTGCAACCACCACCGGAACCCATGACCACCACCATGTCCATTCCCTACAACAAACTCCAGAACTCACAACCCCCAGCATTATCTTATTCTTCGGGCACTAGCGGTGGAGCTCAAACAGAAATTCTCGGCGACCACCATGTTCTCCGGCCATCACTTGGAACTTTTGCTCGGCTTCTGTACCTACAAATTCCGCTCGATCTCTGTACCGCCGCCACCGCCTCGTCTGTAACCGTCGTCGGAAACACCATCCTCTCCTACCCCTTCAACCGAATCTTAGGAATTAGGCTAAAACCGTCGCCGAATATCAGGAAGAAAGCGACAATTAGATCCAAAATTAGTTTGACAAAAACCTGTTAAGAATTAGGGTTAAAAGAGGGGAAATGATGTCGATCTTGAAGGAGACACGATCAAGACCCTAAATTAGTGTGGAGATGTATGATTTGGGGGTTGATTGATGATTGTTGTAGGTTGATAATGATCTGATGAAGATGATGATAAGTTTGTGTTTAGTGATTGTCCAACAAGGCAGCCTACTCAGCATCAGATGCCACGTAATGTTGCCGCGATTTTTTTTGACAACTAAGCGTGCCACGTGAGTATTAGACTAACAGAGTTAGTCATTCGTTAGTCGGGGCCTGTTAAAAACAAATACACTAATAGTTGGGACTATCAGCAGCCAAGTGTAAAATTGGGACTGATATTTACCAATAGGGCATAGTTGGGATTATTTAAAACCAATATTTCTTTAAAAAAAGAGAAAAATATTAGTTAGAAATGATATTAAATTTAGAGGCATTTACATATTTTCCCTCCATATAATCTTTTATTATGTACATCCCCAACCCATAAAAGTTAATTACATATTTTCCCTTCTTAAAACATACTTATTCCATATATATCCTTTTCATTAAAATTAACTAGTTAGTAGACTATTTTACCCTTTACTTACAAAACAATAAAAATATAGATACTAGATGTGAATTTCTGCTATCACTTTGAATAAACGCAGGTTAATATATTCTGGTTAATGGAATAAACACAAGGTTGTAATCAGTGGGCCTCTCCTGTTGCATTAAAAAAATTTATCGAACAAACTTTGAAATAGTTAAAATATTTCAAAACCGAGTTAATGCCTGTGACCACTTTTCTTCTTCCTCTTTTTTTAGTTTTGAACACATCGTTTCAACCTTACAATTTACAGTTCACGAAACATCAAATTTATTACTAATAATGTTTCTCCTGGGCCTTGGCTAACACCTACAATTTCTGGCGAGACAAATTTACGATCTCAAACTCTCTTTCAGAAGCCGAATCACCACACACAGCCCACCGCCACCATACACCAAACGCAGTTCATCGCCATATTGTTTTACCGGTTTATTCAATCCCATCTCCGGCAACCACCACCACTACAACCACGTTTTTCAGATCTGAAGCGAAGCTCCACCCAAACAACTATGCTCAAGATTCAAGGAACTTTTTGAATCTACAAATCATTTTTTGGATGGAGGTGAGTGACATGCGTTTAACTCTATAATTATTGAGGTGATCGGACACACGTCGGAGAATCGAGTTTGTCGGAAGCTGGTGAAGAAGATGACTTAATGATTTGGGTTTAATCTTGTTTGTTTTTTTTATTAAATAAGGGTAATTGAGTAATTTGTGAGTAATTTGTTAGTAGAAGGGAAAATATGTAGGGTATGTTTGGCATAACTAGCTGGTGGCTGTTAGCTGGAAGCTGGTAGCTGTAGTTGGTAGTTGTTAGCTGTAGCTTTTTAGATATATTTAGGTGTTTGGCAGAGTAGCTGGAGCTTTTTAGATGTATATTTAGGTATTTGACAGAGTAGTTGGAGCTTTTAATAAAACTAATTGGGTGCCAGCGCGGTGCGGCGGAGTGCGCGCGCAACCTGACATCAACTGCATAATTAGTGTTGGTACGTGATTCACTTGATATTAATGCATGCATAACCCGGATGCAAACGTGTACTTCGTGCAAAGGCAGTAAGCGTGTAATTGGTGGCAAAAATCAAGAAATAAAACTAAAATATACACTAATTTCAAATAGATAATTTTTTAAACCAACCTCTTTTGATCTGAAACCCTTTCCGACCCGACACCGTTTTATTCTGAAACATGTTTTGACCTGGCCTCTTTCGACTCAAAACCATACCGACATGAACCGAAGTAAATTAACCGTTTTTTATCGACTCGTGCCGACCTTAATTTGGTCTTACACATGACCCGAGCTCGTCTGACTCGACTTGTTGCCAATCATAATCGGTAAAGAAGTATATCAATATCATACTCAAATTAAAGAGAATAAAATGCTCTTTTTTATGATGTAATGTGTTTAAAAAAATATTAACGTGTGAAAAAGTTATGGACTTTTAAAGAGACATGGGGTAGTTAGTTTTGAATAAAGGTAAAATATGTAACTATTATATAAATTAACAAAAGTTGATAAAGTTGAAGTACCAAAATTGTAAAAACTACTAGCTTTTTCTCAACCGCTACTAGTAGTAGCGTTTAGAAAAAAGAGCCTTTTCTCCTTATATAAAAGCTTCAAGCCCATTGAATCAAACAAGACTTTTTATTGGGTAGAAACTTTATCTTAAAAACTTGAAGCTTAAAGCACTTAAAAGCTCATTGCCAAACATACCCGTAATTAAATATTTTGATTGGATAATATGTAATTTAAGGTGTTTAATAAGAGGAAATATGTAAAATTTCTTAAATTTATAACGTAGAGAGAGAAAATTTTAATACTATATTAGAATAGTTTGCAAGGACTTTAATTTTCATAGGAGTTTAAGTTCAAAGTTTGTAAATTACAAATAATACTTATTTCTTTTAAATATGTGAGCTGTGAGTATATTTAGATCAAATATCATGAAATCTAGCATCAAGTTCTTCCTACAAACAAAAGGTTACAAGTTTGAATCTCACAAGTTTCAAAACTAAAACAATTTTTGCTTAAAACTGGTCTAGCTATTAAATTGGTCATTGGTCTGACAGTTCGAACTGGCCGGTCTAAATGAAACGGTTCCTAACATATCAAATCGAACCAGCCTCATAACTGGGTCCCATTTAAATCTAGAAGGCTCCTAACATATCAAATCGAACCAGCCTCATAACTAGGTCCCAGTTGAATTTGGCAAGGCTCCTAACATATTAAATCGAACCAACCTCATAACTGGGTCCCAGTTGAATCAGGCAAATCAAATCAAACCATCCTCAAGACTAGGTCCCGGTTGAATTGGCACAACAGGCTGATCCGGTTTTCAAAACCTTGCAATTTATACCCTCTTTTCCTAATGCAAGCACTCATTTTGTTTCCCTTAGGATGGTGCTAGGGGATTGGTTGTCATAAGTCAAATGTCAACTGTCTAATATTCAAAGCCTTTATCCTTCTATCTTTGGCTGACCTTGCAAGTTTTCCCCTTATACCTTGGGTTCATATACAGTCATTAATGCATGCCACTTTACAAGATTGCATTATATTGTCATGGTCTCGATTATGCCGGACTCAATGTATGGCTTGGCAAGCAGGGGCCTAGTATAGTGGTGGCCCTACTCCCTGCGTGTTTTCATCCAAACTTCGTCATTGTTACAAAAAATCTCCGGCCTTTTGCTGACCGGAACCTATGTCTAGGCTTGGCATTTGGCTTATCTTTTAGTAGCTTATATTGGTACGACTGATTAGCACTTGCGTGCAACATGTCCGGGCGGACCGGGCCTAAGGCCCTGCCTTATTCCATTATGGGTGAAACACAACCTTGATCAAGTTTTAGGTTTTTCGTATTTTTATACTATTTTTGAATTTTGTTTTCTCTTGCACTCCCATTGTTTAGTCTTCATGCCTATAATTGTTTTTATGGTTTATAGAATGTATCACTAATAAACTATTTATAAAATTATTTATAAATAGTTGCAAGAATAACTCCTCACAAACACATCCCCCTCTTAAAAAAAGTAAAAGTGTTGATGCACATATATAGTCAAAGATTAAATGGTTTGTCCTGAAGTTATCTAACGGTTGGTAACACCGGGTAAAAAACATTTTTTTTTCTCTACTTATTAATTTTTTATTGTTGGCTGTTAGTTTCGGTATACATGCTTTAATATCTTCTTGATTGCATTCTTATAGCTTGGTGTAATATTACACTCACTCCTTTTTCATAAGAATCCTCCCTCCTCTACTCCAGCAAAATTTAGACGCTTTCAAATTTTCTGTCCTTAAAATTAAAAGAGAATGCATGATCGTGGTCTAATTCCCCTTGCTACAAAACATGATGATTGGTCTACGTGATATGCAACAATTAGTTAACAATATCTTCTTTTGCTGGACCCTAAATAGCATGATCATTGCATCTTCCAACTTGTTAATTATAAAACTCCTTTATAAATAAAAGAATTGATATTAGGTTTTCTTTTGAGTGCCTGGTTATACGTACATTACAATCCGCAAGTGCCTTTTTGCCCTCAAGGAAGGAGATCATAAGGGGACCATGCATGCAGTCGGTTTCAAAGTCTCTTTCGGGTTATGTTTTCTACTCCGTTTCAATTTTTTCCTGTCCATTTCTTTCCCCGACATTGATCCGGGACCAATGTCTACTACTTTTGTTTGTATAGTTTGATTGGGAATAATTGTTTGTAAGTTTAGCGATTTCTTTTCTTTTCTGGCACTGAATGCCTTGTAAAGTTGAACCACGCACCCACCACTCAGATTGCTGGTGGATGTAAATGCCTGAGATCCCAAGTCCAATAGAATTTAGGATTTTTACGTGAGATTTTGCACAAACTTATATCTGTTTCGCTACGTATGATCATATGAGGCTGCATGCATGATTTCCATCTGACCCACACCATCTTGTGGTGGTAATAATACCACCAACGAATAAACAACTATTAAGTACATGCGAAATATCTGTGGAATAGTTAAGTAGTTATAAAAAACTTGTTTTAACTCTTTACTTCCATATAAGCATTATTTTATGGGAAAAGTTTCAAAATAGCCAAATTTGATCAATTTTTTTAAAAGTAGCCTAGGTTTACAAAAGTAATCAAGATAGTCTATTTTTCTGTAGGATCCGACGGAGTTTCAACACTGTCCGGCGGAATTTTTGGACCTTTAAAACCGCACCACATGTCAACGTATTAATGGATCCGACGAAATTTCTTAAAAAGCTGTCGGATCCGACGGAATTTTAGTGGGTTCGATGGAATTCTTCATCTTCTACCTCTCAAACCCTAAACCTCCATAACCAACCTCTATCTTCATCTTTCTTATTTCTCTATAAAATCAAGCAAATCAATGGTGCAAATTGCTTAGTTTTTCGATAAGAACACAACCATAGTGTTCAATTTCACTCTAGAACTCAAAATCAAAAACCCCCGAATTGAAAAATCTAGAGTTCGTCGAACAAATTAAATAGTCCAATCCAACGGAAGCATGAACTGAACCGTCAGATCCGATTGTTTAATATTACATCAGTTTGTTTCATTCCTCCGACGGTTGGTTAGACTAATCGATCGGCCGGAAACTTATAACGTCGGATCAGCCGGATAAACTTGCTATGTGACGCGTCAGGATAGGGTAAAATTTTTGTCCGATCAGATGCGGTTTCCGTCGGATTCGATGGAATAGTTTGGCTATTTTGAGAATTTGTTTCGGTCTTGGGCTAAAACTGGAAAAGGCGGGTAAAAAAAGACAAGCTTTGGAATTTTCCCTTATTTTATTATGATATGTAAGAATTTTTGAGTTCGTCTTCTTTATGATTAGATGTTTCTAACAAATTCATATATGCTCAATTGAACTAATGTGAATAAAGATATTGATATCTAGAAATCGATAATACAAGGATATTGAAAAGGTTTTGTGTTTTTATTATCGATACTAGGAAAAAAAAAAACAATATAAATAGTGAGTAGAGTGCAACATAATCAACTAATTCCGGAAGGAGATTAAGAAGAAAAAAACGAACAAAAGATATGGAGGAAATAAACATCCAAAATAAACAAATATTTAAACTCATATACCCTCTCTCAAAATGGAGCATGCAAGTACTTAGTGTAAGACCCTGGACCCAGGTACCTTACTAATAGTTAGATTTACACTTGAACACAGCTTAAATATCAGAGTTTACAAAAACTTTCGTGGAATAAAACTACATTAATGTTTATATAAAACTTTCTTTCTAAACTTTTTGGATGTCAATAGTGTAGATAGCCCTACGTGCACTCCAAGCTCTTTTACTTTCTTTACTCAACTGCCTGTGTGCCTACTAAAAGTAAGCTACGCTGAGTGAGTTCTAGTTTACGACTCCACTTGAACTTGCTGACATAATCCCTAAGAAAAGAAATTAGCTATTTGCTTAGCAAGGGTCACTTGAATGAATTGCTAGGAAAGAAGAATAGGAATCAAGATCTCGAGAAGGCTCCCAAAAGGGCGGAATCCCTGCCTTCAATTGCTAGAATAGTGAATGCTATCTCCGGAGACTCAGATTTATGTGGAACATCCTACTCAGCAACTAGGAGGAATGCTAAAGTGGCTAAAACAGAAAGGCTAGAGGGACCAACTATGACATTCGTGACAAAACCGAGTACACCTTAGTATTCATATATCGAATACGTGATTAACCGTTTATTGCGTAACGAACGAACGAATAACCAAGAGGGTCTGGTTATGACCCGGATATCCTAGGGATCCATCTAGAAATGATAAACGTTTAATATAAGCCAAGATATTGTTATTATGGCCTTAGTACAATAGCAAACCAGTTGAACGAAAACATACTCGTTTAACTACCCACTGTGATTTTAAACACGAAAGATAGTTACGAAACAAGCATTGTATCATCCGTTAAGCCAAAAAAGACTTACAAAACATTTATTTGGGATGTTTTAAGCGATCTGTGAAAATATTCTCAATTTTACAAACAAATAGTATGTTTTTCTAAATTTACAAGACATTGGCCGAAAAACACTCGTTTTCGCGTTGTATGTCGTACCCAATATTTTTTTCGCGCCAAAAACGAACCCAAAATAAATTTGGACTCAAGATTTAATGTCCGGGCATGCAAAACGAGGCAGTGGGCCAGAAAATTAGGCCCAAATGGGTGCAAATACCTCCCGGGCGCAAGTTAGGGCGGGGGGGGGGGGGTGGACCTCCTTTATTTTGTTTATTATTTAACCTTCTAAAACCTTCTAAAATTTAAAAATATCTGCATATTGAGCTGATCCATCTTGTTCTTCAAACCCTTCATCAAAAGCACAAGGATCTATAGTTACTCTAGCTAGAAGGCCAAGAACTCGGAAAAGGGTTGAAACAGTCGAAAATCGCAAAGGGACTATGTGATAGCAAGGGAAACGAACCCCGAGCGCACTGAGTACCTACTAAACCATGAATTTTATGACCCCTCTTTTCAAACTGTTTACGAACCTTTGGGGTGAAAAGCATGTTTATATACGTTTATTTATCTGAAAACGGTTCAAGATATGAATTATCTAAATGTTCATATACGAAAAGTTCCCACAAACATAATGATTGACTACGTGCTGATGAAAGGTGAATAATATTGTTGATTGATAATTATATGGAGATAGTACTAATGCCAAAACATTATGAAATTACACGTGACTATATGTTTATACGAACAAGCTATGATATGTTAACAAATTGGGGAATAACGTGGTGTGTGAAGGCCATGGGTATAACGTGGTCTGTGAAGGCCATGAGGCTATTGTGGGTGGAAGGGGGGCCATAATATTTACAAACTAAAGTTGAGTACGGCCTATGTGCCAAGTTCTGCCGCAACTTAACAAACTAAAGTTGAGTATGGCCTAGGTGCCAAGTTCTGCTGCATCTTAATAAACAAAGTTGAGTGTGGCCTATGAGCTAAGTTCTGCTGCAACTGAACAAACTAACTTGATTACGGCAGGAATGCCAAAAAAATACTGTGATTATATATATTGTGGGCTGAAGGAGGGCCACAGTGATTTATTGTACGTGGGAAATACTATATATATATATATTCGTGCATATACTATGTGGGCGAGCGTAGGAAATACTATATACATATATACATCTATATACATACTATGTAGGTGAGCGTAGGAAATACAATATACATATGTATATATATATATAACCTATATATACTACTATATAGTACTTGATTTAGTTACTTGGAACCGTTGTGGGCGGAAGGGGGGGGGGGCACAGTGGTTGATTTTACGTAGAAAATGGAGGCATGTAGTATGAACAAACGGTCATGATCTCCTCGTAATTTTTCTTACTTATATGATAAACATACAAATATGCATATATACATACAAGCATACAGATGTACATACATACAAACATAAATACATTTTTACATACCCGCGTACATACTAACTATGATCGTGTGGTACGCAAAACTGATTTCTTTGAATCTTAAGAAAGTCACCAACTATTCGTAGTTGACCTATTTTCAACATGCTTTTTAGGTGTACAGATTGTCAGGATCGGACCTGGTGCAAACTTTAGTAGGTTAACAAGAACACACAGATCTAATAAACCCAAAGGCCTCCTGAATATCCCGACGGAATCAGTATATTCAGGGGATGGGAGTGAGGGTATGAGATATAAACGAAACAACAATAGATAATCTGTAATAGCAATAAACAAACACAAAGATTCACTGCATTGAATATATAATTAATGTAACAGTGAAAGGAATGTCTAGGGTTTTGTGAAGGCGGCGATGGTAAGAGGAGACAAAGGGAATATTCGTTAGAAGGTTTGTGCTCTCGTATTTTGTGCCTTATCAACGCTTACATTAAATGGAAACCTAGGACACTATTTATAGGCCCTGACATTCCTTCTAGAATACCCTAATCATTACATAATGAGTTAAAAAATAAATACAAGTGTAAGACAAGTCATCGAGTATTATCTATCTTGTTCGAGCAGACTTGATATACACAGTGTGCTCGATGCAGTTCTTCGAGCACACTTTACTTAGAATATTTTCAGAGTGAAAATATTCTCCTCCAGCACGCTCCAATCTTCTTGACCAATCCTTGCTTTGCTCGAATGAGTCCCTTGAGCAAGCATGTTCTTCTTGATATCTTCAATCCTGTCTTGGAGACTTATTTGAACAATCTTCATCATGATCGAATGCAAAGCTTGCTCGGGACTGAACTATGCTCGAAGTCCATACTTAGAACATTTTATATCCTCTTTGTTGTATCCATGCTTGACCCACCAACGTGCTCGGATCACTTGGCTTAAGCTGGATTATCAAGTTGTTTGCTCGATTGGCAATCCATACTCGATAAAGAACACTCTTGCTTGGTGAAGTGTAGCTTGCTCCAAGCCTTCAACACATAGAAGATTTCACTGAAGTTGGTCAGAAACACCATGCTTGAGGTAGTAAAACCATGCTCGATGGTCCGAGCTTACTCGAAGTCCATACTTAGCCGATTTCTTGAGGAGGTTGAGAAGATTCCAATCTTCCTTGCAAATATCCGACTCAACAATCTCCCCCTAGATTGGAACAAGCTCAGATGCACCAAAACATACCTGCATATAGTTACAAATGTATCAATTTTCCAAAGGTAGTCAATTTAGGTAAAAAGTCACTACATTACATAAAGGGAATTCTGCCACTTGGGCATTATACATGAAATTCAAATTACAAAGACACAAATCAAAATACACATAACAAAAAGTACAAAAGATAAGCAAGATATAATTGAATAATCCTTGAGCTTCCATCCTTGCTATTTGCTGCCTTGCCTCCTTTCAGCCTCTTTTATCTTTCTTAGCCTAACTGTAGCAGCCCTTTGTTTGAACATTTCCAATTCAACACCATCATCAGACTCCAAGGGAACATCAACATTGATGATGTCTTGAAGATCTTGGATGTGTATGAACTGAAGTTCTTCATCATGCTCCACTACTACAATTGTCCATCCTGAGGCATTCCGGAGAGAGCAGAGTCACTTTTCTTATTGTAAGATAGATGAATAATTTTTCCATATTTTTGGACTCTTGAGTTCGGTTCTTCCATCTCTCTCCTTACGGCCAAGCACACTCTTAATGTTTGTCTTCTAGTACTAGAGCTGTTTGCCTTGTGTGTTTCTTTCTTCTTAGATTCCCAGAGGGACAGTTCAGCCAAATGTACTTCACTTTTTCTTTTCCTCCTTCATTCCCTCTCAGCTTCTGTATGATACTTTCTTTGTTTTTGTTTGAGGAATGGAAATCCTTTTTTTAGATTGTTCTTTTAAGAATTTTGAAAGGTCATTCCTTTGTTGGCCAACTATTTGGTTCCTTTGTTGATTGTTAAATAAGTCTAGCTGAGCCATCCTTTACAACTGTTCTCTTGAAAAATTTCTGAAGTCATCTCTAAATATGATAAGAGTCTCTTCATTATCTTTAGTAATTACCCTCAAGGTTTTTGATCTTTTGTCGAAATAGAGATTTGTGGGTAGGATTAAGTTTCTTGGTGGAGCTTCAGGCCTCACAACCTCTGATCTGATCATACTTCTGTTAGACTTTGTAGATGGATTTTTCTTTTGATTTTCTTTCTCAGATTCTTCAAACCATTTCTTAATTGTTGGGTGATCATGTCATATACCCCATGAAGTTCAAAATCCTTTTGAATCTCAGGAATCATAGTTCCTAACATGAGGCAAGAAACTTGCACCGAATCCTCATTGTGCTTAACCCAATCGTTATGGTCTTGGACATCGTCAACACTAGGTTCATCGGGAATAGGATCCTCTAATACGTAGTATTTCTTTTATTTCTTGAGAACGATTCTCAAGTTTCGATACCAATCCATAAAGTTGGTATAGTTTTGACGATCCTTGTCAAGAATAGATCTTAGTGATAGGTTATTGACGGGTGGAATAATAACGTTAGGTGGATTGTTGATTGCGGCCATCTACAAACATAACAAAGCTCAATTTTAGTATTTTCGATATCAATTATTTTAATCGTTAATACCCTTTTATGTCTCCAACACAATTAATGATTAAAATCTAGAACCCAACGTTACATTCAAATAGTAGTTAGGTGACCTTTATCTTACTATTTAAATTAACAAGGTAGTCAATGTTTGATGATTGCAATCCTTTGCAACTTCTAGTTTTATGGGATCGGTTAAGCATCTCATGCTTAGTCAGCATGTTTAATCCCATCAACACCATTGTACGCCATGCTTCAGTGACCCTATTCACATGGTTTCCAATTTAAGTCGTCCTACTTACACACACGTGTGAGTTTACACATACAAGTGGTTAGGTGACCTTTATCCCACAAATATGGCAAACCTACCTCAAACTCACAAGTTTCCTCTAATGCGGTTAGGTGACCTTTATCCCACACCGAGTTCCCAAGTGATTCGAGTGTCGTATAAAATGATGGTGTTCATTTTATTTCATAAAAGGGATTTTAGTTTTCAGAATTCTAGATTGGAAAACCTTTTATGTACCTTTCATTTGCATTCATTCAAATGTATGGTACTAAGTTAAAAAACCCATTTTTTAAAGTTCCTATTAATAAAACCCATTTTATTATGAAATCATTAGCCATCAATAAAACCAATTTTTATTACCTAATGATTTCTAAGGAACCATACCAAGCTTAGGTTGTTGATTTTAAGTAGTTAACAATCCAAATTAATAACATACAAACAAAAGTAAATCAACCATGCAAGCATAAAACATACACAACCACAAGTTCATAACCATAGCCTCCTAATGTTGACCACACTTGTTGACCGAAGACAAGTATGTCAAAAGGTCTCTCCTAAGGGAATCAAAATGACATGAGCTTGGGTTGGTGAACTCCCACTTGATCCCGTATCCAAATGCTCCAAGTGTTCATTTCCGTGTTATGGTCTCCAACATTTTATTTGGGCTCTCTTGCTTGCATCTTCTTTTACAAAAATATATCCTACTACAATTTTTTCTAGTAAAAGAAATGCATCCTAATCTAGTTATTATTACAAACCAATTGAAATGAATAAATAGATTGCAAACCCAAATAAATATTACAACCATATCTAATGAACAAAAAACCATTTGAATGAACAAACAATCAACACAAACATTCAACCAAATACAAGGCCATGGCTAGGTTATGAACATCTATTACATATCCAAATATACAATAACACAAGACCCAAAATGGTTCCCCTTTACCCCTTTAAACTTTCGGCCAAACTTGACAAAACCGAAAGTTCCAGGTTTTGTCCAAACAACACAATTAATCATCGAAATGACTTAGTTTTTCAAGATTACTACATGCATGTAAAATATAACCTTGAAAAATCATGGGGTAACCAAAACCCCTAAAATTTTGGGCCATATGGTAAACCCCACCATAAACCCGAAAATATTTTGGGTCTAATGAAGCATGCATCCGTATAAGCGGCTCTTGATGCCATTGTTGGGTTTTAACAAGATTATCAAAGTCATAAAATCCCAATTTTATGAAAAACGCAGCGGAAATTTGTTTTAAATCTTGTTAATTTGATATGTATAAAACCAATTTTACACATGCAAAACCCAAGTCCGGATCCAAATACGAAATACATACTATCAAACACATGCATGTCACTATAAGTACATGCATGTTAAAGCTACCTTTCAAATCCAAGGAAGAGGAGGGAGATGATGATGAAGAAGGCAAGAACTTGAATATGAAGCTCCTCAAGCTAGCATACCCCAAGCTTTCCAACAAACACCACTTGTAGCTAAGATTTGGTAACACTTGACAATTCCTCCTTGTTCTTGTTCTTGGCCGCCCAAGAGAAAGAAGAGAGGAAGAAATATGCAAAGGATTTTTCCTCTAGTGTACTTGTGTTGTATGTTGTGTGTTATAAGAGATCGAGAGAAAGAGTGCATAATAAGCCTTTCAAATGGAACCACCCAAGGAGCCAATGGGAAGCATTGCATGTCTCCACTAAGGAGAAGATAATAATAAAATAATGAAGAGGGAAAGAGAGGGGGAGGGGGGGCCGGCCAAGCCTCCCTTTTTTGTTCAAAATTTTACAAACCCTTTTATAACATAAAACCTTTTGTTATAAAATGTTATGTTAACCTTTATAATAAAAAGGTTACACAACTTAAGAAACATGCAAGGTTAATAAGGTTTACATATTGTTATTTAACCAACTTATATAACACTATGTAATGTTCTCTCATAAAATATAAATCATCCATATGATTTATTTATTACACAAGTACATTGTATTTAGAAACCCCTTTCTAAATAACTTAAGTGTTAGTATTCATTTGTTATGATCATATCATATATAAACAAATATTATTGGTGTTTATCTAGCTTGTTATTGGGTATGACCCGACTTGGATCATGACATACTAGCCACATCAATTAATAATATGTGTCTTGGGCATATCGAGTCCAACATTTTGATCTTTATGTGAGTCTTTTACCATTTGCACGTTATTCTTCAGTTCTTCTAAAGACAGGTCTATGAGAGAGTTGTATTTATATCCATGCAGTTGTAGGAATCTAATATCATTGTGTTTCTTCTTCAACTCCACATAGCCACTGTCATACTATGAAACCTTTTCAGTTACCTCTTGCACATATTTAGCTGTGTCATCCACTAGGGCATTCATGTACATTCTATCAAATGTGTCAAAATATTGCAAATTAAGAAATGAGGGACGATGTCCAGCTTGCAACAAGAAGGCTCTTCTAGATTCTCTGCTCCTCCATCCTTCTGCCTCTTGTGCAATGCTCTCCCTTCTCAATCTTTGCACGTATTTAGGGTCATATTCGAGGCTCAATAAATAGGCTTTATCTTCCTTTTCTTTGTCTTCTTCCCTCTTTGCCCTTTCTTCATCTTCTTCAATTTCCATTTGATCATCCAAGTTGTGTAGAGTGTCCATCATTGGTTCTTCTATTTGAGTAGTCATTGGCTCAACCACAACCTTGGTCTTTTGTCTTCTTGTGTAAAATTTCTTCATAGGTTTTTGCCTTTTGTCTTTTGGGGTCTCAGCCTCTGATGTTTCTTTTCTTTTCATAGACTCCCTAGCCTTAGGTTCTGGTTCTTCAACAATAACAGGTTCAATCACCATGGGTTTAGATACCCCTTCAACAGTCTCATCATCTATTATCTCTTCAATTCTTGGCTCTGTCATGTGAGGCTCATTCTCAGTGTCTCTTCATTCTTCATCAATAATCTCTTCAACTCTGGGCTATGGTTTGTCTTTTAGTAGCAGTTGACTTGCCTTCCAATGCTCTTTTCTTTCTGATGCTTGAGCTCTTTTTGCTACAGCCACTGTCTCTGGTGCATGCTCGTCAGGATTCAAATGAATATCATAGTGTGTCCTGAGCATGACCAGTTGAGAGATAAATTTTACATATGTAGCCTATGGCATTCTTGGTCCTTCATCCCTTTTAGGTTCTTCTCTTACTCCCACACCAAGCTTAGTTTCAGTTTCAGTTGCAGGTGGGCAAATTCGGGCTCATCATCAGTTTGTGCCAATGGGGTTGGTTCTTCAGATTGAAGCTGTTCAGCTTGTTTCCTTTTTACTTCCTCCATGGCTGCCCCTATTGCTTCATCTGCCAGCTTTTTCAACCTTTCTTCCTCTTACTCTTTCTTTTTCATTTCTATCAATGTTTCTAGCACCTCCTGAGGAATTTCTTCTTCCTCTTCTATAATTGTCATCCTATCCCTTTAGTCATTTATCATTCTTATTACTGTCTTGACAGATTATGATTCAGCCATATCAGGGTCATTGATCTCATTTATCTCCAGTATCTCATCCCCTAATACTATCTTTGTAGTGGCTTTAGGTTGGAGATCTTCTTCTATCAGAGCAACCCTTTTCCCTTTTGCTTTCTTTTCTCTATCTGCTTGTGACATTTGATAAAATACCATGTACACCTCAGTACGTATTTACTGATTAAGCAATTAAACGCTTATTATGAAATGAACGAACGATTAACCGAACGGGTCTGGTTATAAACCAGTTATCTCGGGGGGCCATTTATAAGTGATATATGATTAATGTTAGCTAGCATATTAATATTATGGCCTTAGTTCGATAGCAAACTAGTTAAATAAAAACATGCTCGTTTAACTACTCGCTATAGATTTAAACGCGAAAGATAGTTACAAACAAAGCATTGTATCATCCGTTAAACCGAAAAAGACTTACCAAACACTTAATTGAAATATTTTAAGCGATCCGTGAAAATTTTTTCGATTTTTACAAATGTATAGTATGTTTTTATAAATTTTATACAAAAATAGCCGAAAAACACTCGTTTTCGCGCTGTTTGTCATACTCGATATGTTTTTCGGACAAAAAACCGAACCTGAAATAAACTTGAATTCAGAATTTCACGCTCAGGCATGCAAATCGAGGCCATTAGGCCAAAATGAGGCCCAAGAGGGCCTATATAATTTCCGGCCGCCACATTTGTTAAATAACTATTATGTTAGCTTTCTTTATATGTAAGCCATATCAAGATATTTTACAAAGCTTTCTAGAAGCTAGCTCCAAAACCTGCTGCTCTTACAAAATTCAGCCTAAAACATAGGTAATTTCATCATCTTAATCAATTTTTAACTTGTTTTAATCATGTTTAATTGCATATAAACATAGTTTAATTGCCAAAAATTATTTCTAACCATGAAAAAACCCTAAAAATGGTCCAAAAATATATTTTGATCTTTCACACGGTCAGGAACCTGTTTTGGTAGTTTTTTTGGCCATAAACATGGATTCAAGGGTTTAAACGACGTTTTTACGGTTCAAAAGTTCGGTTTAACACCCTAGCCGAAACCCTAAGTTCCAAGGCTGTTATGTTGATGATATATGCTTGGTTTGTGATATAGGACCTGTATATAGCTTTCATAGATGCACAAGAACCCGAAAACTTGATATGAAGGGCGAAAACGAACCAAAACCGCTAAAGTATTACCGAATCACTCGATTGCGGGCTGTTTACGAAAATTTTCAGGGACATCAGGGAACATATCATTGAGTCCCTGTTCCAATTTGGTAATATTTCGACCATCCGAGAATATTTGGCGAATTTATTACCTAATTGGGGCGTTTATTTGGGAAAAATAGTTAGAATGCTTGAAAAATTATTAAATTTTGTGGGAAACTCAGATTTGGTATATTATGATCACATGTGAAATTTGGGGTCATTTGGAAAAACCTAAGTATGTTTTGTGCATTTGCGTTTATTTGAATTTTCATAGTCGTTTTTGGCTCTAAAAGGATATTTGGCAAGATTGTTAGAGTTTGGTATTTTTCCAGGTCGTTTTGGGATATATTCTGCTCACTCAGCAATTTTGGTGGATTTTTCGAAAAGGGTTTGGTATAAACGGACGATTTTCAAGTAAATATAACAGATAAAATGATTTCTTGAAACTCGTGAAACTCACCAACTATTTGTAGTTGACGCGTTTTAACATGCTTTTCAGGTACACCAGACTTGGACTATAAAGTCAATGTACTACGTGTTTGACTTGCGATCAACGCTGGGTGAATTGATGCAAGTGTGCTAGTAAGAAGTAAAGTCGCTTAACGCGTTGGATTTAGTTTGTATCACCTAGTTGTAAACAAAGTTAGATCGATGTAAAATATTGTAACTAGTTTATATTGATCTATATAAACAATGTGGTTGATACCAGAGGTGTTTGCTACATTTCTGTTTTTACGCTTCCGCAAATCGTTCAACGGGGTGTGACACTTCTCTGGGGTTTCTTCTTCAATTTCAGACTCCTCTTCTTCATCAACGTCTTTCTCTTCCAAGTCTTCCTCATATTCTTCATTTATCATGTTTAGAGCATTTGAGGTTCCCACTTCAGCCTCTTCATCACTGGCCTCATCATAATTTTCATTAATTAGTTTTAGAGCATCTGCTTCTTAATTAATATTCTCCCCCTGTTTTGGTGCATCTGAGGTCTTCTAAACCTCAGCCTGCTCCAGGGCTTGAATTCATTGAAGAGCATATTGCAAAGCTTGCTCTAGGGCCTCATTCTTTCTTTCCAGAAAAGCATTTTTGTCTTTAAGCATTATGTTCTGGAACTCTAATTCTGCATTTTCGAATATGAGGTCATAGACATTAGGACTTGAATGTGGTGTCTCTTGAGTCGGTTGGAAATCAGGCTCAGAAAATGGTTCAGGTGAAGGTGCTTTGTAAGTTCAGATTCGTGTTGAATTTCATGGAATATGGGAATAGGTTCAGATTAAGTAGGTTCCTTTAAAGGTGAAACTGGTGGTCTAAGTATAGATGTTTCTTGTATAGGTTCTTGTTGAGGTGAGGTTGGGGGTGTCGGTATAGTTGTGTCTTGAATTGGTTCAGGGCTTGAATAGGCTGGTTCAATAGTGGCATGGGATGAGGGAACTGTATCATGTGATGGATCAGATCCAGGAGAGGATGTATCTTCCATGTCTTCAGCAGGGCCCGGTGAATCTGGTGGTGTGATCTTTTGGATAGTATCACTTACAGTTGAGACCACATTAGCAACAAAAACGTCACCATCTAGTTGTACAGTTGCCACTTCAGTCAGACCCACAGCAGGTTCTTCCACTTCTGCAGCTGGTTCACTATCACCCACAAGATTTTTCATATGAACATCTGGTCTAGGACCCACAAACATAACCATTTCACTACCAATTTGCTCAACAACTGGGTCAATAAACTTAACATCATGACTTATGTCAACAATATTATGAGCTTCATGATCAATTTGTTCTATAACAGGCTCATCTATCACATGTTCTGCCTGTGGTTCAACAATTGCAAGTTCATTATCAGCACCATCATCATTCTTGTCAACACTGTCATCAGAGCCATCATCACTCTCATCATCCTCATCGTCATCCGATTCATCAGTTTGTTCAGGGGAGGGAGGAACTTCCATTACTGTAATGTTTGGATCAAGCAACCAAGGAAGGATGTCCCATTCAGCATTCTCATCAAATTGACTCCTTGCTCCTTTGATTCTCTTGTAAATATTTGGATCCTGCAACCTTAAAGGTTCTCCTGCTAAGTTCAGACCTTGCAAGGATCGATTTATTAAAATTTGCAGGAATCTTGGATACATTAGAAATCTCTGATGTGCCTGCTTCTCAGCATTGCTAACCAGACCATTAAAGATAAATCTTGAAAAGTTGAATGGTTGGTTAAACAATATTGCCACTGTCATAGCAGCCAATTCTCTGCTTAACAACATCCATGTTCCTCTTCTTCGAGATAGGGACTGAATGACATGGTGTATCAGAAACCTGTATATCAAAGGAAAACTTCCCTTTTGAAATTGTCCATCATGCACATTTCCTTGATAACCAAGCATCTCCTGGAATAATCTCAACAGTCTTTGAGTAGAGTATAGAGGCTGCACTTGATGATTGTCATTGAGCTGTAGTGCCTCTCTAATGGATGCCTCTGTTACTTCAATATCTTGATTTAAAACGGATGCCTCGATCCTCTTTCCATTTATGTCATCCACATATGCAATAGAACCCCAGAAATCGGTGATACGATTTCTATATATGGTAGGATTCTCTGTAAGTGCCACTCATAAGTTGGAGTTGTTTAGAAAGTTGATTATGAATTCTAACTCTCTATTCTCCTCATCGACTTCCAACCGAGCACACATGTTGTGTTTGGGTTCGAACCTCATTCCCATCAGTTTTGCAACACAAAGAAGGTAATAAGTACACATAAACGCTGAGTCAATAGCGGCTAGTAGTTAAAGAAGAGATGCATCTTCAGTAACCTGTTCCGTAACAGTTTGCGAACCTACACAAATCAAGAAAATAGTCAGTAAACATTCAATAGAAACCCTAATTTCGAAACTTGGGGATATGATAATCGATAATCTATTACCAAGGTCGAAACATAGCTAATGGCTATGTTCGAGTAAGTATTGAGCACGAATAAGTATTCTGAGTGAGCAGGGGATATACGAGCAAGAGGGTTTTCGTTTTAGGTTGAAAGAGGGAAATGAAATGTTTGGAAAAGTTTCTAAGTCCCCCTTTTATACCTAACGTTTGGTCAGTACAACCCTGATTTGTCGTCTAGTGCGCTATAGTTGTCATTTAATTCAAATTAAATGTACCACCCTTGCTCGAGCATATAGCCCAAACAAACAGCTGTTTCCCATTGTACTCGAATACTTATCTTAAATCATGCTCGACATACTCTTAAATGAAATTGTTAAGTAATATTTTCATTTAGATTTACTCGAGCATAGGTATACTCGAGAAAAGAACTTAGTTCTTTTGAGATATTTCTAAAATTGTGCTCGAAGATACCTCAGCTTAATATTTTAACTTAACCAAAATTTCAGTTTTATGGATCCAACCAAACAAGTTCAGATGCTCGAGTATAATACCATATTTGAGATCATTTCAAGCACTTAACAAATTCAGTTCAATCACACAAGTCAGCAAGCTCGTGATGTTTAGCATACTCGAATGCACTTAAACAAATTTCCAATCATAACAACCATCTTGTGCTCGAAGTACTTAAAGAAATATTCAGTCAATTATTCATACTCGAAACACATTCAAAACATCAACTCAACCCTACTCGAACATACTTAATAGACTATTCTGTGATCACCTATGCTCGTAGAGTATACGCCTGCTCGACAATACTTAGAAAAATCTATCATGACAAAACATGTGCTCGTGAAGTATATACATGCTCGAAAACACTTAGAAAAATTTATCATGTCTAAACATGTGCTCCAATAGGCAAAATTCAAGTATCAAGCGTACACACATACTCAAAGCACTTAACATCAACAATCTTTTCATAACATCGTGCTCGAATAGTGTAAAGGTGATATCTATGCTCGAAAGACTTAGAAAAGTTTTCAAAGCATATCATTGTGCTTGAAGAGCAATCAATAAGACATCTATGCTCGAAACACTTAGAAAAATTTTCAACGCATATCATTGTGCTCGAAGAGCAACAAACAACATCTTCAAGTATAAAGTGATGCCCGAAGCATTTCTGAGAGCAATTCTAACACTTAGAACATACTCGAAAACACATGTATAATTTCAATTTTCATTTCAAATAAAGCATCACTAGTCTAGCAAGCTAGACTATTTTCACACTCAAACTTTGCTTAAACCATTAATATATATATCATTTAAAACCACAGTTTTGACTCAAGCATAAGTTTAAGGTGAATAAGAGATCAAAATTCAGTTAGTATTCTTTTCAAAACAATTATAGAGAGATCTCAACATGGGATCATACCATCTTAGCACTTTCACAACACTTCATGTTTGTCATTATTATGACACAAAAAACAGGTTGACAGTAGGTATAAACTTAGCATGATTATCATTGAGGTCAGTGATATGATTAAGGTTCAATTAAGTGCATAAGGTGTGAATGGTCAACACTTTGGACTTTGGTTGGCCCTTATCTCTTCTCAAAGCTTATTCAGTTTTCTCCAAGTCACCCTAATTTGACTTCAACCCCCTGATGTATGGTCAAAATTGATTTATTAAAAGAGCATATTTTATAGAGATCAGACTTTAAGGTTGAACGTTGGACTTACATGCTATCCGTACTTACATGCCTTACATTCAGGGTGTTTAGGACCTATTTGGATGCCCCACCCCTGTAGTTCCCTTGGTGCCCCTTTAAACCTGAATATTTTATAGAGAATATATGAATATTTATATTTAGCAATTTTTTATACTCTATTACCTTTATATATATATATATATAACTGCTCATTTATTCAAAAAGAGTTTTTGGGTGACTAATACATCAACAGGCTTGTGTATGACTGGATAATTACCTTTTTGCCTATCATTTGGAGAGATTTGCAAGGAAACATACCTTGGTCTTCAAATGTTTCACCACATCAGTCTTAGCAAGTTCATTATGTTTATATCACTTTGTCAACTACTCACCATGGAAAGCAATCATACAACCAATGACTTAATTACGTCTTTAAGTCTATAATCCATGTGTTAGTTTGATCAGATAGTGCTCTATCATTTCCCAGAAGTTGGATACAATATTTATTTTAAAAACATTTTAAGCTTCTATAAAGCTTGTAACTGAATAGTATTATCATTTCTCTTATGAGTTCACCAAAAGCTGTTTGTTAAGTCAAAAACCAAATTAATTGTTTCAAAAACCATTTTCTTTAAATTTCATTTGGCACTTGATTTTGAAAAACAATTTTGTCATTTAAGAACATATGACTTACAAACAACACTTATGATTCACATAGTTAACATATTTTCACTTCGAGCACATATGAATCCTATCAAGCAGAGTCAGAATCTATCATTTTCAATGCATGTGCTCGGAATACTTAGACAAATATTCTAGACACATGTCTATGCTTGAACAGTAGAAACATGTTATATGTGCTTGAAATACTTAGAAAAGTTTTCAAGACAAATTGTTTATGCTCGAAGAGCAACAAAATCAATTTAAAGCACAGATTCATGCTCGAAGCACTCAAATCAATCAAAATAGATAAAATAAGCAAACACTCAAATGTTCAAGTCATAATCAGTAACCAGACTTCACATTTCACGCAATCAAAATCAACAAGCAAGATTCATGCAAACAGATAGTCATTTAAGCATATGTCACAGAATCATGCAATCAAAACAGTGAGTATCAAACAGATTGTCAATTAGCATCTCACTTAAGCACACTTCATCAATCAGACTTCATCAGTATTTAGCATTTTAGGCATTTTAACAGATAATGAAACCTGGTCTTGTCTAATGGTTTGGTGAATAAGTCAGCCAAATTATCAGTTGTTTCTACCCTTTTCATTTCTATTATGCCCTTTTCACTACAATCTCTAATGAAATGATGCCTAATTTCAATGTGCTTTGTTTTAGAATGATGAACATGATTTTTGACAATAAAGATGATAGCAGTATTATCAATTAAAATGGGAGTAAGTAAAAAGTTCAGACCATAATCCAGCAGTTGATTTTGGATCCAGAGAACCTGTGCACAGCAAGCAGATGCAACAATGTACTCAGCTTCAGCAGTTGAGATGGACACTGTAGTTTTCTTCTTGCACTGCCATGACGCCAGTCTATTTCCAAGAAATTGGCATCCTCCTGATGTTGACTTCCTGCTCATGTTGCATCCATCATAGTCACCGTCAGTGTAGGCCATCAAGTCAAATGATGGGTTCTTTGGGTACCAAATTCCTAAATATGGTTTGCCTTTAAGGTATCAGAATATCCTCTTTACTACTAACATGTGGGAGACCTTGGGGTTTGCTTGAAATCTAGCACATAGACTGCATACGTGATATCCGGCCTTGAAGCTGTCAAATACATCAGTGATCCTATCTTGGCCCTATATTCATGCTAGTCCACTGGCTCCCCCTTTCCATCTGCCACCATCTTCTCATGTGTGTCCATTGGAGTAGACACTGTCTTGTAGTCTTGGCATTTGAATTTGTTTAGAATTTCTTGAACATATTTGGATTGGTTGATGAATATTCCATCGGTCTTCTGTTGCACTTGCAATCCAAGAAAGAAATTCATTTCTCCAATTGAGCTCATTTTGTACTTAGATTTCATGACTTGCTCAAACTCTTTGCACATTTGTTCATTTGTTGATCCAAATATAATGTCATCAACATATACTTGAACCAACAGCAGGTCTCTTTTGTTCCTCTTGTAAAACAAAGATTTGTCAATTAATCCCATGCTGAAGCCATTATCCAGAAGGTGATTTGAGAGCTCATCATACCAAGCTCTAGGAGCTTGATGTAGTCCATACAATGCTTTGCTTAACTTGTACAACTTGTTTGGATGAATTGGATCTTCAAATCCTGGAGGTTGTGTCACATACACTTCTTCATCAATCTTCCCATTCAAGAATGCAGACTTGACATCCAATTGATTGACTTTCATGTTCATGGATGCTGTATATGCTAAGAATATTCTAATGGCTTATAGTCTGGCAACTGGAGCAAAGACTTCTTCAAAATCTACCCCTTCTTCTTGTAAGCATCATAGAGCCATTAGTCTTGCTTTTTTCTTGATGACTATTCCTCTTTCATCCTTCTTATTTCTGAAAACCCACTTGGTGCCAATCGCATACTTTCGTTTGGGTTTGTCAACCAAATCCCAAATATGTAAGTCCCTGAATTGAGCTAACTCTTCCTGCATAGCTTCCACCCAGCTGCTATCTTTCAAGGCTTGATTGATATTCTTGGGATAAAGTTGGGAGAGAAAGCAGGCATAAAGACATATGTCTGTTCTTTCAGATGAACTTCTTATCACTATTTCATGCAGGTCACCGATGATATTCTTAGCAGGATGATCTCTTTCAGCTGAGGAAGTCTGAACAATTTGATTAGCAATTACTTCGGCATCTAGATTTGTAATATTCACATTAGAAGTTTCATTTTGAGTTTCTTCTTCAGTTTGATTTGACTCTTGATTGAAAACAATTTCTGATGTGTATGCTTCATTGTTCTCAATCTGTAGAGAGTCAAACAATGACTGAAACTTGTCTTCATTTCTTTCTGTCTCTTCAGGTCGACTCTGCATGGGTTCACTCTCCATTCCACCTGGACCATCATTAGAGATTTCAATTGCTGCTTCATTATCATTGTTCTCAATCTCATTTGGTCTTCTGACATTCCTCACAAAGTCATATTCTTGTTCTCTTGATGCAACAGTTGGCCACAGCTTGTGTAGATCAAGCTTCTTTTGCTTCCCTTTTTCTTCAATGTTTGTTCTGAATATGCTGTCATCCATATCTTCATTATATATCTTGAATGATTTGATTAACTTATCCAGATCGAACAACCATTGTGGTCCATCAACATTGTTAAAGTGGTTTTCATTGAAAACAATATCTGAGGACTCAATGACACACATATGTTCTTTTACATACACTCTGTAAGCCTTAGATTGAGATGAATAGCCTACAAAGAAGCATTCCAAAGATTTGGATTGAAACTTGTTGAGATAGTCTTTTGTGTTCAGTAGTGAGCATTTACATCCAAATGGCTTCAGAAACTTGACATAAGGTTTTCTTTTGAACATTATCTCATAAGGAGTCTTGTTGTGAGTTTTGTTCAATAACACCATATTCTGAACATAGCATGCAATATTTATGAAAAAGTCACTGGTAGATTTGCATCAGCTATAATGGTTCTTGCAGCTTCAATGAGTGTTCTATTTCTTCTCTCTGCAACTCCATTCGGTTCAGGTGTTCTAGGTGCACTGTATTGCTGGAATATGCCTTTACAAGTGCATAATTCTTCCATTGTTCCATTCTTGAATTCTGTTCCATTGTCACTTCTTATTACGTTCACCCTTTTATCAAGAAGATTTTCCATTCTTATCACACATCCCTTGATCAATTCAGATGTTTCATCTTTAGTTCCCAAGAAAAATACCCATGTGAATCTTGAGTAGTCATCTGCTATTACCAGGCAGAATCTCTTCTTACCAATACTTGGGACTCTAACAAGGCCAAACAGATCCATGCGCAACAGTTCAAGTACCTCATCAATTGAGTTAATCCATTTGCTTTTGTGAGAGGACTTGTGTTGCTTTCCTTTGATGCATGAGGAGCACTTTTCTTCCAGCTTAAATTCTTTTGTAGGAAGTCCTATAACATACTCTCCTTTCACCAATCTGTTCATTTTCTTGAGATTTATTGGCACATCTTTCTATGCAACATCTTTGTTTCGTTTTCAGTGGCCTTCGATACAAAACATGAACTACCTCTAGAGACAGCATTCTTCATTCTCAGTTCATAGAGGTTTCCATTCCTGGGAGCCATCATCATTATCATTTCTTGTGGAATGATAAATTCAGGCTTGATTATGAGACAATGTGTATCATTAAAAGCAACCTTGTATCATTTATCACATACTTGAGAAATGCTAAGTAGATTGTATTGTAGTCCTTCAACATGCAGCGCATTCTCAAAGGATACTTTACCATTGGTCAGTGTGCCTCTTCCTACAATATTCCCTCCATTTTCATCACTGCCAAAGGCTACATGTCCTTCAAATTTTCTTTCATAATTGACTAGTGCACTTCTGTCACAAGTCATGTGCCTGGAGCATCCACTGTCCATGTACCATATGCCATTCATATCAGTGGCTTGTCTTTGCACATTCAAAAGACACGATGATTAGTTAGTGTCTAAATTGCAAACATCAACTGTTTGCTCATCAGACTCAATTGACACTACTAGAGAGGTAGGAACTGGATCTTCATGCACCACTTCAGATGAATCATCTGATTCATATCCATACTCAATATGTGCTTTGACATTTTCAGGTTCAATTTTCTCAATCACAGTTTCTTTCTATTTCATCACCTCCTCTTTTGTTTTCCACTTAAAGCCTCTAGGTTCAAAACCGTGCTTCAGGAGAAAATTTTCATCTCCATTCAACACACCTGGTCTCAATTTACCATTTCCTTTCATGCTTGACTTTCTTCTTTTGATAGCATTGTCTGATTTATTCGATACTTCTTTAATCTTCAGAACTGACTTCAATCTGTTTTCCAACTTCAGTCTATGATCTTCATTATCAGTTGGATTCTTCTCTTCATTCAGTTACCTTTCATTCATTTTTTTTGTATGCTTTCATGTCCAATCCACATACAATGTCAGGAATGAAGTATTCCTCTTCTTGTTCCACCCAGCAAGAATTAGTGTGATGTCCATAGGCATCACACTTTGGCAAAACTTCCCATATCCTATAGTAATTGTTTGTCTTTAGTTTTGTCACTAGGTTTTGGAAAGTCAATACCTAATGAGGTTTTTGGATACAGAGGCTTGCTGAACTCCATTTTGCTAAACAAATCAAAGCAATCATAAATCTAACGGCACCAGCTAATACCAAGGATGCCCAGAGATTAACTAGCAGAATAGCGGCAGTAAATAGGTTCATCTCAAGATCTTCAGAGATGTAAAGACTTCTACGATATCCTAAAGAAAAACAAGAAGTTTGAGTGGGGGCAGAAGCATGAAAAAGCACTTGAAGATTTAAAGAAGTATCTTTCATCAGCATCTCTACTCATGAAGCCTGAAGATGGTGAACCTTTATTCCTATACCTCGCAGTATCTCGAGAAACCGTGATCACTGTGCTGATTAAGGATGATGAAGGGTAACAACATCCTATCTACTATGTAAGTAAAAGCTTACTTGATGTTGAAACCAGGTACTCACATTTAGAAACATTAATTTAGCTTTAGTTACATCATCTACCAAACTTAGACACTGAGACACATAATATTAATGTTAAAACCAATTATCCTATAAAAAATGTTTTGAGAAAACCTGAAATGTCTAGTAGGATGCCAAGTTGCCTGTTAAGTTAAGAACTTATGATATCGTTTATGAGCCTAGGACAACAATTAAATCTCAAGCCTTAGCTGACTTTGTGGCTGATTTCAGTAGTGATATCCAACTAGAGGTTAACCAGGAAGTTTAACAACTAGAGCAGAAAAAGGATAAATCGCTATTATGATGGGGCCTCACATGTTAGGGGGATAAGCCTGGGAATCATCCTGAAATCACTGTAGGGGGACATAATACCCTAGGAAATCAGATGTGATTTCCAAGCTACCAACAATAAAGCTGAGTATGAAGCTGTTGAGTCGAATTTGAGCAAGGAAGACTGGAATCTTCTCAACCTCCTCAAGATATCAGCTAAGTATGGAATACGAGCAAGCCTAGATCATCGAGCATGGTTTACTACCTCGAGCATGGTCTTTCAGCATATTCTTCTAAGTGTTGAAGGCTTCGAGCAAGCTATACTTCTCCGAGCAAGAGTGTTCTTTTATCGAGTATGGATTGCCAACCGAGCAAACAGCTTGATCATTCAAGTTTTAGCCAAGTGATCTGAGCACAGAATGTCCGAGCACAATGGTGAAGAGCATGGATGCAATAAGAAGATGTCATATGTTGCGAAGTATAGACTTCGAGCATGGTTCAGTTCCTAGCAAGCTTCACATCTGAGCATGCTGAAGACTGCTAATAAGTTCAAAACAGAACTGAAGACATAAAGAAGAATAGGCTTGCTCGACGGACAAGTTCGAGCAAAGCAAGGATTGGTCAGTGTTGAAACTAGGTCTCTCTTGGGAGATATTGACCAGTGTCAACCATCACAAAACCACTAAGGAGATGTATGATGCTATTATTGACATGTTTGAGGGTAACACAGAGTTCAGAGACATAAAAAAGGACAGATTGAAACAACAGTTGGATCGATTCAAGTTCAAAGAAGGTGAACGACTAAAGTCAGTGTTGCAGAGGTTCATGACCATTGTGAATGAAATCAGAACAACTGACTTACTAATTTTTGATTTTGAGCTGAATAAGAAATTGTTGTCCTCATTGTCCAGAAAATGGTACACAGCTAGCAAATTTATTAAAGAAAAGACCAATTTTCCCAACTTCAAGTTGGATGATGTGATAGCGTTTCTAAAGACTGCTGAGCATGAGATGATAGAAAACAATATGATAAGAGAAGAGAAGCCCAGCTTCCCAAATGCTCTAGTGGCACCTATGGGAAATCTCACTCTTAAGGCTCATCAATAGCCAATTGTGGAGGAACCAGCTGAAACAAGCTCAGTGTGTGGAGGAAGTCAATCAAGATTTAATGTACAAATGATTGAAGATGACACTACTTCAACAGCCAGTAGACACCCTCCCTACACACAAAACAATTCAAGTCATGGAACAGATTACCAAGCCTTATTTTCTATGTTCACTGATTCCTACCATGCGTTTGTGGCAAAGAATCTGATCAACACAAGTATAGTGCAAGAAGACCTTGAACAGATAGATGTGGATGATCTTGAAGATATGGACATCAAGTGGCAAGTTGCAATGTTGGCAGTCAGAAGAAAAAGACTATACAACAGGACTGGGAGATCATCTCTCTCAGGACCCAATGACCGGATTGGATTTAACAAGTCTAAGGCTATCTGTTACAATTGCCAGAAACCAGGGCACTTTGCAAGGGAATGTAATCAACCTAAGCAGTTTGGTAATTAGACGAATCAGAACCAGTTCTATCAGAACCAGCATCAGAATTACCAAGGAACTTGTCAGGACCGTATATCGGGTGCAGCCTTAGCAAAGGTTTGACAAGAACACACCGACTTAATTACTCAAAGACCGATTGAGTATCCCGGCGGAATCAGGATATTCAATAATTGAGAATGAAAGCTTGTGGAGAATTATCAAACACAAAACAATAAATGATAATCAGTAAAGACTATTTCAACGACAAAGATTCACTATATTAAATGATACGTCAATGCTACAGTGAATGGAATGTCTAGGGTTTTGTGTGACGGCGGCTTTTGATATTCGTCTGCAAAGATTGTCAGTATGCGTGCCAAAAACCCTAAAAAAACCCGTGCCCTAGTAGTACCCTAGGATGTCTATATATAGACCCTAACATTCCATGTATACGTCCTAGACATTACATAATGAAAGATAAATCTAATACAAGCGTTTCATACCTCGAGCAAGGTATATACCTTGCTCGAGCAAGCTTCCTATACAAGGTGTGCTCGGAGAGTGTCCTCGAGCATACTTTACTTGGAATATATTCTCTTTCAGAGAATACATATTCTCTTCGAGTAAGCTTCATTCCTCTTGACTTGTTCAAACTTTGCTCGAATAAGTCCATCGAGCAAGCTCATTCTTCTTGATGTCTTCAGCTTTTCTTATTTAGCAATCTTTATCATGCTCGGATGTAAATCTTGCTCGGTAACTGAACTGTGCTCGAAGTCTTTGCTTTGATTCACGTGACATCCTCTTATTGCATCCATGCTCGTCCCCATGTGCTCGATCATCCTGTGCTCGTAACACTTGGCTGGAACTTGTATGATCAAGCTCTTTGCTCGATTGGCAATCCATGCTTGATAGAAGAATACCCTTGCTCGTTGAAGTGTAGCTTGCTCGAAGCCTTCAACACTTAGAAGAATCAACCATTAAAGATTCAGAACCTTTCTCGAAGTAGTAAAAACCATGCTCGGTCGTCTGGGCTTGCTCGTATTCCATACTTAGCCGTTTTTGAGGAGGTTGAGAAGATTCCAATCTTCCTTATCAAGAAATCCGACCCAACAATCTCTCCCTAGATTGGAACAAGCTCAGATGCACCAAAACATACCTGCACAGAGTTACACATGTATCAGATTCCATACTTAGCCGTTTTTGAGGAGGTTGAGAAGATTCCAATCTTCCTTATCAAGAAATCCGACCCAACAATCTCCCCCTAGATTGGAACAAGCTCATATGCACCAAAACATACCTGCACAGAGTTACACTTGTATCAGATTTCTAGATAAATCATTTAAGAACGTGTCATTTCATTACATAATTGGAATTTTGCCACATAGGCATTACACACTAAATTTTTACAACTCAAACAAAATACAAAGATAAACAGAATTAAAAATCAATCATCCATTTGCTCCATTCTGTTATCTTCTTCCTCTGTTCTTGGCTTTAGCCCTTTCTTTTAATTTCTTCACACATGCAGCTCTTTGCTTCAGCATGTCAAGTTTAGAGGAGTTAGAGGCATCACTTGGGAATCTTGCATCAATCAAATCTTGTAAATCTTGTGGATGCATATAATGCAGATCACCATCCTCCCTTATGACTGCTATAGGTATCCCTGACTCATTTCTCAAAGTGGTCGAATCATCATTTTGATTGTACGTTATGTATGTGATTCTTCCATATTGTTGCACTCTTGAGTTGGGATCCTTCATCCCTTCTCTCATAGCCAAGCACTCTTTTAAGGTCTTCCTTTTCTGATGAGAGCTGCTTGCTAGAGTTCTTTGTTTATTTGATTTAGAGAGGGAAAGCTCGGATATGTGAACTTCACTTATTCTCTTCCTCCTCCTTTGTTTTTCTGCTTGATTCCTGATCTCTCTCTTCTTTTGCTGCAGAAATGGGAATCCCTTTTCTGCTTGATCTTTTAAAAACTTTGAGAGATCATTCCTCAGTTGACCAGATGGTTGACTTCTTACTTGATTGTCATATAAATTCAGCTCACCCATCTTGGTCAGTTGTTCTTCTGAAAAGTTTCTCAAATCATCTCTGAAGATGATTAGATGTTCTGCTTCATCTTCAGTGACAACCCTTAAGGTCTTCGATCTTCTGTCAAAGTAGAGATGTGTGGGCAAATTTAAATTTCTTGGCTGCACAGGCCTCACGCTCTCTGACCTATGGGTTCCACTTGAGCTCCCCTTTTCAACTTTCTTAATTTTATCAAGACCCTCTTCAACATACCATCTCTTTATCGTTTCATCTGTTTGTACCAACAACTTTGACATTCTTACTCCCTTTTTGTGGAGAGCACCCATCATTTCAGCACGTACCTCCTCTTCAACTCTCCTCCTTTCCTCCTGTAATTTTCTTTGGGTTTCAAGATACAGTTTCTGCTCTCTATTATATATCTCCATTAATTGTTTAAGAGGCATGTTTTGAAACTGTTCTTCTGACACACCCTTTTCCATCACAATTCTTTTTAACAACTCTACCCTCTGAGGGTCCTCAAACCACTTCTTTAATTCTTGATTTTTCTTTTCAGCTTCATCCTTTTCCCTTTGTAACCTCATTTTCAATTCCTGCTCTATTTCAAAATTTTCTCGACTTGCTTGATCTTTGTGAGAGTCTTTAATTTGTTGAATTTTTCTTTTCAATTCTCCATGAGAAAGATTGATCAAGAAGTTGTAGCTGTAGCCATACAGCTGAAGGAATTTGATATCCTTGCATTTGGTTTTCAAGGATTCAAAATATTCTTCATTGTTCTATTTCCTTTCAGTCTTCTTCATTTTCTTTTTCGACTTTCTTCAATTTTTCTTCATTTTCACTTTCACCATCCAATTCAATTACTTCTTCACGGTCAAGAAGAGCCTCAATCATTGGTTCATCAGTTTGTTTGGATTGATTTCTTCTACCTTCTTCAAGTTTGTCTAACCTCAATTTGTACACCATTTTCTTGACAGATTTTTGTCTTTTGGTTTTTGGTGTCTCAACATCATCAGTTGTGTCTTTTCTTTTTAAACTTGATTGAGTTGGAGTGGATGTATCGGGCTGCTCCACTTTTGTTTCTGGTTCTTCAATAATTATCTCCTCATCCACAGACTCGGATTCTTCAATAACATCTTCGTTTCTATGAGTCTCTTCAGTTTCTTCAGTGACCTCTTGAATGATGTGTTCACTGGTTCAACATGTTCTTTAGGTCTCGATTCTCCTTTGCTCAGATTTATAAATTCTACTTGAGCCTTTCTTGCTGCCATCACAATCTCTGGATGATGTCTCTCTGGATTATTCAGAATCAGTGTAAGATCCTTCAATATAATCAACTTCACCATAGTGCTTGCTGAGACTTCAATGGTTTCATCTTCTTCATGAATAACTGGTCCCAACCCAAGTTCTTGTTCTTTTTTCAAGATTTTCAGGTTCAGTCACTGATTGTTTTGGTTCATTGGTTGTTGGCTCTTCAGTCTCAATTTTTGTAGGTTCTACAGCCTTTTCTTGATCATTATTCAGACTTTCATTGAAGGCATCAATTGTAGCCTTGATTGCTGCATCAGCTTCCCTTAACCTCCTCTCATCTTCTTCATCTTTGTCTTTCATGTTTATCAATGCTTCAATTACTTCATGAGGGATTTCCTTTGTTTCTTCCACCCTTTGTTCCCTTTCCAGAGCTTCCAGCTCTTCATTCATTAAATTAATTGCAGTCTTTACAGACTCAGCTTCAGCTACATCCGGATCAACAACATTTTCTTTAAACAAGATATCTTCTGATTGGACTGGGTGCTTAGGCAGGGGATGTAGATCATCTTCAGTCATAGCAACCCCTTTGCCTTTTGCTTTTCTTTTTAAACTTTCTTCCTCAGTTTCTTTATCTTCCATATTCTCCCCCTCAACTTCTAACTCATCATCATATATCTGATTGATCATGTTTAGTGCATCAGATGGTCCACCTTCTGTTCAACATTAATATTCTCCCCCTGTTTTGGTGCATCTGAGGCCTTTTCAACCTCAGACTGACCCTCAAGGGTTTGAATTTTCAATAAAGCCTCCTTCAGTGCAGCTTCCAAAGCCGAGTTCTTTGTAGCCAAAATGGCATTTTTCTCTCTTAACATGATGTTCTCAAACTCCAGTTTGGCATTTTCACATACAATATCATAGAGGTTTGGAGTTGATGGTGGGGTTTCAGCGGTTGGTTTTGGAACTGGGTCAATGGATGGTTCAGATTGAGCGGTAGGGTCATGAAAAGTGGAGTCTTGCATTGGTGAAGTAGGAATAGGTTCAACAAGCACATCTTCATCCATAGGCTCAGTTAACTCTCCCTGTTCATGAATATCATTAGTAACCCCCTCATCTTCAGCTTGTTGAATCAACGGTCTCTCATCACAACCAATCAACATTTCAGGACCACCATCATCATTATCATTATCATCAGTATCATCCTCTTCATTATCATCACCATCATCATCTTCCTCATCACTATTACCGGGGGTCCTTGGAACATCAATCACACCCAGTGTAGGTAGGACTAACCATGGGAGTACATCCCAGTCATCATTTTCAATGAACTTACTTTGAGCATCCTTCATCCGTTTGCATATATTTGAGTCTTGCAATTTCAAAATCTGCCATGTCCTCTGAATTTCTGGTAAGTCTCTGTTTATTAAGATCTGCAGAAAACGTGGGTACATTAAGAATCTTTGAGTGAGTGGCCTTTCAGCATTTGAAATCAACCCTTGAAAGATGAGTCTCAAAACATTGAAGGGTTGCTAGTAAAGAATTGCGATTGTGAGTGTCCCTAGCTCTCTGCTCAACAAAGTCCAAGTCCCTCTTCGAGGAGATAAGGACTGGATGACATGATGAATCAAAAACCTGTATAATAAAGGAAAACTTCCTTTTTGAAACTGACCCTCCTTTACTCCTCCCTGATAGCCCACTGTTTGTTGAAATACTCTTAGTAACCTAGGGACGGAGTAGGACAGTTGAGCCACAAAATTGTCATCAAGGTTCAGTGCATCTCTGATTGAGGGCTCTATTATTTCAATGTCATGATTTAGTATTGACGCCTCAATTTTTTCCCCATTGACATCATTCACATATGTTGCAGACCCCCAAAAATCCGTAATATGATTCCTGTATATTGTGGGGTCATTGGTTAAAGCCACCCGTAGATTGGAGTTTCTCAAAAAATTTATCATTGGCTCTAACTCTCTGTTGTCATCATCTATCTCCAACCGAGCACATATATTGTGCCGCTTTTCAAATTTGAATGCCATCAGTTCTGTAAAAACAATAAGAGTTGTCAGTACACAAAGTTGCAGAAACTAATATATGAGAAGAGATAGATGATTAATGGCGTCTTTAATTAACCTGTTCCGTAGTAATGTGCGTACCTGCAAAACAAATAAACAGTTAGTCAGTTTGTTCAATTGGAAACCCTAATTTCAAAAACGGTGCGACGATTATCGAACTGCAATCTCTTACCGAAGTCGAAAGAGAGCTAATGTCAATTATCGAAGTGAAATTGAGTGTAAAAGATTAGCGAGCAAGAGGACTTCAGGACGAGCAAGAGGACGATAGCACGAGCAAGAGGGTTTTTGTTTAGGTTTAATTAGAGAAAAGTGTGAAAAATTTTCTAAGTCCCCTTTTTATACCTAACGAGTTGGTGGTACAGTACCTTAGATTGTCGTCTAGCACACGACAGTTGTCATTTAATTTCAAATTCACATTTACTACCCTTGCTCGAGTATACAGCCAAAATAAAGGCTGGGTCCCCCTGTACACAATGCTTGCTCGAGTATACTTAAATATATCAATTCCTTATGCTCGAGATGCATTCCTGTGTGCTCGAAGTACATGGTGCTTGAAAAGCCTTAAAATCTTTCCTAATCCCGCACACGAGCACAGAAACTGGTACCTTAGTGTGCTCGAAAATTTCATAGCAATAAAATCATCTTTACTCATCTCGAAATTTTAACTCAATAATCTCTACACGCTCACTAAGACACCGAGCACAGACCTTGCTCGAAACACTAAGATGTTTCCAATCATTTAGTTGTGCTCGTAGACATGAAATCATAGTTACTCATGCAATCATGCTCGAAGATACTTAGTAAAATAACAAAGTATATCTTCGTGCTCGAAGATCAAAGATAACAAAACACATCAACAACAAGCTCGAAGTACAGTCTAATTTCTAGATCATACTCGAAAATACTTAGAACAAACACAGATAACAGTGGTGAAATCAAAATCATTTGCCTAGAAGTTAAGATAAAAATCACACTCAAACTTCGCAATAATTAAGATTACAATTCCGTTTGCTCAAGCTTGGGTTTGAGGTGAAGAAGAGATCAAAAAGTTATGTCAATTCATTGGAAAGATCTCAACATGAGATCAGATTGTCCAATAACTGTCACACCACTTCATTTTCAGCCGTATTATGAGTTAAGTCAGGCTGACACTAGATGTAGGTTCTTAGCATGATTCTTATGAATTTTTGTGATATTCTTAAGGTTCAATTAGTTGCTTGAGTTAGAATGGTCACACTTTAGACTTTAGTTGTTCCTTATCTATTCTCAAAGCTTATTTAGCTTTCTCCAAATCACCCCGAATTGACTTCGACCCCTTGATGCGTTGGTAAAATTTTTTTTTGATTTTTCGAGCAGTTTATTGAATAATAAGATACTTAGTTATCAGACCATAAGGTTGAACGTTGGACTTACAAGCCATCCGGACTTACATGCCTTTCATTCAGAGTGTTTAGGACTTATTTGGATGCCCCACTCTTGTAGTTCGTTTAGTGCCCCTTTAGGTCATGATATATATGTTTAGCATAAAATAGTTTGAAGCATATATTTTTTTTTATTAATAATAGGGAGATATTTAGTTGCTGCTCATAATTTAATAAACTGTTTTTGGTAGACCAAAGCATCAACAGGCTCGTGTATGATTGAATAATTGCCTTTCTGCCTATCATTCGGAGAGATGTGTAAGAAGACATACCTTAGTTGTCAAATGAATCACCACATCAAACTTAGCATGATTATTGTATTTGTATCACAGAAATCACTGCACTCATGGGAAAAAGCTACACGAAATGTTAGTTTACTGAACAGAAATCTTTTAAGCCTATAATCCATGAGTTAGGAGATTAGACAATATGCTATCATTTCCCATATTAGTTGGATTCAATCTCCACCTGAATAACAATATTCATTTTTGAATATGAACTTGGATAATATTATCGTCTCTCTTGTGTGATCACCAAAACAGTGTTGCTTATCATAAAACATGTTACATTTTCAAAATCATTTATTTGATAGGTCATTTTTAAGGTTAGATTCTGAAAATAGTACAGTCTTGTAGTCACATATGACAAGCATACACTTCACAAGTGTCACACACAATACTCACATAGCACATTTCATTCAGCAAAGCAAACAATACAGTTGAGCATACTTAGAAATCCATCGAGCATACTCGGAAGTCTATCAAGCAACCGTAAGATGTAGCTTTACAGAGTTTGTGCTCGAAAGACTTGAACATTGTGCTCGAGCAAGATACTTGTGCTAGGAATAAAGTTTTCCATAGTACATGTCCATGCTTGAACATCAAAACATATCATTTGTGCTCGAAATATAGTTTGTTTGTGCTCGAAGAACAACAGACACACCATTACAGAACCATGCTCGGAATACTTAGAAAAGTTTTCCAAAGCAAGTATGTGCTCGAGCAACTGAGCAACTGACATCTGTGCTCGAATGAGTTAGAATTGTCTTTTAAGCCTATGCTTGTGCTCGAAGAGCAATAAGCACAACATCGAGCACAGATTCATGCTCGAAATACTTAGAATCATAAAACTTTATCATGCAAGCACAGATCAAAGTACTAACAGCTGTAAATATCAGATTTAATAGAAAGTCGTCATACACACATTCACAAACATGATTATGACACTCAGAACAGTCAAACACATGATGAAAGCAAACAGAAAATTCAGATTAGCACAACTATCAATCATGCAAACATTCACAGTGAGAAACATGGATCATCAGTAAGCACCTCACTTAAGCACACACCCTAAATCAAACTTCATCAGCATTAATCATTCCTAGACATTTTAACAGAAAATGAAATCTGGTCTTATCTAAAGGTTTGGTGAACAAATCAGCCAAATTATCAGATGTATCTACCCTCTTCATTTCTATAAGCCCTTTTTCCTGACAATCCCTAATGAAATGATGTCTAATTTCAATGTGCTTAGTTTTAGAATGTTGAACTGGATTCTTAACAATGAACATAGCAGCTGTATTATCAATTAAAATAGGTGTGAGTAAGAAATTCAGATCATAATCCAGTAGTTGGTTTTGAATCCACAGAACCTATGCACAGCAGGCAGATGCAGCAATGTACTCCGCTTCAGCAGTAGATATTGACACTGTGGTTTGCTTCTTGCATTGCCATGACACCAATCTGTTTCCAAGAAACTGACATCCTCCTGAGGTTGATTTTCGACTCATGTTGCATCCATCATAATCACTGTCAGTGTAAGCCATCAAATCAAAGGAAGCGTTCTTTGGATACCAAATTCCCAGGTCTGGTTTTCCTCTCAAGTATCTGAATATTCTTTTCACTGCTAGCATATGTGACACCTTTGGATTAGCTTGAAACCTTGCACAAACACACACAGCAAACATAATATTTGGCCTAGATGCTGTAAGATACATCAATGATCCTATCTTGGCCCTATATTCATGCTGATCAACTGAATCCCCCTTTTCATCAGGTATCATTTTCTCATGTGTGTCCATTGGTGTTGACACTGTCTTGAAGTCTTGACACTTGAACTTGGTGAGAATCTCTTGAATATATTTTGATTGATTAATGAAAATTCCATCTGGCGTTTGTTGCACTTGCAATCCAAGGAAGAAATTCATTTCTCCCATTGAACTCATTTGGTATTTGGACTTCATCACTTGCTCAAATTCTTTGCACATTTGTTCATTTGTTGACCCAAAAATGATATCATCCACATATACTTGCAGCAGCAGCAGATCCTTTTCTCTCCTTTTGTAAAACAATGTCTTGTCTATTGCTCCTCTACAGAAACCATGTTCTAACAGATGGTTAGACAGCTCATCATACCAGGCTCTTAGTGCCTGATGTAATCCATACAATGCCTTGATGAGCTTGTAGACTTTGTTTGGATGAATTGGATCTTCAAATCCAGGAGGTTGAGTGACATACACTTCTTCATCTATCTTTCCATTCAGAAATGCAAATTTTACATCAAGCTGATATTTTAATGTTCATTGATGCTGCATATGCTAGAAAAATCCTGATAGCCTCTAGTCTTGCAACAGGAGCAAATACCTCTTCAAAGTCTACTCCTTCTTGTAAACATCCTAGAGCTACCAATCTAGCTTTGTTCTTTATCACTATCCCCCTTTCATCCTTCTTGTTTCTGAAGACCTATTTTGTACCAATTGCATACCTTCCTCTGGGCTTGTCCACCAAGTCCCACACATGTAAGTCTCTGAACTGAGCTAATTCCTCCTGCATAGCTTCCACCCAGCTGTTGTCCTTTAAAGCTTGATTGATATTCTTTGGTTCAATTTAGGATAGAAAATAGGCATACAGGCAGATATTTGCTTTTTCAGATGCACTTCTGGTAACTCTTTCATGAAGGTCTCCAATTATGTTCTCTGTAGGGTGATTTCTTTCAACAGAGGTAGTTTGAACAATTGGTGATACAAACACTTCTGCTTCTAGATTTGACATATTCATCTCAGGAGATTCATCTTCAGATCTGTCTTGATTTTCAGTAGAGTTTTGAACAAGATTGAGTTCTGATGTAGATGCCTCATTTCCTCCTAGCTTCAATGAGTCAAACAAGGATTGTAACTGACACATTTTCTTCAGTTTGAGAAGGTTGTTGACTTTGGATGGGTTCACTTTCAATAACACTTAGACCTTCATTTGAGATTTCAACTTTAGCCTCTTGTCCAACTCTCTCTAGATCATCTTCTCCTTGAATAGTACCTCCAAAGGTAAATCTATTTGCTTCAGACGCACCTGAGGTCCATAGTTTGTCCAGATCAACTTGCTTTGCTTTTCCTTTTTCTTCAAAGCTGAGTCTGTACATACTATCATCCATGTCTTCACTGTAGATTTTAAACGATTTGATCAATTTCTCAAGATCAAATAACCATTTAGGACCATCAGTATTGTTGAACTGGTTTTCATTGAAGATAATGTCAGACGATTCAATCACCACCATGTGCTCTTTCACATAGACTCTATAAGCTTTTGAGTGAGATGACTAGCCCACAAAGAAACATTACAGTGATTTGGACTGGAATTTATTCAAGTAATCCTTTGTGTTCAAGAGTGAGCATTTGCATCCAAAAGGCTTCAAGAACTTCACATAAGGTTTTCTCTTGTAGAGAATTTCATATGGTGTCTTGTTTTGAGCCTTGTTGAGTAGAACGCTGTTCTGCACATAACATGCAGTGTTTATTGCTTCTGCCCAGAAAGTAACAGGCAGGTTGGCATCAACAATCATGGTCCTTGCAGCTTCAATTAAAGTTCTATTTCTCCTTTCTGCAACACCATTTTGTTCAGGGGTTCTAGGAGCACTATACTACTGGAAAATACCCTTAGAAGTGCAGAATTCCCTCATAGTCTCAATTTTGAATTCTAACCCATTATCACTTCTAATTACTTTCACTCTCTTCTCAAGTTGATTTTCCATCTTCAAAACATAAGCCTTGAGTAACTCTGGAGTCTCATCCTTGCTTCCCATGAAAAAGACCCATTTAAACCTTGAAAAATCATCAGTTATTACTAGGCAGTATCTCTTCTTTCAAACACTTGGAACACTCACTGGACCAAACAAGTCCATGTGAAGTAGTTCCAAAACCTCATCAATTGTGTCCAGCAGTTTGCTCTTGTGTGAGGATTTGTGTTGTTTTCCTTTAAGGCAAGATGTGCATTTGTCTTCCAGCTTGAACTCTCTTGTGGGAAGACCAACAACATGTTCACCTTTCACAAGCTTGTTCATGTTCTTCAAATTTACATGACACATCTTCCTATGCCATAAAACAGATTCATTCTCAGTTGCCTTTGATACAAAGCATGAACCACCTCCTGAAGTTGCAGTATTCATTCTCAGTTTATAGAGATTGCCATTTCTTGGAGCCATCATCATAATCATTTCTGTTGGTATCACAAACTCTGGCTTCAAAATCAGGCAATGTTCATCATTAAAGGCAACCTTATATCCTTTGTCACAAACTTGAGAAATGCTCAGCAGATTGTACTGTAGTCCTTCAACATGTAGAACATTTTCAAAGGATACTTTGCCATTTGTGAGTGTTCCCTTGCCAACAATTTTTCCTCCATTTTCATCACTCCCAAATGCAACTGGTCCCTCATACTTCTTCACATAGTCTATTAATGCAGACTTGTCACATGTCATGTGCCTTGAACATCCACTATCCATATACCATAAATCGTTTTTGCTCATGGACTGATCCTGCACACACACAAAAGAAATCAGTTTGATTCTGAGTTACAAACTACATCAGTTTGTAATTCAGAGAAAGTGGAGGATGTATCAGAAGTTGGAATTTGAACTGGTGGTGGATCTTCATAGACAACTTCACACTCATCATCAGTGTCTAATTCTGATCCAATGTGCACTGCAGACACTGTAAAGCCTCCATCAACTTCCTCCATCACCTTATCCTTCCCACCTTCTACTTCCTTCTTTACTTTCCACTGATATCCTCTTGGTTCAAATCCTTGTTTTAACAGAAACTTCTCATTACCATTAAGAACACCTGATCTCTTCTTAGCCTTTTCTTCATTTGGAGATCTTCTGTTCTTGTCTGTTGTTTTCAGGATTCTATCATCTTCTTTAAGCTTCAAATTTGCTTTGAGTCTTTAGTACAACTCAGACTGATAGCTCTTCTCTTCAGAAGGATTTTTTATTCCCTTCAAGTATCTCTCATACATTTCTTTGTTGCTTTTCATATCATAGCCACTAACCACATCTGGAATTTCAAAACTATCCTCAAGAATCCAGCAAGAGTCAGTGTGATGCCCATATGCATCAAATTTTGTGCAGAACACTTTAGCAAAGCTTCCCAAATCCTCAAGAAGTTTCTTGTCCTTGATCTTGTCACTTAGTTTAGGGAAATCAAACTTTAAAGACGTTTTTGAGTACAAAGTGTTGGAAAAGTCCATCTTGATTGGCTTGCTGAGATCAATTTGTTGGGAACATTTTTCTTTAACAAAAACAATCTTCTTCAGCTTAGATGGTAATTGTGAAGAACTTTCCTCTTGTTCTTTTGAACATCTTCTTCTTGGAGCATAGTCAACATCACCCACATCAAATAATTCATGATTAGAGAAAACTGGGTAGATAGGTGGATGACTTTGATCATAAGAGAATTTGCTTTGTGTTTCTGTTCTCTTCTTGATGGCTGGTGGTGATCTAGCACATATATCAAATGGAACATGCTCTCTTCTCATTTTCTCATGATGCTTTCTTACCTTTGATGTCATAGGTGGCAGAAGAGGAATTTTGTCACCTTTCTTCTTCTTTGCTCATTTCTTTTTCTTCCTCTTTGATGACTGAGAGCTTCCACAGCTACAATTGCTGTCTTCACAGGAGTATTCACTCCACTTCTTTTTCTCTCCTTGATGCTGTTCATCCACCACAGTTTCTTGCTTGTCAGCCTTTTTCATTACAAATTCTCCATTCTGATCTACCATCACATCATTATATTGCTTGATAAATTCTAGCTTATCATCAAACACATTTTTGAACTGTTTGAGATACTCATTTCTGCTCTCTTTATCAACTTTCAATGGGTAACTATCACAGAACGGGGGTGGAACCTTCTTGTACTTCTCTTCTTCAGTCATCTTTTCAACATGCCCAACAATGTTTCCAGTAGAGACTAGGTTTTTTGAAAACTCAATTCCAATCAACAAATCATCATTCTTGAGTTTCTCTTTAGCAAACATCTTCTTCAGTCCTTCTATCTCAATTCTCATTCTGGATTGAGCATATCAATCATCCTCCAAACCTTTGATTTTACTTTCATATGTAGCCTCACTTTCAGCATACATATTTAGAAAGACATCCTTCCTACCACATTCAGTTTTCCATTTTCCAACCTCCTGATTTAATTCTTCAATTTTAGCAAGAAGATCAGAAATAGAAATATCAGAATGTACCTGAGTGTTTGAAGATTCAGCCTTCTCATTAATTTTGGCCATGAATGCAATATTTGCTCTTTCCATCTCAGCAGCATGATTGCTCCAGTCAAACTCTCCATCCTGAGCCACCCTTGCAACGGCCACATTCCCTTGATCTCTTTTCTGGTTCACAACATTTTGAGATGGTCTGCTTTGATTTGTATGAACCTGCATTTGATTAGTTCTCTGAGGTTGCAATGTTTGTTGCTGGGTTCTATTATGATTTTGATATGTATTTTGATTGGACACTTGAGTCCTTTGCTGCTGAAAGTTCTGATTCTGATTCTGATAGAACTGACTTTGATTGAGTTGATTTCCAGACTGTCTTGGCATGTTGCACTCTCTTGCAAAATGTCCAGGTTGTTGACAGTTATAACAGATGGCTTTGGATTGGTCAAATCCAATTCTTTCATTTTGTCCATTGAACTACTTCTGCCAGTTCTGTTATACAACCTTTTCCTTCTTACTGCCAACATGGCCGCTTGCCATTTGATGTCCATATCTTCTAAATCATCAGCATCAATTTGTTATAAATCTTCTTGCACGATGCTTGTGTTTATCAGATTCTTGGCCACAAAGGCATGATAAGACTCAGTGAACATTGAGAACAAGGCCTGATAGTCTGTTCCTTGAGTCTGGTTGTGATTTGCAAAATTTGATTGCCCATTTCCAGTAGATGGGTGGTCATCTTCAATCAGTTGCACATTGAATCTTGACTGATTGTTACATGAGGAGTGTGCATCTGATGATTCCTCAACAATAGGCTGTTGATTCTTGACAGAAAGGTTGCCCATGGGTGCCACAAGTGCATTGTTCATTTGGAAGCTTGGCTTGTCCTCTCGAATCATGTGATTCTCTATCATTTCATGTTCAGCAGCCTTGAGGAAGGCAATCACATCATCTAGTTTGAAGGTAGGAAAGCTTGACTTTTCCTTTATGAACTTGCTTGCAGTATACCATTCCCCAGATAGAGATGATAAAAGCTTCTTGTTAAGCTCAAAGTCGGAAATCTGCAAATCAGTGGTCCTTATTTCATATACAATGGTCATGAACCTTTGTAACACTGATTTTAGACTTTCTCCTTCCTTAAACTTGAACCTGTCCATCTGCTGCTTCAGTCGGTCTTTCTTTATGTCTCTTAACTCAGTATTACCTTCAAACATTTCAATCACTGCATCATACATATCCTTAGCATTCTTATGATGATTTACAATGGTTAGAATCTCCCATGAAAGTCCCAACTTCAGCATGGACAGTGCTTTGTCATCCCTCTTTTTCATTCTTAGATCTACCACATAACTGTTATTTGGAGCGGCTGAAGGAGTGTAATTCCCTTCAGTAATAGCCATCCAAATTTCTGGATCGTTGTAGTTCACAGCAGCCTCAAACAACACCTTCCACTTTATGAAGTTCTCTTGTCCAAGTAATCTTGGAATCTTGTTGGTTGAAACTTCTTGATCTTCCATTTTATCAGATATGATGTTATCAATAGCAATGCACAGTTAATCTTCACTTTTCCTCACAAACCTTCAGTCCCGTGGTCTTCAGTGAGCTTACTCAAGCTCTAATACCACTTGTCAGGACCGTATATCGGGTGCAGCCTTAGCAAAGGTTTGACAAGAACACACCGACTTAATTACTCAAAGACCGATTGAGTATCCCGGCGAAATCAGGATATTTAATAATTTAGAATGAAAGCTTGTGGAGAATTATCAAACACAAAACAATAAATGATAATCAGTAAAGACTATTTCAACGACAAAGATTCACTATATTAAATGATACGTCAATACTACAGTGAATGGAATGTCTAGGGTTTTGTGTGACGGCGGCTTTTGATATTCGTCTGCAAAGATTGTCAGTATGCGTGCCAAAAAAACCTAAAAAAACCCGTGCCCTAGTAGTACCCTAGGATGTCTATATATAGACCCTAACATTCCATGTATACGTCCTAGACATTACATAATGAAAGATAAATCTAATACAAGCGTTTCATACCTCGAGCAAGGTATATACCTTGCTCGAGCAAGCTTCCTATACAAGGTGTGCTCGGAGAGTGTCCTCGAGCATACTTTACTTGGAATATATTCTCTTTCGGAGAATACATATTCTCTTCGAGTAAGCTTCATCCCTCTTGACTTGTTCAAACTTTGCTCGAATAAGTCCATTAAGCAAGCTCATTCTTCTTGATTTCTTCAGCCTTTCTTATTCAGCAATCTTTATCATGCTCGGATGTAAATCTTGCTCGGTAACTGAACTGTGCTCGAAGTCTTTGCTTTGATTCACGTGACATTCTCTTATTGCATCCATGCTCGTCCCCATGTGCTCGATCATCCTGTGCTCGTAACACTTGGCTGGAACTTGTATGATCAAGCTGTTTGCTCGATTGGCAATCCATGCTTGATAGAAGAATACCCTTGCTCGTTGAAGTGTAGCTTGCTCGAAGCCTTCAACACTTAGAAGAATCAGCCATTAAAGATTCAGAACCTTGCTCGAAGTAGTAAAAACCATGCTCGATCGTCTGGGCTTGCTCGTATTCCATACTTAGCCGTTTCTGAGGAGGTTGAGAAGATTCCAATCTTCCTTATCAAGAAATCCGACCCAACAGAACTCAACAGAGAAATGAGTTAGTTAATCACAATCCCTACCATAATCAAAACAGACCCCATTAACATCAAGCTCAACCACAACAAAGAAACAATCAGCCTCAAATTCAAGGCAACCAGAACAGAGTTAATGCGAATGTTGTGAATCGGGCTAGAGATCAAGGAAATGTTGTAGTAAATACCACAAGATGGGGAGTTTGACTGGAGAAACCATGCTGCCGAGATGGAAAAAGCAAATGTTACTTTTTTGGCTAAATTGAAGGATAAGGCAGAATCTTCAACATCATAGGTACAATCTGAATCCTCTATTTCTGATCTTCTTATTAAAATTGATGAATTCAACAAGGAGATTGGAATGTGGAAATTTGAGTGTGGAAGGAAAGAGGCCTTTCTGAATGTCTATGAGACAAGTGAGGCCACATATGAAAATCAGATTAAAAGTTTAGAGGAAGATTGTATGCAAGCCTACATGACTCAATCAAGAATGATTGTTGAGATTGAAGGTTTGAAGAAGATGTTCACCCAAGAAAAGCTCAAAAACTCTGAGTTGCTTATCCAAATGGAATTTCTGAAGAACCTTGTAGCTACTGGAAACATAATTGGATATGTAGATAAAATGACCCCTGAAGAGAAATACAAAATGGTACCACCACCTTTTTGTGACAAATATCCACTGAAGGTAGACAAAGAGAGCAGAATTGAATATTTACAGCGTTCAAGAATGTATTTGAAGACAAACAAGAGTTTGCGAAGCAATATGAAGATGGAACTGTGAACAGTGAAGGAGAATTTGTCATGAAAGAGCCTGTTAAGACAGATGAGAAAGAAGTAAAGCAGACTGACCTGAGAAAGAAGAAATTGAGTGAATACCCCAGTGAAGAAAGCAACTGTAGTTGTAGAAGCAACAGATCTTCAGTTGACAAGAAGAGGAATAAGAGAGCTTCAAAGAAGAAAAATTGTGAATAGATACCAAAGCTACCAAAAACAACCCCTAAACTTCAGAAGCATTATGAAAAGATGAGGAGAGAACATAAGGTGTTTGGTATTTGTGAAAGACCTTAGTCAAAGAACAAGAATGATAGATCAGAGAGCTACACATATGATCAACACCCTCCAATTTATCCTGTGTTCTCCAATCATGAGCTGTTTGATATTGAGGATGTAAATTATGTACCAATGAGAAGGTATGAATCTTATCAAGCTGCAAGTTCCTCAAGTCCTCCCACCAAACTGAAGAAGATCACCTTTGTCAAGGAAAAGTATCCTCAATGATATCAGCAAGCCAATCAAGATGGACTTCACCAATTCCTTGTGCCCTAAAACCTCTTTAGGTTTTGACTTCCCAAAGCTCAGTGATAAGATCAGGGACAACCAACTGCGTGAAGACATGGGAAGCTTTGCAAAAGTGTGGTGCAAGAAGTGTGATGCCTATGGACATCACACTAACTCACGTTGGGTGGTAGAAGAGACATTTGAAATTCATGATATTGTCAGTGGATTTGACATGAAAGGATATGAGGAAATGTATGAGAAATATCTGAATGGAGAAAGGAGTTCTTCTGATGGTGAGGATAGTAGATTGACCTTGGAAAAGAGGCTAAAGACTGTTCTGAAAATCAATGATAATGCACAAACATCAGACTAGCCTGTCAAGAGAAGAAGGTCTAGTGACAAATGAAAATAAAAAAAATGAGACCTGGAGTATTGAATGGAGATGAAAAGTTTCTCCTAAAGCAAGGTTTTGAACCGAGAGGCTATCAATGGAAGACCAAAAATGAGATAAACAACTGGAAAGACACTGTGCTTGACAAGATTACTGAAAGTATTAAATCTCCAGTTGAATATGATTTAACAGTATATGAAGATCCAGTTCCAACTCCTGTCGCAGTTCAAAATGATTCTGACTTAAAAACTGATCCAGTTTGTATCTCAGATTGTAACTGATCTTTCTATGTGTGTATATACAGTAACAGTCCCTGGATGGAAATGATATATGGTACATGGACAGTGGATGTTCCAGGCATATGACTTGTGACGGGGAAGCACTTATTAATTATGAAAGAAAGTTTGAAGGACCTGTTTCCTTTGGGAGTGATGAAAATGGAGGAAAAATTATGGGAAGAGGCACTTTAAAAAATGGCAAAGTATCTTTTGAGAATGTGCTGCATGTTGAAGGACTACAATATAATTTACTCAGCATTTCTCAAGTGTGTGACAAAGGACATAAGGTTGCCTTCAAATATGAACATTGCCTAATCCTCAAGCCTAAATTTGTCATTCCACCAGAAATGATCATGATGATGGCTCCAAGTAATGGGAACCTCTATGAGCTGAGAATGAAGAGTGCAATCTCAAGAGGTGGTTCATGCTTTGTCTCTAAAGCTACTGAAAATGAAACAAGGCTATGGCATAGGAAGTTGTACCATGTCAATCTCAAAAACATGAACAAACTAGTAAAAGGTGAGCATGTTGTGGGACTTCCTACAAGAGAATTCAAACTGGAAGAAAAATGTTCCTCTTGTCTGAAAGGAAAGCAACACAAGTCCTCATATAAGAGCAAAATGATAAATTCAATTGATGAGGTCCTGGAATTGCTTCACATGGATCTGTTTGGTCCTGTAAGTGTTCCAAGCATTGGAAAGAAGAGATTCTGTTTGGTTATAACTAATGATTTTTCAAGGTTTACATGGGTCTTCTTCATGGGAACCAAGGATGAAACTCCAGAGCTAATCAAGACTAATGTATTGAAGATGGAGAATCAACTTGAGAAGAGAGTGAAAGTTATTAGAAGTGATAATGGAACAGAGTTCAAGAATGGATTGATGGAAGAATTCAGCACTTCTAAAGGAATATTTCAACAGTATAGTGCTCCAAGAACTCCTGAGAAGAATGGTGTTGCAGAGAGAATAAATAGAACACTGATTGAAGCTGCAAGAACCATGATAGCTGATGCAAACTTACCAGTGACATTCTGGGTAGAGGTTATCAACACTGCATGCTATGTGCAAAACAAGGTTCTTTTGAACAGAACTCACAACAAGACTCCATATGAGATAATCTTTAAAAGAAAACCTTATGTGAAGTTCTTGAAGCCTTTTGGTTGCAAATGTTCACTGCTGAAAACAAGAGATTATCTAAACAAGTTTCAATCCAAATCTCTGGAATGTTTCTTTGTGGGATACTCAACTCAATCAAACGCTTAGAGTATTTGTTAAACAGCACATGGTGGTTATTGAGTCCTCGGACATAATCTTCAATGAAAATCATTTTAACAATGTAAAAGGACCGACATGGCTGTTTGATCTTGAAAATAATATTAAATCTTTCAAAATCTATAATGAAAACATGGATGAAGTCACGTTCAGAACAAGTATTGAAGAAAAGGGAAAGCAAAAGCAAATTGATCTGGACAAGCTGTCACACCCCGGTCCAGGGCCTAGAGGTGTGACCAGCAGTTGGTACCTGTTTTGTAATTATATCAGAGTAGCGGGTTCATTTTAGCGGAAGTATTTATATATTAAAATATTAATTTACATTATCAAAATTACTCGGTAATTTATCACCCGAGTTTCAGTTTTACAAAACAGTGTTATTAATATACAAGGATTCATGATATTAAAAAATGAGCCATCTCGAGCGATCTTCTATGACTCCAATCCTTGTATACCATCTAATTACCTGCAAGGATGGGAAAACACGTCAGCTATATGCTGGTGAAACGTTGCCTCGATAAAACATTTATAACAGTCGTTAAATACAAACATAGTTTTCTATTTCACAAAGTCAGCAGGAATGCCTGTCCATTCCCGGGATTTGTACCACTGCCCTACACACACAATTCAAAGGTTCGCCGAGTACATAGCCCCTGTTCGGAGACAACCTTCCTCTAGGCTATGTAACCCTTATGGAGAACTGGTTATGACTGACTTGGTTTTGTATGCCAATTATCATGAAAGGCCCCAAACCCCGGGAACCCTACAGTTGGTATTCATACAAAACACTTGTAAAAATATTTAAACTTGAAAATAGTTCATTCCATTAAAACAACTAATTCAGAGTATAATTCAGCGGAAAACATAAATAATAAAATAAGTTCCCAAAACCCGGGAATTATGCCCAAAACCAATTTAAATGTATTTAAATAAATGTTAAAAAAGAAAATGTTTATTAACATTGGAACATCCGACTAAGCATGCTCTCCATCGTCCAAGTAGCTTCGTGCACGTCCAAGCGGTAATGCATCTACCTCCTAACCTGAAACTCACACTAACATGCACACAAAGCCAGCTTGAGCTGAGTGAGTTCAAGTTTTAATAAATAACATCAATAATAATAATAATCATAATAGTCATTCCCAAAGGTTTTAAACTATAAAAGGGATACATCAGTTAGGCCATCATCTTCGATAAATAATCATCCTTATGTATATATACATATACAAACCTACATATAAACATCCTTATAAGTGCATCCCTATATATATATATATATATATAACATCCAAGTAATAACATCAGGGTCGAGCAAACGTACAACCAAAACACGTAACATCAGGGTCGAGCAAATGTACAACCCAAACACGTAACATCTCATCAACGTATGCAAACACAAAGTAGGCATACGCAACCTCCGTAGTCGAAACGACTACAACATGGCCAAATATAGGCCATACAATAATATATATATATATATATATATATATATATATATATGTATGTATATATACTATAACATCCCAAGGCCTACCATAAAGTAGTTTAAACGTTTCATCAAGTAAAATCACTTAGGTGTGCATGCTAGCCCAATATCTTAAAAGAGTAAAAAGGGGGCATTATGAACTCACATGACACAAGACACGTATTCACACCGAGCTAGGAAATTCCTAAGCGATCCCAAAACTCAAACACCTGTCGGTTTACATACAATCGTTACAATCGACATCGAAAGGACTCGTTTATCCTACGAGACGTTCTAACATGGTTCGAGTTACGTAAACCCTAGAACTCATCAAACTAAACCACAACAGCCCCCCGAGGCCTCACATTTACCAAAACGACCCTTAGACACTCCCGGGAATAAAGAATTTCTAAATTACCTCGGGAAGCACTTGGGAATACCAATACGCGCATTTAAGATTCGTTTAGGCCATTAACATCCAACTCAGCCCCGTGTGGTACTAACATGATAAAATCACAGCCAACAAGTCCACACGACGCTACACGAGTCAAATGGGTCCGTAATTCGCAAGTATAACGCACCAACTACTCAATAAACGCAATTGCGCGTTGTACCGACCCGTTGGAGTAACCGACAACCAATTCAGCCCCATAACTTATAAAAATGATTTTTCAATAGCCCGTATATCAAACCATGTGTCCCCGAGCTGAATTGGTCGTTAATCACTTCAACACTCGCGTTAAACGCATCAAACTACAATTCTAGTCAACCGAACACTAACAATCTAACTACAACTAGTTGACAAATCTAACGAACACCAATGAACATGATTTTTAGGTATGATATACGGGACATACCTAGGAAGATTGTGGTGCGAAAACTCACTTCAAACAGCCTCGACAAGAACACAATTGAACATCCACCGGTTAAGCCTAAAACGAACCTATTGATCAATAACATGTAGAACGTGCAGATTTTAGCATGCGAAGATGCATTTAATTACATAGGATAACCTTTGAAATAAATTATTAATTTTTTACCAGACTTTAATAAATTTCTTAGGTTTATAAAAATATTTTTATTATAGTTTTCTAGTGGACACAAAAATTATAAAAATTCCTCCAACACAGCAAGATACGTGCAGCTATTTCAGTGCGCAACAAAATGGTTTTATTTTTATAAAATTCATTACCAAATCAAATTAAATAAATCCAATTGGGTTTGATTCATAACTCAAAATATTAAGTTTCAGAAGTGGAACCAACTAATTTGGACTTGTTGAAAAAGAGTTATGATGTCAGGAATACAGACCAGAATCCGTCATCCCGATTCAGCTTTGACACTTGATCTTATAAAATCATAAAAACCATTAAAATCTTGTCCAAAAATTACGTATTATACCTTTCTGGAAACTAGACTCAATGTAGAACATCATGGAATCAAGAATCGATAAAAAACAATGGACTATCATCACGTTACAGATCCTACAATAAACATATACGAATATGTTAGCAAACTGTTATTATCAAAACTCAACCCTAACGTGTTCGATAACGGGTTTAATGGTGAAAAAGACTTGCATGGACGTTAGACTAACCTTTAATTGATGTTTTAGGCTCACGACTTGGCCAGAAAAAGATAAAATCGCATGGGGGGGGGGGTCTTGGAAGCTGCCGATCGGAAGTGTGGAGTGGGTTAGGGTTAGATTGTTTATGATATAAACAATTCTCACATTCGGCCCTTCAAGTTTTAAAGTGTTAACATCTTGGTGGAAAAGTTACAATATTGTAACGTACAATCATTTGACACATCTTGGTGGAAAAGTTACAATGTTGGACATAAGCCTGCCTTTCTAAACTTACAATCATTTGACACATTTGAGAAAATATACAAAAATGATCTAGTAGATGATGTGGCAAACTATGTTGAGAAACTAAGCAAGAGAAAAGAGAAAGAAGAAAAGGTGTTAAAAGAATCTGACAGTAGTAAGAGAATGATTGAAAAAAAGGTCAGAGATGAGAAAGAATATGAATTATTAAAAGGCAAGCACAAAGACATCAAATTTTTGCAGTTACATGTGTAAGGTCCCGAACCACGGGAACCCTATAGTTGGTATTCATACAAAATACTTAAGAAATATTTAAACTTGAAAACGGTTCCTTTTATTTAAAATAAACATCTAATAGCATAATTCAGCGGAAAACATAAATAATAAAATAAGTTCCCAAAATCCCGGGAATATTGCCCAAAACCATTTTAATTATATTTATAAAACTTTTTAAAATAAAATGTTCAAAAATAAAATCTTCCATCCACGTATGTACTTCACCATCCAAGTAGCTTCGTGCACGTCCAAGCGATAAGGCATCCTCTTCCTAACTTGAAACTCACACTAACATGCACACAAAGTCAGCTTGAACTGAGTGAGTCCAAGTTTTAAATAAGTAACATCAATAAGTAATAATCATGGTAGCCATTCCAAAAGTTTAAAAGTAAAAGGAGTACATCAGTTAAGCCATCATCATTGATAAATAATCATTCTTATATATATATAGACACACACACACACACACACACACACACACATATATATATATATATATATATATATATATATATATATATATAAACATCCTTATAAGTACAGGGAGAGGATCAAGAGAAAACTTACCTTTAGAGAGAAAACTAAAAAACTCCTAAAGAATTATTTTTAATTAAAAATAAAAAAATATTTTCAAATTTATGTTTTAGCAATTATTCTTATATTTTCTTATATTTCACTCGAAAAATATAAAAAAAATAAAAATAAAAAAAACTCGCTGTAATGCACATACGTATTACTGTGCGATACCGTTGTATTACACATGTGTATTACTATGTGTTTTTGAGTTTAATAGTGTTTTATTGCATATATTCAATATTTGTGTATTGTATATGTGTAGTAGTGTTGTATTATATGGAAAAAAAATAATAATAAAATAAAAGTCGATGTGATGCACATGTGCGTTAATGTTGTATTACACATACATACTAATGTGTATTCGATGTGTGTATTAGTCTTATATTGCATATATACAATAGTGTGTATCAAATATGTGCAATAGTGTTGTATTTTATGCAATACAAACACTTGTTCTTTTTTTTTTGAACCAATAACAACAAATAAGAATAATGGGAAAAAAAGAAACTTCAAAAAAAAATTTAAAAAAAAGTTAAAAATAGTTTTTTAAAAGTTTTTAGGAGTTTTTAAGTTTTTTCTTTAAGAGGAGTTTTCACTAGAACCCACCCCTATAAGTACATCCCTATATATATATAAATATATATAACATCCAAATAATAACATCAGGGTCGATCAAACGTACAACCCAAACACGTAACATCTCATCAACGTATGCAAACACAAAGTAGGCATACGCAACATCCGTAGTCGATACGACTACAACATCGCCAAATATAGGCCATACAATAATATATATACACATAATATAACATCCCAAGGCCTACCATATACTAGCAAACCTATATAAAATAGTTTAAACGTTTCATCAAGTAAAATCACTTAGGTGTGCATGCTAGCCCAAAACTTGAAAAGAGTTAAAAAGGGGCATCATGAACTCACCTGACACAAGACACGTATTCACCACAAGCCAAATGATCCCTAAGTAGTCCCAAGACTCAAACACCTGTCGGTTTACATTCAATCAATACTAATGACATCAAGATGACTCGTTTACCCTACGAGACGTTCTAACGGGGTTCGGGTCACCTAAAGCCTCGACCTCATCAAACTAAATCACAACAGCCCCCGAGGCCTCATATTCACCAAAACGACCCTTAGACACTCCCGGGAATAAAGAATTCCCAAATTACCCCCAGAAGCACTAGGTGATGCCAATACGCGCGTTTAAGAGTTGATTAGGCCATTAACATCCAACTCAGCCACGTGTGGATCCAACATGATAAAATCACAGCCAACAAGTCCACACAACACTACACGAGTCAAATGGGTCGGTAATTCGCAAGTACAACGGACCAACTACTCAATAAACGAAATTGCGCGTTGTACCGACCCGTTGGAGTAACCGACAACCAATTCAGCCCCATAACTTATAAAAATGATTTTTCAACAGCCCGTACATAAACCAAGTGTCCCCGAGCTGAATTTTTCGTTAATCACTTCAACCCTCGCGTTAAACGCGCCAAACTACAATTCTAGTCAACCGAACATAACAATCAAACTACAACTAGTTGATCAACTTAACGAACACCTATGAACATGATCTTTAAGTATGTTATACTAGACATACCTAGGAAGATTTTGGTGTAAAAACCACAACCAAAACAGTCCCGGAAATGATCAATTGGACAGCCACCCGGTTAACCTAAAACAAGTCGTTTTTCGATCAATACGCGTAATATAAAGATCAATTAAGGTGTAAAAGACATGGGAAATCATAAAACCGACCTTGAATTGAAGTTTTACGGTTTAATCTTGGCTGCACAGAAGGAATTCGAGAAGGGGGGGGGGGGGTTCTCTTGGCCGATCGGAGCTGAATGGGGGCTAGGGTTAGGATTTTCTATTTTTTTATGATATAAATAATATGTTACACACTAGCCCTTCAAGTTTAAGGGATATGGCAACTTGGAAGGAAAGATTAGATAACTTAACGTAACGAGAAGATGGTCGGGTCAACAAAAGATACCGGATAACTCCTGACAAACATACATACTCTACATGCTGAAAATCCTTAAACCGAAAAATTAGCGGGCGCTACAACATGGCTACAACTACAACTCCTTGATCGATCTATATCTTGAAGAACTAGAAAAGAAAGTGCAGATGGTCAAAGATTCCCACAAGGATAAAAAATGCACTGCTGACTGCGAATGGGAAAGAAAATTGAAAATGCAGTTGCAAAAGGAAAAGGAAAAGGCTGAAAAGAAAAAAGCAGAGGTTAGAGAATGGTTTAAAGATCCATAGAGAGTGCAAACATTAAAGAACATTTTGATGGAGAAAGGAATGACCGAAGATGAATTTAATAATATGCCTCATGACCAACTTCTTGAAATCTATCATAGAGAGCAAAGATTATTTCTAGAAACTGAAAGAAAACTGCGGGAAGCCAAGCTCAAACAGCAAGAAGTAGAAAGGGCATACATGATAAGCATACTCTGCAAAAGAGGTGCAAATGTAGGAAGGTTGTTGATGAAAACTGATGAAACCATCAAACAATGGTTTGGAGAGTCAGAGATAGAAGAAGCAAAGAAACATCCACCAGTCAGAACAAGCAGAACTGCAATAAGGTGATAGATTGTGAGGCCTGAACCAGAAAATTTTAATTTGCCCACACATCTTTACTTTGACAGAAGATCAAAGACCTTAAGAGTGGTGATTGAAGATAATGAAGAGAGTTTGATAATCTTCAGAGATGACCTATTAAAATTCTCATTGGAAAAATTGCAAAAAATGGCTAAACTGAAACTTTATGACAATCAACAGAGGAGTCAGCCTGCAAGTCAACAGAGGAATGATCTCTCAAAATTCTTTAAAGAACAATCAGAAAAGGGATTCCCATTTCTGAAACAAAAAGGAGAGAAGCCCACAATGAGGCAGAGAGAGAAAGAAGAAGAAAAAGGATAAATGAAGTACAGATTGCAGAACTATCTTTATGGGACTCCAAGAAAAGCAGGACTCATCTGGCAAGCAACTCTAGTGGCAAAAGGAAAACTTTGAAAGAGTGCTTAGCCATGAGAAGGGATATGATAGAGCCAAACTCGCAAGTGCAACAAAATGGCAAAATAGCCTATGTCACCTACAACCGAAACATAGACTCCATATCACTGAAAAATGCATCAGGAGGAACGATTGCAGTGGTTGAGTATGATGAGGATCTACACTTCATACACATCCAAGACTTACAAGATATTATGAATGCAGAGTTCCCACTTGATTCTGACGATGCAGTGGAGTTAGATATGTTCAAACAAAAGGCTGCCTTGGTAAAACTCAAGAAAGAAAAAGCTGTTGAAAGGAGTCTGAGTAGAAGATAGTAGGATGGAGCTCATAGATGATCTAATTTATTCCTGTCTATCTTTGTTTTGTTTGTTATAACGTATTTTGTTTTGTATTTTGAACCATATTTGAATTTGATGTGTAATGAATATACGGCAGAATTCCTTTATGTAATGTAATGATATTTGTTCATAAATTAACTATCTTAGAATCTTGATACATGTGTAATTGTGTGCAGATATATTTTGGTGCATCTGAGCTTGTTCCAATCTAGGGGAGATTGTTGAGTCGGATTTGAGCAAGGAAGATTGGAATCTTCTCAACCTCCTCAAGAAATCAGCTAAGTATGGAATACGAGCAAGCCTAGATCATCGAGCATGGTTTACTACCTCGAGCATGGTCTTTCATCTTATTCTTATAAGTGTTGAAAGCTTCGAGCAAGCTACACTTCTCCGAGCAAGAGTGTTCTTCTATCAAGTATGGATTGCCAATCAAGCAAACAGCTTGATCATTCAAGGTTTAGCCAAGTAATCCTAGCTCAGAATGTCCAAGCATAATGGTGAAGAACATGGATGCAATAAGAAGATGTCAAATGTTGCGAAGTATAGACTTCGAGCATGGTTTAGTTCCGAGCAAGCTTCAAATCCGAGCATGCTGAAGACTACTAATAAGTTCAAAACAGAACTGAAGACATAAAGAAGAATAGGCTTGCTCGATGGACAAGTTCGAGCAATTGGTCAAGAAGAATGAAGCATGCTAGAGGAGAATATTTTCTATATGAAAATATTCTAAGTAAAGTATGCTCGAAGACACTCATCGAGCACACATTGCAATTGAGCCTACTCGAGCAAGATACACATCATGCTCGAAGACTCTTACACTTGTATTTCTATTTATCTTTCATTATGTAATGATTAGGGAATTCTAGAAGTAATATCAGAGTCTAGAAATAGCATCCTCGGTTTCCATTTAGGGCACGACGGAGCGCACACAATACGAGAGCAAAACATTCTAAACGAATATTCTCTTTGTCTCCTCGTACAGCCACCGCCGTCACGAAACCCTAGACATTCCATTCACTGTTACATTAAATGGTATATTAAATGCAGTGAATCTTTGTCTTTGATTTTTGTTCTTAACGACTATCATTTAGTGTTTCGTTATTATAATATCACACCTTCATTCCCATATGTTGAATGTCCTGATTCCGCCGGGATATTCAATAGGCCTTTGTGTTATTGAATCTGTGTGTCCTTGTCAACCTGTTTAAGGTTTGCACCAGATTTACGGTCCTGACAGATGCTTAAATTTCTAGCCTTGAATTAGCTAAGGATTTGAAAATCAGAAATGCTCATGTATTTGTGGATTCTTTATTGCTTGCTAATCACTTCAACGGTTCTTATGCCATTAAAATTGAAACTGACTGAATATCTCCAAATAGTTAAAACTATGGTAGAGAAATTCGATTCCTTTGTCATTAAACATGTACCAAGAGAGGAAAATGCTGAAGCAAATGCTTTGGTAAACCTTGGCTCAGCATTCAGGATCTTGACGAAAATAAAAATTTTGATCATACATATCTTGAATCTGGCCATACATATTGCCTAAGTTTAATGAGGAAAAAGTGATGTTAACAAAAGAGGATGCTGATCAGGATCCTGAAAGCATTAAGAAATCTTGGACCCGACCTATCAAAATGTTTTTGCAACATAACGAGATCCCTAAGGAAGAGAATCCTAAAGCTTTTTGTATGGAGGTATCTTGATTTTTTTATCTTACATGATATCCTTTACAGGATTTCTGTTGCAGGTCCATATTTAAGATGTCTTGAGGATCTTGAGATCCAGGAAGTCTTGAAAGATATCAATGAAGGAGATTGTAGGAATCACACTAGTGGTCGATCTTTGTTCTCAAGAGTCCTTAGAACTAGTTATTATTAGCTTACCATGAGGAAGGATGCAATGACATATGCCCAAAAGTGTGATGCCTACCAAAGACACAACAACATTTTTCATTAACCAGCATAACTTATGAACCCGACCATTTCCCCTAAGCTATTTATGAAGTGGGGAATGCATATAGTGGCAAGCTACCAAAGGATCCTAGAGGAAAAGTATTCATGTTGGCCATGACTGATTATTTTTTCAAGTGGATTGAAGCAGAAGCGTTTGTTCAAGTTAAATATGAGGAAGTAATATCATTCATTAAGCGCAATATCCTAACCAGATTCGGAATCCTGGTGGAGATCACCTGTGATATTTCTCATAATTTATAGGCTAAAGGACAACTGACTTCTGTGCGGTCTGGGGAATAAAAATGATTACTTCCACACTGGTACACCCTCAAGTCAACGGACAAGAATAATCCTCAAACAAGATCATCATCAACAATCTAAAAAAGAAGTTCGGGGGCAAAGAAAGGAAAATGGGCTAAAGGACTTCCATTTGTATTATGGGCAGATAGAACCACTCCAAAGAATGCAACCGGTCAAACTCCTATCTCTATGGTTTTTGGAACTGAAGCCGTGATCCTGACGGAGAAGTTAATCCCTACAGCGAGATCATGCCTGCAAAATCCTAAAACCAAGGATCAGGATCTTGCTGACGATCTTGACACTATTGATGAACTCAGGGATTCCACTAAGTTCCGTATTGTAGCATATCAACAAAAGATAACGAAGTCATACAACAAGAACGCTAGATTTAGAAGAATTCAAGTCGGTGATCTGGTTTTGAGGAAAGCTTTCCAAAATACCACAGATCCTAAGGATGACAAATTAGCACCAAAGTGGGAAGGACCATACTTGATAGATGAGAAAGTAGGTAATTGAGCATATCAATTGTCCATTTTGGATGGCAGGATCCTTCTAAGATCCTTGAATGATGTTCATCTTAAACTCTACTTCATGTAAGTTAGAATTTTATTTCTAACTTGGTATGGTATACATCCTAACCTTACTATTTCAATTATTAATTTCCTTATTTTTTGAATCCCATTACTGTCTTAAGCATCGGAGGGGTATTAGCCAAGCTAACACCCACCCTCACAAATGTTCAAGTGTTTTGTAGAATCGAGTCCCGACTAACAAGTGAATGCATTCCTAGGGGTTTGGACACCTCTCCACGTTTAAGGTTCTAATCTCTTCTAACGTTTAATGGTTTTTCACCTTTCTACGAATTGAGTTTAAACACTCCGTTTGGGCGCACGCTGTCCAAATGTAGTTCAAGATGGCGAGACCAGTTCATTTAACGGTGGCTGACAATTTTGTTGATATTGACAAGTATATTATCAATGGAATAATATGAACATGCTATACAACCATGAGTTGTCCCAAGTATTTATCTAAGGTGTTAGCATTATTCATGTCACTCACGATTGGCTTGCCCCTAGTATGTAACACTTAGGTGTCAACTCAAGATTAAAAATATTTTTCGGATTTTCCCCATGATCTTTATGATCACTTAAAATATTTTAGGATTTTCCCCATGATCTTTATGATCACTTAACCAAATTTTTAGGATATTCCCCAAATTTTTAGGACATTTTTGCGAATCCTGGAGCCATCCTATCCTACACCACCTTCTCACCATCACCGGTCTCGACCTCAACATTCCCAGCCTTATCTTCAACAGCCTTGATCACCTCAACAGGATCCTTTTCAGGATCGAAGCCTTACTCTGCCCTCAGCTCCGCCTCCCTGACCTTCAAGCCATCAAGATCCCAGAATGCTTTATCAAAGTTGGGATTCTTGGTGTCTTCAATCAGCATGACCCTAGCACGACTGAGAGTGAGCAACAGACAACAGAAGATGAGTCTTGAAGTCACTTAGCTCTCTAGAATGGGTAGCCTTGAGGTTTTCATGATCCCGCTTCAGCTGGTTAAATTCCTTAGCCTTATTCTAAATATAGATATTTGGCTTTAGTTATCTTGTTGAGATCGGCTACCTTCACCTTGTGTTCCTCAAGTTCCTAGATAGTGCAGCTTTGGATCTTGATTATTTGCTTAAGGCCCTACAAAGACATACAAGATTATTAGAAGATATTATAAGATCCAAAGTAAATCTTGGGATCCTACCTGATAAACGATATGTTGGAGGTTGTTGAAAGTCAAAGTCTCAAAGGAGTGGCCTAAGGGTTCAACACTTTTTCTCTTCTTTGAAGAAGATGGTTTGCTTCTGGGATGAGCAGTAGGCGGTTTGGAAGTTTCAGCAGTGGAAGGCTCCCTCTTCATGATAATACTTTCAAGATCCTCCAATCCCAAACCTTGCTTGGCTACAGTATAATAGATAAGTCAGTTTAAATTCAATACAACCTAGAGATTTTGCTCGAAATCCCAAAGATGATACTTACCAGACATACTCTCCGAGACGCGACTGGTGGATGAAGATGTAGCAACCTCAAGCTGGAATACCCTTTCTGACTCCGGGATCCTCAACACAGCAGGGATCCTTTTAATAGCTTCTCTTGTGGGAGGGGCGAAATCTTCAAACTTCTGTGCTGTAGCAAAAAGATAAGAATCAATATCCTTAAAATACTTTTTAATTTCATTATTTATACATAAAATCCTACCCGTAACAACCCATTGGAAAGGAATATTTTTACCACCCGGGATGGAATCCCTTTTGACAAAAAAGAATTTCCTTTTCCACTCCCCATCGTTTTTAGTTGTTTTCAGGATTGAATGAGTTTGGACGGGAAGAATTTGAAACATAAATTGGCTAGAGCCATGGGTTCTCAACCGATAAACAGAGACTAAATCAAAAATATCAAACTCTAGGTTATGGGCTGTGATGATCTTAGTCAAGATAAATAGATTTCTCCATGCCATTGGCATCATTTGGGCATTACTTAGGAATGTGGTTTTGAAAAACTTTGAAATGAAACGGGGAAAAGGGTAAGACAGACCAAGAGAAAATGGATAATGGATGAAACAAACCCAAGTTTTAGAAATAAAATCGGAACACATTTTCTTTTCAAAGGGTCAAAAAATGGTTCCCTTAGGAAAAGTTTCTTTGGCCTGGAGATTAGTGAGTTCTATATCGCTAAAGGTACATGTTTCTTGGCTCGGAAACACAAGGAGTTCTTAGTTAAGAAACTCCTCGGTAGAATCCTTAGCCGAAGAGGCAGATGACCTGGTTCTCTTTTTCGCCATTGATACTGAAGTTGCAGTAAAAACCCTAGAAGGATTAAGAGAGAAGAAAGAGAGAAGTTACCTTGAATCCTGAGTTGATGTAGAGATAAATAAGGCTGAATGAAGTAATTATAGGCACTTATCCCTACATTTAAAATGTGGTGGCTAATTTGCTTGAGAAATTGATCCAAGTCTTTTCACATATAAAGATTTAGAAAAAAATAATACCGTTGTAAAACTGTTTACAATTGTCATACTTTTTCGGGATAATTGTTGTGAGTCAATTTCTCATTGGGGATCCTGACCGATATTCTGAATAATATCATGACGCTCGAGATCCTCGATAGGTTCAAAATCCTAAACCTTATATTATTTAAACTAATCGATATGCTTGCAGCTTACTCATTAGATAACAATCTGGCATGGCTAGTAGACTCAGTCTTGCTGATATTTCGAAAGTCTAATTGAATTGCACGTGGAAGTGAAGAACAATTCATGCAACGGTCATGTAGCTAGGGTTTCTGAGATAATATGATAGTTCGTTATTTATATTCTCTATTTAAGGAGGCTGATGAGAATGACTTAGAACACACTTTCTACACTCACAGCATACACTTCTGTACTTAGCTATCGTTCTAATTCGGCTCTTGAGTTGTAATCCATTTTTCCTTAATAAATCTGAGGCAAGGGATAGCTTTCTTCTCTCGAGGTTTTTTTTTCCGAGGATCTTCACCGGAATCTAAGGTTTTTCCTCGCTACATCGTGTGTCTACCTTATTCTTTACCGGAATTACTTACCCGTTTATTTGAAGAACACACTACTTCATATATCAGATTTGTCCACAAAGTAACTTCTGTAATTATTGACCAAAACACTACACACAAAAGCACGTAGAGGTTTGCCCTCACTAGCACTTACGCCACACAACTTATACACTAAAGCACTTAGAGGCTTTTCCTTACTAGCGCTTACGCCACACAACTTATACATGAAAGCACGTAGAGACTTGCCCTCACTTGTACTTGTGCCACACACTCATACGTATATATACATATATGTGTGTGTGTGTGTATTGGGAAGAGATAATTTGAGAACCTTGTTGAGTTTTAAGAAGTTAAGAACTTCATTCTTGACCACACATTTAATTAAAAAGATTAGATTATATGGTTGAGATTAAATGTGATTCAAAAATTAGTGTAACGGACGTTTAAATTTCTTACGCAACGAGTCGACTTATTATATCGGTGTAACGGACATTTAAATTAGTATAATCTATAGAGGAGATGTTTTTTAAGAACCACTTTTAGTTTTAAGAACTCGAAAGACTTAACGTAACAATTTTGTTTTGAAGTTTTTTTACACATACGTAACATATTTAGGTTACATATATGTAAAAAAATTGTAGAGTTTTTTACACACCGAGTCGGCTTTTTACATAGGTGTAACGGACGTTTAAATTAGTGTAATCACTGTACATCTTTAGTCTCTCTCCTATTTTAATTTTTTTATCAAATTTAATCTCAACCACATAATTTAATGTATCTAATTAAATGTGTGTTTAAGAATAAAATTCTTAATTTCTTAAAACTCAACAAGGTTCTCAAATTGTCTCTCCCATATGTGTGTGTGTGTGTGTGTATATAAACGAAAAACCAAAAATCTTATGTATCGCGATGTGGTCGCTCCCCCTTTTTATTGAAGCCACCAGATTTCTTAATTTTTAAATGGAGGCCTCTCATTGATTTAATCCAAATTCATGGGTATTGGTCTTACCAAAACCAGATAGCTTTTAAACGGGTTATAACATCTCATTAAATTAAAAAATAATCTTACCAATTATTTGATATGAAAATCCTACAAAATAGGAATATACTAAAATTTAATATCCAATTTAAAAAGAAAAATATATTATTTATAATTAATAAACAATTTTATAGTAAAAAACATAAGCGGGTCATGGGTCACCAAATCCAGATATCTTTTAAACGGTTTATAACATATCATTTATTTATGAAACCCTTTCATCATCAAACCCTAAATATATTATTAACCTTCTTACAATAAAGAAAATTAAAATTCAAAAAATAAATATTAAAAACCGAAAAATGTAAAACAACCATTCTCTCAAGCCATCAGATTACTTTATTTGTAAATGAAGGATTCTCACGCATTTGACCCGAATTCACGGGTAAAGGTCTCACCAAACCCAGATAGCTTTTAAACGGGTAATAACACCTCATTATATTAAAAAATAATCTCATCAAATATTTGATATGAAAATCCTATCAAATAGGAATATACTAAAAATTAATATCCTATTTTATTTAAAAAATATATTATTTATAATTAAGAAACAATTTTACAATAAAAAAATAAACGGGTATCACCAAACCCAGATAACTTTTAAACCGGATTATAACATATCATTTATTTATGAAACCATTTCATCATCAAAACTCAAGTATATTAATTATTAACTTTTTTACAATAAATAAAATTAAAATCCAAATATACATATATAAATATTAATAACGAATAATGTAAAACAACTTCCGTAATACGGGGGGATAAAATCTAGTGTGTGTATATATATATGAATGTTAGAATAAAAAGACAAATTTTTGTGAGAAGTGTAGGAATCAATCAGGATAACACGTGACAAAAACACACTAAAATATATAGCGTCATTATAGTTCATCTGATTTTATTAATTATAGAAGTTATATTTATGATAAATTGATTACCTATTTTTATGGATCTTCACATATGCATATGCACCGTAAGAAACATATATCTTATTTTGTTTAATTTGGTTGATATATCTTGCCACTCAAAAAAAGGAACCAGAAGAAATACGATTACAATGATCATCATTTTTACTTTATTCTTCTCTAGATTTTCAACCATTTAATTTCATTGTCCATTTAGCTAATTTAATTAAGTTAATCTCCAATTATTATTTCTATTACATTACAGGTTGTTTAGTTCTTATGAACAATAATTTCTAGTGCAACATTGTATCCTAGTATATTGTGTTGTATTTTATGGTGTCTAAAGATATTGTGTTTTAGTTCATAAATGTTGAATATATTGTGATTTAGATCATTATAGTGATTTTATTATTGTAATTATGTTATAGTATTTTAGGTCATCAATATATCATAATTGTATATTTACCAACACATATTATAGTATTTTCGTTTATCAACATAGTGAAAATCAATCGTGAAATAAAACACTATGAGTTTGGATTATAAAACCAGATAAGGTTTTCTTTTTTTTTTTTTGGGGAGGGAGGGGGGATGAATTTTGAAAGATAACACAGTATCCAATCGCTTTAAGCTATTGTTTAAAGAAAGTTTTAGTTGGGTTTTTAAAAGGCTATAATCATGGCTATATTTTAGAAATTAACATGAAAAAAATTGTTGGCTTCTATCCATATTCGTATGACCATATGGACACTTTTACCATATTTAACACATATATCTACTTATTCTTAAAAAAAATAATAATAACTGAGACATAGTGTCACTTATATATTTATTCTTAGCATAAATTTCTCGCTCAAACTATTTTCTATTTTTAATGAAAACATATTTATGTTAGCGTAATCAAAACATATCAATGCATCCTTTAATCATATAATAATTAACTAAATTATAAGGATTAAAAATATACGGGAATTTATGTCGATACAATTAAAATATTTATATTTTTAATGAAATCAGATCTACCTATTATTTATTAATCAATTTATAGAATGATATTTATAGGTTTAAGATGATAACGACGAAGAAAGAAATTATGAATAACAATTTAATTCTCACATATTAATTCAACCTTTATGAATCCATGAAGTTTTCATCAATCTCTTTAGAAACTGTAAAATAAAAGCGTGATTTATTCACTTTAGTTTCATATATGATGTTCTTTTTTTTTCTTTCATTCATAATGAAACAACTTATCATCTTTTGTTAGAATTCAACATTCTGTTAAAAAAAATATAATTCTAACTTATAAATTCGCTAGGTGCATATTTTTCGTGATTATAAGGAAATTGTGTGAAAATCACCACGAATTCATATGAGTATTTCAATAGAAATATAATTTTAACTTATAAAACCATTTAATTTGATAAAATAAAGATTTTTTTTTGTTAAATTTAAGTATTTACTTTCTATATCTTAATTATATTTCTTTTAAGCATCTCGTGTATCACACGGGTTCTAAAAATAGTTAGTAAATAAAATAAAACACACCAAGGAATTAACCCGTTTTTCATCTTGGCCATTCAACTCCTCAATCTAAGGGCAAAGATCTTTTTCTATCCTTTTTAGACACTATATGTTTTTTAAAATAACCTCACCCTAAATATATATATATATATATATATATATATATATATATATATATATATATATATATATAGGGGTGGGTTCTAGTAAAAACCCCTTTTAAAGAGAAAACTTAAAAACTCCTAAAAACTTCTAAAAAACTATTTTTAACTTTTTAAAAAAAAATTTTTGAAGTTTTTTTTCCATTTTTCTTATATGTTGTTATTGGTTAAAAAAAAAAAAAAAACTTGTCGGTAACCTCGTCGGTATAGTGCGCATGTGTAATAGTGTACATTGCATATATGCAAAAGTGTTTGTATTGCATAGAATACAAAACTATTGCACATATTTGATACACACTATTGTATATATGCAACATAAGACTAATACACACATCGAATACACATTAATACGTATGTGTAATACAACATTAACGCACATGTGCATCACATCGACTTTTATTTTATTATTATTTTTTCCATATAATACAACACTACTACACATATACATTACATAAATATTGAATATATGCAATAAAACACTATTAAACTCAAAAATACATAGTAATACACATGTGTAATACAATGGTATCGCATAGTAATACGTATGTGCATTACAGCGGGTTTTTATTTATTTTTTTTATATTTTTTGAGTGAAATATAAGAAAATATAAGAATAACGGCTAAAACAGAATTTTGAAAATATTTTTTTATTTTTAAAACTAATTCTTTAGGAGTTTTTAGAAGTTTTTTAGTTTTCTCTCTAAAAGTGAGTTTTCTTTTGATCCTCTCCCTATATATATATTGACCACAAACTTACACTTCCGTAGTTAGCAATCGTTCTCATTCAACTTTCGAGTTGTAATTCGTTTTTACTTAATAAATTTGAGGCAGGGGATAATTTTCCCCTCCAAAGGTTTTTTCTGAGGTTCCTCGCCGGGATATAAGGTTTTTACTCACTACATCGTGTGTCTACCTTTACTTTTAACGCAACTACTTACCCGTTTATTTGAAGAACATACTACCTGACACATCAGATTTGTTCACAAAGTTATTTCGGAAATTTTTGACCAAAACATTATACACGAAAGCACATAGAAGCTTGCCCTCACTAGCACTTATGCCACACAACTTATACACGAAAGCACATAGAGACTTGCCCTCACTAGTATTTACGCTAGACAACTTATACACGAAATCACGTAGAGGCTTGCCCTCACTAGTATTTACGCCACACAACTTGTACATGAAAGCACGCAGAGGCTTGCCCTTACTTGTACTTATGGCACACACTCAATATATATATATATATATATATATATATATATATATATATATATATATATATATATATATATATAAACCATGCACATTTTACTTCATTCAAGCTTGCATACATAATTAAAAACAAACGTACCTACTTCTTACGAACACTTGTATCACACCCCAACCTAAGGCGGAAATGTCGGGGTGTGAACATGATTGTTCACAGCTCAAACGTACTATCATAAAATAAATGACAATATCTATTTAAGTTAATTAATTTATTTCAAGAGTGCACACAATATCGAAATATGACAAAATATTCCAAATAAGTAAATATGGTCCAAACATAAATTTAAATAATGATTTTCTTTATTAAACCCTAAGGTCTTGTCTAGGTGTCCAAACTTCAACCTTCAATTCACATGATAACCTACATATGCGTAGAAAATACAAACGAGTTTGTCAACATAAAGTTGAGTGAGATTATCACCAGTTTTGCAATGATATGATATAGTATGATAAATAAGCATAACGTAGTAAATTGTGGTAAATAAATCAAACCATAGAAAAAAATTAGACCATTGCCAAGCGAATCAGGCGTTGGTTAATAGTATGATCATACTACAAATGTGAATATGTTGGACCTCTCAGAAATACGAATGAATGAATATTAGCACGTAAACAAGTAAGCATGTAACAAGTATATTTGATCAAATCACACACAATTACACGTTTGCTATTTTTGAGTTATAAAAATAATACGAAATACGGATAATATGCATATGTCTCCACAAACTTGTGAAAATTCAGTTAAATAGGGGAATGATAAATCTCACCTTAGATTGAAGGCAAGTGAATAAAAATATGAATAAACGAGCAATAATAAATGGATCTTCCACTAACGCGTCGAACAAAGTAAACCAAATAAACTTGAAACTTTGAGATAAGTAAATATAAGTAAAAGCGAACTTGTTAACACGTATATTTGATCAAATCACACACAATTACACGTTTGCTATTTTGAATTATATAAATAATACGAAATACGGATAATACGCATATGTCCCCACAAACTTGTGAAAATTCATTTAAATAGGGGAATGATAAAACTCACCTTAGATTGAAGCCAAATGAATAAAAATATGAATAAACGAGCAATAATAAACGGATCTTCCACTAACGCGTCGAACAAAGTAAACCAAATAAACCTAAAACTTTGAGATAAGTAAATATGAGTAAAAGCGAACTTGTTATCTCTAGAATCATTCAAAACGGATGTTTAGAACTCCGGTTTTGTTAGATTAAAGATTTAAGCGAGTTGATACTTACCAGAATCTGAAAAGCGGGTTTGGGTCAGTAGCCTTATAATTTCATTACGAGAATAAAAGTCTTCTGGACAGAACATTGGTTCTGAGCAAAAGTATGAGAAAATGAATAGTCAAACTTGTTGACTATTTTGCCCTTTAACGGGTTTTCAACGAATTGACCAGTCAACACCCTTCAACCATGGAAATTGATTGAAAGTTATTGACTAGGAAATATGTATGAACAATTTCTCACTTTACAACTTACTCGGAAAATGAAAGAATCAATCAAAAAGAAGAGTCAAAGGTCCAAGTATAAGCAAAGTCAACCTATTAAGTTTGTATCTTCAAACAAATAAGCGAAAACCGAAGGATTTTATGAGGAACAGAAGGGTGACGGCTGAGGATGCTCTCTTAGGGTTTAGTTAAAGTTTGTGGTAGTTATAATGAGTTGTTTATAGAGAGAACACTAAAACGAACCAATTATGGTTAATTTGCTCGTTTAAGTAACCGAATATGTCATTAATGCTCAAATCAATATAAGATCAGTAAAAATTCGTTCTTGATCAATAAGTAATGAACATGTACATGTATCTAGGCTATATGAGTTTTATTGGGGCTTAAAACACTCGATTTAGTCCTAAAATAAGCGATTTCGGGCCAAGAGGGACTTTTGGCTTTTAGAAATTTAGGCCCTTATAGTTTAAAAATTGGGTAAAAATTGAATATTTTATGGATAAAAGAAGAAACGAACATCATGTGTAAGACCCCGAATCCCGGTAATCCTATAGTTGGTATTCATCCAAAATACTTACAAAAATATTTAAACTTAAAAACAGTTCATTCCATTAAAATAATCAATTCAGAGTATAATTCAGCGGAAAATCATAATTAATAAAATAAGTTCCCAAAACTCAGGAATTATGCCCAAAACCAAATTGTAATGTATTTAATAAAACGTTAAAAGAAAAATGTTTATTATTATTAAAACTTCCGACTATGCAAGCCCTCCACCGTCCAAGTAGCTTCGTGCATGTCCAAGCGGTAATGCATCCACCTCCTAACCTGAAACTCATACTAACATGCACACAAAGTCAGCTTGAGCTGAGTGAGTTCAAGTTTTATTAATTAACATCTATAATAATAATCATAATAGTCATCCCGAGAGTTGTAAAATAAACGGGATATAACAGTTAGGCCATCATCAACAATAAGTAATCTTCCTTATATATATGTATAAACATCCTTATAATTATATATAAACATCCTTATAATTATATCCGTACATATATATCATCCAGGTAATAACATCAGGGTCGAGCACACGTACAACCCAAACATTTAACATCTCATCCCAGTAATAACATCATGGTCGAGCACACGTACAACCCAAACACGTAACATCTCATGCAACGTATGCAAACACGAAGTAGGCATATGTAATCATCCGTAGTCGATAACGACTAATACACATCGCCAAATATTGGCCATACAATAATATATGTACAAACATACTTACATCATACAATAATATCATCTCAAGGCCTAACCTATACAAGTAAGCCCATCCAAAATAATTTAAACAATTCATCAAGCAAAATCGCTTAGGTGTGCATGCTAGCCTAAAATCTTAAAAGAGAAAAAAGGGGGCATCATGAATCACCTGACACAAGGCACGAATTCACCACGAGCTAGAGAACCCTAAGTATCCCCACAACTCAAAAGCCTATCGGTTTACATACAAACATTACTAACGACACCAAAAGGACTCGTTTATCCTACGAGACGTTCTAGCATGGTTCGAGTTACCTAAATCCTCTACCTCATCAAACTCATTCATAACAGCCCCCGGGGCCTTACATTCACCAACACGACCCATAGATACTCCTGGGAATAAAGAATTCCCAAATTACCCCCGGAAGCACTAGGTGACACTAGCAAGCGTGTTTAAGAGTTGTTTAGGGGATTAACATCCAACTCAGCCCCGTGTGGACCCAATATGATAAATTCACAGCCAACAAGTCCACACGACGCTATACGAGTCGAATGGGTCGGTAATTCGCAAGTACAACGCACTAACTATTCAATAAACGCGAATACGCGTTGTACCGACCCATTTGAGTAACCGAAAACCAATTCAGCCCCAACACTTATAAAAATGATTTTTCAATAGCCCGTACATCGAACCGAATTCACCCGAGCTGAATTGGTCGTTAATCACTTCAACTCTCGCGTTAAACGCAACAATCTACAAATATATCCAACCGAACACTAACATTCAAACTACAACTAGTTGACTAATCAAACGAACACCAATGGACATAATTTTAAAGTATGTTATACTAGACATACCTAGGAAGATTTTGGTGCAAAAACCTCAATCAAAACAGTCCCGAAACCTCTCAATTGGACAGCCACCCGGTTAATCTAAAACAAGTCGTTTATCAATCAATACGCGTATTATAGTAATCAATTAAGGTGTAAAAGACTTGTAGTGACATAGTACTAACCTTTAATTAAAGTGATGTGTTGTAAAACACACATATTTTCCGCACCTCTTATCTACGTATTGTATTACATTTTATGTATTTTAACTTGTTTTAGATAGGTTTTATATATTTTTATTTATCTTGTAGGCAAAGGGTGGAAAGGAAGAAAAACCGAGCTTTTCGGAGAGCTTACGGGCCTTTTACGTATGCATCATGGAGGCCCAAGTCTTACAAGAATATTATAATATAAAAAAAATAAAATCCAAAAGAACTCTAACTAGGGCCAATCGGAATTGGCAGCAAGAGGAGTAAGGGAAGAAAGTTTTTTTCGGCTTAGGTTGTGGACTTGTGGCGGCTAAGGAAGGAAGAAGAAGCAAGAACCAAGTCTCGTGATCATTCACCATCAAATTTTACAGCCAAGAGCAGCCCCGGAACTGCCCATATCCTTTCATCTATTTCATTTGATCATACACTTTGATTTTCTTGTTCAATTGTTAATTTGTTTTGCAATTGATTGAAAGATTGAATTGTTTATGACTAGAATTGGTTGTTGCATGATTGTTATGATGATTGATATGAGTTTAATGATGATTTTAATGAGTATTCATGGCTGTCCAAATATGATTAGAGGCTAATCTTGTTAGTTCTACCTAGGAATGATGTTAATTGTTAGGTTTTGATGAGCTTGTGGGATTGTTTGATTAATAGACCTTAATTGCTATTGTAAAGTTTTATTTAGACATGAAATAGGTTGTGTTTAAGGGCTGAAAATTTTGGTAATTCATTGCATAAACCCCTAGTGTCAGTTGACTAGTTTTGTGTTGATTGATTGGTGCATTGTTTGATTCTAGACTTTGTGTTTAGGGTTTGTTTGCGGTAGGTACCACTGTAGGGTTTTGTTGCATGATTTATTGGATTAAGTACAGCGGTTAGGCACCTTCTTTGAGACCGAGAGGTGATAAGAAGTAGGGTCATCTCATTGCCTTTACATGCTAGAATAAGGATTGTGCGAGAGCGAGTTTGTTTCTTATCAGGTTTAGGTGTTTTGAGTGACTAGTTGATCTATTTTGGTTTAAGTTGAATTGTTCCTCTATCCTTGGTTGTGTAGTATTCATTGCCATTAGGGTCGAGTGTTGGTGAGACCGAGAGGAGATCCAACATTAGAACACGTTAGCAATTGTTTCCTGGTTTGGTCATTTTAGCCGATTTTTAGTAGTTTAGGCTTGTTGAGTGAGACCGAGAGGTAATCCAGTGAGCCCGAGCGATCCTTAGTCGTGTCATCTTTAGGGACCGGTGTCTAGATGTCATTCAATCTATTAGCTTGTCAGGCCTACAGTTTGATTCAGACCTAGGTAGACGTTTTTCTCCATCCAAAGTTAACACAGTTAGTTTGTCGTTAAGTTTTCTATTTTAGGTAACTTTTGTCAGTCAGTCTAGTTAGTTCAGTTAAGTTATAAAAATCAAATATCAATTAAATATTATTCTTAGGTAGGTCTTGACTATGGTTAGTGATCGTTAGCGTTCTTACGTGTCCACGTGTTCGATACTCGGACTTCCTAGGTCTATACTACTTGCGATCGGTACATTTGCCGGTTGTGTGTGGTTTTAAGATTTTCGTTTTAATATTAAAGCTTAGTTGTGAGGGTCGTTCTTTTAAGCATATCCGACGCACATCAAGTTTTGGATGCCTTTGCCGGGGACACGGTTTTAGGCGTTTTGAGAGCAATCCGAGTTAGGACTTACCTTGTGTGCTACTTGTGATTATTTTTGTTTTGTTTTGCTTATTTGTTAGAATAGTTTAGATAATTATATTTCTAATTATAGTTATATGCGACAAACTCGATCTCGTGGACCACCTGACACTGAAGCATTCCCCGAGCCAGAGAGAGAGTTTCGTGCGAGACGTCGTCCCGTTTCACCTTCATCCACTTCTTCATCCATTGACTCCGACGATAGGGATAGGATCATTGGCGACATTCCACCACCGAGGAGGACAGTTGCAGACCGGGCACGTCCGGCCAATGCTGGCGCGAGATCCAGCATCGCACCACCCGCCATTGGAGTTAACGCGAACTGGCAGATTCCGTCGAACATTCTGAACAACATTTCTCATTCTGCTAAGTTCCACAGGTTGCTTCACGAAAACCCGCATCATCATCTCACTCGCATTGCGCGTATCTGTGACACATTTCATTTTTCCGTGAAACTCCGCGTTTTTCCGTTCTCGCTCATCGATAAAGCGAATCTGTGGCTCGAGTCCCTCCCATAGGGCTCCATAGCTACTTGGGCTACCATGCAGACCCTATTTCTAGAGAAATACGATCCTCCGGCTAAGGCCGCTCATTTGCGTAACCAAATTCATTCTTTTCAGATGGAGGACACCGAGAGTTTCTACGAGGCATGGGAGCGTTTCAAAAATCTTTTATCGTTGTTCTCGAACCACGGCTTGCAAGATTGGGCAGTTGTCGAGAAATTCAACAATGGAGAGACGTACGTAACGCAAAACATGCTTGACACGGCGGCGGGAGGAAATTTGCTGACGACGAAGGACCCGGATGAGTGCATTGCTTTGTTTAGTGGGTTAGCTATGAGTGGATACCAGCGACCACCCGCCAAGGGTGGTAAGACCGTCGATTCTATTTCACGCAGCATGCATTCGGTGGACACGACCGCCGCACTCACGGCACAGGTAGAGGCTTTAGCGCAGATTGTGAAGGAATTGCAGACGAAGAGCAAGCTGTGCGAGATATGAAGAGGAGGGCATGATACCGTTCAGTTCCCAGTCAGTTCGCAAGAGGAGGTCGTAGACTTTATAGGAAATCCAAACCGAAATCCTAATTCTTTCAATTCTTATAATTCGGGATGGAGAGGCAACCAGAATTCCAACTGGAGGGGCGGTAATCAGTCCGGTTTTCAGCAGCGTCAGAATTTATTCCAGGATGCCTGTGAGGGAGTGAGCAGTGGGGAGAAGAAACCCACTTTGGAGGGGATAATGGCGCAACAAATGCAGATGTTGTCACAGCTTATGACACGAGAGGATTCCCGACATAAAGAGACTCAGGAGAAGTTTCGGGAGCACGAGCAGTTCATGAGGAATCAGGGAGCGTTGATTCAGAATCTCAAGTGGCAGATGGGAGAGATAGCCAGTCGATTGAACGAGAGGCCGCAGGGTACGCTACCGAGTAATACCAAGCAGAACCCGAGATGATTCGTGAAGGCTGTGACAACGAGGAGCGGTGCAGGGGCACAAGATGAGCCCGTGATTCAGGAGACGTCTAGAGGGAGAGTCGTCGAGGAGCCTGTAGTAGTTGTAGAGGAGCAGGTGGATGAGGAGATTCATTTGGAGTCTCTGCCGGCCCAGGTGCATCAGAGGAGCAGCCGAAGGAGTTTAGCATAGGCCGAGAGACAGCAGTTACCGAGTGAGCCACCGAGAGTCTACAAACCTAGATTGCCATACCCCGGGAGACTCCATAGAGATAGAGATTAGGAGCAGAACTCCAAATTCCTTGATCTTTTGAAGCAACTTTACCTTAATATTCCATTCCATGAGGCACTGAATCAGATGCTTAAACACGCGAAGTTCCTTAAGGATATTCTCTCGAATAAGGAGAAGTTAGCTGAGGTCGCTTACATCCCTTTGAGTGCTAGTTGTTCTGCTGTCTTACAGAGGAAGTTACCAAAGAAGATGGCCGATCCAGGGAGTTTCACAATTCCCTGCATCTTGAGTGATGATATGGTGATTCATGTGCTGGCCGACCTTGGGGTCAGTATTAATCTTATGCCGTATTCCATGTACAACAAGCTGGGCTTAGGCGAACCAAGGCCTACCAGGATGAGTATCCAGCTTGCTGATCGTTCTATGAAGTATCTGCGTGGGATTGTTGAGAACATGCTCGTTCGCATTGGTAAGTTCATCTTCCCGGTAGACTTCGTTATTCTTGATATGAACGAGGATGATAATGTTCCACTCATTCTGGGCAGACCTTTTCTAGCCACCGCGCATGCATTGATCGACGTTCGCGAGGGCAAACTGATTCTTCGAGTCAGGGATGAGAACGTCATGTTTGACGTTTGACAGTCACCTAAGCATCCCAAATCGGCTGATAACTCCCTATACTTCATTGATATGATCATGACTCATGTGGGGGATTTTTCAGTAACCCCTAGGAGGCTCCGCCTCAGGCACATAGATTTTAGATAGGGGGAATCCAGAGGTTGAGATGGTCGCCTCGACTGAACAACCCTTTGATGTTGAAACTGAGTCGTCATCCCTTGATTCTGAGTTATCTACTGGAGATCATCGTTTTCGTCAGTTGCATGAGTTGGTGGAGTTACGGGACCATCCTTACGCGCATTCATATCGTTATAAGCAGCGAGCGAAGGAACCGTAGGATCATAAGTTGAAGGGTATTGAGCAGTTTAAGTGTGGGGATTTGGTCTTATTGTATAACTCCCGGTTGAGGTTATTCCCGGGAAAGTTGAGATCTCGTTGGTCAGGTCCGTTTACGATTACTGAGGTTTTCCCGTATGGCACTGTTGAGATAAAGGATAAAGGTGGGACATTTAAGGGGAATGGTCATAGACTGAAGCACTACATTGGCGAGCCGACAGCTGATCAGACGGTCGAGGTATTCTACCTCGACTCACTCTCCGAGACGTAGACGTGTGGATACATCACTCGGAGACTGCCCGAGTTGTAGAGTTTGTATTTCTGTATTTGTGTGTGATATCTGTTTTATTTGTTTTGTCTATTTCAGGATGTTCCAAGATGAAACTGCTCGTACTCAATCTCCATTCGAGTCGGTCGATTTAAGGGGTGTTCTTCTAATTAAAAAAATAATAAATATGTTTATTTCTTTATGTTTTTGTTTTCCGTGTTGTACGCCGCTACATGCGAGCGAGTTTGAGTTTTGCAGGTTATATTATGCGCATGGCAGCTATGATGGCGTTTTGGAACAGGGTTCTCCCGAGGTTGCGGCTGCGAATGAAATGCTATACGGTCGCTTGCTTGATACTCAGTTTTTGAAGATTCTGCACACAAACCAGGGGAGTAACCCGTTCTTTATTTTATTCTTGTATATTATAGTTTTATTTTTATTTTATTTTATTTCTTTTCCTTGTTCTCATCGAGGACGATTTTGTTCTAAGTGTGGGGACGGGGTTTATTTTACTTAGTTGTAGAAAAAAATTAATAATAAAAAAAAAAATTGAAAAATTTGAAAAAAATAGTCCCTTGAAATTTGTTTTCTCTACGTTAAACAGGAAATGATATTATTGCCGAGTAGTGTTTATTTTATAAATTCTTGGTGTTTTCAAAAAAATATATATATATAATAAATACGAACAGTGCCCATTAGACTCGCACGTTATGTATGGCAACCGAACGGTTTAGACTCAGTAATCGATGTGCTGGTAGGCTCAGCCTTCAAGAATGAAAGGGCGGTTTGGTTGTTGACTTAACTTTAGAAAACGGGATGAAAAGGCGGGTCATACTCAAGCTTTATGTTTAGTTTGATCATAAAAGTTAAAATTTTTATAGAAATTGGAATAGACTAATCATACGATGCTTGGGTAGGCTTAACATTAGGGTATGCAAAGTAGCCTGTGATATAAACATAAATTTCATGCTTCTAGTTTTAGTGGTTAACGCTTCATAGGCGTATGGTTTTATAGCCTTAAATCCTGAATTGATGGGATGCCCCGGGGGACGGACACCATGGGTCTTTATGCGATTTATCATCTGGGTATTCACATCTCCTAAGTGGAGTTATGAATATTAAAAGAGCTCAAAGAGCAAACCCGCAGTTTATTTGCCAAACATAAGTCAATAAACATGATCACCTCGTACTTCAAAGTACAAATACACTACTGACTTGATCGTACACGTTGTTAGTCATATGGGTTCCCCTTGCTCGCGCCTCATTACCATTAAGAAACGGGCCACAAGGGACACGTCATATGTAAGCCCTACAGATGAATCTGTGCATACTCACCATTGGAGATGAACTTTGGGGTATTGCTTGATAACAGGGGTATGCCATGTAGTGGAGAACACTTACTAGTTAGCTACTTAATCGTACATTAATCGTATCTAATGGCTGCTAGGTAGACCTTAAAGCTTAAGCTTAGGTGGATAAACAATACCCTTGATTATCTTTAGCTATTCATAAAATTGGCACTTCATGTTTTGATCAACTCGATATAAGGTTTAAGTCAAATTGGGGTGACTCGGGTTTGGTATGGTTATTAATTGTTGGGTCCCACTGTTATTCAAATTCATAAAATTGTCGCGCCTTATTTACCTTGGTAAGTATTGGGGGCATGGGTTTAAGTGGATAGCAATACCGGCAATCGACTTGATCTAACTTATTAGGTGAAAGTTGGAAGAAATATTCGGGTGACGGGTCACTTGTTCTATTACTTTAAAAAGAAAAAAATATATATTAATAATAATAGTAAATAAATATAACCAAGAGTGGTCGGTTGAACTCGGTTATGATCCTGTGTAGTATTCTTTTTCAGGGACGAAAAAGTCTTAAGTGTGGGGATATTTGATGTGTTGTGAAACACACGTATTTTCCGCACCTATTATCTACGTATTGTGTTACATTTTATGTACTTTAACTTGTTTTAGATAGGTTTTACATATTTTTATTTATCTTGTAGGCAAAGGGTGGAAAGGAAGAAAAACCGAGCTTTTCGGAGAGCTTACGGGCCTTTTACGCATATGATTTCAAGATCAAGCTCAATGCTCGGTCCATATGCATCATGGAGGCCCAAGTCTTACAAGAACATTATAATATAAAAAAAATAAAATCCAAAAGAACCCTAACTAGTGCCAATCGGAATTGGCAGCAAGAGGAACAAGGGAAGAAAGTTTTTTTCGGCTTAGGTTGTGGACTTGTGGCGGCTAAGGCAGGTAGAAGAAGCAAGAACCAAAGTCTTGTGATCATTCACCATTGAATTTTATAGCCAAGAGCAGCCTCGGAACTGTCCATATCCTTTCATCTATTTCATTGTTCATACACTTTGATTTTCTTGTTCCATTGTTAATTTGTTTTGCAATTGATTGAAAGATTGAATTGTTTATGACTAGAATTGGTTGTTGCATGATTGTTATGATGATTGATATGAGTTTAATGATGATTTTAATGAGTATTCATGGCTGTCCAAATATGATTAGAGGCTAATCTTGTTAGTTATACCTAGGAATGATGTTAATTGTTAGGTTTTGATGAGTTTGTTGGATTGTTTGATTAATAGACCTTAATTGCTATAGTAAAGTTTGATTTAGACATGAAATAGGTTGTGTTTAAGGGCTGGAAATTTTGGTAATTCATTGCATAAACCCCTTGTGTCGGTTGATTAGTTTTGTGTTGATTGATCTGTGCATTGTTTGATTCTAGACTTTGTGTTTAGGGTTTGTTTGCGGTAGGTACCACCGTAGGGTTTTGTTGCATTATTTATTGGATTAAGTACAGCGGTTTTGAGACCGAGAGGTGATAAGAAGTAGGGTCATCTCATTGCCTTTACATGCTAGAATAAGGATTGCACGAGAGCGAGTTTGTTTCTTGTCAGGTTTAGGTGTTTTGAGTGACTAGTTGATTTATTTTGGTTGAAATTGAATTGTTCCTCTATCCTTGGTTGTGTAGTATTCATTGCCATTAGGGTCGAGTGTTGGTGAGACCGAGAGGAGATCCAACATTATAACACGTTAGCAGTTGTTTCCCGGTTTGGTCGTTTTAGCCGATTTTGAGTAAAGGCTTGTTGAGTGAGACCGAGAGGTAATCCAGTGAGCCCGAGCGATCCTTAGTCATATCATTTTTTAGGGACCGGTGTCTAGATGCCATTCAGTCCATTAGCTTGTCAGGCCTACAGTTTGATTCAGACCTAGGTAGACGTTTTTCTCCATCCAAAGTTAACACAATTTGTTTGTCGTTAAGTTTTCTATTTTAGGTAACTTTTGTCAGTCACTCTAGTTAGTTCAATTAAGTTATAAAAATCAAAAATCAATTAAATATTATTCTTAGGTAGGTCTTGTCTAGGGTTAGTGATCGTTAGCGTTCTTACGTGTCCACGTGTTCGATAGTTGGACTTCCTAGGTCTATACTACTTGCGATCGGTACACTTGCCGGTTGTGTGTGGTTTTAGGATTTTCGTTTTAATATTAAAGCTTAGTTGTGAGGGTCATTCTTTTATGCATATCCGAAATGCACATCATAAAGTTTCACGCCCTAAACTTGGCTGCAAAAAAGAAAAACCGAAGCTCCTTGGCTGCTCTCTTGTCTGATCGCAAATAGGGTAGGGAGGGGGGCTAGGGTTTTTAGTTTTATGATATAAAACAACAAGTCACACTCTAGTCCCTCATTTATGAAAGGTGGAGCAACTTGAGAGAAAAGTTAAGTGATTTAACGTACCGGGATGACGAGAAGGTTTCTGAGAATGTCGGTTAAATCCCGAGAATTATACATACCTTACATGCTTAAACCTTTAAACCGAAAATTAACGGGCGTTACAAGTCCACCCCCCTTACAATGGGATTCGTCCCCGAATCCCAATGCGACAGGAACAACTGCGGATAAAGTTTCATCATCTCGTCTTCGGACTCCCAAGTAGCCTTGGAACCCCTACGGTTCCTCCACTGCACCTTCACCTGCCTAACCACCGTGTTCCTCAAACGCCTTTCCTGACGGTCAAGTATAGCAATAGGTTTTTCAACGTAGTTTAGTTTACTATCAAGCTCAATGTCATCAAGAGGCACATGGGCCTCCTCATCTGCTAAACATGTCCACAAATGGGACACGTGGAAAGTAGGATGAATCCCCGCGAGCTCATCAGGCAATTCCAGTCTATACGCTACCTCACCAACACAGAACAATATACGGAACGGACCAATGAATCTCGAACTAAGCTTCCCCCTCTTACGAAAACGAATAATACCCTTCCAAGGAGGAACTTTCAACATACCCGATCACTAGCCTCAAACACAATAGGTCTTCGCCTTTTATCCGCACAGGACTTTTGACGATCCTGAGCGGCCTTTATAAAAGCCTTAATCTTATCGAGCTTCTCAGTCGTAGCCTCAACCACCTCCAAACTACCCAACTGTTTCTAACTAGTGGAACCCCAACAGACCGGAGTCCTACACCTCCTACCATACAACATCTCAAATGGTGGCATCACAATCGTGGCGTGGTAACTGTTATTATAGTAAAATTCGACCAACCGTAAATGACGATCCCAACTACCACCAAAATCGATAACACAAGCTCGCAACATATCCACGAGAGTCTGAACGGTCCTCTCGGATTGACCATCCGTCTGCGGGTGATAAGCGGTACTGATGAGAAGTTTGGTACCCATCTCTTCATGAAACTTCTTCCAAAACCTGGAGGTAAAACACGTATCCCTATCCGAAACAATAGATTCCGGCACCCCGTGCCTAAAAATGATCTCACGAATAAATACATCGGTCAACTGCTCGGAATTAAAAGTTTCTCGGATCGGCAAGGAATGAGCGCTCTTGGTCAGTCTATCAACGATTACCCAAATGGTGTCATAACTACCCCTAGGAGTACGAGGCAGTTTAGTCACAAAATCCATCGTAAGATGCTCCCACTTCCACTCCGGTATGTCCAAGGGTTGAAGTTTCCCGAAAGGCATCTGGTGCGCGGCCTTAACTTGCAGACACGTCAAACACTTACTCACGTACTGAGCCACCTCATACTTCACCGCAGGCCACCAATAATTTTTCTTTAGGTCCTGCTACATCTTGGTCACGCCCGAACGAATGGAATAGCGCGACTTGAGTGCCTCATCCAGTATTTTACCCCTGAATCCCCCATACCTGGGTACCCATAAACGACCATCCTTATATTTCGCCCGATCACCGACGTTTTCCAACAATTTTTTTCTTGACCCCAAATACGCTCTGACATAATCCATTCCACCTGTAAAGCTTCATTCTGAACGTTGGCTATGTTTTTCAAAATACCGGGTTTAAGAATAAGCTGATAAGATTTCATGTGAATAGGCTTAGGTCTCTCCTTCCGGCTCAACGCGTCGGCTACCACGTTAGCTTACCGGAATGGTAGATAATCTCCAAATCATAATCCTTAATCAATTCCAACCATCGACGCTGACGCATATTCAGTTCCTTTTGTTCGAAGAAATACTTTAAGCTCTTATGATCGGTATAGATAACGCAAGGGACACAGTACAAATAATGCCTCCACAACTTAAGCGCAAACACAACCGCCGCCAGTTCCAATTCGTAGGTAGGATAATTCGTCTCATGAGGCTTTAACTGCCGTGGGGCATAAGCGATGACTCGGCCTCGCTGCATCAAAACACACCCAAGCCCCTATTAAGAGACATCAGAATAAACAACCAGATCGTTAGTGCCATCGGGTAACGCTAAAATCGGAGCATTAGTCAACCTGGTCTTTAATTCGAGAAAAGCCTCCTCCTGCTCGGTACCCCAAACAAACTTAACACTCTTCTTGGTCAACATGGTCAACGATGAAGCAATTTTCAAGAAGTCGGGAATGAAGCGGCGGTAATACCCCACCAAGCCCAGGAAGCTACGAATTTTGGACAGAGACTTGGGGGATTCCCATTCGTTTACGGCTTCCACCTTTGCAGGGTCAACCAAAATACCACTCTGGTTAATAACATGACCCAAGAACTGAACCTCGCGTAACCAAAAGAACACTTAGGAAATTTCGCATACAACTTGTTCTTTCGCAGAGCTTCCAAAATTTCCGCGAGATGACCGCGTGATCGGATTCACTTTTGGAATACATGAGAATGTCGTCGATGAATACAATAACTGAACGATCGAGCGTCGACCTACATAGCCGGTTCATAAGGTCCATGAACGCAGTCGGGGCGTTGGTCAAACCGAAAGACATCACGAGGAATTCATAATGCCCATAACGAGTGCGGCAGGCAATCTTAGGGATATCTTCCTCACGAATTTTCAACTAATGATACCCGGACCAAAGGTCGATCTTCAAGAACCAACTAACTCCTTGGAGCTGATCAAATAAGTCATCAATCCTTGGTAGGGGGTACCGATTTTTAACAGTGAGTTTATTCAATTCACGGTAGTCAATGCACATCCGCATGCTACCGTCCTTCTTCTTAACCAATAGGACCGGGGCACCCCAAGGTGAGATGCTCGGTCGAATGAAGCCCTTATCGAGCAAGTCTTCCCATTGAGCCATCAGTTCTTTCTTTTCATTCGGTGCTAGACGGTAAGGGGCTCGAGCAACGTGTTTGGCGCCCGGTTACAAGGTCTATCTGGAACTCGACCTCGCGATCCGGCGGCACTTCTGACAAATCATCTGGAAATACATCCGAGAAATCTCGAACAATGGGAACATCACCGATGGTAGCCATCGCTGTTTTTTCTTTTATAGCATACGCTAGATACACCCCGCACCCCCGGCTGCATCAGTTTCTCCGCCTTAAACATAGATATGGTATGTGGCATCGCACCATTCCGATCACCAAAGACAATAATTTGGGTCCCATCTAGGGCCCTTAGACGTACAAGTTTTTGACCACAAACAATTTGAGCATCAACACTTGCGAGCCAATCCATCCCAAGCACCACATCGAAACAGCCAAGCGGCATCAAGTAAAACCGCACCGGAAATCTATACCCAGACAACTCGATGGAACAACCCTGAATAGCCCTAGACACGAAAACGGACTTTCCTATGGCGACCTCAACTTCAAACACATCGACTGCACGCTCCAGTAATTCATTCAACGTGCATCAGAAAGCGGTAGACACAAAACTTCTACTGGCACCCGAACCCAATAAGACCAAAGCTTGTAATTCATCAAGTAAAAAGGTATCTGGGATAACATTACGCTCCTACTTAGCTAAACAGTTGCACATACAGTATTGAAGGAACGAGGAATTTTAGTGGTCAAGTACCAAGGAACCCAGAATGACAGCATGCTATGCCTCAGCTAAACAATTACGCGCAAAGCGTTCGAGAAGATTGGAAAAGAACAGGAGAATTTAAGGAATAAGATGGACTTTAATGCTAACGACTCGAGAGTTAGCCACATCCTATCCCTACAAAGACGGAACCCTAAAATAGTCAGACACAAGTAGTATTTAGAACATGGAAGGTAAAGGTAAACTGCTAATAACGTTGATCAAGTGTTATTTGTCGTTTACTTCACCGGCCCGTCCTAAGCACCCCTGCCCCTAACCACATTAGTATTCTACATAACCCTTAAACAATTAATCACATACTTGAACATTAAAATTCAAAGGAACGACTAAACTATTTAAAGTTACCTCTCGGCGTGCAGCTACTCGCAGTGGGCATACTAGTCTTTCCCTTACAGTTCGAGTCCGAGCATTCGGGGATGCTCGGATCCTTTGAACCATGACTCTAATACCAACTTGTAAGACCCCGAATCCTAGAAATCCTACAGTTGGTATTCATCCAAAATACTTACAAAAATACTTAAACTTAAAAACAGTTCATTCCATTAAAATAACCAATTCAGAGTATAATTCAGCGGAAAATCATGATTAATAAAACAAGTTCCCAAAACCCGGGAATTATGCCCAAAACCAAATTGAAATGTATTTAATAAAACGTTAAAGGAAAAATGTTTATTATTATTAAAACTTCCGACTAAGCATGCCCTCCACCATCCAAGTAGCTTCGTGCACGTCCAAGCGGTAATGCATCCACCTCCTAACCTGAAACTCACAATAACATGCACTCAAAGTCAGCTTGAGCTGAGTGAGTTCAAGTTTTATTAATTAACATCTATAATAATAATCATAATAGTCATCCCGAGAGTTGTAAAATAAACGGGATATAACAGTTAGGCCAAATAAACGGGATATAACAGTTAGGCCATCATCAACAATAAGTAATCTTCCTTATATATATGTATAAACATCTTTATAATTATATATAAACATCCTTATAATTATATCCCTACATATATATCATCCAAGTAATAGCATCAAGGTCGAGCACACGTACAACCCAAACATGTAACATCTCATTCAAGTAATAACATCAGGGTCGAGCACACGTACAACCCAAACACGTAACATCTCATCCAAGTAATAACATCAGGGTGGAGCACACGTACAACCCAAACACGTAACATCTCATCCAAGTAATAACATCAGGGTCGAGCACACATACAACACAAACACGTAACATCTCATCCAACGTATGCAAACACGAAGTAGGCATACGTAAACATCCGTAGTCGATAACGACTACTAAACATCACCAAATATTGGCCATACAATAATATATGTACAAAAATACATACATCATACAATAATATCATCTCAAGGCCTACCCTATACAGGTAAGCCCATCCAAAATAATTTAAACAATTCATCAAGCAAAATCGCTTAGGTGTGCATGCTAGCCCAAAATCTTAAAAGAGTAAAAAGGGGGCATCATGAACTCACCTGATACTAGGCATGAATTCACCACGAGCTAGAGAACCCTAAGTATCCCCACAACTCAAAAGCCTGACGGTTTACATACAAACATTACACACGATACCAAAAGGAGTCGTTTATCCTGCGAAACGTTCTAGCATGGTTCAAGTTACCTAAAGCCTCGACCTCATCAAACTCATTCAAAATAGCCACCGGGGCATTACATTCACCGAAACGACCCATAGATACTCCCGGGTATAAAGAATTCCCAAATTACCCCCGGAAGCACTAGGTGACACTAGCTCGCACGTTTAAGAGTTGTTTAGGGGACTAACATCCAACTCAGCCCCGTGTGGACCCAATATGATAAATTCACAGCCAACAAGTCCACACGACGCTACACGAGTTGAATGGGTTGGTAATTCGCAAGTACAACGCACTAACTATTCAATAAATGCGAATACGCGTTGTACCGACCCATTTGAGTAACCGACAACCAATTCAGCCCCAAAACTTATAAAAATAATTTTTCAACAGCCCGTACATCGAACCGAGTTCACCCGAGCTGAATTGGTCGTTAATCACTTCAACTCTCGCGTTAAACGCAACAATCTACAATTCTAGCTAACCAACCAGTAACATTCAAACTACAACTAGTTGACTAATCAAACAAACACCAATGGACATACTTTTAAAGTATCTTATACTAGACATACCTAGGAAGATTTTGGTGCAAAAACCTCAATCAAAACAGTCCCGAAACCTCTCAATTGAACAGCCACCCGGTTAACCTAAAACAAGTCGTTTATCGATCAATACGCGTATTACAATGATCAATTAAGGTCTAAAAGACTTGTAGGGACATAGTACTAACCTTCAATTAAAGTTTCACGCCCTAAACTTGGCTGCAAAAAAGAAAAACCAAAGCTCCTTGGCTGCTCTCTTGTCCGATCAGAAATAGGGAAGGGAGGGGGGCTAGGGTTTTTTAGTTTTATGATATAAAACAAGTTACACTATAGTCCCTCATTTATGAAAGGTGGAGCAACTTGAGAGAAAAGTTAAGTGATTCAACGTACCGGGATGACGAGAAGGTTTCCGAGAAATGTTGGTTAAATCCCGAGAATTATACATACCTTACATGCTTAAACCTTTAAACTGAAAATTAACGGGCGTTACATCATGTAAAGTATAAAGGGTATAAAATGAACATGCAAAACTATAATACTTATAAGTGTTTCATACTATTAAGGATAAAGATCTGTATAAGGTTCACATATCGATAAAATGGATACAAATAAGAATACGGTAAAACCCGAAATGCTACAACTTGCACATGAATAACTATAAGCATACACGCTTTAAACATGCAAACCATAACATACACACTTATTATGCACACTTGAATTTGTAAACAATATATTATTTGTAATTTAATATTCTAACATCACACTTTAAACAACTTTGTTAAACCGACTTGACAGATCGTATGCACACAACCCCGAAAACGTAAAAGAGAAAGGGGCTAGAACTGATCTGGATCCTGAAGCATTTTGAGTTAATTCTAATTCCTTTCTTTAACTGAGCACGCCTAACTATTTATCATGTACATGTATTAATTAATCGTATAACAGACTAACATTACTAACTATCCTTACTTAACTTTTGTTTAACTAACTGAGCTAACGAATTAGTCTATTTGTGAACTTGCAATTCGCAAGTTAGGCTTAACTCACAACTCACAAGTTGAGCTCGACTCGATATTCGCAATTCAGCTTATCTCGTGCACCCAATTCAAGCTCGTTCATGGAATTGCAAGTCACCGAGTTCTCGTACTTACAATTCTGTGTTCTCATAATATGCAACCTATGCCTATCTCTCATTTGCTACTTAGGCCTATCTTGCATCTTCTTGCAACTTGAAACTTGCATCTGGAAAACTCGCATCTTGCAACTCACAACATGCGTCTTGCAACTCACTTCTTTCAAATGGCCTTTATCTTGCAACTGGCCTTTCACTTGTAAACAGTCTTTATCTTGCAAATGGCCTTTATTTTGCAACTGACCTTTACCTTGCAAATGGCCTTGATTTTACAACTGAACTTTGTCTTGCAAATGGCCTTTATCTTGCAATTGACCTTTATCTTGCAACTTCTAGTTGTTTAAATGAAATTGTTTTATCAACCAGATCTGATCCAAATTTTCACAAACCTCAGGATTTTATTAAACATTTCATTTCAATATATTGCCATATGAAATTCCATATCAAATCCGACTTCGCCCACCCTTCCTTTTAGCGAACCGAACACTACTCGTTCTACCCAAACCGAATTGATTGGCTCGTTTATGGTAACTTTTGCAAATTTAACACTTATTTAAACCCGATCTATCATCCTATCAGTTTTTATGGCGGTCCGACATCAAATACATAACTCTTTTTAACTGAAACATACCTTTCTGAGGTCGGTTCAAATTTGGTTCGAGGTCAGTTCAAAATTGAATCTTGGCACGCGTTTGATCTTGATCTTTCATATTAATACATGACACACGAACATTAAATGATTCTTGCTCGTTCCTCTTTGGTTCTAGATCCGACTTAGATGGAGAACGGAGAGTGTGTGTGTAGGAAAAAATGGATTATGAAATCTAGGGTTTTAGGGAGGTTTAAGGTGCTTATATGTATGCTAAGTCCATGGACCTCAAGCCCATTACCACCTTTAAGTCCATGTTTATTTCTAAGTCTATCATTTTAACTATTAAATATTTATTCAAAATAAATAATTTTCTCCAACACCTAATAATAATATTTTATTATTTTTTATTTGAACTTCAGGATGTTACAAGTCTGCCTACCTTATGAGAGGTTTTGTCATCAAAACCTACTTAATCCTTGTAAAAGGAATACTTTCTGTATCCACTTATCTTTTTGCACACACAATATCATCCTTTCTTGAACTGTCTTCGCTTCCTGGGTTATCTTTCTTACTTCTGATCATGCAGTCACCGAGTGGAATTCATGAGTTTTAGCGGTTCAAGGTAGATTGTCCATGAAGCCCTCGATGATATGTTTTTTGTCCTGACTTGGCAAGTCCCCTTCATTTTCTTAAGCATGCTTCTTTTCTTGTACTTCAGATAGAAACATTGCATTTACTGTCACAGCACTTAACACTAAATGACCCTTCTTTTTAATTAAAACCTTTAGCAAATATACTAATTTGTAGCATGTTCAAAACATATTAGTTCCATAAAAGGAAATCTTTCCAGTTTCTTCCAAAGGATTGCTTCTTGATATCCCTTAACCTATTCCTTAAGATAGAACACCTCTTGCAATTCTTATGTCTAATAATTACATAACTTGCCTAAGAACTCGTTAAATAACCGTTTAAACCTTCTTCCCTTCTTTTCATTGCACCAACACGTAGGGTTCATGAATTATAGTTGTCTAAGGTAGCTTGATCATGAAGTCCATGCTGATACATCTTCCTCTTCTTTAACTAATAAACTCTTCTCTTTTCCTATAAATCCATAGCTAGCTGTAGCTGCTCTTTTTGGTTGGCGGACACTCTTGAACATTCCCAATTTTAGCTCACCTTTCCTCATCGCCTTCACCTGGTGGTGCTTTAGTATTATCATTCCTCACTTTTATTGCATACTTCCACAGAAGATGTTCGGCTGGCACACGGTTCACCATGGCATCCAGTACGATCTCCTCACTTTTGCTCTCTTTTGCGCTATCCAATGATGCGCTTCTTAAAGAAACACAAACGTTATCACTCCAGGAATTACTTAGTACAATACTTGTAAGGTAAGAAGCTAATGATAGTGGCCAGTTGTAATTAAATAATCACGTTACTCCTCTTTCCTACATACTTCCTTTATGGCCACACTTATACTAGGTCCTATAACTTACTTGCATTATTCATACAATCATACTAAAAACATTCATAAAGCCCTTATCTCTAGAAATTAATCTAGCATTCATAATTTATATCAAAACATACATTCTAACACATGAACTAAATCATGTACTTTAACATATACCACCACTCATACTTTAATCATGCAATTCAAATAAATCATATTCTGTACTTCTCACGAGCTTTCTTGAGTAACACACTTCTATTCACACCTGCATCCTTCTTCGTTCCCATTCTCTATTTGAGTCTAAACATTTAAGGATGTTTAAATCTCTCAAACTCATGCTCTGATACCAACTTGTAAGGCCCCAAACCCTAGGAACCCCTACTCCAACGTTGGGTTTACTCGTAATACTTTCTTTCTAAACAACTCTTTGGATGTCGACACCGTCTTTTAGAAACCACCTGCATGCATACTAAAAGTCAGCTACGCTGAGTGATATCTAGTTTACAATTCCACTTAATACCCCTTGACTCATTCTTCACTTTAAACATGCTCATATATATAAATAATACAATGTACAAATCTTACATATACACCAACTTGACATGTTACTTGCACTGTAAGTACGTAAAGGCTTTCCCCTTTTTATACTTACGTCCTAACACACGAAAGCACATAGAGGCTTGGTCTCTCTAGATACTACATCACACAACTTATACACGAAAGCACGTAGAGGCTTGCCCTCACTAGTACTTGTACCATACAACTTATACATGAAAGCACGTAGAGGCTTGCCCTTACTAGTACTTACACCACACAACTTATACACGAAAGCACGTAGAGGCTTGGCCTCACTGGCACTTACGCCAGACAACTTATACATGAAAGCACGTAGAGGGCTTGCCCTCACTTGTACTTACGCCACATACTTATATATGTATTATATATATATATAGACCATACACATTTTGCTTCATACACGCTTTCATAAACAATTAAATACAAACGTACCCACTTCTTACAAACACTTGCACATAAATAATTATAAGCATACACACTATAAACATGCACACCGTAACTTACATATTTATTCTCATTTATACTTGCATTTATAAACAATATAATTATTTATAATTTAATATTCTAACATCACGCTTTAAACAACTTAGTTAAACCGACTCGACACACTGTATGCACACAACCCCGAAAACATAAAAGAGAAAGGGGGTTAAACTCACCTGAATCCTTAAGCATTATGAGTTAATTGTAATTTCTTTCTTTAACTAAGCACAGCTAACTGTTTATCATGTACATGTATTAATTAACCGTAAAACAGACTTACATGACTAACTATCCGAACTTAACTAACTGAGATAACGGGTTAGCCTATTTGTGAACTTTCAATTTGCAAGTTAGGCTTAACTCGCAACTCAGAACTTGGAACTTGCGACTTGCATCTTGCAATTCGCATCTTGCAAATTGCTACTTGCATCTTGCAACTCGCATTTTGCAAATGGCTTTTATTGCAATTGGCCTTTATCTTGCAAATGACCTTTATCTTGCAAATGGCCTTTATCTCGCAACTGGCCCTTATCTTGCAACTGACCTTTATCTTGTAAATGAACTTTATCTTGCAGCTGACCTTTATCTTGCAAACGGCCTTTATCTTGCAACTTTCAGTTGTATAAAGGGAATTGCTTTATCAACTTGATCTTATCCAAATTTTCATAGAGCTTGGGATTTTATTTCATATTTCAATTTGATCTATCGCGATACAAAATTCCATGTCAAATCATACTTCGCCTACCAGTCCTTTTTATGAACCGAACACTACTCGTTCTACCCAAACAGAATCTATTGGCTCGTTTATGGTTACTTTTGCAAATTTAACACTTATTTAAACCCGATCTATCATCCTATCAGTTTTTATGGTGGTCCGACATCAAACACATAACCATTTTTTCAACTGAAACATACCTTTCTGAGGTTGGTTCAATTTTGTTTCGAGGTTGGTTCAGATTTGGATCTTGACACACGTTTGATCTTGATCTTTCATATTAATACATGACATACGAACATTAAATGATTCTTGCTCGTTCCCCTTCGGTTCTAGATCCGACTTAGATGGAGAATGGAGAGTGTGTGTGTTTTGTGTGTGTAGGCAAAAAATGGATTACGAGGTCTAGGGTTTTTGGGAGGTTTAAGAAGCTTATATACGCTAAGCCATGGACCTCAAACCCATTATCATCCTTTAGTCTATGTTCATTTCTAAGTCCATCATTTTAACTATTACATATTTATTCAAAATAAATAATTTTCTCCAACACCGAATAATAATATTTTATTATTAGTTATTAGGACTTCCAGATGTTACATAGTGCCAATCTTGCCAATTGGTTGTGCTCTAAAAGATATGAATCTATCCAATCCAGAATATTGACTTCTAGTAGCAATGCATCGCAAACCTATACACACACACACACACACACACACACACATATATATATATATCATTTGCTAATACACGACCAATTGATATTTGGATAAAAATCTTGTCCGTCATCATTCCATTTCGAGGACTTATAGAAATACCTTTAATAGTGCCACAATCTATTCGGTGTACAAAAATGTTTTGTACTACTTCAACAAGTCTGGGCGTGAGATATCCTACATATTATGTTGGCTCCGTAACAAGAAATAGTATATTCTGTTAAAGAGAGTCCTTCGTGTAAATTGCTTTGAATGGGTAAATCATTCATTTTCCCTTAGGGATCTGACATTAATCCGCTCATACCTACTAATTGATGTACTGGATATGCATTTCCTTTGGCTCCTGAAAAAGACATTATACGGACTAAACTTGATCATCAGATTATAGATTATAAGTTCATAACCCAAGCCCATTGCCATTTGGGCGGAACATATTTACTTGTTCTTTGATTCCAGAAAGTAGAAATGAAGTTATATGTTGAGTGCCATGGCCTTTAGTCAATAAATCTGCAATCTGTTGATGTCAGTGTTGAGAGGAACAATATCTTTAAATTCGACACACATTCACGAACAAAAAAGTAATCAATCCCAACATGTTTAGTAAGCTCTTGGAAAACTGGATTGTTGGTATGGTGACGAGAAGCTTGGTTATTACAAAACAATGGAGTAGGAGACGAGATGTGAACTTGTAGATCACACACCAACCATCGGACCCATAAAATTTCGCTAACAGTGGAATCCATTACCTAGTATTCTGCTTCATCTAAAGAACAAGAGACAACAAGTTGTCCCTTGGATTTCCAAGAAGTAGGGGCATCACCTAGAAGAATGTAATCTATTATTGACCGACTTGTGAATGGACATCCTAGCTAGTTTATATCATAATAAGAAATTAGAACTAACGGCCCTTCATGAGAAAGAAGGATGCCCAGATGTAGAGTGCCTTTCAAATACCGAAGAACCCGATTTACGACTTCCATGTGATTGCTTCGTGGATCAGCAACAAAATGTTTGAAGACGTTCACCGCATAGGTGATATTGGACCTAGTGGCCTTAAGATAAAGAAGGTAACCAATAAAATGACAATATTGTCTAGCATCTACTCTACCGCATAGGCAATGTTAATCTTTAACAACAACGAACAACAATGACTACAAGGGTTCTAACAGTCACATATTTTGCAACGAGAGCAAAGGTCTTATGATAATCGACGCCCTCTATTTGGGTGAATCCTTTGGCTACAAGGCTAGCCTTGCATATTTTAACTTCTCCACCCAGGGCATACTTTATTTTAAATCCACTTTGAGTCTATGGCTCTTTTTCCATCCGGTAAATTTACTAAGGTCCAGATACCATTTTTCTCCATAATGAACTCACTATGCATCGTTCCTGCTCAGCATTAGAGTAGGCATTCATAGCCAAGCTAATCTATTAATATCAAAAAATGAGCCATGAAAAATTAAGTCATTGTAAAATACTTTTGATAGTGACCCAATGACAATAAAAGGTTTTTGTAAGAACTCAGAAACCTTATTGATTGCATACACTATCTCACGATAAGATGTAGAAGCTCTGATAGTACAATGATATAAATGGGGATCAACTAAATAAACACAACTATGATAAGAGAGCTATGGTAAAAAAGATACATGAGTCGATAAAGATCGACACTTAATGTGATCATACCACCATAACATACAAATACACCATGCATATACCTTTGAGCGTGCCCAAATCCTTTGAGTGTAAATTATGGATGTAAGCGCACAATCAAATTGATAACACAAACAGAACAAGTAACACAATCTTTGTTGTAAACAACTAAATGTGTATTCGAAGCTCATTGAGAAAAAAAACATTAATAAAAAGAGAAAAAGATAGATGGGAAAACCAAACTCGATGTGCCTGTTTAAATCCACATAAGACTTTCTGAAATAAACACGTATGACGTGGTTAACTGAGTCAACAAAACCTGTACTATGACATGTAGACAATCATATATAAATTACCATGAATAAAGGCATTATTGATATCAACATGCCTAAGATCCCATATATGAAAAAGTGCAGCATACAATAGAAGTCGGAGAGTAGTGGGTTTAACTACACGTCTTTATGTATTAGTGTAATCAACACCCATAATCTAATGAAAGTCCTTAAGAACTAGATGGGCTTTATAACAACTAAAAAAACATCCAAATTATGCTTAATTCTGGAGACCTACTAACAACCAACAATGGTGATGTTAGTAGGGGTTGGCACAAATATGAAATTCATGGATCAATTGAAAACTGACAAACTCAAAACGCACCAAACCCCACAATACTTCCATTTCTAAGCTTGATGAAATGTAGTAGGCTTGGTAGTAGGAGTGGTACAAACATTAAAAAGAAAAAAAAAATAGGAAATTTTCTCGACTGACGAACATGATAAAGATAGGGTGTGACCATTGGATGAGACAAAACAAGAGGAGAAGGAATAAGGTTGAGGTGATAGTGAAAATGGAGGTGATTGTGGACGCGATGGAGGTAGTGGGTGGGTGTTGGGTTTAAAAAGATTATCAAAGTCATAAAACACCAATTTTATGAAAAACGCAGCGGATAAAGGTTTAAAATCTTGTTAATTTTAGGTGTATAAAACCAATTTTATACATGCAAAACCCACTCCCGGATCCATATACGAAATACATACTATCAAACACGTGCATGTCACTATAAGTCCTTGCATGTTAAGACTACCTTTCAAGTAATCAAAAGGGTGAAAGAAAGAATGGTTGGAAGGCAAGAACTTCAAAGAGGAGTTCCTCAAGCTTTCATACCCCAAGCTCCAACAATACACCTTTAGCTAGGATTTTTGACACTTGAAATCACCTCCTTGTTCTTCTTCTTCCTTTGCCGAAAATTGGGAGAGAAAAAGAGAGGAGAAGAGTTTTTGTATTACTTGTGTTATGTTTGAAAGAGAGAAGAGAAGGATGGTCATTCAAACTCACCACCCAAGTCCCCAATCATACTCCTTGCATGTACCCACCAAGTGGGAAATAATAATAAAATAAGAGAAGGGAGTGAGAGGGGGGGCGGCCACCCTCTTTCCTTTCTTGTTTTTATTATTTCACACTTTCTATATATATATATACACACACACATACATATATATATTTATATGTTATAACACATTATAATAAGTTAATTAACCATCTTAATTAACACTATGGAATGTTCTCATATTGTTATTTAACCATCTTAATTAACACTATGGAATGTTAATTAAGATAATTTTCACATGGGTAACATGCTATGTAATAATTTTTACATATTGTTATTTAACCATCTTAATTAACACTATGGAATGTTACCTCTCAAAATATAAATCATCTATATGATTTATTCATTTCACAAGTACATTTTTGTTTAGAAACCCTTTCCAAATAACATAAGCGTCACTATTTATTTACTTATGATCATATCATATATAAACAAATATAATTGGTGTTTGTCTAGCTTGTTATTGGGTATGACCCGACTTGGATTATAACATACTAGCCACATCAATTATAATATGTGTCTTGCGCAGACCGAGTCCAACAATCTCCCACTTGCACAAAATACATACAAAATTGATGGAAGTAGCAAATACCGCCTAACTACGGTTTACTACCCCTAATACGCATGACGAAGTGCCATTCAATAGCATCATCTCCTTCAAGTCCCTTACTTGAAATGATTTAGGTGAATCTATCATTTATCCTTTTGTCACAGATGTCATGTCAAATCCAGAGTTACAGAGTGATCATTCTCTGTTGATTTAACTTAACATGCCTTAGACATCTTACTCTCAACGAATAAGAGGGACAAATCCCCTTTTGACTACATACGTCTTTCACAATCACCTAGCATCATACCTAATCTTAGACTTATGTACCGTCATGTTTCAGAGCAGCGAATAACTAAGTCAAAGTATAATATTTGGTGAATATCAAGACCCAATATGTATCTCAGGTCGGAGGATACTATGATATTCACCTTTACTCAAATTTACTTATGATCAATCACAAAGATTCCATGTAGTAATATTTGAGAGCCGGTCGGTCCAATATTTATATCTCATAAATATCTATGAACCTTGGCAGTAACCTTTTGCTCTATATTCATACCTTATGATATCAACCAATCCAAGTTCATAATGGTCTTACCTTCTGTAACGATTCCGGCAAATTCAGGTATACCCTAGCCGGTATATACTATTTATGTGTTAGTTGACAATGAATATATGAATTATAATGCGTTTATACCAGTATGTATGATTCACATTACGGATTATACTCGATTATACAGTTAATCGTATTGGAAATACGATTAACCGATTAACGGTTGTTGAAGCCCGAACGAATCGGGGATACTTTATAGTCGAGATACATAATATTTAGTGATGTTTACGAAGTGTTAAAGCTTCGGGATAAGTGAATTAAAGCACAGAAAAAGAAATTTCGATTAATGGTACGTCGGTACGTTAAACGAAACCTTTAATACCAAACCAAGCAAGAGACGATTGATCAAGCCGAAAAAGATGCACGATTATTAATAATATGATGTTTTAAGTTAATGAAAGTCATGGTTTAAGTTTTTAAAGTTTTTAAATCGGTTTTATATAAATTTCATTTTTAAGCCGAAAAACGACCATTTTAGCCTCGTTTTAAGCCGAATTAGACATTTAACCGAAAAACGAACTGAACCAGATTATCCAAAACATTATCCAGATCTCCGATATCCAAATGTGTGGCTAGAAATGGAGAGGTGGGTCCCACCCCACCTCCCTCTCACTTCCGGTAGCAAAAGGGGAGTAACCCCCTTTGTTTTATTATTTTTTTTGTAAACCCTATCCAACATCCATCATTTCCTCTCAAGTTCTTGAGCCAAAACAGAGATTTTTAAGCAAGAAAACAAGGTAATGATCGGGTTATATACGTTTCCATCTTCGTTTCTTGAGTTTATTTGCAAGAAAATGAGGTTTCAAAGATGAAAACCGATTCTTGCATGATCAAGTGATGTATACGGGTTATACAAGGGATCTTGGTCCAAGAAAGGAGTTAAACGAACCAAAAACGAATTTTTACGGTTAAATCTTTAGGACCCAACCAGCCCGACAACAATACCCACAAGGAAACCAAATGATGACCATCAGCCGTGCTTGCTTTGAATGCGGCAGCACAGATCACTTCAAGAGAGACTGTCCGAAACTGAACCAGGGAGGAAATGGGAGACAAACAGTGGGTCAGGCATCGTCGTCCAATACGGCGAGAGGCCGAGCTTTTGTGATGGGGGCGAACGAAGCACGCCAGGACCCCAGCGTAGTGACAGGTACATTCCTCGTCTCTGATCATTACGCTTCTGTATTATTTGATACGGGTGCCGATAAAAGTTTTGTCTCCGTTAAGCTCCTATCGATAGCAAACCTTCCGATTAGTGAACCCAGAGAACCTTATACCGTAGAAGTCGCTAACGGTAAAACCATGATAGTTAATCAGATAGTTCGGAATTGCCCTTTTATTCTGAACGATCAATCCTTCCTGATTGACTTATTACCGGTAGAACTAGGTAGTTTTGACGTAATAGTGGGAATGGATTGGTTAGCGCGTAACAAAGTGGAAATATACTGTGAAAAGAAAATCGTCAAGATCCGAGTGTCGGATGACGAAGAGGTGTTGGTGCAAGGAGAGAAGTCGGGCACAATGATACCATTTATATCCCACCTCAAGGTGTTAAAATATATACGCCAGGGATGCGTGGCGTATCTAGCAAGCTTGACGGCCACAGACTCTGAGGAGAAACGGGTGGATGATATCCCGGTGGTACGCGAGTTTCCACAAGTTTTCCCAGAAGAACTTCCTGGATTACCGCCAACCCGACAGGTCGAATTCAGAATCGATTTATTACCTCAAGCTGGCCCTGTTGCTAAAGCACCCTACCGACTTGCACCATCCGAGATGCAAGAATTATCCAATCAGTTGCAAGAATTGTTGGATAAAGGATTTATACGTCCTAGTCATTCCCCGTGGGGTGCACCTGTATTATTCGTGAAAAAGAAGGACGGGAGCCTTAGATTGTGCATTGATTACAGGGAGTTGAACAAGTTAACAATCAAAAATAGGTACCCTCTTCCCCGAATTGATGATCTGTTTGACCAGTTGCAAGGTGCGAGCTATTTCTCAAAAATCGATCTTAGATCGGGATACCATCAGGTTAGAATTCAGGAAGAAGATATCCCAAAAACCGCATTCCGGACTCGCTACGGCCATTACGAGTTCTTAGTTATGCCTTTCGGGCTAAAAAAATGCGCCGGCGGTGTTCATGGACCTCATGAATCGAGTCTGTAAACCTTATCTCGACAAATTCGTCATCGTGTTTATTGACGATATTTTGATTTACTCGAAAAGTAAAGAAGAGCACGAGCAACACTTAAGAATAATTTTAGAGCTTCTGAATCAGGAGAAGTTGTATGCAAAATTCTCCAAGTGTAACTTCTGGTTACAAGAAGTGCAATTCCTCGGTCACGTTGTAAACCATCAAGGAATACACGTTGATCCGAGTAAGATTGAAGCAATTAAGAATTGGCAAGCGCCTAAGACGCCAAAGGAAATCCGCCAATTCTTAGGCTTAGCTGGATATTATCGTCGATTCATAGAGAACTTTTCCAGCATCGCCCAACCTTTAACTCTCCTGACTCAAAAGGATCGAAAGTATGAATGGGGAGAAGAGCAGGAGACGGCGTCTCAAACGTTAAAGCAAAAATTGTGCCAAGCGCCGATTTTAAGTCTCCCCGATGGAGACGATGGTTTTGTCGCGTATTGTGACGCATCGCGTAGAGGGTTAGGATGCGTGTTGATGCAGAATAATAAGGTCATAGCCTATGCTTCCCGACAGCTAAAAGTACACGAGAAAAATTACACTACTCACGACTTAGAATTGGGAGCGGTTATCTTCGCGCTTAAAATCTGGAGACATTATCTCTACGGTACGAAGTGCACCATCTTCACCGATCATAAAAGTTTGCAGCACATATTCGATCAGAAAGAACTGAATATGAGGCAACGAAGATGGGTCGAGTTATTAAGCGATTATGACTGTGACATCCGTTATCACCCCGGCAAGGCTAACGTCGTAGCCGATGCCTTGAGTAGGAAAGATCGGATTAAGCCATTGCGAGTGCGAGCGCTGGGGATGATAGTCCAGTCGAACCTTTCGGACCTGATTCGAGTCGCTCAACGTGAGGCGTTGAAAGAGGGACAATTGGAAAAGGAGGGACTTTACGGCAATGAGAAGAATTTCGAACAGCGCGTGGACGAAATTCTCTATTTCAAAAATCGAATTTGGATCCCGACCCTCCATGACCTTCGTGAATTAATCATGGACGAAGCGCATAGATCGAAATATTCCATACATCCGGGATCGGATAAGATGTACAAGGATGTGAAGGAGTTCTACTGGTGGCCGGGTATGAAAAAGGATATAGCATCGTATGTCGGTAAGTGTACGACTTGTGCGAGAGTTAAGGCGGAGCACCAGAAACCCTCGGGGATGTTACAACAACCAGAAAATCCCGAATGGAAGTGGGAGCAAATCACGATGGATTTTGTGACACATCTCCCTAAGACGTCCCGAGGACATGATGCAATTTGGGTAATCGTGGATCGATTAACCAAATCGACACATTTTATTCCGATTAGAAATAATTATAACACTGAGAGACTTGCGCAGATTTATATAAATGAAATTGTGTCTCGTCATGGGATACCCATCTCAATCATCTCCGATCGGGATAGCCATTTCACCTCCAATCTTTGGCAAGCTGTGCAAGAAGCGCTGGGAACGCGTATTGATCTAAGCACAGCTTACCACCCTTAGACCGATGGTCAGACTGAGAGGACCATCCAAACCCTGGAGGATTTGCTTCGTGCATGCGTACTGGATTTTAAGGGAAATTGGGATCAACATCTCCCACTCGTTGAATTTTCCTATAATAACAGTTACCATAGCAGTATAAAGGCAGCGCCTTACGAAGCATTGTATGGTCGGAAGTGCCGATCACCACTCTGCTGGACTGAAGTGGGCGACACTCAGGTTATTAGATCAGACCTGGTCCAGGAAACGACCAGCAAAATCCTTGAAATTAGGAACAATCTGAAGGCCGCGCGCGATTGGCAGAAGAGTTATGCCGATACCAGTAAAAAACCGTTGTCGTTTGAGAAAGGTGATAAAGTGTATTTGAAAGTATCACCTTGGAAGGGTGTAGTCATATTTGGAAAGGCGGGGAAGTTAGCCCCGAGATATATTGGACCATTCAATATTGCTGCAAAAATCGGTCCCGTAGCATACCGATTAGAACTACCCGATGAACTGAGTGCAGTTCACAACGTGTTTCACGTATCGAACTTGAAAAGATGTCTGGCGGATGAGACATCGGTGTTACCTCTAGAGGGTGTCCAAATAAGTGATAAGCTCAATTTCGTAGAGGAACCCATAGAAATAGTAGACGGGAAAATCAAGCAACTTAGACACAATAAGATTTCGTTGGTCAAAGTTAGATGGAATTCGCAACGAGGCCCAGAATATACATGGGAACGAAAGGACGAATTCCGGAAGAAATACCCATATCTATTTCCTCAAAAGGAAGTAGTTGACGCGTAAAATTTCGAGGACGAAATTTCTTTTACGGGGGGAGAATGTAACGATTCCGGCAAATTCAGGTATACCCTAGCCGGTATATACTATTTATGTGTTAGTTGACAATGAATATATGAATTATAATGCGTTTATACGAGTATGTATGATTCACATTACAGATTATACTCGATTATACAGTTAATCGTATTGGAAATACGATTAACCGATTAACGGTTGTTGAAGCCCGAACGAATCGGGGATACATTATAGTCGAGATACATAATATTTAGTGATGTTTACGAAGTGTTAAAGCTTCGGGATAAGTGAATTAAAGCACGGAAAAAGAAATTTCGATTAATGGTACGTCGGTACGTTAAACGAAACCTTTAATACCAAACCAAGCAAGAGACGATCGATCAAGCCGAAAAAGATGCGCGATTATTAATAATATGATGTTTTAAGTTATTGAAAGTCATGGTTTAAGTTTTTAAAGTTTTTAAATCGGTTTTATATAAATTTCATTTTTATGCCGAAAAACGACCGTTTTAGCCTCGTTTTAAGCCGAATTAGACATTTAACCGAAAAACGAACTGAACCAGATTATCCAAAACATTATCCAGATCTCCGATATCCAAATGTGTGGCTAGAAATGGAGAGGTGGGTCCCACCCCACCTCCCTCTCACTTCCGGTCGCAAAAGGGGAGTAACCCCCTTTGTTTTATTATTTTTTTTGTAAACCCTATCCAACATCCATCATTTCTTCTCAAGTTCTTGAGCCAAAACCGAGATTTTTAAGCAAGAAAACAAGGTAATGATCGGGTTATATACGTTTCCATCTTCGTTTCTTGAGTTTGTTTGCAAGAAAATGAGGTTTCAAAGATGAAAACCGATTCTTGCATGATCAAGTGATGTATACGGGTTATACAAGGGATCTTGGTCCAAGAAAGGAGTTAAACGAACCAAAAACGAATTTTTACGGTTAAATCTTTGTTTTTATATCATAACCGAAACCATGAAAGAAATGGCTTGATTGTGGGTGTAACTTGCTTGGTGTGGTGTTATTGTGCTTGTAGGTGTTGTATCTAGTTGATAGCAAGGGCTAGAAAGCGAGATCCTTGCGATTTGAAGCTAGAAACACAAGGTAGTTTGGTTTTTGTGTAATGTTTGTGATTTGGACAGATTGTGATGTGTTTAGAGTTAGGTCATGAAATTTTACAGAGATGATCTACACATGAAAATATGAGATCTGTGAAATTTTGGTAATTTTTGGACAAAGGATGAATATTTGGTGAATTTAATGCTCGGTTTTGGCTAAAAATGGTGAAAAATAGTTAAATATCATGAAAAATTCTGGAAAATTGCAGATAAGCTTTTTATATCATGTAAAAGTCACACAAAATATTTTAGGTCATTTGGAAAAGTCTAAGTAGGCTTTTCGGTTAAACGAGTTCTAGGGTTTTCTAGCTCGGTTTTAGTGAAAATGGCATGTAAAAGAAGATTTTGGTTCTGGAAAAATTACAGGGGACTATGTGGATGGCAGGGGTCATCCAGGAAAAATTTGGGATTTTTCTAAGATCGTTTGGTATTTACGACATATTTAGTGTTTTAATGGTGTTTAAAAATGGATAAATAAATTTTAAATACAAAAATTAATTATGGAAATATTTTTATAAAATTCCCCACTGTCAAAAAGTGATTTGTGCAAAATTTTAAGATCCGGGATTAAACGGATAATTATTGGTGCAAAAACAAACTTTTAAAGCTTAAAACGCGTAAACCGGTAAAGTTCGCATAAGCGAGCTGACTGGTGTATAAAAACCCTAAAAATGAACTATTTTCATATAATTGAGTTAAACAAGTAAAAATAAATCATCTGAAAATAATTCGAATGATTTGGGTACCTTTTACCCGATTTAGCAGTTTCCGGTACACTAATGACGGAAACGGGTCTCGCGGCCAAACGGGGCGTCTAAACCGAGCTCTAAATTCACAACTTTAATTAAATTATCAGTCAACAACCATTTTCGGGTCGTGTGTGACCAAACTCATTTTTGAAACGTAAAAACGGATAACCGTGCTAGGCACGCAAAACGGGAAAAACGACTAATAGTAATTTTGACTAGTGAACTCTGAACGATATCACAATCTGAGTCCGGAGAAGTGTTTCTGGGTTAACCTTACCCCCGGAACGAGTACAGTTCGGGGTTAACAGGGTTCACAGATGTACCGGTTAACACGGTTAAAGTTATATTAATAGTGATTGTATAGTAACGAATTTAGGGATCGTATTACAGATCCGGATTAATAGCTCACACACTGTGTTACTGCTTGCGATAAGGTGAGTTTCACGAGCCCCTTTTTCTGAATTGTTTTTAAATATTTTCCCGGGGCGGAAAGCATGTTATTATTGAAATGTTTAAATACATACTGAACGCATGGATTTGCGTGGATTTATATATATTTTATTGTACGGCAATCGTACGGAAATGTACTAAGATGGTAATTGTCTGAGTTGCTAACATTGTAAGGCCCCGCAACACGAGTGATTAACTGAAAGCCGGTAGAGTGTGAATAGTACTATTGGTCTGACAAACCCAACTGGTCCGGCATGGATTTGCTGATGTTTCCCAGCCAGTTGCACATGTCTATTTTGTTGTTATATATATTTTGCTATGTAATGTTAGGCATAGCGGTTTGGGGCAGGTCCGTGGGCGGAGTATGCCACGGGGTTGTGTGTGGATAGTCAGAGGTTTCACTTGTGGGCTCAGCATAATTACATCGCTAATATATGATTATTATAATGATTTGTCACTGTTTATTTAAATTAGTGAAACTCACCAACTATTCGTAGTTGACCCGTTTTCTTTACATGCTTTTTAGGTACCACCAAACTGGAATAATTGCTACATGCTTGATGATGCGTGCTTTTTGTGGAAGTTTAATGATCTTTTTGTATTAAATATGATAATGTAATGTTAGCAAAACTTATGTGCTATCGCCTAGACGATAACTAAACTCGGAACAATGTAATGTGGTGTAAATTAATGTAGTGGTGTTTTCTTTATAAGCAATGCTGTTGATATCAGATGTGTCTGTTGCATCCCGTTTACGTTTCCGCTGCGGTCACGGGGTGTTACAGAACTTGGTATCAGAGCCATTGGTTATAAAGAATTAGGATGTCTTTAAAAGATACCTAAAATATAACCTGTAGCTCAAGTATTATAGGATCTGAATATCAACTAATAATTTATAGTGACGAGATCTGGATGAACTTGGATGGACAAGTGAGTTATTATGGTCTGGAACATAATAACAGACTTGTCCGCACGAGGGAATTCAGGGGAAGTCACGGGGAACATTAATAGGTAAAATCAGCAACATATGTGTAAGTATATGATAATATTTTTATGTGACAAAGTTGTATAAGTATGTGTATATTAATCATGATTTACATTATGGAAGAAACTATATGTTTGCTAACTTGTGTACAGGAAGGGATGTCGAGATCAAGAAGTTTGTCAGTGGAGGAGGACCCGGAGGAGGTCAGTTCCGGGAACTCCAGGAGCTTACGCCTAGCATCCAGCGCTGAGCCTAGTGAGACTAGCCGTAGGAGTGCTAGCTTGTCCTCCCCTGCTAGGGTTGCCAGATCCCCCACCCCACCCGTACCACAGGTCACCCCTACCCCTCCCAGACCCGGTCCCTGCCTCACGGCGCGGATCAGTGTCCCTTATGTCCCACCTACCTCTACTCCACCCAGACCTACTTACCACAGGGGCGAGTCCTCCCGCCCCCAGCCTGAGCCTGTGCCTCCACCTGTGTGGGGTACCCCCAGGCTGGAGAGGGATGAGCGTCCCTCTGCCGAGGCTGCATGGCTCCGAGTGCTCCACGAGCAGGTGGTTGAGCACACCATCGCCTTGACGGTGGGTATCCAGAGAAGGAATCACCTGGCGGACTGCGTACTGGACAGCCAGTACGCGATTGGCCAGCTGAGGAGGGAGGGCGCATACTCCCAGTGGATGATTGACCGGATGGAGGCGCGGATTCGGGGATTGATGGCGGTGTTGGTGGTGATGGTGGCAGTGTTGGTGTGGTTGGTATACCACCATGTTTAGTCATGTTAGGGTGGTAGTAGTCAGGGTCCGCTTTTTGATACTCTGTGTAAGCAGTTAGTGGCGATGCTAACATAGAGTGAATCTTGGGTAGTTATAGTTCAGCCACTAGCCCATAGGGGTCTCTTTTGGGGATATCTTTGTAGATACTTTTGGCGTATCATTCAAGCACTGACCCATAGCGGGTTATGTCGAAATGATGCCGATGTAGGACCGATGTATGAAAACTTAATCTATGGGCTGATGTTTATGTGATGTGTACTGAGGTTTATGTAATATGTACTAATGTTTATTAATGAATGGAATATGTGTTGTGTATCGAGATTGGAATTTGTATTAATTATATGTATTTTCTTAATGTTGTGTAGAATGGCACCAAAACGGTCAGCTCAAATGTCAGAAGTGGATGTGGACCGTCTGCTTGCTCGACAGCTAGAGGCGGCGATACCAGATATAGTATCGCGCATCGCCGCCAGTATTAACAATACGACCAATCCAGGCCCTGCGATTAATCAAACGACCACCAATAATGATGGGGAGCAAAATGTTAACCCTCCACCGAACGATAACCCGATTCCGAGTAATGACGCACCGCCTAGGGTGGTCGTTACAGACAGTAATGGCCCTATACCTAGTGTAGAAACGAACTGCACTGAACCGACTCCTGCAACAAAGGGGTGTTCAATCAAAGATTTTATGTTGTGCAAGCCCCTAGAATTTAGCGGGTCGGAGGGACCAAACGGGTTGGTTAAGTGGATTGAGAAATTAGAGGCCGTTGTAAACATCAGCAACTGCCCTGAGGATTACGTTGTTAAGTATGCTACCTGCACGTTCACGGACCATGCCTTGACATGGTGGAACACAATAGTGCAAACTCGCGGTCAGGCAGCGACAAACCGCATGACCTGGGCAGAGCTCAAGGCCCTTGTACTGGAACATTTCTGTCCGTAAAACGAACTGCAGAAATTAGAAAACGAATTGTGGAACCTGGAGATGCAGGGGGCAGACCACTTGGGTTATACGAACCGATTTAATGAGTTGTCACGATTGGTGCCATGGTTGGTCACCCCAGAGTCAAAGAGGGTTGAGCGTTATATATGGGGACTAACTCCAATAGTAAGGAGTATAGTCAACTCTGGGGGACACAAGACGTTTCAGGGTGCGGTGACGCAAGCTGTTATCGTCACATACGATTTCGTGAGGAGTGGGTCACTGAAGGTGGCAGGAGAGTCTGCTGGGGGAAAGCGAGGTACGTATGATAATAGGATCCAGGAGAAGCAGCAAAATAAACGTGCTAGGCCCGCTGCCCAGAACTACGCCATGACTAGTTCAGGCGGAAGGCAAGAATCGCAGAAAGGGACGTTCCCTAAGTGTGGGAAATGCGGTTACCAGCATGGTGGCGTGTGCAAGGAGGTAGTGTGCCACCGGTGTGGCAGAAATGGGCACTACGCACCGAGTTGTAGGAGGAACCTGAATAATCTGAACCGACAACCGCAACCTATCCGTGCGCAGCCATTTAGGACCCAACCAGCCCGACAACAATACCCACAAGGAAACCAAATGATGACCATCAGCCGTGCTTGCTTTGAATGCGGCAGCACAGATCACTTCAAGAGAGACTGTCCGAAACTGAACCAGGGAGGAAATGGGAGACAAACAGTGGGTCAGGCATCGTCGTCCAATCCGGCGAGAGGCCGAGCTTTTGTGATGGGGGCGAACGAAGCACGCCAGGACCCCAGCGTAGTGACAGGTACATTCCTCGTCTCTGATCATTACGCTTCTGTATTATTTGATACGGGTGCCGATAAAAGTTTTGTCTCCGTTAAGTTCCTATCGATAGCAAACCTTCCGATTAGTGAACCCATAGAACCTTATACCGTAGAAGTCGCTAACGGTAAAACCATGATAGTTAATCAGATAGTTCGGAATTGCCCTTTTATTCTGAACGATCAATCCTTCCTGATTGACTTATTACCGGTAGAACTAGGTAGTTTTGACGTAATAGTGGGAATGGATTGGTTAGCGCGTAACAAAGTGGAAATATACTGTGAAAAGAAAATCGTCAAGATCCGAGTGTCGGATGACGAAGAGGTGTTGGTGCAAGGAGAGAAGTCGGGCACAATGATACCATTTATATCCCACCTCAATGTGTTAAAATATATACGCCAGGGATGCGTGGCGTATCTAGCAAGCTTGACGGCCACAGACTCTGAGGAGAAACGGGTGGATGATATCCCGGTGGTACGCGAGTTTCCACAAGTTTTCCCAGAAGAACTTCCTGGATTACCGCCAACCCGACAGGTCGAATTCAGAATCGATTTATTACCTCAAGCTGGCCCTGTTGCTAAAGCACCCTACCGACTTGCACCATCCGAGATGCAAGAATTATCCAATCAGTTGCAAGAATTGTTGGATAAAGGATTTATACGTCCTAGTCATTCCCCGTGGGGTGCACCTGTATTATTCGTGAAAAAGAAGGACGGGAGCCTTAGATTGTGCATTGATTACAGGGAGTTGAACAAGTTAACAATCAAAAATAGGTACCCTCTTCCCCGAATTGATGATCTGTTTGACCAGCTGCAAGGTGCGAGCTATTTCTCAAAAATCGATCTTAGATCGGGATACCATCAGGTTAGAATTCAGGAAGAAGATATCCCAAAAACCGCATTCCGGACTCGCTACGGCCATTACGAGTTCTTAGTTATGCCTTTCGGGCTAACAAATGCGCCGGCGGTGTTCATGGACCTCATGAATCGAGTCTGTAAACCTTATCTCGACAAATTCGTCATCGTGTTTATTGACGATATTTTGATTTACTCGAAAAGTAAAGAAGAGCACGAGCAACACTTAAGAATAATTTTAGAGCTTCTGAATCAGGAGAAGTTGTATGCAAAATTCTCCAAATGTAACTTCTGGTTACAAGAAGTGCAATTCCTCGGTCACGTTGTAAACCATCAAGGAATACACGTTGATCCGAGTAAGATTGAAGCAATTAAGAATTGGCAAGCGCCTAAGACGCCAAAGGAAATCCGCCAATTCTTAGGCTTAGCTGGATATTATCGTCGATTCATAGAGAACTTTTCCAGCATCGCCCAACCTTTAACTCTCCTGACTCAAAAGGATCGAAAGTATGAATGGGGAGAAGAGCAGGAGACGGCGTCTCAAACGTTAAAGCAAAAATTGTGCCAAGCGCCGATTTTAAGTCTCCCCGATGGAGACGATGGTTTTGTCGCGTATTGTGACGCATCGCGTAGAGGGTTAGGATGCGTGTTGATGCAGAATAATAAGGTCATAGCCTATGCTTCCCGACAGTTAAAAGTACACGAGAAAAATTACACTACTCACGACTTAGAATTGGGAGCGGTTATCTTCGCGCTTAAAATCTGGAGACATTATCTCTACGGTACGAAGTGCACCATCTTCACCGATCATAAAAGTTTGCAGCACATATTCGATCAGAAAGAACTGAATATGAGGCAACGAAGATGGGTCGAGTTATTAAGCGATTATGACTGTGACATCCGTTATCACCCCGGCAAGGCTAACGTCGTAGCCGATGCCTTGAGTAGGAAAGATCGGATTAAGCCATTGCGAGTGCGAGCGCTGGGGATGATAGTCCAGTCGAACCTTTCGGACCTGATTCGAGTCGCTCAACGTGAGGCGTTGAAAGAGGGACAATTGGAAAAGGAGGGACTTTACGGCAATGAGAAGAATTTCGAACAGCGCGTGGACGAAATTCTCTATTTCAAAAATCGAATTTGGATCCCGACCCTCCATGACCTTCGTGAATTAATCATGGACGAAGCGCATAGATCGAAATATTCCATACATCCGGGATCGGATAAGATGTACAAGGATGTGAAGGAGTTCTACTGGTGGCCGGGTATGAAAAAGGATATAGCATCGTATGTCGGTAAGTGTACGACTTGTGCGAGAGTTAAGGCGGAGCACCAGAAACCCTCGGGGATGTTACAACAACCAGAAAATCCCGAATGGAAGTGGGAGCAAATCACAATGGATTTTGTGACACATCTCCCTAAGACGTCCCGAGGACATGATGCAATTTGGGTAATCGTGGATCGATTAACCAAATCGGCACATTTTATTCCGATTAGAAATAATTATAACACTGAGAGACTTGCGCAGATTTATATAAATGAAATTGTGTCTCGTCATGGGATACCCATCTCAATCATCTCCGATCGGGATAGCCATTTCACCTCCAATCTTTGGCAAGCTGTGCAAGAAGCGCTGGGAACGGGTATTGATCTAAGCACAGCTTACCACCCTTAGACCGATGGTCAGTCTGAGAGGACCATCCAAACCCTGGAGGATTTGCTTCGTGCATGCGTACTGGATTTTAAGGGAAATTGGGATCAACATCTCCCACTCGTTGAATTTTCCTATAATAACAGTTACCATAGCAGTATAAAGGCAGCGCCTTACGAAGCATTGTATGGTCGGAAGTGCCGATCACCACTCTGCTGGACTGAAGTGGGCGACACTCAGGTTATTAGATCAGACCTGGTCCAGGAAACGACCAGCAAAATCCTTGAAATTAGGAACAATCTGAAGGCCGCGCGCGATTGGCAGAAGAGTTATGCCGATACCCGTAGAAAACCGTTGTCGTTTGAGAAAGGTGATAAAGTGTATTTGAAAGTATCACCTTGGAAGGGTGTAGTCATATTTGGAAAGGCGGGGAAGTTAGCTCCGAGATATATTGGACCATTCAATATTACTGCAAAAATCGGTCCCGTAGCATACCGATTAGAACTACCCGATGAACTGAGTGCAGTTCACAACGTGTTTCACGTATCGAACTTGAAAAGATGTCTGGCGGATGAAACATCGGTGTTACCTCTAGAGGGTGTCCAAATAAGTGATAAGCTCAATTTCGTAGAGGAACCCATAGAAATAGTAGACGGGAAAATCAAGCAACTTAGACACAATAAGATTTCGTTGGTCAAAGTTAGATGGAATTCGCAACGAGGCCCAGAATATACATGGGAACGAAAGGACGAATTCCGGAAGAAATACCCATATCTATTTCCTCAAAAGGAAGTAGTTGACGCGTAAAATTTCGAGGACGAAATTTCTTTTACGGGGGAGAATGTAACGATTCCGGCAAATTCAGGTATACCCTAGCCGGTATATACTATTTATGTGTTAGTTGACAATGAATATATGAATTATAATGCGTTTATACGAGTATGTATGATTCACATTACGGATTATACTCGATTATACAGTTAATCGTATTGGAAATACGATTAACCGATTAACGGTTGTTGAAGCCCGAACGAATCGGGGATACATTATAGTCGAGATACATAATATTTAGTGATGTTTACGAAGTGTTAAAGCTTCGGGATAAGTGAATTAAAGCACAGAAAAAGAAATTTCGATTAATGGTACGTCGGTACGTTAAACGAAACCTTTAATACCAAACCAAGCAAGAGACGATCGATCAAGCCGAAAAAGATGCGCGATTATTAATAATATGATGTTTTAAGTTAATGAAAGTCATGGTTTAAGTTTTTAAAGTTTTTAAATCGGTTTTATATAAATTTCATTTTTAAGCCGAAAAACGACCGTTTTAGCCTCGTTTTAAGCCGAATTAGACATTTAACCGAAAAACGAACTGAACCAGATTATCCAAAACATTATCCAGATCTCCGATATCCGAATGTGTGGCTAGAAATGGAGAGGTGGGTCCCACCCCACCTCCCTCTCACTTCCGGTCGCAAAAGGGGAGTAACCCCCTTTGTTTTATTATTTTTTTTGTAAACCCTATCCAACATCCATCATTTCCTCTCAAGTTCTTGAGCCAAAACCGAGATTTTTAAGCAAGAAAACAAGGTAATGATCGGGTTATATACGTTTCCATCTTCGTTTCTTGAGTTTGTATGCAAGAAAATGAGGTTTCAAAGATGAAAACCGATTCTTGCATGATCAAGTGATGTATACGGGTTATACAAGGGATCTTGGTCCAAGAAAGGAGTTAAACGAACCAAAAACGAATTTTTACGGTTAAATCTTTGTTTTTATATCATAACCGAAACCATGAAAGAAATGGCTTGATTGTGGGTGTAACTTGCTTGGTGTGGTGTTATTGTGCTTTTAGGTGTTGTATCTAGTTGATAGCAAGGGCTAGAAAGCGAGATCCTTGCGATTTGAAGCTAGAAACACAAGGTAGTTTGGTTTTTGTGTAATGTTTGTGATTTGGACAGATTGTGATGTTTTTTAGAGTTAGGTCATGAAATTTTACAGAGATGATCTACACATGAAAATATGAGATCTGTGAAACTTTGGTAATTTTTGGACAAAGGATGAATATTTGGTGAATTTAATGCTCGGTTTTGGCTAAAAATGGTGAAAAATAGTTAAATATCATGAAAAATTCTGGAAAATTGCAGATAAGCTTTTTATATCATGTAAAAGTCACACACAAAATTTTAGGTCAGTTGGAGAAGTCTAAGTAGGCTTTTCGGTTAAACGAATTCTAGGGTTTTCTAGCTCGGTTTTAGTGAAAATGGCATGTAAAAGAAGATTTTAGTTCTGGAAAAATTACAGGGGACTATGTGGACGGCAGGGGTCATTCAGGAAAAATTTGGGATTTTTCTAAGATCGTTTGGTATTTACGACATATTTAGTGTTTTAATGGTGTTTAAAAATGGATAAATAAATTTTAAATATAAAAATTAATTATGGAAATATTTTTATAAAATTCCCCACTGTCAAAAAGTGATTTGTGCAAAATTTCAAGATCCGGGATTAAACGGATAATTATTGGTGCAAAAACAAACTTTTAAAGCTTAAAACGCGTAAACCGGTAAAGTTCGCATAAGCGAGCTGACTGGTGTATAAAAACCCTAAAAATGAACTATTTTCATATAATTGAGTTAAACAAGTAAAAATAAATCATCCGAAAATAATTCGGATGATTTGGGTACCTTTTACCCGATTTAGCAGTTTCCGGTACACTAATGACGGAAACGGGTCCCGCGGCCAAACGGGGCGTCTAAACCGAGCTCTAAATTCACAACTTTAATTAAATTATCAGTCAACAACCATTTTCGGGTCGTGTGTGACCAAACTCATTTTTGAAACGTAAAAACGGATAACCGTGCTAGGCACGCAAAACGGGAAAAACGACTAATAGTAATTTTGACTAGTGAACTCTGAACGATATCACAATCTGAGTCCGGAGAAGTGTTTCTGGGTTAACCTTACCCCCGGAACGAGTACAGTACGGGGTTAACAGGGTTCACAGATGTACCGGTTAACACGGTTAAAGTTATATTAATAGTGATTGTATAGTAACGAATTTAGGGATCGTATTACACATCCGGATTAATAGCTCACACACTGTGTTACTGCTTGCGATAAGGTGAGTTTCACGAGCCCCTTTTTCTGAATTGTTTTTAAATATTTTCCCGGGGCGGAAAGCATGTTATTATTGAAATGTTTAAATACATACTGAACGCATGGATTTGCGTGGATTAATATATATTTTATTGTACGGCAATCGTACGGAAATGTACTAAGATGGTAATTGTCTGAGTTGCTAACATTGTAAGGCCCCGCAACACGAGTTATTAACTGAAAGCCGGTAGAGTGTGAATAGTACTATTGGTCTGACAAACCCAACTGGTCCGGCATGGATTTGCTGATGTTTCCCAGCCAGTTGCACATGTCTATTTTGTTGTTATATATATTTTGCTATGTAATGTTAGGCATAGCGGTTTGGGGCAGGTCCGTGGGCGGAGTATGCCACGGGGTTGTGTGTGGATAGTCAGAGGTTTCACTTGTGGGCTCAGCATAATTACATCGCTAATATATGATTATTATAATGATTTGTCACTGTTTATTTAAATTAGTGAAACTCACCAACTATTCGTAGTTGACCCGTTTTCTTTACATGCTTTTTAGGTACCACCAAACTGGAATAATTGCTACATGCTTGATGATGCGTGCTTTTTGTGGAAGTTTAATGATCTTTTTGTATTAAATATGATAATGTAATGTTAGCAAAACTTATGTGCTATCGCCTAGACGATAACTAAACTCGGAACAATGTAATGTGGTGTAAATTAATGTAGTGGTGTTTTCTTTATAAGCAATGCTGTTGATATCAGATGTGTCTGTTGCATCCCGTTAACGTTTCCGCTGCGGTCACGGGGTGTTACACCTTCATACTTGTTCCCACAAATATGAGCGACTACGGACATTTAGAATAATTAACTTATTCATGGATTTAAACATGCTAAAATGGAACATAACTCAAAATATCATAATCATAAACCATAATCATATGATGAGTAAAATAACAATTGTTCCAATATCCAAATACAAAATAGATCATATCCAATCACTAGAATATCGAAGTCCTAAGGCACAAGTGTGACCTTCATGCTTTGGCCTTTCAAGGAGCTTCGTGAGTGGATCCGCAATGTTTTGATCGGTGTGAACTTTGCGAATACATATCTTTCCTTTCTCAGCTTCATCCCTTATGTAGTTGAACCTCCGCTCAATGTGCCTCGTCTTTTTATGTGCATGAGGTTCTTTGATTTGAGCAATCGCACCCTCGTTGTCACAAAAGATCTCTAGAGGATCCTGAATGGTACGGACCACCCCTAAATCGGCAATGAATTTCCTTATCCACGTAGATTCTTGAGCTGCCAATGAGGCAGCGATGTATTACGATTCTGTAGTGGACAAAGCTACCACATCTTGTTTTGAGCTCTTCCAAGAGACTGCTCCACCATTCATAATGAAAACATATCCCGATTGTGATCGAGAATCATCTCGATCGGTTTGGAAACTCGCATCCGTGTAACCCTTTACAACGAGTTCCTCCTCACCCGAACCGTATATTAGAAACATGTCCTTAGTTCTTCTAAGGTATTTCAATATACTCTTAACCGCCATCTAATGGCTACTTCCCGGATTTTGTTGGTATCTACTTGTCATGCTTAAAGCGCATGACACATCCGGTCTAGTGCACATCATTGCATACATGATGGATCCAATAGCCGATGCGTACGGGATTCCATTCATTTTATCTTGCTCTTCCTTTGATCTTGGACATTAAGATGAACTCAATATCGTTCCTCTTTGAATAGGTACCAAACCTCTCTTAAAGTTCTCCATCTTGAACCTTTTCAAGATTTTATCAATGTATGCACTTTGGTTTAAACCTATCAACTGCCTTGATCTATCCCTATAGACCTTTATTCCCAAAATGTAGGCGGCTTCACCAAGATCTTTGATGGAAAAACAACTTCCAAGCCATGATTTTAAACCTTCCATGGTTGGCATGCCATTTCCAAATAGTAGCATGTCATCAACATACAATACTAAGAAAATGATGTTGCTCCCACTAGCTTTCTTATACACACAAGCTTCATCACCATTCTTGATGAATCCAAATTTCTTAACTTCATCATCAAAACGGTGATTCCATCTTCTAGATACTTGTTTCAGTCCATAGATTGATTTCTTTAACTTGTATACTTTGATAGGATGTTGTGGATCGACAAAACCTTCGGGTTGAACCATATAGACATCTTCCCAAGATGCCCATTTAGAAAAGCGATTTTGACATCCATTTGCCATATCTCATAGTCATAATGTGCGGCTTTGGCAAACAATATCCTAATAGACTTTAGAATTGCTACGGGAGAAAAATTTTCATCATAAGTTAACCCCTTGAGTTTGAGTGAAACCTTTTGATACAAGTCTTGCTTTATAAGTATCCAAGTTTCCATGCATACCGGTTTTCTTCTTGAAAACCCACTTACTTCCAACCGGTTTGGAATTAAGAGGTGGTACAACCAAATCCCATACTTGGTTTTCATGCATGGATTGCATCTCAACGTTTATGGCTTCAAGCCATTTAACACAATCGGATTATGACATTGCATCACGGTATGTGGTGGGTTCATCCGAATCTACCACATAGCATCCATCCATGAAAAATCCATATCTTTCGGGTGGATGACTAATTCTATCGGATTTACGAACATTTTGTGTGTTTTGACGAACCATTTGATCATTCTCAACATCCTCTTGTTGATTGCTAGTAGCAACCAAGCGTGTATCAGCTTGTGGTTCTCGATCCTCCTTGAGTTCCACCGTTCTACTAGTACCTTCCATAAGGAACTTAGTTTCCAAGAACTCGGCCTTTCGAGCAACAAACACTTTTTTCCTGGTTGGGTTGTAGAAATAATATCCCATAGAGTCTTTGGGATATCCTACAAAGATACACTTAGTGGATCGACTTTCAAGTTTCTTTTGGGTGTTGTTCTTGACATAAGCCTCACAACCCCATACCTTTAAATATGATAATGATGATGCCCTTCCATTCCATATTTCGAAAGGGGTCTTGTCCACTTTCTTGGTTGGGGCCATATTTAGAATATGGGCCGTGGAGAGCAAAGCGAAACCCTAAAATGATAGAGGTAATTTGCTTCTAGCCATCATAGATTGAACCATATCCAATAAAGTTCGATTGCTCCTTTCGGACACACCATTGTGTTGTGGTGTTCCGGGTGGAGTAAGTTGTGAGATGATCCCACAACTCCTAAGATGATCTTGGAAAGCATCGCTTAGGTATTCACCTCCTCTATCCGAACTAAGTACTTTGATGGTTTTATCGAGTTGATTTTTGTACTTCATTGTGGAAGATTTTGAGCATTTCAAAGGCTTCATCTTTGTGTCTTAACAAATACACATACCCATAACGACTATAATCGTCGATAAAGGTAATGAAGTATCTTTCACCATTCCTTGTCATTGCCTTAAAAGGACCACATACATCCGAATGTATAATACCCAATAAGTCTTTTACCCCTTCGTTTGTTCCACTAAAGGGGTCCTCGGTCATTTTTCCAAGTATACAAGACTCACACTTATCAAATGAATCATCTTCACTTGATTCCAAAAGACCATTCTTTTGAAGTGTATGTATGTGATCTTTGTTTATATGACCAAGACGACAATGCCAAAGATAAGTCTTACTCAAATCCATTTTGAGTCTCTTGGTGCTTGATTGGTACAACGTGTTATTATAATATGTGTTATCATGAACTAATTCATAAATACCATTAGATGGCATTGCTTTAAAATAAAATACATCATTCATGAAAACATAAATATAATCATCCATAATTTTAAAATTATAACCATATTGTCTTAACAAGGAAACGGAAGATAATATTCCTAATCAAACTAGGAGCATACAAAACATTATTTAAAACAACTTCCAAACCATTTGGAAGCTTCAAAATGTAGTCCCCTCGGGCTTCGACAACAACCTTTGCTTCTTTGCCCATGAAGAGACTAATATCCCCCTTCTTAAATCCATCACCTCCTTTGAACCCCTGCAACAAATTGCAAATATGAGTTCCACATCCGGTATCCAATACCCATGTGTTAGAGGAAATAATATTAAGATCAATATGAATCATGAAAGTTGTACCCGAGGTTTGCCCCGCAACCCTCTTAGCTTTCCAATCTTTTAGATGGGTTGGACAATTCCTCATCCAATGCCCTATATCCCAACATCCAAAGCAAGGATCCTCCGCACAAACCTTTGGCTTCTTTTTTTTCGGTTTGGGTGGTTCTGCTTTTGCCTTTCCCTTGAACTTGCCCTTGATTTGTCCCTTACCTTTGGCAACCTTTGCCTTGGGCTCCGGGTGATGCCTCTTCCTATTTCCTCCTTCATTGATCGTGAGAACGGGTAAAACCTTCTTACCCATTTTCGTCTCGTCCTTCTTGAGCATTGCGTGAAGCTCACCAATGCTCTTGTCCCACCCATTCATGTTATAATTCATAACAAAAGCCTCAAACTTCTTGGTTAGCCCATTTAGGATCAAATCTGTGGCTAACTCTTTTAAGACGGGACAATTAAGGCGCTCGAGACAATCAATGTGGCTTTTCATCTTAAGCACATAGGAGGATACCGATTGCGTTTCTTCCATACGACATGCATGAAGCACTCGAACCGTTTCGAAGCGTTCCACCCTAGCTTGTGTAAGGAACACTTCCTTAAGTTGGGTGATCATGTCGTATGCCCCATGAAGTTCAAAATCCTTTTGAATCTCGGGAATGATAGTTCCCAACATGAGGCAAGAAACTTGCACCGAATCCTCGTTGTGTTTTACCCAATTGTTATAGTTATCAACATCGTCAATGATAGCTTCATCGGGAATAGGATCCTCTATTACGTAGTATTTCTTTTCTTGCTTGAGAATGATTCTCAAGTTTCGATACCAATCCATAAAGTTGTTATAGTTTAGACGATCCTTATCGAGAAAAGATCTTAGTGATAGGTTATTAACGGGTGGGATAATAACGTTAGGGGGATTATTGATTGCAGCCATCTACAAGTTTAACAAAGCTTAATTTTAGTATTTTCGATATCAATAATTAATTTTAATCGTTAATACCCTTTGTGTCTCCTAAAAAATTAATGATTAAAATCTAGAACCCAACGTTACATTCAAATAGTAGTTAGGTGACCTTTATCCTACTATTTAAATTAACAAGGGAGTCAACGTTTGACGATTTCAACCCTTTGCAACTTCTAGTTTTATGGGATGGTTAAACATCTTATGTTTAGTTGGCATGTTTAATCCCATCAACACCATTGTATGCCATGCTTCGGTGACCCTATTCACATGGTTTCCAATTTAAGTCGTCCTACTTATACACACTAGTGAGTTTAAACATACAAGTGGTTAGGTGACATTTATCCCACAAATATGGTAAACCCACCTCAAACTCACAAGTTTCCTCAAATATGGTTAGGTGACCTTTATCCCATATTGAGTTCCCAAGTGATTTGAGTGTTGTATAAAAGGATGGTGTTTGACTTATTTTAAAAAAGTGATTTTTCGTTTTCTAAACTCTAGATTGGAAAACAATTTATGTACCTTTCATTTGCATGCATTCAAATGTATGGTACTTAGTTGAAAACCCATTTTCAAGGTTCCTATTAATAAAACCCATTTTATTGTGAAATCATTAGTCTTTAATAAAACCAATTTTATTACCTAACGATTTCTAAGGAACCAATTTTATGTTAGTTGTTGATTTTAAGTTGTTAATAATCCAAATTGTAATAGCACAAACAAAAGTAAATCAACCAAACAAGCATAAAACATACAACCACAAGTTCATAACCTTAGCCTCATAATTTTGACTACACTTGTTGACCGAAGATAAGTGTGCCAAAAAGTCTCGCCTAAGGGACCTAAAAGGACATATTCTTGTGTCGGTGAACTCCCACTTGATCCCGCATCCAAATGCACCAAGTGTTCACTCTGTGTCGAGTTCTCCTTCACTTTATTTGAGCTTCCTTCCTTGCATCTTCTTTTACAAAATTATATCCTAATACAACTTTTCTAGTAAAAGAAATGTATCTATCTACTTATTATTACAAACCAAATGAAATAAATAAATAGATTACAAAGTGAAATAAAATATTACAACCAAATCGAATGAACAAACAACCACTTGAATGAACAAACATGTCAACACAAACATTCAACCAAACACAAAGCCATGGCTAGGTTATGAACATCCATTACACATCCAAATATGCAATAACACAAGACCAAAAAATGGTTCCCCTTTCCCTCAAAACTTTCGGCCCAAACTAACCAAACCGAAATTTTTCGGGTTTTGTCCAAAAAAAATAAACAATAATCCAAATGACCTAGTTTTTCAAGATTACCACATGCATGTAAAGTATAATATTGAAAAACCATAGGGTAACTAAAATCCCTAAAATTTTCGTCCAAATGGTAAAACCCACCATAAACCCGAAAAGTTTTGGGTCTAATGAAGCATGCATCCGTATAAGCGGCTCTTGATGCCATTTTTGGGTTTTAACAAGATTATCAAAGTCATAAAACACCAATTTTATGAAAAACTCTGCGGATAAAAGTTTAAAATCATGTTAATTTTAGGTGTATAAAACCAATTTTATACATGCAAAACCCGATCCCGGATCCATATACAAAATACATACTATCAAACACATGCATGTCACTATAAGTCCATGCATGTTAAGACTACCTTTAAAGTAATCAAAAGGGTGAAAGAAAGAATGGTTGGAAGGCAAGAACTTCAAAGAGGAGTTCCTCAAGCTTTCATACCCCAAGCTCCGACAATACACCTTTAGCTAGGATTTTTGACACTTGAAATCACCTCCTTGTTCTTCTTCTTCCTTTGGCCGAAAATTGGGAGAGAAAAAGAGAGGAGAAGAGTTTTGTATTACTTGTGTTATGTTTGAAAGAGAGAAGAAAAAGATGGTCATTCAAACTCACCACCCAAGTCCCCAATCATACTCCTTGCATGTACCCACTAAATGGGAAATAATAATAAAATAAGAGAAGGGAGTGAGAGAGGGAGGGGGCGGCCACCCTCCTTCCTTTCTTGTTTTTATTATTTCACACTTTCTATATATATATGTGTGTGTGTGTGTGTGTGTGTGTGTTATAACTTACATTGTGTTATAACACATTATAGGTAACATTTTAGGTAATAATTTTCATATATTGTTATTTAACCATCTTAAGTAACACTATGGAATGTTCACTCTCAAAATATAAATCATCTATATGATTTATTCATTTCACAAGTACATTTTTATTTAGAGACCCTTTTCAAATAACATAAATGTCAATATTTATTTACTTATGATCATATCATATATAAACAAATATAATTGGTGTTTGTCTAGCTTGTTATTGGGTATGACCCGACTTGGATCATAACGTACTAGCCATATCAATTATAATATGTGTCTTGGGCAGATCGAGTCCAACTGTGGGTGTTGTGTGTAAAAATCTAAGGATCATGACAGGCAAAATCCTCGCAGTGCATCTGGATCTCAGATAGAACAGTATCCTTAGTAGGTATCGATATTTAATGTTATCCTTTCACCCTTGACTTGATCTTGTAGGCAACTATTAACAATTAATACTTAGTTGAAGACTCGGTCAACCATTCAATCTTAGAGACGTTGGAGGCTGTTACAATCGGTTAATGATGAGGATATGCAATTTGTAACGGTCCCAGGAACATCGCCAGGACATTTAATGCTTGTTATTACTTGCTATTGCTAGCTATACTATAAATAGAAGAAGTTTAATTCGCATTGAACACGAATTACACTCACCGTGAACACTTACTTGTAGACATAGTAGCCATTATAGCAATTTTCAACCTTGTAATCAACAGTTTTTATTAATATAATTGAGGCAGTGGGACAATTTTCCCCTCCTGAGGATTTTTGCTAGAGATCCTTTAAGGATCAAGGGTTTTTCCTTGCTATATCGCTGCGTCACTTGCATTTTACATATTACTTAGCCTATATATTCAACCATTCTACCTCACAATCAAAGTTTGGTTACTTGATTATTCTTGTGCAATTTTTGACCAAAACAGTGGGGATGGTGATGATGGAAATGGTAAAGATTAATAATGGAGATAATGGAAATCGATATAGCATGAGGAGGTGAAAGCACGACAAGTATGAGGATCATAGCTATGGGCGGATATATGGGTTGGGGGGTTCAGAGGTGTCTGGATACCATGATCAACTTTCACAGGCTCACAGCAAAGTGCAAATTTTTTTTCTTCTCTGTTTTGTGTATTTGAATACTCCTTAGAAAGTATTAGAACATCCCCTCAGTCCAATTTTTTTTTTTTTTGAGTATTTCTCTGAATTTTTCTTATAAATACGTCGCTGACAGTAAAGTTTATAACATGACTGTACTAACTGGTCTATTAATAGTCAAATTATGAGTTAGTTAAAATGACCAGACCACATAGATGAAAAAGATATTGACTCTAAAATTTGTAAATGTGGCCGCCCGATAAAAAATTTCTGCTTCCATCACTATATAAATTTGTTAATATATTCTTTTTAACTCTGATGAAAGCCAAACTTTTTCTCTCCACGGAGACCGACCCCGATAGATATTTTATGGGGTTGTTATATGCTTATGGGGTAAAACCTACCACGATAGATTCTCTTTTGGAAGAACCATACGTCATATGTTATGGGACAAACCTACTTGCAAACTAATATTCTAGAGAAATACTTTTCGCAATTAAAGACCAGCCTTAGGTTCATCGTCTTTTCTAGAATCAATGTTTAGAGGGTGTTTGGGATTGAGTTTGAAAAATGTTTATTAGCTTATTGGCTTTTTCAAGAAGCCAATTAGCAAAAAAGATGTTTGGCAAATGTAAAAGCCCTTTTTGTTTTGGCTTTTTGATTGGCTTGAAAAAGCACTTTTCCAAAAGCCCTAATTTGGGGCTTTCAAAAATACTTTTGGCTTTTTGATTGAATTTTTACTAATCTACCCACCATTTACTCTTTTTGTTCATTTTACGTAAATAAGCTAAGCAAAACATTTTTTAAAAAGTGCTTATGGCTTTTACAACCACATAAGCTAATCCAAACACTTTTTTAAAAACTTCTTTTCAAAAAGTCAGAAACCAATAAACACTTTTAACAAAAAGCACTTTTAAAGTTAAATAAGCAATCCCAAACACCCTCTTAATTAGATACACAAGTTGGGAGGTAAAATAATGGAGGTCCTTCAGACAAGTTCATGGAATCTTCGTGACACACTTATTAAATAATACGAGCATGCACGTTTCTTTATATTACTTAAATTCATGTGACAAGTTAGACTGTTTCATGCAGTTTTTGTTGAGTTGTCCCCTAGACAATTACCTTTTTAATACTTGTTTAATTTTAGGAGTCTAACAAATAGAACTGTTAAAAGGCAAGACTCCTTAATTTGGGCCCGGATACCCTTTTGTTTCTTGATAATGGTAATTAATTAAATATAATATAGTATCATCAATGTTATACTTAAGTGCTTCTTGAAACCAAATCTTTCATCTTTCATAAAGAATTTACAAATTAAAACTTATTGTAATGATCTTTTTCTCATAGTTCAAAGTTATTATGTTTCTTTTGTAACAACACTTATGATTAATAATTTATAGCGTTTTTACTATTTTATATGATATCACATAAATGCTATTACATTAATCTTCTTATATCCATTTGCACCACTAAATTAAGGTTGGTTGCGGGTCCTCTTTCCCATCGTCCCCATTGTGTGATGACTTTTCTTACTCTTCGTAGCGTTCATGCCATGCCCGGGAGACACTTGTACACACATATAGTTTAGTTTTATATGATTCTTCTCTTATAGCCGTGATGCCGTCATAATTAACTACAACTTATGTTGTCGTAGTTGTGGCAACAATCTCCATAGCTTTGTCATCGTGTGTATCTTGTCATTGCCATTGTGGTCTTACATTTGTTGCCACTGTTGGTATTCCTGTATTAGAACCGGAAATAATAAAATAGAAACAATAAATGATAACGTTGAACCGGGCTTGTGTTGACACAATTCCCTTAAACAGATTCGCGGTCTGTTCCCAGGATACTCCGGTCCGAAGCAGTAGCGGACTGCCGGACTTGATCACTTGTCTGAAACGAAATCGTAAGATGTTGCAGTAGAGAGGAAGAGAGAGTTGTTTGTTTTTCCATCTTTCTGGCTGAAGCATTTGAACTAGTTTTATAGACAGAAAGTCATCACATAAATCAAACCTCATAATGATCATTAAAGTGTAATAAAACAAAATAATGATAATTAGTGAGACTTTTGAAACCGAAATTAATAATAATAATAATCATTAAGAGAATAATTATTATTAAATCACTTGACCAACTTCAGTTACGAAATTCTCAAAACTGAAATTAATAATAATAATCATTAAGAGAATAATTATTATCATTAAATCGTTTGACCAACTTCAGTTACGAAATTCTCAAACACAAATGCAAAAAACTGCCTCACGCGGGCCCGAGTTTTCGGAGCTGCATTCGTGTTCGCGGGACGTGCAGGCACGCACGAGTTTAATAGATTTTAGTCCGGAAACCCAATTTTGCACCCCCCCCCCCCCCCGCCCGCGCGCGGGGGTAGGAGTTTTAGTAAAAAACATCACAAATTTTCAAATGAGTAGTGAAGATTGCATCTTATAAACCACTTCTCATTTTGTTCCACATCCGATGTAAGATAGAATCTCTCTCACATTTGATGGCTATGATACTTAGTAATTATCATTAAAATCATAACAAACGTCATAATGATCATTAAAGTTTAATAAAACAGAATAATGATTATTAGTGCAATGTTTGAAATCATAACAAACGTCATAATGATACTTAGTAATTATCATAAAAATCATAACAAACGTCATAATGATCATTAAAGTGTAATAAAACAGAATAATGATCATTAGTGCAACATTTGAAACTGAAATTAATAACAATAATTATCAATAAGTTTGTTGGTACGTTTGAGGTTCCTCTTCTACCATGTAGGTAAGGAAGTCAGCGCCAAAGGATTTTTCAGTCATTTGCCTTTTACTCCTTCTAATTTCAACTTCCTTTATCTCAGATTGTTCTCGAGGTTCATCCCTTGCACCCTCGTTTTCTAGAACAATTTCCTCAACCGGTCTAGAACAACTCGGTTTTTCTTTACCAAAGCATGGGAACATATGTTCAAACCATGATGCATCCTTTGATTCTAGTATGGTGCCTTTGTTTATTCCAGGGTTCTCGGAATCATGCACAAGAAAACGAAATGCACCATCAGGACGAGTATATCCTATAAATATACAATCCACCATTTTGGGTCATATTAGTAGCCGTTTCAGTGGTGTTACTACTACCTTGGCTAGGCACCCTCATACTCGCAAGTATGTATATGATGGTTTATTTCCCGTCCATAATTCGTATGGAGTTACATCTTTCTTCTTATTAGATGTTTAAGACATAATTCGCCGATAAGATTGCTCCCCCCTCCCCCCACATGTCTTGGCTTATACCGGAACTTATCATCATGGCATTCATCATTTCTTTCAAAGTGCGGTTCTTGTGTTCCGCTAGGCCATTTGATTGAGGGGAGTAAGGAGGCGTGAATTCATGTATGATTCCATCTCTTTCACACAAATCAACAAAAGGTGAAACATATTCACCTCCTCGGTCACTCCTTACTCTTTTGATTTTCCGATCAAGTTGATTCTTATCTTTGGCTTTGAACAAGATAAACTTATCAATAGCCTCATCCTTACTCTTAAGTAAGTACACATAGCAATACCTTGTACTATCATCAATAAACGTGATGAATTACTTACTCCCACCACGAGTAGGAATTGCTTTAAATCACACACATCAGTGTAGATTATCTCGAGGGGTTCGGTGAATCGTTCATTCCTTTTGAATGACGATCTCGTTTGTTTTGCTTCGACACAAGTTAACTATGGTGACTATAATCGAGAGGTCCGTGACCACAACAAGGCTATCAGCCTCACTAACCATGTTCATTTGTTGAGCATTTCCCTTCTTTGGAAATCAAACCAACCTGGTGGTAGCTTTCAATCATAGTCGCAACTTGTAATGCCTTGCTAAGCCACATTCCTTCCGCATGAACTTCATGAAGAAAAACTTGCAACTCTTGGACTTGGCTCATGGCAGGTGTTAAGTCTATCATTTTAAAGTCCAAGAACTTAGCCACCATGAACTTTTAGAACCGGCATCTAATGTTTTGTATTTGCGATCCAAAGACTCCCAAATTCTTTGGTAGTCTTGGCCTTGCAATAAACATTGTACAGTGCATCCACCATACCATTCAAAATATAATTCCGGCACAAGAAATCCGAAGGATTCCAAGCAAGAACTGCGCTCACCGAATGAGCATCCATCCCCCCTTCATCAACATGGGGAATGGTTTCAGTCAAGAACCTCGCTAGGTTCAACGTGGTCAAATAAAAGAACATCTTTTACTGCCACTGTTTAAAAATTCACACCGGTAAATTTTTTAATTTCTCAGCATGAGACGTAACTGCATTAGGCAGTGGTGCAACCAAACTGGTTGTGACAGCAACAACAGAAGCAACGATCATGGCTGTCTGAAACGGAAGTGATCATAGCTAGGATTTCATTATGTCTATCTGTCTGAAACGAAAGACACATGAACAATTAGTAATCTGTTTAAGTTTGTGGTATTCCTGTATTAGAACCAGAAATAATAAAATAGAAACAATAAATGATAACGGTGAACCAGGCCTGTGTTTGACACAATTCCCTTAAACAAATTCGCGGTCTGTTCCCAGGGTACTCCGGTTCGAAGCAGTAGCGGACTACCGGACTTAATCACTTGTCTGAAACAAAATCGTAAGACGTTGCAGCAGAGAAGAAGAGAGAGTTGTGTGTTTTTCCATCTTTCTGGCTGAAGCATTTGAACTAGCTTTATAGCCAGAAAGTCATAACCTAAATCAAACCTTATAATGATCATTAAAGTGTAATAAAACCGAATAATGATCATTAGTGAGACTTTTGAAACCGAAATTAATAATAATAATAATAATCATTAACAGAATAATTATCATTAAATCGTTTGACCAACTTAAGTAACGAAATTCTCAAAACCGAAATTAATAATAATAATAATCATTAAGAGAATAATTATTATCATTAAATCATTTGACCAACTTCAGTTATGAAATTCTCAAAAACAAATGCAAAAACCTGCCTCACGCGGGCCCGATTTTTCGGAGCTGCGTGGACACGTACGAGTTCGATAGATTTTAGTCCGGAAACCCAATTTTGCACCCCCCCTGCGCGCGGGTAAGAGTTTTAGTAAAACACATCACAAATTTTCAAATGAGTAGTTAAGATTGCATCTTATAAACCACTTCCCATTTTGTTCCACATCCGATGTTGAACAAGGTTTTACAACTTTAACTTTTGAGACATTTATTCACACACACTTCTATTTAATTTTCCAACAGTCACCACCATATTTAGCCACGTAAGTTCTCACTCTTTATGCTTTTTGTCTCCACTGTGCCTTTGTCATATATATATATATATATTTATATATATAAGAGATGAATCAAATACAAACAAGAAAACCGTGCTAAACGTGCGAACCAAGTGAAATCACGATGGCAAATTCGTAATTAACATGCATAACCTAACAAGTGATGGAAACATAAAAATTAGGCGATGGAGAAACCCAATCTGTAATCAATTGCTATTTTTCTGATGAAATCGATCAAATCATATCCGTTTAGGTAACCTAATCGATTAAATCGAATGAACTGATGCACTTAATTGATGAATTGAAGCTTGCAAATTATATTCGATTATTCATCTAAACCTTAGAAATCGGATTTAACAATCATTTTGTAGTTACAGTGATTTTGAAGAAGACTAGTGCAAACCTAATTGATTAATGGGACTAACTAAATCTTGTGAATTGGACTAATCAAACAATTAAAGCATGTGAATCAAACTAATTGATTCATGGAAACTTTGCGAGTCGAATTACTTGATAACTAAAGCTTATAAATCGAAAAAACAAAAAAAATGGAATTACAGAGTGTTTGCGACTGCTTTATATGATCACCTGTGTTTCAGTAATTACTCTACTTATACACGATAATTACTCTACTTACAAAGAAACCATAGAATAATTGTGTTTCAATAATTACTTTATTTACAAAACATAATTACTCTACATATAAAACAACCACTATTATAAAGTGTAATTACTTGTATAAGTAAGTAATTACTTTCTGGTGTGTAATCAGCTGCTTTTTTCGTAGCGTAATCCATTTTATAACACAGTAGCTATTCTTATATTCGACTAGTCACTAATAGTTACATAATTACTCTATTTGTATATTTAATTACTCTATTTTATAACTAGACTATTTATTTTGTTTAATAACCGTATTTGTTGTAATAGAAGTTGATTTTTATAACTAAAGTAATTTTTTTTATAACTAGAGTAATTATATTGTTCAACAAGAATAATTCCAAGTATGCCCATAGCTTCCAAATGTTAAATATGCAATCTGTTCAGCTTAAATTTGTTTATCTAGGTTCATAAATGAATAGACTTCTACAATATGAAAATGATTTAACAAGCAGCACCAATATCAAATTTGGCTTTCAACCTACCAAAGGTTGTTTTTTAGTCAAAAGAATTTATAAACATCAATTTACAGTTTTGAGTTTTAATCGGATTCTTTTGTAAACTACCGTAAGTGAACAATAATCTACAATTTATAAGTAAACAATATTCAAATACAATTTTAATTTAAGTCAAACAATTTATAAGTGAGCAATAGTCTACAATCTCAAATCCAATCATTAATTTCAAATCCAATCCACTTCTTTGGCTTCAGGTAATACTTTTATTGTCACAATGATGTTGCAAGAGTTACAACACAATTTCAGCGTAGCGTTTGAATTCTCTAATTGGCTTCTTAGGGATTGACTCGGTATATGTATATAATTATCTCTTTGCAGGTCAGGTGAGTCTGCCAATTATTTCCATTTCCAATCCTTTTCATTACATCGATCTCTATTTTTAAGCTCGTTTTTGTATCGACGGTTCTCTTTTAGTCTTTTTCACTTTGTCAACAGCTTCTTATCCATCATCACCTAAACCAATACGTAATGATTCATCATTTGAGTATCTCAAGCCCTTATAAATTGCTATCCTTTCACTTTTTCTCCTTTCACCATTAAATTAGCATTACAAACAACCAACTTGAAACATATTTATAGTTACTCTACTTATACATACTAATTACCATACATACAAAACAACTATTATAGCTATGATAATTACTCTAGTTATTCAATGTAATTACACTATAACCACTTAACATAGTTACAAAGAGATATATAAACTAATTACACTACATATAAAACAACTTCTTTCCCATATTCTTCTTCACCATATTTGGGTTTTGCTTCTTTTCTTCATCACCACATCTTTTTTATCATCCTTTTCTTTATTAACACCTTTTTTTGGTTTTCTAGAATAAACACTTTTGTTTCTTAGCCTACTTTTCTTCATCGCCACATCCTTCTTTACCATATTCGTCTTTTGCTTCTTAACTTCGTTTGCAGCAGTAAATTTTACTCCCCAATCACCTGAAATAATAGGTGAAGATTCATCATTGGAGTATCTACAAGCCATGTTTCATTGATATTCTTTCGTTTTTCCTTCTTTTCACTATTCAATTAACATTACAAACAACTAATTAGAAGCGTATTAATAATTATTCTACTTATACGTACTAATTACACTATATACGATACAAATACACTAGCTTTGATAATTACTCTAGCTGTGCAAATAATTACACTACAACCTTAACTTAGTTTATGAAAGCTATAAACAGAGAAATTAACCTTACAAACAACTAATTATAAACATATTAATAATTACTCCACTTATGCAGACTAATTACACTATTTACGAAACAACTACTATCTTGGATAATTACTCTCGTTGTGAAACATAATTACACTACTACCTTAGAACGGATTACAAAAGCTGTAAACAAAGAAATCAACATTACAAACAGCTAGTTATAAATATATTATTAATTACTCTACTTATACAGACAAATTATACTATGCACGAAACAACTACTGTAACTTTGATAATTACTCTAATTGTCAAAATAATTACACTACAACCTTAGAACAGATTACAAAAGCTATAAATAGACAAATTACACACATACAAAGTTAATTACTCTATTTAATTATACTATAATCAGTAAACAAAGTAACAAAGAAAACAAGCAGACTCACTGCATACAACTATGATAATTACACTACTTAACGACATAATAAAAACACTATACAAACTAGTTACTTGTTTTGGTTCAAAGTGAGGGTCTTTCATGATTATTTTTCTTCTTCTTTTACTATAAACTGGTGTTTCATCATGTCTAATTGTATATATGTGTAGAAATTACATTAAACATGAGAGATTTGAAATCAATTTTTCTCAATCCTAACCCTAGCTATACGAGTATAACAAACAACAAGCACAAAAGTGATAAGAATAATGAAATTTACCTTTAATCGTCATTCTTAGTATATGATTATGAATAGTGAAATTGATCGATGATTATAGGTTTTGAGAGAATCAATTGTTTTGATAAAATGAATTTGGGTTTAGACGACGAATTTGGGATTTATGTGAAAAAAAAAGATTTCAACTTATTTACAGAATTGCCATCGTCAAAATCTTTTATTCGCACGTGTAGTACGAATTTTTGGTTTGTATGTTAACTCACCCATATATATATATATATATATATATATATATATATATATATATAGGATAAGGTTAAAATAAAAACCCACTGGAGTTGTGAAAACTCTATAAACTCATTCTCAACCACTAGTTTTTAATTAAAGTTTAAATCTTGTGCTCCATAATTAAAGTCAATAAAAATTGTAAATATAAATATAGCTTTTTCTCTCTCCTGAAAATATATATATAAATTAGTAAAAAAATAGCAAAACAATTTTTTTTAGTTTTCTATGTTTTGTATTAAATGTTACAACATATATTACGTGTGTAGCAAAAAAAAAAAACGATGTTACATAGGGTTTTTACGGGTTTTCACAACTCAAGTGGGTTTTCATTCTATATTTTACCTATATATATATATATATATATATAACTCAAGTGGGTTTTCATTCTATATTTCCCCTATATATATATATATATAATGAAAACCCACTTGAGTTGTGAAAACCCTACGTAATATCGTTTTTTTTTTGTTACACACGTAATATATGTTGTAACATTTAATACAAAACATAGAAAACTAAAAAAAAAAATTGTTTTGCTATTTTTAACATTTTTTTACTAATTTTTATATATGTTTTCAGGAGAGAGAAAAAACAATATTTATATTTACAATTTTTATTGGCTTTAATTGTGGGCCACAATAATTGAACTTTAATTAAAAACTAGTGGTTGATAATGAGTTTCTAGAGGTTTCACAACTCAAGTGGGGTTTTATTTTAACCTTACCCTATATATATATATATATATATATATATATGATCAGAATCATGTGAGAACATTTTGGGAATTGAGAACTATAAGAACCATTTTACATCACAAAAAAAACCCAAAAATAAAAAAAAAATCATAAAACAAAAAAAAACAAAAAAACTAAAAAAACCGAAGTTCTTATTTATAATCCCGGTTTCTAAAAAAAACGTAAAAAAAAAGTTCTCGGTTTAGCTAAATTATACATATATGTATAATATGTACACACATGTTTTTTTTCCTATACACATATGTATAATTTAAGGTAAATGATAATATACATATGTATACATTACACAACTAGAGAGTAAATGAAAGTATACGTATGTGTATAGGTATAATACGAATTAAAAAGAAAAAAAATCAATTTTTTATTATACATATATATATAATATATGTACACATGTTTTTTCCTATACACATATGTATAATTTAAGGTAAATGAAAATATACATATGTGTACATTACGTAAATAAAGATTAAATGAAAGTATACATATGTGTATAGGTATAATACGAATTAAAAAGAAAAAAAAATCGTTTTTTTTAATGAAACCGGAACTAAATATAAGAATTTTGATTTTTTTTACTTTTTAAAATTTTCGTTTTTTTTTGTTTTATAATTTTTTAAATATTTTTTTAGAGGTTTTTTTAGTGGTCCAAAATGGTTTTCAAAGCTCTTAATTTGCCAATGATTCTCTTAGGGTCTTTACCCTCTATATATATGTGTGCGCGCGCTGTTTTGAAATAATTACTACATTATGATTGTGATAAAAAAATAAGTCAATTGCTTATTAGGGAGATCAATGTAACATTTCGATAAGAGTGTGGTTAGTCTTATAGCAAAGAAAGCAAAAGCTAGAAGTGGTACGTATTTATTAATGAGTTACAGTTAAAACTCTTAAAATACATTTTGCCGTAAAAAATGATGAATCATGACTACATGTATAATTTTGGAATGATCAGGAAGGGAATGACATGTTATTTATTTATTTTTGTGAATTTGAGCTTTACCATATAATATCGATACCCCTTTTTATTATTAAAGTGGCATGCAACATTACATCATGTGGGGTTCACATTCCCGTCTCATCTATGATCATTTTCTTCCCTTATTTTACTGATAAATGTATAATATTGTATGTTATCTGTGGAGTGAAGGACCACAACAATGATGTCCTTACATGCACATGTATGTTTTATATATATCTATATATACATATACGTATACACACCACAAGGAATTTGATAAACATTTCCACCTGACCTCAACTCTTTCATACCCTAGAAGTTATCCTCCATGGAAACTTCAGAATCACTCTCAATTGAGAGCTTCTCATACAGTTGGTTAGTGAACCGAAAACTATCTTTTGAAAGCCCAAAAGGTTCCTTTAGAGCCTCTTTGGATGCATTTGATGAATCTAGTTTCATTGAAATGGACCCCAAACTTTCTGCCTCCAAAAGATTTCTTGTTTTTCATCAAGATTTCGACTTCGATGTGCCAACACTGCAGCCTTGTGTTCATGCTGATCAACTTATCTCTAATGGGATTCTGGTTCCTCTCTTTTTGAAGCCATTAGATATTGGAATTTATGATTCTGATTCCAATTCCAATTCCAGTAGACCCGACACGTCTGTGTGCTTAAACACCCTTACGAAGCCATGTTCCTATCGGAGTAGTCGCTCTTTATCTTTTAGAAGGTATAAAAGATTGCCAAAAAGAGTTGTACAAAAGTATTTGCGGTTGATTAGATTGATTTGGCTCAAAATGAAAAGAGGACATGACGCCAGTGAAGTAAAGACCGCCAAGAATTGGGAATTCTCGAGCACCATGGACTCGTGTGGTTCAGATAATTGGTCAAGATCATGGGTATTAGAGAGTGCGAAAAACTACGCGTTGTCTCCTATGACAAGTGAAGCGTATGCTGTGGAGGATTGGCGAAGATCTTGCGATTCTGAGAGTTCAATCTATGAAGCAGTTCTTCACTGCAAGAAAACTATTGGTATGAATTCATTAATCTTCTTGTTTATTTTCTAAAGAAAGGTGGTAAAATTTGTTAAATTGGGTCATGGTATTAATTAAAACAAGTTTTGGTGGATATTAGTGTTTTTCTAGTATTGGTAGGCTACCTAGGTGAATACTTTTGCCAAACATTTTAATAAATAGCAACTTGTGTCATAACAAAATAATATCATTTTAAACAATAATTTAAGCATCTGTATCTAGTTTTATGTTTTGCAAAACATGAATGCAAAAATTGAAGTATTTACATGGTGTTTGTTAATTTTCAGGCTGCAAATGAAGCAGTGACAAGGAGACAAAAGATGCCAAGATGGGTACATGATTTGTAGAAAATAATCTGATAATTGCTTCTTTTCTTAAAACCTTTCCCCAGAAAAAATACTGCGCGGTCTAGACTTTGGATTCGTAGTCCTTACATTCCAGAAGTCAGTAACAGTTTGGATTATGTTCTAAGGTATTCAGAATACATGTGTAAAAACATTATTTTGGATTATTATTTGACAAGCCTTTTGAAGGGCTACAGCTAGCCGGTTCTTCGGTTTACAAAGAATCCGAGCTAGATTGTTTGGTGAAGTTAAGTAAAAGAAAGTTTAGCGTGTTACAGTGCATATAGTTATATCTTTTATGTATATTATGTTTTGGAAACCACAAGAGTTGTTACCGAAAACTCATGGGACCCGTCTATACTGTATCATCTACGTTTAATCATAAACACAGACGGATATCTCCTTGACATAATACGACAATTCAATAACATACCCATATTTGGATGAGGGGATCCGATAAACAAAGATCTTAGTTTCTTCCAAAACAGTGTTGTACCATTTTGTACTTGTCCTATTTGTATCATTCATTTGTAACTGTTACATTGTTATAACATTTGGTTACCTTCACAACTCCACCTCCTTCGTCTATCACGTGGTTTTAAGGCATATTAAATGCTCATTAAATATCTACAATGTTTTAATAGTAAGATAGGATGATAAAGAAACGAACTTATAAATTATAATAATTGTAACATGCTGTAAGACGTGCTAAAACAAGAAGTTTGGTGACTTAAAAAGGGGCGATGGTTTCGTACACCCTCTTTTAGGAATCATACACTCTTGTGTGTGTATGTTGAAGACAAATTTTCTGTCTTTTTCCTCTCAAATCTTGAGAGTGTATGAAAACCATAACCCTTTTAAATGACTAATTGCATGGTTCTTAAGTAAGTTCAAAATTTTGGAATTTAACGGGCCAAAAACTAATAACACAAACATGGCAAATCAACTAGACTACACACTACAAGTGAAAACTAGACGCATGACTTGAGAAAGTAAGATCTATGATTTGTTTGTCAGAGTATAATATATCAATATTTGTTTTGAATGCTTGCCTCATCAGCCTCCTCCATGCATATAAATAGATACAATGTATACAAGAATTACGCCTTAGATTAATGCTCTAATTTAGTAATCAATCCTATACAATATTCAAAGTTGTCAAACACGCCTTAGAATTACGCATTAGATTAATGGCAAAGTTGTCAAACACGAGAAAGTCTGTTTAGAAAATCAACATGTTTTTCTCCTTTTTGCTTTTGATACATTTGGGTTTCTGGCCACGGAGGCTATGAATTTTCTAAACAGGGTTCAGTGTGTCGTACATGGTACTTTTTCGTCTCCTATGACCCAACGCTTCGTTTTTAGTAGGATTGATTTTGCTATTCAAAAGGGGTTGCGGTGCAGCTTGTTGCCCGTTTGCCTGCCACTTTATTGTAATCGTTTTGATTTTAATAAAAAATAGCTAAGCAATTTATGTGGTAAAAAAAAATCAAATATTATGTATTTTAATATACCCCCTCAGTCTAAGGTGGAGGATCATGGATGCTTAAACTGGCTTGAAACTCTTCAAACAACGCACGTGGTAATCCCTTTGTAAAGATGTCAGCAAACTGGTAACGAGATGCTTAGACTGGCTCAAAACTCTTCACTTCTCGATTTGTTGGGTACGTTATGCCATCATATAGCGAGGGTGCATCTCTAGTATATGTGTTCGTAGCGTACTTATGATAATAATTCATTTGATACACTAAGATATACTTTAATTGAACCGTCTGTTAAACACTTGAGGTCATATCTAGCATTCATAGTTTGGCTTGCTTTGGAACCGCTCTCGTGGCCTGCATTGAAACAGTGAAACGATTGGATGCAAGTAAACAAGCATGCTATTATATTTGACTTCTTGATATCCAAATCAACTAAAGAACATTGTTATAAGCTTATTAAAAAAGTTATATTACATACATGATACATCCGTTAACTAAGGATCAAGTTTTAGCGCCAATTAATTATATACATATATGAAGATAACTTCAAAGATATAAAATGTGTGTGACGCATGTGATCATTTTGAAGGGGTGGTGGATAATTTGAGTCGACAAAAACAAAATGTGATGGGAAGAAATGCCAAAACGATAAGTTGACAATGTAACACGGTAGGTATGTCTTATTTTTGGCTTGTCTTTTAATTCAAAACACATTAATTATGGGGTTAACTTTTTGCGTTTTCTAGTATTTTGTCAACAAACGTCAACCACGATTTGCAGGATTGGGGCCGGGGATAGGCACCCAGGACCGTTTGTCGTTGATATTGATTTGCGGGTCACCATACATGTGAAGATGTTCTCCGGCTAACGTGCAAAAAGCAAAATCCGGTCGAGAGTTTTCTTTCGCTCATGTTACATGAAATAAATAGTTTGTTGGTCACTTGAACGATGCTGGACTGCTAGTTATCTTTTTAAACTTCTTTATACAAAATTAACATCATCCCCTCTTGATTAAAACTCACACCCTCGCTGAAACACCCAATAAACCACTATTTTCTCCTATTAAACACAACTGTTCATTGCTAACAACGCACATTTGTACCTCATTCTTTAGTTTAGTTTTAACAATTTATATTCTACTTTCTTGCACTTAAAGAAAGAAATGCGACCGAGTTTAAAAAGCATAACAATGTATATAACTCAAACGAACCCGTTTAGAAACGCTGATTTTTTTGTTAAGTATTACATTAAAACATAAAATAGGATAGTATTCCATTCTCTATTAATAGAATTCTCATTTTAGATAACAGCCGATTTCTATTTTGCGGGGAAAAATTGAATGTGTTGGTAACAACTTTAATAATTAGATTATTACAATTGAAAAATTTTACGCTTAACAGTAAAATAATGACAAAATACACAAAATGATAATAAACTTTACATAATTTCCTATTATGATGATCAACTTTTATTTCTATCAAGGAAATCTAATTATAACAAAAATAAATAAGAAATTTGACATTTTTGTAAGGTACTTACTGTTGTTAGGTTTAAATAATCTAACATTTAATTACTTGGTTTGTTTGATTTATAGCGTTTAATGAGAACTACGCAGTTTTGTTTTTCTTTTTTTCTTTTTGTTGTTGTCACACACAAGATTTGATAAAATTACCTCGCGTGTTGAGGCATAAATTCGATCACAACACTCTGTATAGCAATCGAATGAAAATAAAAAAAATAATAAGAAAATAAAGTCGTGATGTGCTAAAAAAAGATGTCAAAAGATGTTTTATATCGATTGAAACCAAAATAATAGATATTAGTAGTGATTTGACAGTATCTATACCGATACCGGCACCGATGTATAATTATGAGATATTGGAAGTTAGATATAAACTTAATATAAGAAAAGTTTAAAAAAGAACTATCGTGCTTAAGTTGCCATATTAAAAAAGTTTTGACGACAAACATTAAACAAAGAAACTATGATGTCCTAAGTCATGGGAATAAAACTTCACTCTTTGCATTTTAATATTTATATAATGAAGTTCTAACTCCCCACTTAAAAACTCTCCTAACGAGTATAAATACAAGTGGGGGAAATTTCCAATAGAGACCTTTTTAATAGAGAGAAAATGTAAAATGGCCTATAAATCTTCAAAATTCCTAAAATGGACCAAAAAATATGAACTAGAGCGACATATTGGGATAAGATCCGTAATCTGACATGGCCAGCCAAATTTTTAAAAATGTTGTGGGAGCAGGCCAAGTTTGTGAATATGTTGATGGACATGGCCAAAAAACTTGAGAATCTTGAGAGAGCCGTTCATATTTTCTCATAAAATCTTCTTCTCAAAGCAGTCTTCCCAGACGGTTTTTTTATGTTTCCTACATGATCCGTACAAATTCTTAACTTTTTGAAAATTATTCCTTTTGCATTTCGTCTTGACATACATATTTTAAAGAAATTTGTTCCAAGAAGACGAGATTGTTATTTTTGTTCTTACAAGTCTATGAAGTTGATTTTCGCATGAGATCCGCATCCGATTGGCCGGTCGGTCACCGTTGTCTTCTCCGACAAGTGGCTTAATTATCTTAACCAAAGACGCATGGAAATTAACTGTTGGAAAATTTGGATTAATAATAATAATTTATATAACAATAAAAGTGGGTGTATTGCGCTCCTATATTTGTTCATCATGCTACGGTTGTTGTACTCACTTTATGTTTTTTTTTATTTTTGTTTTTCTTTTTTTACTTAATTTTTATTACTTTTAACCTCATACTTTTACATCTTCTCCAATTTAATAACAACGTTTTTTCACTTTCGTCCCATATATTTTTCATCTTTAATGAATTTTTCGTTTTACATTTTGGTCAAATTTTGCGAGTTAACAAGCAACAATGTGCATGTATGGTTCAATTATGTCGCAACGTGCGGTCCTAGATCAAATTAGTTATTGTTTCCTATGATTTACGTTTCACGTACGTGGTCCAACATTTTTACGTCTACCTTTTGTTCGGTTTGCTTTTTTTGTTTATTATTTCTTTTTTTATACAAGCTTTTTCGGTGTTGGTACTCGCTGGCGGTGGTGTGGCATTGGTGCTATTTGGCTCGGTTTATGGCCCCACTGCAACAAGAAGGTTTTCTTAATGGTTCACAAAAGTTATTGGCCGCGGGAGAAAGGATGATGGCTGAAGACGATGGTGATGGTGGTGATGACTTCATATTTTCAAGTGAAGTGGGTGTGTAATAAACGGCTTTACACCCCGCCGCAACGCGCGGGTGTAAACACTAGTTAGTAATAAATATTAGTATGTGTCACTAATAAACTAATTATTAATGGGTCCAAGGAGTAGAGATGAATGCGACATCGATACTCTAAAGTGTATAGTTGAGAACTTGAACATTGATAAAAAGGGAAATGGGTTTGCCCCATATTGGTAGAACGCTTAAGAGCAGCCTCAGTATTTTGGTGGTTGGATCGGGCTTAGGGACACGTGTCAGTCCGTATGACGAGTCATCATGACATGTGTCGTCACCGTAGAAATGTCGTGACAAGTGTCAGTGGTACCAATGACTTACCTGCCATGTGCCGTGATTTGGACAAGAGTATGCCACCGGTTGCCAAGTGTCGCGAGTCAGATGCCATGTGTCGGAAAGTGAGGTGAGTCATTACGCCACGTGTCAGCGCCTAAGCGCACCTCAGTCCAAAGAGTGACGTGTCCGACGACACATCACACTCTACCTACTATAAATAGAAGGGTTGTTGGGCAGATTTCAAACACATGACACACCGACCTACCACATCAATCACGAACCGAATGCACACACAGCCCTCGCTCGTTTACCACGCACATAGAACCAAACGGCTTCCTTCCAATGATACGTTCTCTCAATTCCAACTCTCACTCGATCTCGAACTCGCGTTACAAATATGGTTCGGGTGCCAGGGTAATCCCGGCAGTACATACTGCTTTGGCTGTTGTACGCCGAAATCTGTTTTAAGGGACCTCTGTTTAACAGAAATCCTCAGCCACAATCGGGAACCACGGTTTGTTCAGTTTTGCAACTAGAAAGATGTAGACATTTTCAGGTGATCAAGACGGGTTCACCAAAGGAAGAGGTGTACAAAAAGACATGACTCGAAGGTGATGCTCGGATCTCGGTGAACACGAGCTAGATGATGTGAGTGTGATTCCAGTGCGGTTTCAACACGATGATCAACTTGGCTGCGGTCTGGTTTCAACTCATCAAAGAACTCGGCGTTCGAGCACAAGTTAAGGACTTCGGTATGAATCCTGACATGCGTATATGTTATATTTATTGTTATTCTCATTTAAATTTGTATACGGTATATGTACTACATTTCCCAATTTTGTATAAAGAGATTATTTATTTATTTTATTGATATTGTTTAATAAAATCGTGACCCATGTCCTACTATCTTAAAACATATTTTAAATTTTCGCAAGATTGTTGTGACAATCTTTAAACCTTTATAAAGGATATTGGGTTCACGAAAGTTTAAAATTAGTAATTGGATTTTTATAAATATTTTCTTTGGGAAAATTTTTGTGTGGTACAATTGAGTAAGGATTTGTGATTGGAGTACAATACATAATCCGAATACCGTAATACAAAACGAGTAATTTGATTCAACCGTTTGGAAACGATTTTTATAATCGTATGTGCTCTAACTATAATGTTAAAACCAGTTTTGTAAAGTCATGGGGTTTATTAGTTAAACCAATTTTGTGATCGTTTATGTCTAAAATCGTCTAGAAACGATTCATAGAAAACCATACATTCTAAAATGATTTGAAGTGGTTTTAAGTAAACCATTTGTTCATGCAAATGTTAATACGCTAACGTGCGTAAGATTGGGTTTAATTTATAATCAATATGTTTTTTCTAAACATTTCATCTCATAACATGCGGGCTACAAATTGATTATAAAATATTATGGACTAAACGACTCGTTTCCTAACATGAATGCTAGAAATAATTATTTTGTAAATAATTTAAAACGTTTCTTTTTAACGTACGAGTTGGATAATATAAACCAAAAGGCTATGACGCCTTTGTGAGAAACCAATGGTGTGTAAAAGAATAAGGTCCGTCTCATAACACGCGCATCGAAAATGATTCTTTTTATAAAAAAATTTTTCACAGACGTTAATTTATCTAACATATGTATTAGATAAATCAAAAGTTTCAAAATGGTTTGTTTGAAACCCGGTCACTTCTAGCATGGGTATTACAAATTATTATTTTGTATAATAACATGGCTAGAATTTGTCTAATATTCTAACAAACGTGTTAGAATTATTGTTTTGATAGATAATGAGTTTTGGACATTTAATTTCTAATGAGCACTAGAAAATGTGGGAGTTTATAAACCTACAGAGAAACCTTTGTAAACGTTTAATTCTTCTAATAGTCAAGTTAGAAATTATTATTTTGGTAAAATAATAATAGTAAATACGGTTTATATATATAACTAAAGGTTGCAAATTATAATCGATAAAGCGTTTTGTAAACATTAGTTTTCTAATATGTGTATTAGAAATAAAATACTTTATTGTGAAACCGCTTATGAAGTTTTGCAAACATAAAGATATATTTTATGTGTTTGCAAATTTAAATGGTTCATTGCTTATACGAGAAGTGACATGATGGGAAACAACTTAGTGTTGTTATGAACAAAATTAATTATCCAAATACTACTACTAGCATGTAGAATATTATTTAACATGTTATTGTGGTTGAACAGATTTTGACGGTTCAAAAGTCTCAGTATAAGTTGAGGTAATGACTTCATGGGCCTCTATTGGAGGAGTACCTTAAGCAAACCACAAGACAATATTTTTGCGTTGATCTTGGTCGAACGATGAAAGTGTTGAAGATAATAACACTTTGAGATTGATGTCTAGTTGTTGTCAATTTGTCAATTGGAATTGTTGTTTAAAGTGTTATGCTCATTATCTTGTAATTTTGATTGTATTATTTGGTGTTCAATGTCTTCAAATAACACATGCAATTTTACAACGAAATAAATCAATGTATACTGTAACATACGAAATATTATTGTAAATTTCGTTTAATGGATAATGCAAAAATACATTGGCACAATAAACAACTTGAGAGTTGTTCAATTTACAATTGGTACGTGACAAGACATCGAATATCTAATTACGCCAAGTGCAAACGTGGTGAGTGTATTAAGATGAAATACACAATAATGATATATGTCATTAAATGTTGTGAGCATCAACACATTGCGCAAGTGCATTTTGATGATTATAAACATATGAAAGGAATATATGTATTATTATAAATTACTATAACAAATTTTGTGGTATTTATTATAAGAGAATTAAAATAATGATGAACTTGTTGGTACTTATAATCACTAGAAATGCTGTTTGAACTATGGTGGAGGATTTATTCCCTAATATAAGCATACGTAATCGGCATACTATTGAATGTCAATCTAAGTGATTCCATTTCGACCATGAGAGTGATTATCGATAAGTACTATTTATCTTGTTGTGATAAATATGTTCATCAAAGTGACTTAAATTATAGACATATGTTAAGTTTATATGAGTCAATGGATAAGGCCTTGGAGGTTAAAGGCAAATGAGTTATAACCTTAACAAATGAGATTAACTTTGGTGTTAAGACGTTCTAAAAGTGAGGTTTAGGAACGCTAAATGAAATCAGATTATCTTTTCTAAACTAAGAAATGAATGTTGCGAAGGCTGTGAAGAATCAGAATGATGCATCTTCTGTTCACAGGCCTAAGTATTGTAGTCTAAGCAAGCTAGACTAGTACTTGTTAATTATAGTGCTTGATGAAGACTAATTAACATGGAACATTCAAAACATACACAAGAATGAATATGTGTATAGACAAGTTAAAAAAGGGATTTTATTTAACCTAAGGTAATAATATAACTATTAAGGATCTTGAGTAGATCTCAACTTTCCAAGTTCTCATAGTTGTGAATAAGTTTGTGATGGCTTATTAACTGCCATATGATAAGGATTAGGTTAGACACTAGAAAGTGATCAAAACTTATGATAAGGCATGTGTTGCTTTATTGGTAACATCGAAGAACTCACTGATACAATGGCGTGGTATCGTTCAAATCATGAGTATCGATGTATGGTCATAAGTAAACCTATACAAACTATGTCAAAATGCAAGAAATGTGGGGGATGGTAATTGAGATGATATCTGAAACCTATGACAAAAGAAAAAGCTTTTCTTTAATTGAGATGATTGATATAATATCTCAAACCTATGTAAAAAGAAAAATATTTTCTTTATCTAGTCAGTAAGTTGGATAAAACAAAAGAAAGAGCTTACCATGGTAATCAAAAGAAATAGATTTTCTTTATACCATCAGAGAGTGGATGATGTTATCCAATAACACTTCAATATGGGGGTGTCTTGAATTTTAATTTGGAATGTTAGGCAATAAATATTATTTCAAACGTGTGACCTGGTGGAGTACACAACGGTTAAAACGAGCTAATTGGTGATTAGACTCGAGTGCCAATTGGTTGAAATCAAAATCTAGCTAGATGTCTGGTATTGGCATAATGTAGATGTGTTTGCCTAAAAATGAGAACTGTGTTCTTCTGAAGATAGTCATGATAACAAGCTTCGGGGGAATCTGGAGGTTATGGTCTTAGAAGATATTAATAGGCAATAATAACTTGGAAGTTAAGAACACATCGTAACAACTCATCTTAATTATGCAATTATCTAGTATTGACTTGATGAAGTCATGGATAATGATATTGGATCCAACAACCAGACGGTTGATGAAAGATGGAGTTGTGGAATGAGACTAAAGCCCATGAAGAAAGTAACTGCAAAGGAAAACCTAACCTATAAGATTAGAGATCCCATGATCTAGGTTTAATAGGACAACCTAACTGCATGAACTAAGGGTGGTCACTATGGCGGCATAGCTGATGTATAAGTTGACGCATAAGCTAATATCTATGTCCTCCTAAATTACAGAGGGTGTCTAAATAAACATCCTAGTCTATTCCAAAGAAAGTCAGTGACAAAGGGGAGGCTAAGCATAACATATGGTTAATGATATGTGGATCATGATAACCATTATGCTTTTAATGATTTGATAGTCAAATCAACTATATGATGGTTAATGATATGTGGATCATGGTAACCATAATGATTTGAGGATCAAATCACCTATGTGAGAGAGAAGTGGGGTCGCTTCAAATGGATTTGTGGGGGCGCATATCCTAGAGCTCTCACAGAACCAGGCTAGTGTTCCATGACCAAGAACAGACACGACAATGAGGGGTTAACCAGACCAGGAAGAGTGTTATGTGAAATGTAATAACGTCTACATCAAAAGGGGATTGGTTCAAGGACACCGTGTCTACCAACCGCTAGGAGACTAAGTATGTTTCACAAAGGAAGGTTTAAGGCTAACGCTACCTATCCCGCAACACTCAACCGCTGTAACTCTATTTGACAAGTGAGTTTACGATCAGTCTCCATTCATGTGAGGGATTGTTGGAAATTTTGGACTAATAATAATAATTAGTAATAAATTTTAGTATGTGTTACCAATAAACTAATTATTAATGGGTCCAAAGAGTAGAGATGAATGCGACATCGATACTCTAATGTGTGTAGTTGAGAACTTGAACATTGGTAAAAAGGGAAATGGGTTTGCCCCATATTGGTAGAACGCTTAAGAGTAGCCTCAGTATTTTTGGTGGTTGAACCGGGCTTAGGGACACGTGTCAGTCCGTATGACGAGTCATCATGATATGTGTCGTCACCGTAGAAATGTCGTGACAAGTGTCATCAGTATTGATGACTCACCGACCATTTGTCCTGATCTGGACAAGATTATGTCATCGGTTGCCAAGTGTCGCGAGTCAGAAGCCATGTGTCGGAATGTGAGGTGAGTCAGCACGCCACGTGTCAGTGCCTGAGCTCACCTCAGTCCAAAGAGTGACACGTGTCCGACGACAAATCACACTCTACCTACTATAAAATGAAGGGCTATTGGGCAGATTTAAAACACACGGACACACCGACAAACCACATGAGTCATGACCCGAATGCGCACACAGCCCTCGCTCGTTTACCACGCATGTAGAACCAAACGGCTTCCTGCCAATGATATGTTCTCTCAATTCCAACTCTCACTCGATCCCGAACTCGCGTTATAAATATGGTTCGAGTGCCACGGTAATCCCAGCAGTACATACTGATTCGGCTGTTGTAGCCTGATAAACAGACGGACTCGCAAAGGTAGCCCGAAATATGTTCTAAGGGACCTCTGTTTAACAGAAATCCTCAGCCACAATCGCGAACCACAATTTATTCAGTTTTGCAACTAGAAAGGTGTAAACATTTTCGGGTGATCAAGACGGGTTTACCAAGGGAAGAGGTGTACAAGAAGACATGACTCGAAGGTGATGCTCGGATCTCGGTGTACATGAGCTAGATGATGTGAGCGTGATTCCAGTGCGGTTTCAACACAATGATCAACTCGGTTCCTGTCTGGTTTCAATTCGTCAAAGAACTCGGTGTTCGAGCACAAGTTAAGGACTTCAGTATGAATCAAGACATGCGTATATGTTATATTTGTTGTTATTCTTGTTTAAATTTGTATACGTTATATGTACTACAATTTCCCAATTTTGTATAAAAAGATTATTTATTTATTTTATTGATATTGTTTAATAAAATCGTGACCCATGTCCTACATTAACAACTTCAAATCTTTACATCTTCTTTCAGTAGTCTTCTTTTTTTTTTAATGATTTAATCTATATCTTTTAGTGTAAATTCAAATATGAAATTTGGAATCTTTAGTTATGCTTCATGATTTCATGTATTAATGAATGAAGCACAATATGCATGGGGAGGCGTTCTGTTTGTCTTTTTTGAAACCCTTATATATATATATCGTCATTTTCTTTCATGAACACAATCTTTGCTAAAGTTTTAATCTTTCCCATAAATAAAAAGCGAAAACGGTTGAAGCTTTTTAACCACTCGTCGGAGAAGACGACGGTGACCTGCCGACCAATCAGATGCGAATCTCTGGTGAATATCAACTTCATAGAGTTATAAGAACAAAAATAACAATCTCGTCTCTTTGGAACAAATATCTCTAAAATGTATCTGCCAAGACGAAATTAAAAAGGAACAATTTTCAAGATTTTGAAAATTTGTACGGATCAGGTAGGAAACATATAAAAAACCTGTCTAGGAAGACTGATTTTGAGAAGAAAATTTAGTCCGAAAATATAGACAGCTCCCTCAAGATTCTCAAATTTTTAGTCGTGTCCATCAAAATTATTCACAAAGTTGGCCTGCCCCCCTCAACTTTTTCAAAAATTTGGTCGGCAGTGTCAGATTACGGATCCTTTCTCGAAGCTTCGCCCCAGTACATAATATTTGGTCTATTTTGGGAATCTTCAAGATTTACGGGGCATTTTACATTTTCTCTATTAAAAAGAGCTATATTGGGAATTTTTCCATATTAATGGTGTGAATCATTACCACTTCACTGAGATGTTTGGTTACTATGTGGGAATATAGAGAAATATTATTTTGTGTTGTTTGGTATGCTAGTAAAAGCCTAATTAAAATAAAAATGGTAGTGAGTGCTGGTGTACGGCAAGCAGTAATGGTGGTGGTGGTGGGAGACGGTGGTGGCGATAGGCAGATACGTGGTGGTGGTGTGCGGTGGTGGGCGGGGGGGGGGGGGGGTAGTGGTGGGTGGTTAGTGGAGGAAGCGGCGGTGGTGGTGGTGGCGATGGAGTTCAATGGCGATGGTGGTGGAGATGGTGGTGGCGAGAAGGCAATGGGTGGTGGTGGTGGGAGGGTAGTGGAGGTGCTTTAAAGAAAAGAAAAACAAGGGGGATGAACTGAACGAATTTGGGGTATTTTAGGGGAATTGAATGGGCATGGTAATGGGTTATTCCATTTTAGTGACCAACCATCTTTTTTTTTTCCTCTTTTTTCATCCCCTCAATGATCCATTTCATTCCACTTCTCATTCCTGCATACCAACGCTACCTAAGGGTATGTTTTGTTGGGAAGAAATGGAATGGAATGGAATGGACAATGGAATGAAATTGATTATTATCATTCTTTTGTCGTGTTTGATTAACCTATGGAATGGAACGAATTACTACTTATGTTGTTTAGAAGAAAAAAAAAGATGTAATGTCCGGCATTTATCAAAATAATAAATAAAGGAATTATATTATTTTTACTATGTGTTATTATTTATTTTAAATAATAGAAGTTAAGTGATGGGCCAAGAAAAAAAAAAAGAAAAACATGGAGTTAGGTAATAGTTATGGGCTTAAGGTCTATGGACTTAGCCTATAAAAACACCTTAAAAACCCTTCTAAATCCTAGATCTTATATTCCATCAATTACCAACACACACTCTAAAACACAAACCTTCCATCCTTGTATTTTGAAAATTAGACTAGGTTTGGAGCTTACTTGGTAATCCTTAATATATAATAACAAAAAAATTGTTTAAGCTCGTATCGATTCAAGATCCAAGTTAACACATAGTTCCAAAAGTACGCGTTTATATAAACAGTCATCCATTTAATGTTGGTTTTCCAAGAAAATTTGTAGAACATTAGATCGGGTTCTAAGAGTTAATAAAAATATAAACTTGGCTTTAGAATATAAATTTTAAGGGAAATGATCAAGAGAAAACTCCTTCTTAAAGAGATGACTAGAGAACTAATACATAAATATTTTTAATTTAATTAAAAAAATTTCAAATTTTTTCTTTCATCCTTCTTATATGTAGTTATTCTTCACCATAAAAAAAACTCGTTGTAGTGCGCATATGCAATACATCGACTTTTTTTTAATGCATATGTGCGATAGTGTGTATTTTGATATGTGCAATAGTGTTGAATAGCATATGCAATTGTTTGTGTTATATATGTGCAATATTGTTATATTATATACATAATAAAAAAATTGATATAGTGTATATATGCATTAGTGTTGTATTACATATATGCGATAGTGTGTATAGCATACAATTATTAGTGTTGTATTTGTATATATATTCAAGAGTATGTATTGTATAATACAATTGTGTTGTATTATATGCAATAAAACACTACTGTATATATGTAATACACATTAGTGCACATATGCACTAGAACGGCAATTTTTTTAGGAACAATATCATCTTATTAGAAAAAAAAAACAAAAAAAATCAAAAAGATTTTTTTTAAAAAAAAAGTTAAAATTAATTTTTTATTAGTTCTCTAATTCTCTTTATAAGAGGAGTTATATTTATATCCCACCCCTATATATATATAATAGTAATAATGATAATGGAGCAGCAGCCAAATTCCAAGGCGTGAGCCGAAGATCAGTTTTGAAAAGCCAAAGATAGCGTTTGGTATGTAGGAATGATGGGTGAATGGAATTATTCATTGTGAGGGAATGGAGAAAAATATGTTTGGTTGATCAAAGAAATAGAATGACCTATCACCTAGTCTATTCAATTCCCGCTAAGATACCCCAATTTCATTCCATCCATACCCCATGTTTTTTTTCTTTCAATTCCCTCTTTCACCCTATATCACCTCCACCACCTTCCCACCACCGCCGCCACCACCCACTGTCACCAACCACCACCATCGCCGTCCACCGCCACAGTTACCACCACCACCACCCACTACCAACAACAATAGCAATCAGTACCAGTCCCCCGCCGTCGCTATTAACCATCGCCCCACCCCTCCCCACCATTGTTCTTTGCCCACCACTTCACCCCTCACCACCTCCGCCCACCATTGCCGCTGCCACTTATCGCCACTGCCACCACCTCCTACGACATCCAAAGTTACCACCATTACCTACCCACACCCACCTCCAACCAACCACCATTATCTCGTATCGCCCACTACCATCCACCACCGCCAACCACCATCACCGCCCGCCAATGCCACGATTGCCACCTACCTCCCACCACCACTCACTACCATTTTAATTTTATTTTTTCTTTTTATTTTCAAATAACGCAAAGTAATTACTCATTTCATTCCCATGTGGTAACCAAACAACTCGTTGGAATAGTAGTAAGCCATTCGATTCCTTTGTCTATTCCATTACTACATTCATTCCATTCCTTCGTCCATTCCATTACCTCATACCAAACAAACCCTAAGTTTAAAAAAAGGGAATCAACGTTATGTGTATATAAATTTAAGACTTATAAGATCTAGGCATAGTTATCAAATGGCATGGATGGTTAATGCATGGGATTTGCATGTCCAAACAGTTGCGAGCCCAGGTAGAGTTGCAAGAAACTGGGCCTTAAGCGAGCCTTGGAGATCAAGTATGTGAGCCTTGGGCCTACGAGTAGCCTGTTACAACCCGTTGGCGAGCTGACCATTAGCGATCCACTAGTCTGAACCACCCTAGAGCCCACAAGCGAGCAGGCTTCAAGCCCAAGCAGCGAGCAACAGAATAAGTGCCTGTTGGGGCTGGAATTTAAAGTCCATTCAGCTGTTAAGGTCTGATCCAAGTTGAAATTTGCAATAAAGTTAACTTTGTTAGTCCAGTTAACGAAATACATTAAATCCAATGAATTAATATAGCATATTTAACTCTGATTAAGCCTACTAATGAAAGAAAGTTAATTAATTATTCCGATTAGCCTGAGTTAATTTAAGATTTACCTAGTAAGAAAGTTAGACGAGTTTACTAAACATGGTCAGTTACTTAACTTAGTTAACCTCGTTCACATGGTTAAGTTTGTCACACCCCAACCTAAGGCGGAAATGTCGGGGCGTGATCCGATTGCGCACAGCTCAAAGATACTATCATAATATAAATGTGACAATATCTATTTAATTATTTTATTTCAAATGTACACACAATATCCAAATATAACAAAACAATTCAAACAATTATGTATAACAAATTTAAATTCATGTTTGTCTTCATTAAAACCCTAAGGTCTTTCTAAGTGTCCATACTTCAACTTCAAATCAATAACAACCTGCATATGCGTAAAAAACAGAGTTTGTCAACAACATATGTTTAGTGAGTTTGCCACCAGTTTTGCAATAAAATAATGTTTAATATAATAAATAAGAGAAATAAGCAAAACGTAATAAATGAGGTAATAAAATCAAACCATGAGAAAATAAGTTGTCAATTAAACCATTGTCAAGCGAATCGGGCGCCGGTAAATCAACTATGAGCAAATAATAATAAGACCGTTGCCAAGCGAATCGGGCGTTGGTCAATAATATGAGAACCCAATACATGGGGATATACGGGACCTCTCCTAGCACGAATGCGCACATAAACAAGTAAGCACATAACAAGTATATTTGATTAATCACACACAATTACACGTTTGCTATTTTTGCTACATATGTATAATATTGTTGGGTTTTAACAAGATTATCAAAGTCATAAAATCCCAATTTTATGAAAAACGCAGCGGAAATTACTTTTAAATCTTGTTAATTTGATATGTATAAAACTGATTTTACACATGCAAAACCCAAACCAGGATCCAAATACGAAATACATACTATCAAACACATGCATGTCACTATAAGTCCATGCATGTTAAAGCTACCTTTCAAATCCAAGGAAGAGAAAGGAGATGATGATGAGGAAGGCAAGAACTTGAATATGAAGCTCCTCAAGCTAGCATACCCCAAGCTTTCCAACAAACACCACTTGTAGCTAGGATTTAGTAACACTTGGCAACTCCTCCTTGTTCCTTGTTCTTGGCCGTCCAAGAGAGAAAGAAGAGAAAGGAGAGAGTGTAGAGGATTTTTCCTCTATTCTTGTATTGTGAGAGAGAAGGAAGAGACTTCCTTATTGCACCACCCTTTTGTCCAACCAAACTCCTTGTATGTTGTATTATATCAAGGTAGAGAGAGATGAGGGAAAGGGGGTGGGGGCTGGCCCCTTGCTTCCACTCTTTCAAAATTCCAAAACAAGTTTTATAACATAAAACTTATACTATGATATAATACTTATGATATATATAACTCATGTAGAATTAACAACATGGATACTTAATACAAGGAACATGCAAGATTAATGTTGTTATTTAACCAACTTAAATAACACTATGTAATGTTCTCTCACAAAATGTAAATCATCCATATGATTTATTTGTTACACAAGTACAATGTATTTAGAAACCCTTTTCCAAATAACATAAGTGTCAATATTTATTTACTTATGATCATATTATATATAAACAAACATTATCGGTGTTTGTCTAGCTTGTTATTGGGTATGACCCGACTTGGATCATGACATACTAGCCACATCAATAATAATATGTGTCTTGGGCATACCGAGTCCAACAATCTCCCACTAGCACAAGATACATAGAAGATTGATGCAAGTAGCAAATACCGCCTAACTACGGTTTACTACCCCTAATACGCATGACGAAGTGCCATTCAATGACATCATCCCCTTCAAGTCCCTTACTTGAAATGATTTAGGTACATCTATCATTTATCCTTTTGTCACATATGTCATGTCAAATCCAGAGACACAGAGTGATCATTCTCTATTGATTTAACTTAGCAGGACTTAGATATCTTACTCTCAACGAATAAGAGGGAAAAATCCCCTCTTGATTACACACGTCTCTCACAATCACCTTGTACTATACCTGATCTTAGACTTATGTACTATCATGTTTCAGAGCAGCGAAGAGCTAAGTTAAAGTACAATATTCAGTGAATATCAAGACCCAATATGTATCTCAGGTCGGAGGATACTATGATATTCGCCTTTACTCAAATTTACTTATGATCAATCACAAGGATTCCATGTAGTAATATTTGAGAGCGGGTCAGTCCAATATTTATATCTCCATAAATATCTATGAACCCTTGGCAGCAACCCTATGAATATCCACCAATCCAAGTTCATAATAGTCTTACCTTCATATTTGCTCCCACAAATATTAGCGACTACGGACATTTAGAATAAGTAACTTATTCACGGATTTAAATATGCTAAAATGGAATATAACTCAAAATGTCATAATCATAAACCATAATCATATGAATGAGTCAAATAACAATTGTTCAGATATCCAAACACAAAATTCGATCATATCCAATCACTAGAATATCCAAGTCCTAAGGCACAAGTATGACCCTCATGCTTTGGCCTTTCAAGGAGCTTCGTGAGTGGATCCGCAATGTTTTGATCGGTGTGAACTTTGGGAATACATATCTTTCCCTTTTCAACTTCATCCCTTATGTAGTTGAACCTCCGCTCAATGTGCCTCGTCTTTTGATGTGCATGAGGTTCCTTGATTTGAGCAATCGCACCTTCATTGTCACAAAAGATTGCTAGAGGGTCCTGAATGGTACGGACTGCCCCTAGGTCGGCAATGAATTTTCTAATCTACGCAGCGTCTTGAGCTGCCAATGAGGCGGCGATGTATTCCGATTCCGTGGTGGACAATGCTACCACATCTTGTTTCGAGCTCTTCCAAGAGACTGCCCCACCATTCATAATGAAACATATCCCGATTGTGATCGAGTATCATCTCTATCGGTTTGGAAATTCGAATCCGTGTAACCCTTTACAACGAGTTCCTCCTCACCCGAACCGTATATTAGAAACATGTCCTTAGTCCTTTTAAGGTATTTCAATATACTCTTAACCGCCATCCAATGGCTACTTCCTGGATTATGTTGGAATCTACTTGTCATGCTTAAAGCGCATGACACATCCGGTCTAGTGCATACCATTGCATACATGATGGATCCAATAGCCGATGCGTATGGGATTCCATTCATTTTCTCTTTCTCATCCTTTGAGCTTGGACATTGATATGTACTCAATATTGTTTCTCTTTGAATAGGTACCAAACCTCTCTTAGAGTTTTCCATCTTGAACCTTTTCAAGATTTTGTTAATGTATGCACTTTGGTTTAAACCTATCAACCGCCTTGATCTATCCCTATAGATCTTTATTCCCAAAATATAGGCGGCTTCACCAAGATCCTTGATTGGAAAAAAATTTCCAATCCATGCTTTTACACCTTCCATGGCTGGAATGTCATTCCCAAATAGTAGTATGTCATCAACATACAATAATAAGAAGGTAATGATGCTCCCACTAGCTTTCTTATACACACTAGTTTCATCACCATTTTTTATGAAAATGGTGATTCCAACTTCTATATGCTTGTTTCAATCCATAGATTGATTTCTTTAACTTGCATAGTTTGTTAGGATGTTGTGGATCGACAACACCTTCGGGTTGAACCATATAGACATCTTCCTCAAGATGCCCATTTAGAAAAGCGGTTTTAACATTCATTTGCCATATCTCATAGTCATAATGTGCGGCTATGGTAAACAATATCCTAATAGACTATAGCATTGCTACGGGAGAGAAAGTTTCGTCATAATCAACCCCTTGAGTTTGAGTGAAGCCTTTTGCTACAAGTCTTGCTTCATAAGTATCCAAGTTTCCATGCATATCGGTTTTCTTCTTGAAAACCCACTTACTTCCAACCGGTTTGGAATTAAGAGGTGGTTCAACCAAATCCCATACTTGGTTGTCATGCATGGATTGCATCTCAACGTTCATGGATTCAAGCCATTTGTCACAATCGGATTGTGACATTGCATCACGGTATGTGGTGGGTTCATCTGAATCTACCACATAGCATCCATCTATGAAAAATCCATATCTTTCGGGTGGATGACTAATTCTACCGGATTTGCGAACGTTTTGTGTCCTGATCAACCATTTGATCATTATCTACATCCTCTTGTTGATTGCTAGTATCTACCAAACGTGTATTGTAAGGCCTCGAACCCCGGGAACCCTACAGTTGGTATTCATACAAAACACTTATAAAAATATTTAAACTTGAAAATAATACATTTCATTAAAATAACCAACTTCAGAGAATAATTCAGCGAAAAACATAAATAATAAAATAAGTTCCCAAAACCAATTTAAATATATTTAAATAAATGTAAAAAAGGAAACGTTTAGTATTATTGAAACATCCGACTAAGTATGCTCTTCAACGTCCAAGTAGCTTCGTGCACGTCCAAGCGGCAATGCATCCACCTCCTAACCTGAAACTCACACTAACATGCACATAAAGTCAGCTTGAGCTGAGTGAGTTCAAGTTTTAATAAATAACATCAATATTAATAATCATAACAGTCATTCCCAAAGGTTTTAAACTATAAAAGGGATACATCAGTTAGACCATCATCTTCGATAGATAATCATCCTTATGTATATATACATATACAAACCTACATATAAACATCTTTAAAGTGCATCCCTATATATATATATATATATATATATATATATATATATATATATATATAACATCCAAGTAATAACATCAGGTACAACCCAAACACGTAACATCCGGGTCGAGCAAAAACGTACAACCCAAACACGTAACATCTCATCAACGTATGCAAACACAAAGTAGGCATACGTAACATCCATAGTCGATACGACTACAACATCGCCAAATATAGGCCATACAATAATATATATATATATATACACACACATACTATAACATCCCAAGGCCTACCATATACGAGCAAGCCTGTATAAAATAGTTTAAATGTTTCATCAAGCAAAATCGTTTAGGTGTGCATGCTAGCCCAAAACTTAAAAAGAGTTAAAAGGGGCATCATAAACTCACCTGAAACGAGACACGGATTCACCCCGAGCTAGAGATTCCTTAAGTAATCCCAAGACTCAAACACCTGCCGGTTTAGATTCAATCAATACTAATGACAACAAGATGACTCGTTTATCCTACGAGACGTTCTAACGGGGCTCGGGTCACCGAAAGCCTCGATCTCATCAAACTAAATCACAACAGCCCCCGAGGCCTCACATTCACCAAAATGACCCTTAGATACTCCCGGGAATAAAGAATTCCCAAATTACCCCCGGAAGCACTAGGTGATACCGACACGCGCGTTTAAGATTCGTTTAGGCCATTAACATTCAACTCAGCCCCGTGTGGACCCAACATGATAAAATCACAGCCAACAAGTCCACACGACGCTACACGAGTTAAATGGGTCGGTAACTCGCAAGTACAACGCACCAACTACTCAATAAACGAAATTGCGTGTTGTACCGACCCGTTGGAGTAACCGACAACCAATTCAGCCCCATAACTTATAAAAATGATTTTTCAACAGCCCGTACATCAAACCAAGTGTCCCCGAGCTGAATTGGTCGTTAATCACTTCAACCCTCGCGTTAAACGCGCCAAACTATAATTCTAGTCAACCGAACATAACAATCAAACTACAACTAGTTGATCAACTTAACGAACACCAATGAACATGATCTTTAAGTATGATATACGGGACATACCTAGGAAGATTGTGGTGCAATAACTCACTTCCAACAGCCCCGAAAAGAACACAATTGAACATCCACCGGTTAAGCCTAAAGCGAACTTATCCATCATCGAGTAAAACGTGTAGATTTTAGCATGCGAAGATGTATTTAATTACATAGGATAACCTTTGAAATAAATTATTAATTTTTTACCAGACTTTAATAAATGTCTTAGGTTTATAAAAATATTTTTATTATATTTTTTTATTGGACACAAAAATTATAAAAATTCCTCCAACACAGCAAGGTACGTGCGGCTATTTCAGTGCGTAACAAAATGGTTTTATTTTTATAAAATTCATTGCGAAACCAAATTAAACGATTCCAATTGGGTTTGATTTTTAAATCAAAATATTAAGTTCCAGAAGTGGAACCAACTAATTTGGACTCGTTGAAAAAGTGTTATGATGTCGGGAAGACAGACCAGAATCCATCATCCCGCATTAGTTTTGACACTCGATCTTATAAATTCATAAAAACCATTCAAATGTCGTCCAAAAATTACATATTATACCTTTCTGGAAACTAGACACAAAGTAGAACATCAAGGAAACAAGAATTGATCAAAAACAATGGATTATCATTGCGTTACCCTAATAAACGTATACGAATCTATCAGTAAACTGTTATCATCAAAACTCAATCCTAACGTGTTCAATAACGGGTTTAATGGTGAAAAAGACTTTCATGGACGTTAGACTAACCTTTAATTGATGTTTTACGCTCACGACTTGGCCGGAACAAAGGAAAATCGCAGGGGGGGGGGGCTAGAAGCTGCCGATCGGATAAGAGTACTAGGGTTAGGTTTTTTGTTTGTTTATTGTTATAATGTAAAAATGTTTCATCCAAGCCCCTCAAATTTGAAAGATTTGGCAACTTGAAAGGAAATATTAAATAACTTAACGTATCGGTAAGATGGTGGGGTCAACGAAAGATGCCAGATAACTCCCGAGAAATATACATACTCTATATGCTTAAAATCTTTAAACCGGAAATCAACGGGTGTTACAAGTATCGGCTTGTGGTTCTCGATCCTCATCGAGTTCCATCGTTCTACTAGTACCTTCCAAAAGGAACTTAGTTTCCAAGAACTCGGCCTTTCGAACAACAAATACCTGTTGCTCGATTGGGTTGTAGAAATAATACCCCATAGAGTCTTTGGGATATCCTACAAAGATACATTTAGTGGATCCACTTTCAAGTTTGTTTTGAGTGTTGTTCTTGACATAAGCCTCACAACCCCATACCTTTAAATATGATAATGATGGAGCCCTTCCATTCCATATTTCAAAAGGTTTTTTCTCCACTTTCTTGGTTGGGGACATATTTAGAATACGGGCCGCGGAGAACAAAGTGAAACCCCAAAATGATAGAGGCAATATGCTTCTAGCCATCATAGATCAAACCATATCCAATAGATTTCGATTCCTCCTCTCGAACACACCATTGTGTTGTGGTGTTTCGGGTGGAGTAAGTTGTGATATGATCCCACAACTCCTAAGATGATCTCGGAAAGCATCACTTAGGTATCCACCTCCTCTATCTGAACGAAGTACTTTGATGGTTTTATCGAGTTGATTTTGTACTTCATTTTGGAAGACTTTGAACATTTCAAAGGCTTCATCTTTATGTCTTAACAAGTACACATACCCATAACGACTATAATCGTCGATAAAGGTAATGAAGTATCTTTCACCATTCCTTGTCATTGCCTTAAAGGGGCCACATACATCCGAATGTATGATACCCAATTAGTCTTTTGCCCCTTCGTTTGTTCCACTAAAGGGGTCTTCGGTTATCTTTCCAAGTAAACAAGACTCACACTTATCAAATGAATCATCTTTAATTGATTCCAAAAGACCATTCTTTTGAAGTGTATGTATGCGATCTTTGTTTATGTGACCAAGAAGACAATGCCAAAGATAAGTCTTACTCAAATCCATTTTGAGTTTCTTGGTGCTTGATTGGTACAACATGTTATCAAAGGATATGTTATCATGAACTAATTCATAAATGCCATTAGATGGCATTGCTTTAAAATAAAAGACATTATTCATGAAAACACAAATACCATTGTCTACAAACATAAAATCAAAACCATATTTTCTTAACAAAGAAACGGAGATAATGTTCCTAGTTAAATTAGGAGCATACAAAACATCTTTCAAAATAACTCCCAAACCATTTGGAAGCTTCAATGTGTAGTCTCCTCGGGCTTCGACAACAACCTTTGCTCTGTTGCCCATGAAGAGACTAATATCTCCTTTCTTAAATTCTTCATTTCTCTTGAACCCTGCAATAAATTACAAATATGAGTTCCACATCCGGTATCCAATACCCATGTGTTAGAGGAAATAAGATTAAGATCAACATGAATCATGAAAGTTTTACCCGAGGTTTGCCATGCATCCCTCTTTGCTTTCAACTCTTTGAGACGGGTTGGATAATTCCGCATCCAATGCCCAATCTCCCCACATCCAAAGCATGGATCTTCCGAGCTGACCTTTAGCTTCTTTAGTTTGGGTGGTTCCACTTTAGCCTTTCCCTTGAACTTACCCATGTGTTGTCCCTTGCCTTTGGCAACCTTTGCCTTAGGTCCGGGTGATACCTCTTCCTATTGCCTCCCTCATTGATAGTGAGAATGGGTAAAAATTTTTTACCCATTCCCGTTTTGGCCGTCTTGAGCATTACGTGAAGCTCACCAATGCTCTTGTCCCACCCATTCATGTTATAATTCATAAAAAAATGTCTCAAACTTTTTAGTTAAGCCATTTTGAATCAAATCCGTGGCTAACTCGTTTGAGACGCGATAATTAAGGTGCTCGAGACAATCAATGTGGCTTTTCATCTTATGTACATAAGATGAAACCGATTGGGTTTCCTCCATACGACATGCATGAAGCGCTATAACCGTTTCGAAGCGTTCCACCCTAGCTTGTGTAAGGAACATTTCCTTAAGTTGGGTGATCATGTCGTATGCCCCATGAAGTTCAAAATCCTTTTGAATCTCAGGAATCATAGTTCCCAACATGAGGCAAGAAACTTGCACCGAATCCTTATTGTTCTTAACCCAATCGTTATGGTCTTGGACATCGTCAACACTAGGTTCATTTGGAATAGGATCCTCTAATACGTAGTGTTTCTTTTCTTGCTTGAGAACGATTCTCAAGTTTCGATACCAATCCATAAAGTTGGTATAGTTTAGATGATTCTTTTCGAGAATAGATCTTAGTGATAGGTTATTAACGGGTGGAATAATAACGTTAGGTGGATTGTTGATTGCGGCCATCTACAAATATAACAAAGCTCAATTTTAGTATTTTTGATATCAATAATTTTAATCGTTAATACCCTTTATGTCTCCAAGACAATTAATGATTAAATTCTAGAACCCAACGTTACATTCAAATAGTAGTTAGGTGATCTTTATCCTACTATTCAAATTAACAAGGTAGTCAACGTTTGACGATTACAACCCTTTGCAACTTCTAGTTTTATGGGATTGGTTAAACATCTTATGTTTAGTTGGCATGTTTAATCCCATCAACACCATTGTATGCCATGCTTCGGTGACCCTATTCACATGGTTTCCAATTTAAGTCATCCTACTTATACACACATGTGAGTTTACACATACAAGTGGTTAGGTGACCTTTATCCCACAAATATGGTAAACCCACCTCAAACTCACAAGTTTCCTCAAATGCGGTTAGGTGACCTTTATCCCACATCGAGTTCCCAAGTGATTCGAGTGTCGTATAAAAGGATGGTGTTCAACTTATTTTATAAAAGGGATTTTAGTTTTCTAAATTCTAGATTGGAAAACCTTTTATGTACCTTCCATTTGCATGCATTCAAATGTATGGTACTTAGTTGAAAAACCCATTTTCAAAGTTCCTATTAATAAAACCCATTTTATTTGTGAAATCATTAGCCTTTAATAAAACCAATTGTATTACCTAACGATTTCTAAGGAACCAATTTTATGCTAGTTGTTGATTTTAAGTTGTTGGCAAACCACATTGCAATAACACAAACAAAAGTAAATCAACCATGCAAGCATAAAACATACAACCACAAGTTCATAACCATAGCCTCCTAATGTTGACTACACTTGTTGACCGAAGACAAGTGTGTCAAAAGGTCTCTCCTAAGGGACTCAAAAGGAGATGTGCTTGTGTTGGTGAACTCCCATTTGATCCCGCATCCAAATGCTCCAAGTGTTCACCCCCATGTTGTGGTCTCCATCATTTTATTTGGGCTTCCTTCCTTGCATCTTCTTTTACAAAATATATCCTAATACATTTTTCTAGTAAAAGAAATGCACCTAATCTACTTATTATTACAAACCAATTGAAATAAATAAATAGATTACAAACCCAAATAAATATTACAACCATATCAAATGAACAAACAACCACTTGAATGACAAACACATCAGCACAATCAATCAACCAAACACAAGGCTATGGCTAGGTTTTGAAATTCTATTACATATCCAAATATGCAATAACACAAGACTCAAAATGGTTCCCATTCACCCCTTGAAACTTTCGGCGAAACAAACCAAAACCGAAAGTTTCGGGTTTTTGTCCAAACAAAATAAACAATCATCCAAATAACTTAGTTTTTCAAAATTACCATATGCATGTAAAGTATAATCTTGAAAAACCACGGGGTAACCAAAACCCCGAAAATTTTCAGCCATAGGGTAAACTCCACCCTAAACCCAAAAATTTTTGGGTCTAATGAAGCATGCATCCGTATAAGCGGCTCTTGATGCCATTGTTGGGTTTTAACAAGATTATCAAAGTCATAAAATCCCAATTTTATGAAAAACAAACCAGAAATTAGTTTTAAATCTTGAAAATTTGATATGTATAAAATCGATTTTACACATGCAAAACCCAAACCAGGATCCAAATACGAAATACATACTATCAAACACATGCATGTCACTATAAGTCCATGCATGTTAAAGCTACCTCTCAAATCCAAGGAAGAGGAAGGAGATGATGATGACGAAGGCAAGAACTTGAATATGAAGCTCCTCAAGCTAGCATACCCCAAGCTTTCCAACAAATACCACTTGTAGCTAGGATTTAGTAACACTTGACAACTCCTTGTTCCTTGTTCTTTGCCGTCCAAGAGAGAAAGAAGAGAAAGGAAAGAGTGTAGAGGATTTTTCCTCTATTCTTGTGTTGTGAGAGAGAAGGAAGAGAGTGACTTATTGCACCACCCTTGTGTCCAACCAAACTCCTTGCATGTTGTATTATATCAAGGTAGAGAGAGAGGAGGGAAAGGGGGGAAGGGGCTGGCCCCTTGCTTCCGCTCTTTCAAAATTCCAAAACAAGTTTTATAACATAAAACTTATAATATGATATAATACTTATGATATATATCACTCATGTAGAATTAAAAACATGGTTACTTAATACAAGGAACATGCAAGATTAATATTGTTATTTAACCAACTTAAATAACACTATGTAATTCACAAAATGTAAATCATCCATATGATTTATTTTTTACACAAGTACAATGTATTTAGAAATCCTATTCCAAATAAATAAGTGTCAATATTTATTTACTTATGAACATATCATATATAAACAAATATTATCGGTGTTTGTCTAGCTTGCTATTGGGTATGACCTGACTTGGATCATGACACACTAGCCACATCAATAATAATATGTGTCTTGGGCATACCGAGTCCAAAAAATATGATATACGCATATGTCCTCAAAACATTGTGAAAATTGAGTAAAATAGGGGAATGGTAAAACTAACCATAGATTAAAGGCAAGTGATAAATAATTAAGATAAACGAACTAAAGATTAAGTGAGTCGTCCACTACGCGTCGAACGAGATTAATGATCAGAACCTGAAACTTGAGATATGATAATATAATTAAAAATGAACTCTTAGCCACTAGAATCAACCCAAACGGACGTTTAGAACTCAAGTTATGTTATATTTAAGATTTAAGCGAGCTGGTACTGACCAGAATCCGAACAGTGAATCAGAAGTCGAGTTTTGGTCAGTAACCTTAAAATGAAGTTACGAGAATAAAAGTCTTCTGGACCGAACGTTGAATTCGACCAGAAGTATGAGAAACCGTTAAGTCAAACTTGTTGACTAATTTGCCCTTAAACGGGTTTTAAGCGAACTGACCAGTCAAAACCCTTCAACCACCAAAATTAATTGAAGTTTATTGACTAGGGAATATATTTGAATGATTCATATGTTTACAACTTACCTGGAAAGTGAAAGGATCAAGAGAAACGAAGAGTCAAAGGTCCACACGTATGTAAAGTCAACCGTTTATGAGCGTATCTTCAACAATAAATCAAAAACCGAACAAGACGATGAAGACCAGAGGTGGATGAAGGCTGGGAGATGAATATTTCGGGATGTGGGAAGTTTGTGGCAGAGATTATAAGTGTTTTTTATATAGGAAACACTAAAAGAAACTATATTTAGTTAATTTACTCGTTTAGGAAACCGAATAAGCATTTAATGATCAAATCAATAATATACTCAGTAAATTTAATTCTTGATCAAGGGATTAAGTATATGGACATGTATTTTAGTTATATTAGTTTTCTTGGACCTTAATTCACTCAATTTATGCCAAAAATAAGTGATTTAGATACCAAAAACGAATTAGGAAACAAAAAATCAATTAATGACAAAATCGAGTATAATAACTTTAAGATTTCGGTTTGGACAGTAACAAAATGAAATTGAAATTTTTTTATAACATTAGTTGACATATCTTGGAGCTTAAGTTTCATTAATTTAATCGAAAATATGAAAGAATTGGCAAAACTAGTCCCTGTATTCCCGAAAATGCGATTTTTAGACGTTTTTAAAAGTTTCTAAGGGCTGTTTGGCATAATTGAAAGTTATGAAAATAAATACAAGTTTTTTAAATAGTTGGAAAGATCCAAATTACATTCCTAAATCGGTTTAAACTTAAACGAATATAAATACGAAAAATCCGAGATGTTACAAAGTTAGTGTAGCAAATCTTGTTACTTATAGTAACCCCATTAGATCACTTAGAATAAACTAAAGAGGTTAGCTTAGTTAGCCCCCATTAACTCGGTTAACTTAGTTTATTCACCAAGTTAGTTCTATTTATCTGTTGTGAGACTAATTAACATATGTATCTGTTAAACAGTTAGCCGTGCCCAGTTAAAGAAAGAAATTACTATTAACTTAGAACGCTTCAGAATCCAGGTGAGTTTCTAGCCCCTTTCCTTTTAATCATTTTGGGGCTGTGTACATACTTGTAAGAAAAATGTTTATATACACACACTGCATTTATAAAGGCATATTGTAAGAATATGTTGTCTGACAATGGCACTTTTATGTTAACTTCGTTAATTAAACTATGCTATTTTTGTTAACTCCATTAGAAAACGCACAAGCATGTCATGTCTCACGTGAGCATACACACATGAATCAGTCCACATATGTTGGTGGTATAACATTAAAATAGATCACAAATAATAAAAATGAAATGCATTTAAATATATAAGTGTTATATGTTTAAATATGAACTTGGTTATACATGCTACATGTTATAAACGAATTATTTGTTACATATGTTACAAAAGAATTATTTGTTACATATCATGTTATCTGTATAATAAACTTATGTTTGTGTTATGCCTAGAAAATGAATTATATGAATGTTACATGTCACATTTTAATTATAACTAGTTATTATAAGTTAATCATGAATTAATTAAAACGCCAGTGATTAATGAGACATTATGTAAGCATTATGAGGGAAATAATAACTAGATTAGTTACAAAACTTTAGATGTGAAAAACTCTCTTCCTCCCTCTCTTGGCTGGCCTCATGTAAGTCCCGTGGAGGATCTTTCAATATGATATCAACTAATCTTAATATTGGTGCGGAAATCCAACTCAAGATGTGTGACATTTGAGCCAAAACAAGGTACAACTCAGTACGTATTTACCGATTAAGCAAATAAATGCCTTTTGCGTAACAAACGAACGATTAACCGAACGGGTCGGGTTATGACCCAGATATCTCGGGGGGGGGGGGGGGCATCTATAAGTGATATACGATCTATACAAGCTAAAATATTAAAAATATGGCCTTAGTTTGATAGCAAACAAGTTAAACGAAAACATGCTCGTTTAACTACCCGCTATAGATTTAAACGCGAAAGTTAGTTACAAACCAAGCATTGTATCATCCGTTAAGCCGAAAAAGACTTACCAAACACGTATTTAAAATGTTTTAAGCGATCCGTGAAAATACCCTTGATTTTTACAAACATATAGTATGTTTTTATAATTTTACACTAAACTAGCCGAAAAACACTCGTTTTCGCGCTGTTTAACGCACACGATAAGTTTTTCGCGCCAAAAACCGAATCCGAAATAAATTTGGACTTGGGCTTTTGCGTTTGGGTCTGGAAATCCAGATCTTGGGCTGAATAAGGCCCAAGGGAGGCCCATTAAGCCTCCCGGCCGCCACCTTAGATATTATTGTTATTAGTGAGTTTGCTTAATATATAAGGAACTCTAGAATTATTTTTGTGTCCATCTTTCCAGAAGGTAAACGAGATTCCTGGTGATTTTACATAAACACTTTAACACCCAAGGTAATTTTCATTATTTCCACCATTTTTACTTGTTTTAATTAAATTTAACAACATATAAACATGTCTTGATTGTTAAACATCATAGTTAACCATGTAAAACTCTCAAAAATCATTCAAAAATATACTTTGATGTTAAACCTAGTTTCAAATCAGAAACATGATCTTTTTTGGCCATAAACACGGATTAAAGGGTTGAAACGGCGTTTTTACGGTTCAAAAGTTCGTTTTTGTGCACTAGCCGAAACCCTAAGTTAAAGGGCTGTTCTTGTAACACCCCGTAACCGCAGCGGAAACGTAAACGGGATGCAACAGACACATCTGATATCAACAGCATTGCTTATAAAGAAAATACCACTACATTAATTTATATCATATTACATTGTTGCGAGTTCCGTTACTGTCTAGGTGTTACACACATGTTTTACCGATAAGACATTAATATATTCATTACAAAATATAGATCAGCAAGCTTCCAACAAGTAGCATAGATCATTAAGCACATATCAATCATTCCAACTTGGGCATACCTAGAAAACATGTAAAGAGAACGGGTCAACTACGAATAGTTGGTGAGTTTCACTAATTTAAATAAACACTGACAGATCATTTTAATAATCATTTATTAGTAATGTAATTATGCTGGGAACTATGTTACCCCAGAACATTTCCATTAATCTTCTGGGAACTACGTTACCCCAGAACAATAATAACCTCTGGGAACTATGTTACCCCAGAACAATAATAATCCCTGGGAACTATGTTACCCCAGAACAATAATAACCTCTGGGAACTATGTTACCCCAGAACAATAATAACCCCTGGGAACTAAGTTACCCCAGAACAATAATAACCTCTGGGAACTATGTTACCCCAGAACAATAATAACCTCTGGGAACTATGTTACCCCAGGACAATAATAACCTCTAGGAACTATGTTACCCCAGATCAATAATAACCTCTGGGAACTATGTTACCCCAGAACATTTCCACACGATAAACAATTTATATATTCTGTGCATCAAACCATATATATATAAATATACAATTGTTTCCATACGATCGGTATGTACTTAAATACTTTAATAAAGACATGCTTTCCGCCCCGGGAAAATATTTAAAACAGTTCATTAAAAGGGGCTCGTGAAAACTCACCTTTCTGTGAGTCGGGGCGTGCTACAATGAACTGCTATAAGCCTGGATCTGTAATATGATATCTAGTCGTTACTATATAATTCCCATAAATTAAATCCGTGTCAATCGGTACATCTGGGGACATTGTTAACCCAGTACTGTACTCGATCCGGGGACAATGTTAACCACGTGACACTTCTAACGACTCAGATTGTGACATTACTTAGAGTCGGACGGTCAAAATTATCATTTTTATGTTTTCCTTGATTTGCGTGCCTAGCACGGTCATCCGTTTTTAGTTTCAAAAATGAGTTTATTCACACCCGACCCAAAAATGGTGTTTGACTGTTATTTTAGTTAAAGTGATGAAATTAGAGCTCGGTTTGGACACCCCGTTTGGCCGCGGGGCCAGTTTCCGTCATTTAGGTGCCGGAAACAGTAAAATCGGGTAAAATTACCCAAATCATCCGAATTATTTTCGGATGATTTACTTTTACTTAATTTACTTAGTTTTATGAAATAGTCCATTTTTAGGGTTTTTATGCACCAGTCAGCTCGCTTATGCGAACTTTGCCGGTTTACACGTTTTAAGCTTTAGAAATTTGTTTTTATGTTCTTTTTAGCACAAATAATTACCCGTTTAGTTTCGGGTCTTGAAATTTTACACAACACTTATTTTGACAGTAATAAATTTTACAAAAATTTTCCAGATTTAATTTTTATATTTACATTTATTTATCTATTTTTAATCATCATTAAAACACTAAATATGTCAAAAATATCAAAAGACTTTAGAAAAATCCCAAATTTTTCTGGGATGATCCCTGCCATCCTCATAACTCCCTGGAATTTTTCCAGACCCCAAAACTCATTTTTCAAGCCGTTTTCACAAAAACCGAGCTAGAAAGCCCTAGAACTCGTTTTACCGAAAAGCCCCCTTAGACTTCTCCAACTGAGCTCAAATTTTGTGTGTGACTTTTATATGTTATAAAAAGCTTATCCTAAATTTTCCAGAATTTTTCATCAAGTTTATCTATTTTTCACCATTTTTGGCCAAAACCGAGCATTAAATTCACCAAATATTCATCTTTTATCCAAAAATTACCAAAAATTCACAGATCTCATATTTTCATGTGTAGATCATCTTTGTGAAATTTCATGACCCGACTCTAAGCACACTACAATCTGTCCAAAATCATAGATCCACACGAAAACCGAACTATCTTGTGTTTTCTAGCGTTAGATCGCAAAGATCTTGGTTTCTAGCCTTTGCTAGCCACTAGATACAACACTTACAAGCACAATAACACCATACCAAGCAAGTTAAACCAACAATCAAACCATTTCTTTCATAGTGTCGGTTTTGATATAAAAACAAAGGTTTTAACCGTAAAAATCCGTTCTCGACTCCTTTTACTCATTTCTTGGACCAAGATCCCTTGTATAACTTGTATACATCTCTTGATCATGCAAGAGTCGGTTTCATCTCGGGTTTTCACCCGTCTTTCACATGGAAACTCATTTTACAAGATTTCAACCGTAAAAATTCGTTCTAAACTCTTTTAACTCATCACTTGGATCAAGATCCTTTGTATAACTTGTATACATCTCTTGATCATGCGAGAATCGGTTTCAACTCGGGTTTTCACCCATTTTTACATTTGAAACCTCCTTTTCTCAAGATCATGAAGATGGAAACAAGATTCAAGCATTAAAACATGTGTTATACCTTGTAAATCTTGGTTGGAAATCAAGAACTTGGATGAATGTTGAAGGTTTGAGAGAGTTTTGAGAGTTTGGAGTTTTTGAAAAAAGAAATGAAGTGTGTATGTGTGTGCACTAGGACCGATCGGTCCAAGGTAATGTGTGGGGTGGGGCCCACACATCCATTCTAAGCCACACATTCGGATTTTCGTAATCCGGATAATGTTTTGGATAATCTGGTTCAGTTCATTTCTCGTTTAAACTCGTAATTCGGCTTAAAACGAGCCTAAAATGGTCGTTTTTCGGGTTAAAATAAAATTTACATAAAACCGACTTAAAAACTTTAAAAACTTAAACCATGACATTTAATGACTTAACACCTCGTATTGTCGGTAATTGTGCACCTTTTTCGGCTTGATCGATCGTCTCTTGCTTGGTTTGATGTTAAAGGTTTCGTTTATCGTACCGACGTACTAATAAATCGAAATCCTTTTTTTTTGTGTGCCATAATTCACTTATCCCGAAGCTTTAATACTTCGTAAACATCACTAAACATTATATACTTCGTCTATAATGTAATTCCCGATTCGTTCGGGTTTTCAATAATCGTTCATTGGTTAATTGTAATTCCAATACGATTCACTATATAATCGAGTATGATTCGTACTATGAATCATATATACTCGTATAAACGTACTATAATTCATATAATCAATATTAAATGACACGTAAATAGTATATACCGGCTAGGGTATACCTGGATTTGCGGAATCGTTACAGTTCTATTGATGAAACATGCTTGGTTTGTGATATAGACTTGTATCTAGCTTGCATAGAAGCACAAGAACCTGAAAACTTGATTAGAAAGTCGGAAACGAGCCAAACCCGCTAAGGTAATGCCGAAACACTTGCTTACGGATTATTTAGGTTAAGGTTGTGATGTGCATATTATTAGGCCATGAAATTTTTCAGGGACATCAGGGATCATGTCAATGAGTCTCTGTTCGAATTTGGTAATTTTTCGACCATCCGAGAATATTTGGCGAATTTATTACCGAATTGGGACGTTTATTTAGGAAAAATAGCTAAAATACTTCAAACATTATGAAAGTTTTCTGGGAACTCAAATTTGATGTATTTTGATCACATATGAATTTTGGGATAATTTGAAGAAGTTTAAAGGTGTTTTGTTTATATGCGTTCTTGTGAATTTTTATAGCCGAATGTGGGCCGAAAAGAATATCGCCCGAGCTTTTTACATTTTGGAATTGATACAGGTTGATTTGGGACATGATTTAAGCATTCAGGAATTTTTGTGTAATTTTTAGAAATTTTTTGGGGTAAACGGACGATTTTCAGGCGAAATATAGCTGATAAAATGAATTTTTATAAATTAATTAATCAGTAAATAATTCCAGAAATATTTTTATAAAAATCTACATATTTTAATTGATAAGTGGCTAAATTTTCATAATTTAATTATTAACGGTTAATTAATTATGCTAATTTAAAGATTAAACAAATTCAGTTTTTTATAAAAACCGGCAAATTCGCGACTAACGAACCTGCGGGAATATCAAAACACCAAGAGTGATCAAAAATCATATTTTTGGACTAATTAAGTGAGAACGAACTTTTCTATGAGAAACCTGGACAATCCGATGGATTGTGCGTGTTTCTTCTCAAATCAAACTGAATAAACGGAAACGGGCCCCGTGGCTAATCCGGGACCCCAGTATGTGATCCTTCTTTATAACTTAATCATTTTATTAACCAATACATTTACCCAAGCTTATTTTCCCATAACTTTTTTCTGAACGCGTAAACGAACAACTTGGCCCAGTTGGGAAAACGGGAATCTGAGCCAAGTTCAGTTTTAAGTATTAGACGTTGAACAACATCACAACCTAAGCCTATTGCCACTTTCTGGGCGTTCCAGCTACACCCAGATTAGTTATACAGCCCAATTTAGTATGAAGATTATAATTATATTAAAATATTAATAATATTATAATATTGATTATAGGAACTACTGATAGCGGATCGAATAAACCACGAGCTGATACAGTACTGATTATCTACTAAACCGTGAGTTTCATGACTCCACTCTTTAAACAGTTTTACGAACTTTTGGGTTGAAAAGCATGTTTGATTACATATACATACCTGAATCATGTATTGATGTGAATTATCTAAGTGTTAACACACGAAAGTCCCCACTAACACAGTGATTAACTTTGAGCCAGTGGCTTGTGAATAGTACTATTGGTTTGACAAACCTAAATGGAATCGGCCTGGTTGCCGTGTCACATAGCGCCGTTTGCACATGACCATATTTATACAAACAGACTATGTAGTGTTAGACATAGCTATCGGGGCATGTTGTGGGCGGAAAGGGGCCACAGTGGTTGATTGAGCGTGGGAAATGGATGCACGCAGCACATACAGTCAAGGCTTCACTGTAGCTTAGCATAATTACATCATTTACATACATACATACATACATACATACTTATTTCATGATTACAAGTGTTAACTTGTAAATACTCATTACTGTTTTCTTGAAACTCGTGAAACTCACCAACTCTAGTAGTTGATCCGTTTTAAACTGCTTTTCAGGTGAACCTAAATCGGAATGATTTGGTGATCTGTTACTTGCCCAAGATGTGTGATTGATGCTATGTGAATAGAGGCAAGGGTGTTAGTAGTAAGAATGTATAGTTAACGAACTAGTTTTGTTTTATCACCTAGACTGTAAAACAATGATAGAACAAAGAAATGTAATATATTGTAAATTAGTGTGTAATATTTCTTTATAAACAATGTGTTGATACCAGAAGTGTCTGCTACATTCCCGTTTTACGCTTCCGCATTGTGCTAGTCAGGGTGTGACAAGATGATACAAGAGTAATTATAAAGAACACAAAGGATTGCTTCAAAACACAGGTTATGATTAACGTCGGGTGCTTAAGCACAAAGTTTACAATACTCGTCTAATGTATCTATGATACTAGACGGCCAAAATCACACATATGTCAACAACCTAAACCCTATACAAGATATCTATAAATAGGGTAGCCAACATACCAGCCCAACAAAAGCCCAAAGCCCACCGAGAACCATAAGGTTCTCGGCTTACATATAAAACATGAAACCGGGATTAACTAAGTGCAAACCATCAAGTATAGACCCAACAATATCCCCATTGGTTTGTAGCTTAGTTGTTTAATTATACTCCATAATTTCAACATCAGCATCCTTTAGGTCGCCTACCCAATAACCAGTTTTGATAATGGAAGCCACCATCCTTGTGTATTCTTTTGCAGCGGCCTCAAAGAGTGGATCAGCAATGATTTGAAATTTGCTGAGGGTCTTGATATCACGTTCTCCAAGCTTGAGCAAATCCCTTGGGTCGACAAATCTGTATTGTCCTTTACCTTTCTGCAACCGTATGATAACAGTAGCAGTCATACTATCGAACGTCCAGAATCTCATGTTCTCGAAGGTTCCATCAGGTATTGCATCAGGCACAGGAATATGAGTAGCCTTCTTTGTTGCAGGTCACATCACGTTTATCATAGTTTTTCCCGTCTTAGGATCTTTTACACCTTTGGCCTTTTTCAAAAATGACTTGGCAGTGGTCATCTTAGGAAAGCCTCTATCCACTTGGTTTCTGAGAAAATTCCAGAAATCAGTTCCTCTATTATCATTGGTTGGATTGTGGAATGATGAGTTGATGAGGTCACTAAGATCCAATTTTGTCCAAGACCCAAAATCTTTCATCCGGTATTCGGTCTTCCCATATCTTCGTTTAACCCACCACATGTTCTTTTCAGCATCAAATCCCCAAGACATAACTCCAGAATGATCACCATATTTATCTGAAAAATCCTTTTTAAAAGTAATGACAAATCTATCGAGATGATCGAAGGAGTCAACATTCTGATTTGAGTTCTTCATAATCATAATCTTCTATTGGAGTCGATCCGATCTCTCATTTGTCATTGGAGGTGCAGACATGTATTGTTTCAATGTCTCGGATTCATCTATGTTTTCAACAGAATGACCACAAGAAATGTCACCTTAACCTGTATTGGGAGTTGTTGAAGTGACATCAGCACCACTCTTGAAATCATCTCCAAATTTCTGAACAAGTTTTTGTTGAAGATCAAGATATATAGCAGTTAATTCTCCCATACCAGACTCAAGCTCTTTAATCTTGGAATCTTTAGCAGAGTTACTGGCTTCAAGTTCTTGAATACGGACATCTTTGACAACCGAATCTTGTTCGAGCTCAAACACTCTGCAAAGCTTGAACGTCTACTGGTTCAGCTTCCAATGCAATTACCTTTCCCTTATTCTGGAGAAATTGTTCCTGCATAGCAAAAATATGGGCAACCTTCTCGGAAACACTGGAGCTTGACTGACCCTGATTGGCGGGGTCGGATGATCCAGATGGAATATCAACATGTGGAATATCGGCCTCAAAATCAAACTCTTGTGCAATATCATCAAATATCTGTTCCTGGGTCTAAAACTCAGCAGTTGATTGAGTGAAGTCAACGTGAATCTCATGAACTGCTGACTCTTGTGGTTGTTGTTGGCTTGTTGTTGGTGTTGCAGATTCATGAATCAGAACGCCTGATCTTGGATCTCTTTTCCTTCTTTTTCGTGGAACTAGATCAGCATCTGAATCTTCTGGCATATATTCATCTTGGTTTTCAGCAACTGTCTGAGGAGGCTTCAAAGCAGTTGACTGAAGTAATTTTTTAAACTTCTCAAACTCTAGTAACTGTTCAGCAGACGGAGCAGTCTCCGTTATACGGTGTTCAGACTCCGATTGTTATACGTGAGTCTCCTCATCTTCATCATCAGAAATAATTTCAAGAACGGCAGTATGCCTCTGAACTGGCACCACATGCTCTTCAGCAACCTGAGCTGTCACCGGGACATTTCTCTATTTCAGCAAAGTGGCCGAACTTAATTAGCCCATGAATGCCTTGATAGAAGACCTTTGCTCCTTTTCTTGATTGCTTCATCAACCCAAAGGTATTAGGTCCCAGCGACTTCATATCCAGTGTCTCAACAGATTTAACAAGATCAGTGTAATGTGAATAAAAAATCATCTGTAGAAATCTAAGATACATAAGAAACATCTCTTTCTTCTTTCCCTTCAGATTGCTCATCATCTCATTAAAAACGAACTTGGAATAATTGTAGTCCCAATCCACGATCAGAGTAACAATAGCTGACATCTGCGTTTGGGAAATCTCATCTGAACCTCCTTTTTGTCCATACACACATGTAAAGAATGTGTGTATCAAAAATCTCTAGTATGGGTGAAACAACTTCTTGACTGCAGGGGGGTAGGATTCTTCGTAGCCCATTCTTGTAAGGACCTCAGAAATAGCAGCAACTGAATACTCTGTTGGGTAATCAGGTTGATCTCCAAATAAGAGCACGTCTCGTATAATTGCCTTAGTGATGACAACCGACTGTTTCTGTATTTTGGAATCAATACACACAACTCCACCTGGTCCTCGCTGGTTGATTGATGCATTATTCCAGAAATCCGTGATCATTCTCTTGCAAATGACAAGACTTTCTCGCAAGGCGTGGGAAATCCTGCAAGTATTGAGGCCAACAATCATGGACTTGAACTCCTTGTGTGCTGGAGGAGGATCAAGCAAGTATCCAGCTATATTGTGAGTGTCAACGAACTTTAAAGGAGCTTGATCAGCCATTTCTGCAACAAACGAGCTAAATTAGTGAATGTTTTCACAACTCGAATAACAATCATGAGTTCAAGAACATCAATTTTAATTTCTCAAGTGAGATTTAGTAATGTAATTTGATAATTGTTTTGTCCCAATTTGCTTATTTATGTCCATGAAAAGAGATTTCGGTTAAAATATAGGGTTTTCGGTCAGGGACAGGAGATCTCGTTCAACCAAAGTCAACCGAGAACCAATTGGTTAACCATGAGTTTTTCGGTCAAACCGCCAAAAAAAAAACTTTTTGAATTCCGCCTAGAACCCCGTGTCATCCCTTCCAAATGACCAAAATCTCCAATCCACCATGGAACCTGCACTAATCTCTCAAGACCATCACAATGGTCTCAATCAAAATCGACGACCAAACCGATCAATATCATTATCGGAATCAATTAACATCTCATCTCAACCAATCCTACTAAGATTATCACAATGGTGACAAGCTGCATCCTCGATCAACATCATACCTGTACTCGTACACAAAGAACTTAAGTGCAAACTGTCTTGATTTTAATGCAAGGTATTAGGGTTTTTGGCCATATGAGTTTTCTTCAGAAAGAGGCAGTTTTGAGAATAATAATTTTAATTAGAAGACCCATTTGTAAGCCAAACTTCATGGGCCGAGAACCCTCATGGACCAACAGATGAACCCAGATTACAAACCTTGACCCAAATAAATGGTCCATGACATTTTGCAATCATCAAACCAAATCCCGATTTATGAAAAATTGATTTCTTAAGACATTTGTTTCGACACGAGGAAACATGAGGTAAAAAACAAAAAATAGGAAGATTAAAATAAAACTTAAACTAAAACAAAATTTACCTATCCAGTCTTTAGAAAATCAACATATATTGGGATCAAATTTCAGCTATTTAAAAATGAACCACCTTTTTATGAAAAGATCCGAACATGAGATCATATTGATTAAGGTACTTTCACAAAGATTCATTTTCAGCATTATTATGACATAGTGAAAAGGTTGATAGCAGGTAAATTTTTCATGATTTTCATTGCGCCAGTGATATGATTATATTCGATTAGGCATAAAGCTTACATGGACATCACTTATAGACCTTTGATACCCCTTATATATTCTCAAGGCGTATTTGGCTTTCCCCATATCTACCCAATTTGACTCCAACCCCCTAGTACTTGATCAAAATACTTTTCTCTATACAAAATAATTTTAAGCTTTAAGGTTGAACGTTGGACTTACATGCCATCCGGACTTACAAGCCTCACATTCAGGATGTTTAGGACTTATTTGAATGCCTTACCCCTATAGTTCCCTGGTACCCCTTTAAGCTTTAGAAAACAATTTTATGGATTTTTTTTAACACAAATGAAATATAATCTTTTTGGCGATCAAGACACTAACGGGCTCGTGTATGACTGGGTAATTTCTTTTTTGCCTATCATTTGGAAAGATATATCTAGGGACATACAAGTATCTTCAAAATGACTCTCCACAATAAGTTTAGCTGATTTAGTTTATATCACTTCAAACTTTTAATTATCATGGAAAGCTACCATACACATCAATGACTGTTCAAAAGCCTTTTTAGCCTAATAACTTCACACGTTAGGCACAAAATCAATTTATCTATCATTTCTCAAAAGTTGGATCAATTTTTATTTGAAAATATTTTGAGCTTCTAAAAAGCTTTTAGCTGAATAATAATATCACTTCCCAGATGATACCCCGAAGACGATTTGAACTCAATCACCCCGGCTGCCTTCAGTTTTCAGGTGAATGGCTATCCTATGTATCTACAGATAGACGATAGGACCAAACACATAATAAAATGTGTCCTTCAAACTTTAGGCGGCCAACATAACTTTTAGTGAGGGAATTTAAAGGGATAGTTAAATCAAAACCAATTTTTTTTTTAAATGTTCAGTCGCCCCGGTCACTTTCAGTCCTAAGGTTAATGGCTATCCCTAGAATCAAACATTTATGACGGGACCAAACATATGAAATATGTCTATTGAACTTTAGTGGCCAGCATGATTTTAAGTAAAGGAAATAATTTTTATTTTTAAATTTTTAATTAGACACTCACACACACACTCTTTTTGTATTTTTCTTTTTCTCCCCCTAAATTTGTACAGAAATTATGACACACTGTGTTGGGCTTAGTTATTTGGATTGTACTTAGTTTGTTTGTTTTATTTGGGCTGTGTATGTAAACCGAGATCCACTTGGATCTCGGTGGGCTTTTGGTTAATATTGGGCATGAGTGGTTAGTTCCCTATATATAGAATGTATTGTATAGGGTTAAGGGTTGTTCATTTCACTGGTGTCTTGGCCGTCTAGGGGTTGTTCTAGACGTGTTTTGTATTGATAGTGCTTAAGCACCCGACGTATAATAATACGTGTGTTTTGAAGACATTCTTGTGTTCTACGTGTTTGTGTTCACTTGTGTTCTTGAATCATCTAGTGTTGGAATTCCGCACCATCACCTAGATTATTGATATCATAATTGTAGTGATCCAGATTCGGGACTTACAATTGGTATTAGAGCCTTAGACCTATTTAGGCTCATTATTGTGATATCAAGAATTCAAGATCTTGATTTATTGGTGGTTTGCTTGTATTTCGGTGAACAGGTGATTGGAGAAGAAGGAGAACCAAGCTACAAACCAAGGGGGAGATTGTTGGGCCTAGTTATTTGGTTTGTACTTAGTTTGTTTGTTTTGTTTGGGCTGTGTATGTAAACCGAGATCCATTTGGATCTCGGTGGGCTTTTGGTTAATATTGGGCTTGAGTGGTTAGTTCCCTATATATAGAATGTATTGTATTGGGTTAAGGGTTGTTCATTTCACTGGTGTCTTGGCCGCCTAGGGGTTGTTTTAGACGTGTTTTGTAGTGATAGTGCTTAAGCACCCAACGTATAATAATACGTGTGTTTTGAAGCCATTCTTGTGTTCTACGTGTTTGTGTTCACTTGTGTTCTTGAATCATCTAGTGTTGGAATTCCGCACCAACACCTAGATTGTTGATATCATAATTGTAGTGATCCAGATTCGGGACTTACAATTGGTATCAGAGCCTTAGACCTATTCAGGCTCGTTATTGTGATATCAAGGATTCAAGATCTTGATTTATTGGTGGTTTGCTTGTATTTTCGGTGAACAGGTGATTGGAGAAGAAGAAGATTCAATTTTGGGAAAATATTGGTTTTAGTTTGGAAACAACTCAAAATCCCAACTTTCTCGGAAGTTTGTTACGCTACAGATTGACCTTTGGTGAGAAAACGTGTTCTCGGCCACAATCAGTTCAAGAAAACTTGTTCTCGGCCACAATCTGTTCAAGAATCCTTGTCCTCGGCCACAGGTTGTTCTCGGTTGACTTTGGGTTTTCGGTCAACTTTTGTAGTTCTCGGCATGTTCTCTTGGCTGCCAGTAGTTCTCGGTCAATAGTGTTCTCGGTCAATATTGTTCTAGGTCAATACTGTTCTCGGTCAATATGGTTCTCGGTCAACATTGGTGTTCTCTATTCTCTGTTCTTTGTTCTCTTTTCGGCCTAATTAATTTGATTTGGGCCTGGTTCTTGGATTTTAAAACTTTCTGGACTTGAATTAATCTTAAACTAATTTTAAAATGGATTAGTTAACAAACAACAATGTCTCAACCAACACTTCACTCCATCAAGAACTCGACTCTATAATGGGGACCACCACTCGTATACCCCGTCTCTTGTCTCATGAGGGGTTTAGTGAATGGAAATTTCGTTTTGAAAAGTATGTTAAGATGAAGGATCCCAAAGTTTGGAGAAGTATTCTTAGGGGGCCTCAAAGAATTACCTATCAACGTGAAAACTCGACTGAAATTCTTGTGACGCCTGTTGCCTTATATGATGATGATGATTTTGATAAAATTGAGGAAGATGAAAAGGCACTTTCAACTCTAACCATGGCACTTTCACCTGAGATTTCCCTTTGTTTAGAGAACTTCAATCTGCTAAGGAACTGTGGGAGGCATTAATCGTGGTGTATGAGGGAAACGAAGACATGAAAAGGAGTCGCCAAGACCTGCTGTGACAAAAGTTCAACATGTTTAACCATGTTCTGGGGGAGTCGCTGGAAACTCAACTCCAAAGGTTCATATCTTTAGTGACTCAAATGAGATCTACGAGTATTTATCTAGCAACTTCAGAGATAAACAACAAACTGGTAAACTCATTGCCAAAGAATTGGGATATGAATGTTGCTGTTATCAAGAAGACTAAAGATCTCAACAGAATGTCTATCTCTGAGATGATGGCTGCTATCAAGGCATGTGATATGGACGACATGCAATGTGCAATAAACCATGTGAATTCTTACAGTGCAGTTGGTTACAAAGTTGCCTCCAACAATGCTCTTATCTCTCAAGATAGTTTCTCTATGTTCAAGGCCACTCAGCAACCTCCAACCCAAGGAAACTTTCAGATGTTTAAGTCTACTCAAGGCCAGTCATCCTCTACTCCGCCTCAACCAGCTCCAGTTTTCTTCACTAAGTCTACTCAATCTTCATCAGCTCAACCTTCATTTGCTGGTGCTGCTCAAGGTCAGAACTCAAGTCAGATTCCCTCCATTCCGAAAGAGACTCAGGAGAACATAGCTCTAATGGCAGGATTCATGAACTGTTATAATGCTTTCCTAGCTGGAGATTTGGTTCAACCTGTTGTGACTGCTGAACTCGATCAGATTCACCCTGATGATGTTGAAGAAATGGATATCTCTTGGCAAATCGCCATGGCAATATTTCATGCCAAGAAATTCACTAAAAGGACTGGTAGAAATAATTGGAACATGCCTAATAATCAGAAGGTGGGTTTTAACAAGAACACTCTGAGATGCTATAACTGTCACGAGCCGGGTCATTTTGCTCGTGAATGTACTAACCTAGCGAAGGAAGGAAACACAGAAAGGGCGGTGGTTCCAGTGGGTAATGCTAGGGGAAATGTTGGTGATAGTTTGGGAAATGGTGAAAGGAGATTGGTTGCTCAACAGTTTTCTTGGGAGGATCAGATGGCTGCTCTCAACATTGGATATCAGACCACAAATTTTGCAAATTGTGAAGACATTAAAGAGGAAAACATTGTTGAGGAGCAAATCAAGGAACTTCAGTTTGCATATATGGCTTTCACTTCTCCCGACTCATCTGAGGTAAGTTTTCAACCATGTTCTCAAGATTGTGTTGATAAGATAAAATTATATAGGCTCCACAATGATAACTTAATTAGAGACATGGAAAGAGTTAAATCTGAAAACTTTAAACTCAAGAAAAACGAAAAAGGTTTTCTAGATAAAATAAAAGCAAATAAAAAGGATTTTTCTAAGCTGAAGTCTGAATTTAGTCTAAAATGCTGTCATTACCTGGATGCCAAACAGGAAATTGTTGAATTAACTACTAAATTGGAAGCCTCTAAATTGGAAATTTTGAATCTAACTAGTAAATTTGAAAGAGCTTAACTAGATTTTAAAAAATTCGAGGGTTCCAGTAGAATAGTTGACTCAATGATTGAAAATCAATTGTGGTGGAAAGAAAACAAAGGTGAAGGCATAGGTTATAGTTATGTTCCACCACCTTATCATCACAATTATGTTAGTACTCCTGTTACCAAAGAACAGGAAGAAAAGGTAAAAGGCTTGCAGTACGGCAAACTAGATACACATGATGAAGTTAATTCCGTGAATGCAAGTGCGTCCAATTCAAGAGTAAACGATTCTAACGTGTTTGCTTCATGTGCAGAAAAAGTAACTGTGAGGGAATGGACTGATGAGGACGACGACCCTTTTTTTGAATTTAATAATGACATTATTTCTGATGTTCCTTTAAAACTGCCTATTTTAAATTCTGTTATTCCGACTGTTTGTGTGGGCTCTGTTTCAAAGAGCAAGGATCTTTGTGTGATTGATTCGGCTAATCTTTTGAATTCTGACAATGTGGTTTCAAATGAAATTAAAAATTCAAAATCCAACAAATATTTACCACCTAAATTTGTTAAAGAGGGATGCTCTAATGACAAACACGGTGACAAGCTGAATAATGTAAAAAGGGGCTATCACAATTTTCAGCAAACTGGTCCTCACAACCAGTCCAGACGAGGAGTTGCCCAAAATGATTTCTACATAAAACGTCAAACTTGTTTTGATTGCGGCACTCCTGGTCATGTTGCCAGAAATTATCCACATCGTCCATATGTTCCTTATTATGGATATTATCAGAGGAATATACCCAATATACATCATAATTCCTACAGGCAAAGATTCAGGCATAGTCAGGTTAATTCCTCTGACGATGATTGGAACCGAAACAAATCTGGCAGTTTTAGTTCTCATCAGACCAAGCCTAACATGTTTGGAAAAAAGGTTAGAAAAAGTGCTTCGGTTTCAAAAGCGAACACAAATTCTAAGCCAAAACGGGTGGAAAAGGCAACCTCGTCTTCTTCCAACCCCAAAACACCGGAGGTTACGACAACCATTCATACATATAATGCCAAATCATACAATGGTAGACACAAATGGTTGCCTAAATTTCCGGCAAAGGAATCTGAAAAATCCACGTTTGATGATAAAAGGGACATGTCATGGCAACCCGTGACAACTTTAAATGCATCAGGGTCACCCAGTGTAACTATGGACTGGGTACCAAAATCTAACTAATCCCGCGCTTTGTGCAGGGACAGCTATGGAGGAATATCATCAGACTTTGGTATGTTGATAGTTTTCCAGGCATATGACAGGAGACATTTCCCAAATACACGACTTTCAAACTTTTAACGGTGGATATGTGTCCTTTGCAGGAGGAGAAAAGGGAAAGATCACAGAAAAGGGTAATGTAAGTAACGGTGTTCTAAAATTTGAAAATGTTAATTTCGTTCCTGAATTGAAGCACAGTTTGCTAAGCGTGTCACAAATCTGTGATAAAGAGTTTTCAACTCACTTTACTAAGAAAGAATGTTTGATTTTGAAACCTGGTTTCATTATACCAAAAGACAGGATTCTTGTTCGATCACAACGAAAGGATAATGCTTATGTGATCGACATGAACAAAAACGTTCTTGATGAAATAACATGCTTGTTTTCAAAAGTGTCGGAACACAATGCTATGCATTGGCATCGTCCTCTTGGTCATGCTAATACAAAAAATTTAAATCGTCTTGCTAAAAATGATTTGGTCCGTGGCTTACCCATTAAAGATTTTGTTACTATTTCTTTGGGTAAACATCATCGAAAAACTCATAAATCAAAATTGATCAACACCATCTCATCAGTTTTTCAATTGCTACATATGGATCTTTTTGGTCCAGTGCATGTTTTGTGTCTTTCACGCAGCTCTTATTGTCTTGTTATTACTGATGACTACTCACGTTTTACTTGGGTGTTTTTCTTGTAGAATAAGAGTGAAACTGCAGATTTGATCAAAAGGTTTATAGTGCTCATGGAGAACCAACTGAACTTGAAGCTGAAGGGAATACGCTGTGATAATGGTACAAAATTCAAGAATGCATCATTAAATTATTTCTGCTCAGAGAGGGGAGTGCTTCGTCATTATAGTTCAGCACGGACACCACAACAAAATGGTGTGGCTGAAAGAAGAAACCGAACTCTTATTGAAGCGGCAAGGACGATGTTGTGTGATTCTAAGCTGCCATTATTTTTCTGGGCAGAAGCTATTAATACGGCCTGTTATGTTCAGAATCGGGTGATAATCAACAAATCACAAATGAAGACTCCTTATGAGATTGTCTATGGACATAAGTCTACTGTCGCGCACTTCAAGGCTTTTGGTTGCCCATGCACTCTACTGAACCTCGAGTCTACTCCGAAATTTGGGGCCACAGCTGATGATTGCTACTTTGTTGGTTATGCGGGCCATACTGCTTACAGGGTCTACAACAAGTCTACCAAACAGATTCTAGAATCTTATGATGTTTTGTCACACCCTCAAAATCCACTAACGGAGTTTTACCGTCAGAGGGTGTGAACTGGCAGGATCGGAATCATTAGTTATAACCAAACCAAAGAAAACGTTTAAATGAAAAATAAGTGCGGAAGCGTAAAACCTTAATTCAAAAGTTTCGTCACGCAGGACGACTTAAAACCAAATGTAAATGTTAAAATTAAGTTTGCAGAGTAAGATGTTTAACAATTAATGCATGCTCCTAAACCGCGCGCCCGCCTCGGCTACCTGAGAATAACATACTAAAAGGGGTCAACACGAGGTTGGTGAGTTCAAAAGTTATATAAGATAAATCGTTTAGCGTTTGAGTTCAGCGTTTTCGTTAAGTGTTTTGCGTAACCACGTTACGGCGTTTAAAAGTTTTGCGTAACCACGTTACGGCGTTTAAGTGTGTAACCACGTTACAGCGTTTAAGTGTGTAACCACGTTACAGCGTTTAAGTGTGTAACCACGTTACAGCGTTTAAGTGTGTAACCACGTTACAGCGTTTAAGTGTTACCAGATAATGTTATGTCAAATTATATATCGATAGGTAGCTAATCTATACAACAAGTATTACTAAGTGGTTCGAGACCGAAGCTGACTGTTTATCAAGTGCCCGTCACCAGGTCAACCCAGACCATGGTAAGTGTTAGCCAAAATTACACCCACTCAACCTCCAGTTGAGCTTAGCGTCGGGTGGGGTTTGTCAAACCCAGTAGTACTACTCAACAGTGACTCGCTATTCCAAATATTAACCGGTTCGATGCGTGGGACTTCAAGGGTTACGTGCCGCTTAGCCTCTACAAGTGATATATATAATTTATAACAAAATCTTAAATATGTGTTTATCTCAAAAATGCGTTTATCGGAGTATGTTATCTCCCCCAAGTGAAAAACGTTTGAAAACAGTTCAAAGAGCGGGGTAAGTGAACTCACTGTTTGCGAAGAATATTCCAAATTAGATCACCGAGTGATGCGCGTCGTAGAAAACTCTCTAGCGTTCTAAAATAACAAAGAGATTTTCTAAGTATCGGAACGTTTAACGAGTCTCTAGACTCGGCACATAATACCTATGCACGTATCATGTTTCGTGTTTCGTTTGTGAACCGTGTGTGATTTAAACAAGTACAATTGTGATACGATACACGAGTGAGCAATTACTTTCGTGTCATGTATTAATAACATACTTACAAGCAATTATTCCCGTAAGGGCATTTTGGTCAACAAACAAAGACTAACTAACTATTATTCCCCATAAGGGCAATTTGGTCAATTCATGGCAATCAACTAGCAATTATTCCCCGCAAGGGTATTTTGGTCAAAATACCACAATTATATAAAAACTATCATATTTCATGCATTCCTATACAACTCAGCAGCTAGTTTCATTGTGACAGAATTTCTACTTGAAAGATTGTACTATTTCACCGATCATATCATCTCAATTAATTCACCAAAAATCACCACTGAAACATACATGTCTTAGGTTTCCAGAACATATTTTATATTATTTTTATTCCATATAGATTTCTCATAATGATCAAAACACTACAGTAAACTCATATCAGTCAGATTCATGCACAACAGAATGTTATTTGCAATTCCCGGTAAACGAAAAATCCAATAAATGCAATACCACTTGGGTTTGGTTCCTAACTCAGTGAGTCAACTTCCAGAAGTGGAACCAACCCAATTGGCCTCGTAGTTCATGAGATATAGAATTTACAATATAACCTAACAGCAGGTCTAACAGCTCAGCTTTGCATCACGTTTTTGTAAAATCATAAAAGTATACTTCCACTTATCCAAAAATTACGAATTTATACTTCATAGAAACTAGACTCAACCTAGTTTACTGCAGTACCCACAATCTCAATCAATTTTCACGTTTACACTTCGTTACAGTCAGTTAAACATCGTATATACATTCTGTCCAGAATCTGTTCACATCAAAACTCAACATAATCACAACCTATGAACTATCATGCATCCATATAACCCTCTAGACACCATAACTACTATCCATGCATATAAATCACACCATACATACAAGATTAGGGTTTGTGTTTTAATTCAAATCAAGAACAACAATCAATCATGCAACAACATCAATCTAGTTATCAATCTATTATCCAACTAACAACTATCATATTGATCACATACATACATATAATCGGCTGAGTTAGGGTTTACATACAACCCATTAAACATCAAAATTACACAACAAGGAGGTAAGAGATGATCAAGTATACCTTCCTAGCACCTAGTTCTTGGATTAATCTCTTGATTGATGTGTGTGTGTGTGATGAAGGTGGACGGCAGCCGTGGATCAAGAGAGGGAGAGAGAGCCGATTTAGGGTTGTAGGCTGAACTCAAACGCTAAACGATTTATCTTATATAACTTTTGAACTCACCAACCTCGTGTTGACCCCTTTTAGTATGTTATTCTCAGGTAGCCGAGGCGGGCGCGCGGTTTAGGAGCATGCATTAATTGTTAAACATCTTACTCTGCAAACTTAATTTTAACATTTACATTTGGCCGTTACGGCGTTTAAAAGTTTTGCGTAACCACGTTACGGCGTTTAAGTGTGTAACCACGTTACAGCGTTTAAGTGTGTAACCACGTTACAGCGTTTAAGTGTGTAACCACGTTACAGCGTTTAAGTGTGTAACCACGTTACAGCGTTTAAGTGTTACCAGATAATGTTATGTCAAATTATATATCGATAGGTAGCTAATCTATACAACAAGTATTACTAAGTGGTTCGAGACCGAAGCTGACTGTTTATCAAGTGCCCGTCACCAGGTCAACCCAGACCATGGTAAGTGTTAGCCAAAATTACACCCACTCAACCTCCAGTTGAGCTTAGCGTCGGGTGGGGTTTGTCAAACCCAGTAGTACTACTCAACAGTGACTCGCTATTCCAAATATTAACCGGTTCGATGCGTGGGACTTCAAGGGTTACGTGCCGCTTAGCCTCTACAAGTGATATATATAATTTATAACAAAATCTTAAATATGTGTTTATCTCAAAAATGCGTTTATCGGAGTATGTTATCTCCCCCAAGTGAAAAACGTTTGAAAACAGTTCAAAGAGCGGGGTAAGTGAACTCACTGTTTGCGAAGAATATTCCAAATTAGATCACCGAGTGATGCGCGTCGTAGAAAACTCTCTAGCGTTCTAAAATAACAAAGAGATTTTCTAAGTATCGGAACGTTTAACGAGTCTCTAGACTCGGCACATAATACCTATGCACGTATCATGTTTCGTGTTTCGTTTGTGAACCGTGTGTGATTTAAACAAGTACAATTGTGATACGATACACGAGTGAGCAATTACTTTCGTGTCATGTATTAATAACATACTTACAAGCAATTATTCCCGTAAGGGCATTTTGGTCAACAAACAAAGACTAACTAACTATTATTCCCCATAAGGGCAATTTGGTCAATTCATGGCAATCAACTAGCAATTATTCCCCGCAAGGGTATTTTGGTCAAAATACCACAATTATATAAAAACTATCATATTTCATGCATTCCTATACAACTCAGCAGCTAGTTTCATTGTGACAGAATTTCTACTTGAAAGATTGTACTATTTCACCGATCATATCATCTCAATTAATTCACCAAAAATCACCACTGAAACATACATGTCTTAGGTTTCCAGAACATATTTTATATTATTTTTATTCCATATAGATTTCTCATAATGATCAAAACACTACAGTAAACTCATATCAGTCAGATTCATGCACAACAGAATGTTATTTGCAATTCCCGGTAAACGAAAAATCCAATAAATGCAATACCACTTGGGTTTGGTTCCTAACTCAGTGAGTCAACTTCCAGAAGTGGAACCAACCCAATTGGCCTCGTAGTTCATGAGATATAGAATTTACAATATAACCTAACAGCAGGTCTAACAGCTCAGCTTTGCATCACGTTTTTGTAAAATCATAAAAGTATACTTCCACTTATCCAAAAATTACGAATTTATACTTCATAGAAACTAGACTCAACCTAGTTTACTGCAGTACCCACAATCTCAATCAATTTTCACGTTTACACTTCGTTACAGTCAGTTAAACATCGTATATACATTCTGTCCAGAATCTGTTCACATCAAAACTCAACATAATCACAACCTATGAACTATCATGCATCCATATAACCCTCTAGACACCATAACTACTATCCATGCATATAAATCACACCATACATACAAGATTAGGGTTTGTGTTTTAATTCAAATCAAGAACAACAATCAATCATGCAACAACATCAATCTAGTTATCAATCTATTATCCAACTAACAACTATCATATTGATCACATACATACATATAATCGGCTGAGTTAGGGTTTACATACAACCCATTAAACATCAAAATTACACAACAAGGAGGTAAGAGATGATCAAGTATACCTTCCTAGCACCTAGTTCTTGGATTAATCTCTTGATTGATGTGTGTGTGTGTGATGAAGGTGGACGGCAGCCGTGGATCAAGAGAGGGAGAGAGAGCCGATTTAGGGTTGTAGGCTGAACTCAAACGCTAAACGATTTATCTTATATAACTTTTGAACTCACCAACCTCGTGTTGACCCCTTTTAGTATGTTATTCTCAGGTAGCCGAGGCGGGCGCGCGGTTTAGGAGCATGCATTAATTGTTAAACATCTTACTCTGCAAACTTAATTTTAACATTTACATTTGGCCGTTACGGCGTTTAAAAGTTTTGCGTAACCACGTTACGGCGTTTAAGTGTGTAACCACGTTACAGCGTTTAAGTGTGTAACCACGTTACAGCGTTTAAGTGTGTAACCACGTTACAGCGTTTAAGTGTGTAACCACGTTACAGCGTTTAAGTGTTACCAGATAATGTTATGTCAAATTATATATCGATAGGTAGCTAATCTATACAACAAGTATTACTAAGTGGTTCGAGACCGAAGCTGACTGTTTATCAAGTGCCCGTCACCAGGTCAACCCAGACCATGGTAAGTGTTAGCCAAAATTACACCCACTCAACCTCCAGTTGAGCTTAGCGTCGGGTGGGGTTTGTCAAACCCAGTAGTACTACTCAACAGTGACTCGCTATTCCAAATATTAACCGGTTCGATGCGTGGGACTTCAAGGGTTACGTGCCGCTTAGCCTCTACAAGTGATATATATAATTTATAACAAAATCTTAAATATGTGTTTATCTCAAAAATGCGTTTATCGGAGTATGTTATCTCCCCCAAGTGAAAAACGTTTGAAAACAGTTCAAAGAGCGGGGTAAGTGAACTCACTGTTTGCGAAGAATATTCCAAATTAGATCACCGAGTGATGCGCGTCGTAGAAAACTCTCTAGCGTTCTAAAATAACAAAGAGATTTTCTAAGTATCGGAACGTTTAACGAGTCTCTAGACTCGGCACATAATACCTATGCACGTATCATGTTTCGTGTTTCGTTTGTGAACCGTGTGTGATTTAAACAAGTACAATTGTGATACGATACACGAGTGAGCAATTACTTTCGTGTCATGTATTAATAACATACTTACAAGCAATTATTCCCGTAAGGGCATTTTGGTCAACAAACAAAGACTAACTAACTATTATTCCCCATAAGGGCAATTTGGTCAATTCATGGCAATCAACTAGCAATTATTCCCCGCAAGGGTATTTTGGTCAAAATACCACAATTATATAAAAACTATCATATTTCATGCATTCCTATACAACTCAGCAGCTAGTTTCATTGTGACAGAATTTCTACTTGAAAGATTGTACTATTTCACCGATCATATCATCTCAATTAATTCACCAAAAATCACCACTGAAACATACATGTCTTAGGTTTCCAGAACATATTTTATATTATTTTTATTCCATATAGATTTCTCATAATGATCAAAACACTACAGTAAACTCATATCAGTCAGATTCATGCACAACAGAATGTTATTTGCAATTCCCGGTAAACGAAAAATCCAATAAATGCAATACCACTTGGGTTTGGTTCCTAACTCAGTGAGTCAACTTCCAGAAGTGGAACCAACCCAATTGGCCTCGTAGTTCATGAGATATAGAATTTACAATATAACCTAACAGCAGGTCTAACAGCTCAGCTTTGCATCACGTTTTTGTAAAATCATAAAAGTATACTTCCACTTATCCAAAAATTACGAATTTATACTTCATAGAAACTAGACTCAACCTAGTTTACTGCAGTACCCACAATCTCAATCAATTTTCACGTTTACACTTCGTTACAGTCAGTTAAACATCGTATATACATTCTGTCCAGAATCTGTTCACATCAAAACTCAACATAATCACAACCTATGAACTATCATGCATCCATATAACCCTCTAGACACCATAACTACTATCCATGCATATAAATCACACCATACATACAAGATTAGGGTTTGTGTTTTAATTCAAATCAAGAACAACAATCAATCATGCAACAACATCAATCTAGTTATCAATCTATTATCCAACTAACAACTATCATATTGATCACATACATACATATAATCGGCTGAGTTAGGGTTTACATACAACCCATTAAACATCAAAATTACACAACAAGGAGGTAAGAGATGATCAAGTATACCTTCCTAGCACCTAGTTCTTGGATTAATCTCTTGATTGATGTGTGTGTGTGTGATGAAGGTGGACGGCAGCCGTGGATCAAGAGAGGGAGAGAGAGCCGATTTAGGGTTGTAGGCTGAACTCAAACGCTAAACGATTTATCTTATATAACTTTTGAACTCACCAACCTCGTGTTGACCCCTTTTAGTATGTTATTCTCAGGTAGCCGAGGCGGGCGCGCGGTTTAGGAGCATGCATTAATTGTTAAACATCTTACTCTGCAAACTTAATTTTAACATTTACATTTGGCCGTTACGGCGTTTAAAAGTTTTGCGTAACCACGTTACGGCGTTTAAGTGTGTAACCACGTTACAGCGTTTAAGTGTGTAACCACGTTACAGCGTTTAAGTGTGTAACCACGTTACAGCGTTTAAGTGTGTAACCACGTTACAGCGTTTAAGTGTTACCAGATAATGTTATGTCAAATTATATATCGATAGGTAGCTAATCTATACAACAAGTATTACTAAGTGGTTCGAGACCGAAGCTGACTGTTTATCAAGTGCCCGTCACCAGGTCAACCCAGACCATGGTAAGTGTTAGCCAAAATTACACCCACTCAACCTCCAGTTGAGCTTAGCGTCGGGTGGGGTTTGTCAAACCCAGTAGTACTACTCAACAGTGACTCGCTATTCCAAATATTAACCGGTTCGATGCGTGGGACTTCAAGGGTTACGTGCCGCTTAGCCTCTACAAGTGATATATATAATTTATAACAAAATCTTAAATATGTGTTTATCTCAAAAATGCGTTTATCGGAGTATGTTATCTCCCCCAAGTGAAAAACGTTTGAAAACAGTTCAAAGAGCGGGGTAAGTGAACTCACTGTTTGCGAAGAATATTCCAAATTAGATCACCGAGTGATGCGCGTCGTAGAAAACTCTGTAGCGTTCTAAAATAACAAAGAGATTTTCTAAGTATCGGAACGTTTAACGAGTCTCTAGACTCGGCACATAATACCTATGCACGTATCATGTTTCGTGTTTCGTTTGTGAACCGTGTGTGATTTAAACAAGTACAATTGTGATACGATACACGAGTGAGCAATTACTTTCGTGTCATGTATTAATAACATACTTACAAGCAATTATTCCCGTAAGGGCATTTTGGTCAACAAACAAAGACTAACTAACTATTATTCCCCATAAGGGCAATTTGGTCAATTCATGGCAATCAACTAGCAATTATTCCCCGCAAGGGTATTTTGGTCAAAATACCACAATTATATAAAAACTATCATATTTCATGCATTCCTATACAACTCAGCAGCTAGTTTCATTGTGACAGAATTTCTACTTGAAAGATTGTACTATTTCACCGATCATATCATCTCAATTAATTCACCAAAAATCACCACTGAAACATACATGTCTTAGGTTTCCAGAACATATTTTATATTATTTTTATTCCATATAGATTTCTCATAATGATCAAAACACTACAGTAAACTCATATCAGTCAGATTCATGCACAACAGAATGTTATTTGCAATTCCCGGTAAACGAAAAATCCAATAAATGCAATACCACTTGGGTTTGGTTCCTAACTCAGTGAGTCAACTTCCAGAAGTGGAACCAACCCAATTGGCCTCGTAGTTCATGAGATATAGAATTTACAATATAACCTAACAGCAGGTCTAACAGCTCAGCTTTGCATCACGTTTTTGTAAAATCATAAAAGTATACTTCCACTTATCCAAAAATTACGAATTTATACTTCATAGAAACTAGACTCAACCTAGTTTACTGCAGTACCCACAATCTCAATCAATTTTCACGTTTACACTTCGTTACAGTCAGTTAAACATCGTATATACATTCTGTCCAGAATCTGTTCACATCAAAACTCAACATAATCACAACCTATGAACTATCATGCATCCATATAACCCTCTAGACACCATAACTACTATCCATGCATATAAATCACACCATACATACAAGATTAGGGTTTGTGTTTTAATTCAAATCAAGAACAACAATCAATCATGCAACAACATCAATCTAGTTATCAATCTATTATCCAACTAACAACTATCATATTGATCACATACATACATATAATCGGCTGAGTTAGGGTTTACATACAACCCATTAAACATCAAAATTACACAACAAGGAGGTAAGAGATGATCAAGTATACCTTCCTAGCACCTAGTTCTTGGATTAATCTCTTGATTGATGTGTGTGTGTGTGATGAAGGTGGACGGCAGCCGTGGATCAAGAGAGGGAGAGAGAGCCGATTTAGGGTTGTAGGTTAATAATAAGTTAGGGTTTGTTTATTAGTGATGTATTTATAATAATACAAGTTACACTCTAGTCCCTCTTCTTTCCAAGGGTTGTTTTTCTAGAACATTCCATCATACTTGCCCAATAAGTTAACATGACCATAGTTTTATCACATAGCACATAATCCTAACACATAATAATCACATAATTATTGTTTTTACGTTTATCGTTTATTTATCAATCGTTTGCGTCAACTCGTTTGCGTTTCGGTGCAAATCCCGAAAGACTACACATGTAGTAAGTGTTACGCGTCATTTAAACCCTAGTTTAAATGTAATGAAGTGTACGTTATAGATTCAACGATCTTAAAGTTTGAATTGACGGAGTTGAGTTAACGGAGTTAACCTGAAATTGACGATTGTCACATCATTCCCATGTTAAAGAATTTTCGTCCCGAAAATTTGAGTCAAGTCGTGATGAGAGTCTGAAAGAGTAAGAAGAAAAATTTTCAGTTTGTCATATCATCCCCTAGTAAAAAGAAATTTCGTCCCGAAATTTAATTCATACCTTCGGTGATGTTTGACGGTTTGCCGGGTTTCGCGGTTTTCGGTGTTTGGTTAGCCCTTCAAAAAGGTGAGGATACTTTTTCATCATTTGATCCTCGCGTTCCCACGTGAACTCCGGTCCACGTCTCGAGTTCCAACGAACCTTAACGATTGGAATTTTGCTGTGTTTGAGTGTTTTGGTTTCCCAATCCAAAACTTCGACTGGTTCCTCAATGAACCGTAACTGTTCATCAACTTGCAGTTCCTCCAAAGGGACTACTTGGGTTTCATCAGATAGGCATTTCTTCAAATTTGATACGTGGAATACATCGTGTACGCCACTGAGTTCTGTTGGTAGGTCCAGTCGGTACGCCACCGGACCAATGCGCTCAGTTATCCGGTACGGACCAACATACCGTGGGTTGAGTTTGTTTCGCTTACCAAAGCGAACCACACCTTTCCAAGGTGAGACTTTGAGTAACACCCGATCGTTCACTTTAAATTCGAGAGGTTTTCGGCGCTTGTCGGCGTAACTCTTTTGGCGATCCCGTGCTGCTGCCATGCGATTTCGGATTTGAACAATCTTTTCCGAGGTTTCGAGTACCAGTTCTGGACCAGTGATTTGGCTGTCACCCACCTCTGCCCAGCAGAGTGGTGATCGACACTTCCGTCCGTACAGCGCTTCAAACGGCGCTGCCTTAATACTTGCGTGGTAGCTGTTATTATACGAAAACTCTACCAAGGGTAAGTGGGGTTCCCAACTTTTTCCGAAATCTAAAACGCATGCACGCAACATATCCTCCAGGGTCTGAATAGTCCGTTCACTTTGCCCATCCGTCTGAGGATGGTATGCTGTACTCATATCGAGACGTGTGTCCAGTGCGCTTTGCAGCGACTTCCAAAAGTGTGAGGTAAAACGAGAATCTCGATCGGAAATGATCGAGACAGGCACTCCGTGTCTAGACACCACTTCTTTCATGTATACTCGAGTCAGTCTTTCCATTTTGTCCGTTTCCTTAATCGCTAGGAAATGTGCCGATTTAGTCAACCGGTCAACGATCACCTAGATGGTATCGCATCCCGTCGGTGTCTTAGGCAAACCCGTAATAAAATCCATTGAGATGTGCTCCCATTTCCACATTGGGAGTTCCGGTTGTTGCAGTAGACCAGATGGTTTCTGGTATTCAATCTTGACTCTGGCACAAGTCAAGCATTTGCTCACGTAGGTGGCAATGTCGGCTTTCATGTTCGGCCACCAGTAAAGTGCCTTTAAATCATGATACATTTTATCTGAGCCAGGGTGGATAGAATATCGGGACTTGTGAGCTTCGTCCATCACTAGAGTTCTCAACTCTCCGTATCGTGGAACCCAAATCCGGTTCTCAAAATATCGGACCCCGTCCGATCTGGTTTCAAGTTGCTTGTTCATGCCCCGCATGAGTTCCGATGGAAGATTATCATCTTTCAAAGCTTCCAGTTGCGCATCGCGAATCTGATCGGGTAAGCTGGCATGAATCGTAAGTTGCAATGCTCTTACTCGTCTGGGTTTTTCTGTTTCTTTTCTGCTGAGGGCGTCGGCCACCACATTGGCCTTGCCAGGGTGGTACTTGATGGCACAATCATAATCTTTAAGCAGCTCGACCCAACGACACTGTCGCATGTTCAGCTCTTTCTGATCGTAGATATGTTGGAGACTCTTGTGGTCGGTGTAAATGGTAAACTTGGTACCGTACAAGTAATGCCTCCATATCTTAAGAGCAAACACCACAGCTCCGAGTTCCAAATCATGGGTCGTGTAGTTCTTCTCGTGAACCCGTAGTTGTCTAGAGGCGTAGGCTATAACCTTCTCGAGTTGCATCAGCACACAACCGAGACCTTGTATAGATGCGTCACAGTGTACCTCAAAGTTTTCCGTTCCCTCGGGGAGGGCTAAAATAGGGGCGCTACAAAGCTTGGTTTTCAATAGTTGGAAAGCGGATTCTTGCGCGTCACCCCAGTTGTACTTAGTGCCCTTGTGAGTCAAAGCGGTGAGGGGTTGAGCAATCTTTGAAAATCCCTCGATGAAACGCCGATAGTAGCCGGCCAGTCCTAGGAATTGTCGCACTTCAGTCGGAGTCTTAGGTGCTTCCCAGTTTTTGATGGCCTCTACCTTACCGGGATCGACATGGATACCATTCTCGTTGATCACATGTCCTAAAAAGTGAACCTCGCGAAGCCAAAATTCACATTTCGAGACTTTAGCATACAGTTGTTCCTTCTTCAGTAGTTCCAGAATTATCCTTAAGTGCTCTTCGTGGTCAGTCTCGTTCTTGGAGTAGACAAGAATATCATCGATGAAAACAATCACGAACTTGTCGAGGTACGCCTTGCATACTCGATTCATGAGATCCATAAATACGGCTGGCGCGTTGGTTAGGCCAAAAGGCATAACCGAGAACTCGTAGTGACCATACCGTGTTCTGAAAGCCGTCTTTGAAATATCTTCTTCGCGCACTCTCAACTGGTGGTAACCGGATCGTAGATCGATCTTCGAGTAGTAACTCGATCCCTGAAGCTGGTCAAATAAATCATCAATTCGGGGTAAAGGATAACGGTTCTTGACCGTCACCTTGTTCAACTCCCGGTAGTCGATGCACATCCGAAAAGTCCCGTCTTTCTTTCGGACAAACAAGACAGGGGCTCCCCATGGCGATGAGCTAGGTCGGATAAAACCCTTATCCAACAAATCTTGCAATTGAGTGGACAACTCCTGAAGTTCCGCCGGTGCGAGTCGATACGGGGCTCGTGCTATGGGTGCTGCACCGGGTGTCAACTCGATTTGGAATTCGACTTGACGAATAGGAGGGAGTCCGGGCAAATCCTCCGGGAAAACTTCCGGAAAGTCTCGCACAACCGGTATGTCTTCAATTCGTTTCTCCTCCGCGGGTTTCTCAACAATCTGCGCCAAAATTGCCGGATGACCCTTTCGTAGATACTTCTGTGCTTTCATAAGGGTGATGATGCTGTTGGTCATGCCGCTTCTCTCGCCTCGGACCGAAATGATCTCGCCGGAAGGGGTGGTAATATGGACTATTTTATCATGGCATATAATCTCCGCTCGGTTCTCGGATAACCAGTCCATGCCGACAACGACATCGAAACTACTAAGCGTAAAAGGAATAAGGTCGATGTCAAAAACATGACCTGACAGTTTCAACTTACATCCCGCAAGTATATGAGTTGTTACTACAGTTTTACCATTAGCTAATTCAACAGGAAACTTAGCGTCTAACGGGGTTGGAGTAAGGTCTAAAAGTTGGCTAAAGGCTTTCGACACAAAACTCCTATCAGCTCCAGTGTCAAACAAAATGGAAGCAAAATAATCGTTTACAGGGAACTTACCGGACACCACATGCGGATCATTGCGGGCTTGACCCGATCCAATCACAAACGCTCTTCCTTTGCCATTTCCTCCACCGTTAGTGCCACTTCCATTGCCCCCATTGTTGTCATTATGTTTCAGCTTGGGGCAATCCTTCCGGAAATGACCTTCCTGTCCACATTCAAAACATCCCTTAGTCGTCATCGGTTGCTTAGGTGCACCCTTTGCCGCAAGGTCTCCTCTACATTCTTTCGCTTGGTGACCTATCTTTCCGCATCTTTGACACTTGACATGGTCACACTGGCCAACATGATGATAGTTGCACCTGTTGCACTTTGGATACTTCCCAGCATATCCGCTCGAAACCTGCCCGCTACCGTTGTTGTTGGAGTTGTTGTGATTCTGAGTGTTGAAACTCCGAGTGAACTCGGGTTTACGGTAGTGTTGTTGCGGTGGGAGGTTCGAGGATGAAGATCTGGTGTTGTCGAACTTTCTCTTCCCGCTGTTCGGGTTGCTGTTGTTGTTACTGTTGCTGACGTGGTCATTACTCGGGTTGTCACGGGCTTTAACAGTCGAACCCCTCGGTGGTAACGCACCCTGGGTCACAGCCTGATCCGTCAGTTTGTGAGCCAAACGGATCGCTTGTTGGATCGTGGCTGGTCTGGAAGACGTCACCATACCCTGAATCTGTGGTGCTAACCCATCAATGTACATCTCTATTCTCTTGCTCGGCGGATCCACCATCCGCGGACACATCACTGCCACTTATTAGTCTAATTAAAAATTCATGATTAAAACCATTGTATTCGCTACAAAGTATTTCCAATCAATCCTTAAAATTATAGAAAAATAATAGTTCGGATGGAGACAACCCCTCCATCTAAGTGTCATCCTCACTAGATGTCGTCATCTGAGGACACCTCTGAATGTGCCTCCTCCTCAGCTGGTTCCTCCTCCGGTTCTTCTTCGGGATCTTCCTCGGGATCTTCTTCGGGATCTTCCTCAGGCTCCTCTTCGGGATCTTCTTCAGGTTCTATTTCAGGCTCTGCCCCAGGCTCGGCCTCAGGCTCTGCCTCAGGGTCGGCTGCGTTCTGAGCAATCTGCATTTGTAGGATATCGCAACGCTCTAACGCTATTTCGGTTCGGGTCCTTGCTTCTTGGAGTTGCTCTTTCAAGTCTATCATTTCGGCTTGCATCTTCATCATAACCTTCGTTTGTTGATCACTAGCCCCTTGCATATCCTTCATTGCCGCCGCCATGCGGGCAATCTCCTCCTTAGTCTCGGTTTCGTCTTTTAACAATCTGGAAACGTTCTCTCTCGTGTAGCGCATGTAACCCACATCACGCTTCAAACATGAAACAACGGCTGCGAGAACTCTCTCTACAGGTTCGGTTATGGGTGGTAGGGTGTTGGGATAAGCAGGGTGGTTCGGGTGTGGCAATGGGGGAACTTGTTCACGGTAGACCATACGTCTGATCATGTTGGGGTACCATTCCCAGCTAACGTCGTTGTCATACAAGCCTCCGGATAGGCGGTACCTCTTCGGTGCAGGAGCTTCGAGTTCCGGGACTACGCGGGGTGGCGAGGCAGTAGGTAACTGCGGTTCCTTCCCGTGAGCATACGTCATCGAATCGGATGATGATGAGGGTGGCGTCGACATTTCTACAGGTAAGCCGTGTATATGCGCGCGTATGAGCGAAAGAGGTAAGAGATAAGATTACAAGACTACACAAACCTATGCAGTGCGTATTATTATAACTAATGGGTCGTCGCGGTTATAGTCTAGTATGCATGCAATTTCTAGTTCGCTATAACCAATGGCTCTGATACCAATCTGTCACACCCTCAAAATCCACTAACGGAGTTTTACCGTCAGAGGGTGTGAACTGGCAGGATCGGAATCATTAGTTATAACCAAACCAAAGAAAACGTTTAAATGAAAAATAAGTGCGGAAGCGTAAAACCTTAATTCAAAAGTTTCGTCACGCAGGACGACTTAAAACCAAATGTAAATGTTAAAATTAAGTTTGCAGAGTAAGATGTTTAACAATTAATGCATGCTCCTAAACCGCGCGCCCGCCTCGGCTACCTGAGAATAACATACTAAAAGGGGTCAACACGAGGTTGGTGAGTTCAAAAGTTATATAAGATAAATCGTTTAGCGTTTGAGTTCAGCGTTTTCGTTAAGTGTTTTGCGTAACCACGTTACGGCGTTTAAAAGTTTTGCGTAACCACGTTACGGCGTTTAAGTGTGTAACCACGTTACAGCGTTTAAGTGTGTAACCACGTTACAGCGTTTAAGTGTGTAACCACGTTACAGCGTTTAAGTGTGTAACCACGTTACAGCGTTTAAGTGTTACCAGATAATGTTATGTCAAATTATATATCGATAGGTAGCTAATCTATACAACAAGTATTACTAAGTGGTTCGAGACCGAAGCTGACTGTTTATCAAGTGCCCGTCACCAGGTCAACCCAGACCATGGTAAGTGTTAGCCAAAATTACACCCACTCAACCTCCAGTTGAGCTTAGCGTCGGGTGGGGTTTGTCAAACCCAGTAGTACTACTCAACAGTGACTCGCTATTCCAAATATTAACCGGTTCGATGCGTGGGACTTCAAGGGTTACGTGCCGCTTAGCCTCTACAAGTGATATATATAATTTATAACAAAATCTTAAATATGTGTTTATCTCAAAAATGCGTTTATCGGAGTATGTTATCTCCCCCAAGTGAAAAACGTTTGAAAACAGTTCAAAGAGCGGGGTAAGTGAACTCACTGTTTGCGAAGAATATTCCAAATTAGATCACCGAGTGATGCGCGTCGTAGAAAACTCTCTAGCGTTCTAAAATAACAAAGAGATTTTCTAAGTATCGGAACGTTTAACGAGTCTCTAGACTCGGCACATAATACCTATGCACGTATCATGTTTCGTGTTTCGTTTGTGAACCGTGTGTGATTTAAACAAGTACAATTGTGATACGATACACGAGTGAGCAATTACTTTCGTGTCATGTATTAATAACATACTTACAAGCAATTATTCCCGTAAGGGCATTTTGGTCAACAAACAAAGACTAACTAACTATTATTCCCCATAAGGGCAATTTGGTCAATTCATGGCAATCAACTAGCAATTATTCCCCGCAAGGGTATTTTGGTCAAAATACCACAATTATATAAAAACTATCATATTTCATGCATTCCTATACAACTCAGCAGCTAGTTTCATTGTGACAGAATTTCTACTTGAAAGATTGTACTATTTCACCGATCATATCATCTCAATTAATTCACCAAAAATCACCACTGAAACATACATGTCTTAGGTTTCCAGAACATATTTTATATTATTTTTATTCCATATAGATTTCTCATAATGATCAAAACACTACAGTAAACTCATATCAGTCAGATTCATGCACAACAGAATGTTATTTGCAATTCCCGGTAAACGAAAAATCCAATAAATGCAATACCACTTGGGTTTGGTTCCTAACTCAGTGAGTCAACTTCCAGAAGTGGAACCAACCCAATTGGCCTCGTAGTTCATGAGATATAGAATTTACAATATAACCTAACAGCAGGTCTAACAGCTCAGCTTTGCATCACGTTTTTGTAAAATCATAAAAGTATACTTCCACTTATCCAAAAATTACGAATTTATACTTCATAGAAACTAGACTCAACCTAGTTTACTGCAGTACCCACAATCTCAATCAATTTTCACGTTTACACTTCGTTACAGTCAGTTAAACATCGTATATACATTCTGTCCAGAATCTGTTCACATCAAAACTCAACATAATCACAACCTATGAACTATCATGCATCCATATAACCCTCTAGACACCATAACTACTATCCATGCATATAAATCACACCATACATACAAGATTAGGGTTTGTGTTTTAATTCAAATCAAGAACAACAATCAATCATGCAACAACATCAATCTAGTTATCAATCTATTATCCAACTAACAACTATCATATTGATCACATACATACATATAATCGGCTGAGTTAGGGTTTACATACAACCCATTAAACATCAAAATTACACAACAAGGAGGTAAGAGATGATCAAGTATACCTTCCTAGCACCTAGTTCTTGGATTAATCTCTTGATTGATGTGTGTGTGTGTGATGAAGGTGGACGGCAGCCGTGGATCAAGAGAGGGAGAGAGAGCCGATTTAGGGTTGTAGGTTAATAATAAGTTAGGGTTTGTTTATTAGTGATGTATTTATAATAATACAAGTTACACTCTAGTCCCTCTTCTTTCCAAGGGTTGTTTTTCTAGAACATTCCATCATACTTGCCCAATAAGTTAACATGACCATAGTTTTATCACATAGCACATAATCCTAACACATAATAATCACATAATTATTGTTTTTACGTTTATCGTTTATTTATCAATCGTTTGCGTCAACTCGTTTGCGTTTCGGTGCAAATCCCGAAAGACTACACATGTAGTAAGTGTTACGCGTCATTTAAACCCTAGTTTAAATGTAATGAAGTGTACGTTATAGATTCAACGATCTTAAAGTTTGAATTGACGGAGTTGAGTTAACGGAGTTAACCTGAAATTGACGATTGTCACATGTTTGTTGGTTGGAAGAAAACGAGACTGATGCTCGTGTTGGTCCGGACTGGTTATTCGATTATAATGAACTCTTCAAACCGTTCAATGTGTTTCCGGTCATCACACAGAACATTCAGGTAGCACTACAATGGATGCTGAGAAAGATGACTCACATGCAGTATCCCACATCTCTCCACTCTTGGATGATGATGTCCCAGAACAAGTTAATGGCGACAAACCCGCATCTGTTTCTCAGCCGAAAGCAGTTCCATAAAATGAATATTCACAAAGTCCGTCTGAAGATACCGCGACAGTTGAGGGGGAGAGTCCTATTCGTCAGATTTTTGGGAGCACACTATTTCCCGATGTCATTCCAAATGAATATGTCACCAGCACTTCGTACTCACATAGTACAGCGACCTCCGGATGGAAGAACCCTCTTGCTGACATTGACGTAAATTTGTCAAACTTGAATTCCACCAGTGATGTTTCCGATCAATTACTTCCCTTAAGAATTCAGAAAGATCATCCAATTGAGAACGTCAAAGGTCCTCTTGAAACGGGCGTGTCCACCAGAAGTCAGACTAGAAATATAAACAATTGTTCGTTTTCCTGTTTCATATATCAGATAGAGCCAAAGACTGTAGACATGACCCTCCAAGAACCCAGTTGGGTAGACGCTATGCATGAAGAGTTAAATCAGTTTGATAAGTTGAAAGTTTGGAGGTTGGTTGAGTTACCGGAGGGAAAGAAAGCACTTAATACGAGACGGGTGTTCCGAAACAAGCAAGATGACACCGGGGTTATTGTTCGAAACAAGGATCGATTGGTAGTTCGTGGGTTTCGTTAAGTTGAAGGGTTGGATTACACTGAGGTTTATGCTCCAGTGGCTAGACTTGAAGCCATCAGAATTTTTTTGGCCTACGCTTTATTTATGGGGTTCACAGTGTATCAAATGGACGTTAAGACGCATTTCTGTATGGCGAGGTCAAGGAAGAGATATATGTGGAACAGCCACTGGGTTTTACTGATTCCAAGAATTCAAATCATGTTTACAAGTTAGACAAGGCATTGTTTGGGCTTTATAAGGCTCCTTGAGCATGGTATGCTACATTGACAACACATCTTCTAGATCATGGCTACAAGCGAGGAACCATTGATCAAACCCTGTTCCGCAAAACTGTCGGAAAAGATTTGATCTTAGTCCAGATCTATGTAGACGACATTATCTTCGGATCCACCAATGCTGAGTTGTGCACGGAGTTTGAAGAAGTAATGAAGAAACGATTTGAGATGAGTTCGCTAGGAGAAATGACAACATTTCTGGGATTACAGGTTCGCCAAAACTCTGTAGGAATTTTACTGCATCAAGGGAATTATGTTGAGGATATGCTCGCAAAGTTTGAGTTTCAAGACTGCAAGAATGCTAACACTCCCATGGCGGAAAGGCCTTTACTGTCATCTGATCCGAAAGGGAGTCCCGTAGATTAAACATACTATCGATCAATGATCGGGTCTCAAATGTACCTCACCGCCAGCCGACCCGATATCATGTTTGCAGTCTGTCAATGTGCTCATTTCCAGGCTAATCCTAAACTCTCTCATTTAATTGCTGTCAAGCGTATTTTTAGATATCTGAAGGGACAACTGAAGTTAGGTCTTTGGTATCCCAAACAATCAGAATTTGATCTTTATGCTTTTGCTAATAGTAATTATGGTAGAGATGACATTGACAGGAAATCTACATCTGCCGGATGCCAGTTCTTAGGAGATCGTCTCATTTCATAGCAGTTTAAGAAACAACAGACGGTGTCCACCTCGACCGCCGAAGCGGAGTATGTTGCTGCATCAGGTTATCTGGATGCAAAATCAACTGCTGGATTACAGTTTGGAATTTCTTGATACTCCCATCTTTTGTGATAATGATGCTCCGATTGCAATTGTTAAGAATCCAGTTCAACATTCTAAAACCAAGCACATCGATATTAAAATTCACTTTATTCGTGACTATTATGACCTAAAATTGATTCACCTTGAACAAGTTTACACTGATAATAATGTGGCCGACTTATTTACAAAACCGGTCGAAACAGCCAAATTTAATGTGCTTGTGAGTTTTCAAAAAATACTTCGTTTCGAGGATTGAGTCTTTTTGAGTGTAAACTCGTACATATCTTCATAATTTGTACAATTTTAGGGGGAGAAAAATAAAATTTGTGTGTGTAAGTTTCATTTTCGCTTAAAATTATGTCGGTTGCTTAAGTTTGAAGAACATATATTTGTATATGTTTGGTCCGGTGATCTACTTGAAGAGTCACAGAGGATAGCCATTTGTCTAAAAACTGAAAGCATCTGGGGCGATTGTGATATGTTTTGTGTTTTGAATTCTTTCACTTAAATTATGTCGGTAACTCTAAGTTGGAAGGACATGTATTTTCATATGAGTTTGTTCCTGTTAACCACTTGTGGACATACGGGGTAGCCATTTACCTAAAACCTAAGAGTGACCGGGGTGATCGAGTCTCAAACTGTCTTTTGGGAAATGATATTACTATTCAGTTAGCAGCTTTTGGGAAGCTTCAAATATTTTCAAACGAAAATTGATCCAACCTTTGGAAAATAATAGATATATTGTTTCTGTGTGCCTAAAGGGTGAAGTTATTAAGCTTAAAAGGCTCTAGAAAAGTCATTGATCTGTATGGTAGCTTTCCATGATGCGTAAAAGTTGAAGTGATATAAACTAAATTTGCTAAACTTACTGTGGAGAGTCATTTTGAAGAAATGTGCATGTCTCCATATACATCTCTCCGAATGATAGACAGAAAAGCAATTACCCAGACATACACGCGCCCGTTAGTGTCTTGATCACCTAAAATGTTTTGTTTCTAAGTTATTTTTTTAGAAAAAAATATTGATTATTGTGGTACTTAAAATTTTTTTTTTCGTTTTTCAAAAGCTTAAAGGGCCGAACTAGAACTACAGAGATGGGGGCATAAAAGTAAATCCTGTCATGTCTCGAACTAGAACTTGTAAGTCCAACATTCAACCTTAAAGCTCAAATTTTTGTTTAATTTTCAAATAAAAACCTTTTTGATCAAGTACTAGGGGGTTGAAGTCAAATTGGGGTGATCTGGGGAAAGCCAAATGCGTTTTGAGAAAAGATAGGAGGCGTCACAGATCCATGAGTGATGTCCATCTAAGCTTTATGCCAAACTGAACCTAATTCATATCACTGATGCAATGAAAGTCATGCTAAGTTTGTTTTACCTGCTATCAACCTATCTCTTTATGTCATAATAACGCTGAACATGAATCCTTGTGACAGCATCTTAAACAATATGATTTCATGTTCGGATCTTTTCGTAAAAGACGGCGATTTTACAAAACTGAAATTTGATCCCAATCTGCAAAAATCTCAAAAATATTATTCTTGTATTTTTATCTTTTTACTATTCTTGTTTTCTTTATGTTTTTTGTTTTTATCTCGAAATCACTCTCCTCGAAACATGTGATTTAACTGGGCGGTTTTCTATGTGTTTATATTACTTTGGGCTTTATACTGGATTGTCAGGTATGAGATTACATGGCTTTGGGTTGAAACAAAGGGTTGGGCTTGTTGTGGGTTCTCGGCCCATCTCTTTTGGGTATTGGATTGTCTTAGGGTTAATTGTTGGAAGTTAAAGGGGTTTCGTTGCAGGATTAATGGAGATTTCGGTGACTTGGAGAAGACGACACAAATTCCAAGAAGAAACCGAAAGGGTTCTCTGTCCCCAGCTATCAAGGAGTTCTCGGTTGACTTTCCTTGACCGAGATCTCCAGGTCTTGACCGAGAACTCATGTTCTCGGGTTGACTTTCGTTGACCGAAAACGCTGGAATTAACCGAGAACTCATGTTCTCGGTTAAACTGGACAGAAAACACTAGTCTTGTTGACAGAAAACTGTTTGTGGACCGAGATCAATTGTGAAATTTTTATTTTATTTTCCTTTTGGTCCACCAAATGTGATCTTGTCATCATTGGCCCCTCATGTCTTAAAAAATGACTAATTTGCTTTAAAATATAACTATAGTCAAGTTTGTATTTACTAACTTGATTCATTTGGTGCAGAAATGGCTGATCAGGCTCCGTTAAAGTTTGTGGACACACATAACATAGTTGGACATTTGTTTGATCCACCACTGGCCACAAGGAATTCAAGTCTATGATTGTCGGCCTCAACACTTGCAGGATTTCTCACGCATTACGAGAAAACGCTGTCGTTTGTAGAAAGATGATCACTGATTTTTGGAATAATGCCTCAATCAATCCACGAGGAGCAGATGGAGTTGTGTCGATAGACTCCAAAGTGTAGAATAAGCCGGTCGTCATCATAGAGACTATTATAAGGGATGTGCTTTTGTTTGGTGATCAACCTAATCACCCGACAGAATACTCTGCTACTGCCGTCTCTGAGATTATAACTAGGATGGGTTATGAGGGTGCTTATCCTCCAGCAATCAAGAAACTACTTCACCCATACTGGAGGTTTTTGATACACACGTTCTTCACATGCGTGTCAGGAAGAAAGGGGGGATCTGACGAGATCAGTCATACTCAGATATCTGCTATTGTTGCTCCGATCATGGATTGGAATTACAACTATTCCAAGTTCGTTTTTAATGAAATGATGAGCAATCTGAAAGGGAAGAAGAAAGAGATGTTCCTGATGTATCCCAGATTTCTGCAAATGATTTTTGACTCTCACTACACCGACCTTGTCAAATCTGTTGATACATTATATATGAAGTCAATGGGACCCAACACCTTTGGGTTAATGAAGCAGTCCAGGAAAGGCTCCAAGATTGTCTATCAGGACCTCAATGCTCTGGAAAAGTTTGGTAAATTTGTTGAGACTGAAGCTGTACCAGTTACAACTCAAATTGTCGATGAACATGTGCCACCTGTTCAAAGGCAGTCTGCTGCATTCGAGATCAGTTCAGATGAAGAAGAAGAGACAGAACACCGTGAAAAGGATACTGTTCTGACTGATGAGAAATTAAGAGATTTTGAAGCCTTCAAAGAATTATTACAGTCAACCGCTCTAAAGCCTCCTCAGGCAGTTGTTGTAAATGAAGAAGTTGATATCCCTGAGGAACCAGCCGCTGATCTCATTCCACGAATGCACAGAAAGAAAGATCCGAGATCGGGCTTGTTGGTTCGTGAAACTGAAACAACAACCACAACACCGGCATCAATCACAACCACTAGCCTACTGCAAAAATCACAACCTGAGTCACAAGCTCCAGAGACTCAAGTTGAACCATGTTCATCCTATGCAGAGCCACTGACTCAAGATCAGATGCTTGATGACATTGCTCGTGATTTTGATTTTGAGTCAGATATTCCATCCACTGATGAGGCTATTACGCCATACATTGATGTTGCTTCTGGATCTTCTGGCCCGTCCAATCTGGATCAGTCAAGCTCAAATGTTTCCGAAAAGGTTGCTCAGATTCTGGCTATGCAAGAAAGATATTTGCAAGATAAAGGCAAGGGAGTGGTGCTTGAAGATGCTCTCGTTGATGTGCAAGCTCTTCAACGTAGAGTCTTTGAACTTGAACAAGATTCTGTCATGAAAGATGTGCATATTCAAGAGCTGGAAGCCAGCAATTCTGATAAAGACTCCAAGATCAAAGAGCTTCAGTCCAACATGGGAGAGTTAACTGCCGTTTATCTAGACCTCCAACAAAAGCTTGTTCAAAAGTTTGGAGATGAATTCAAGAGTAGTAATGATAAAACCTCAAAGATGCCCAACGTTGATCAAAGTGGTAGCTCTACTGTTCGTCAGGCTGAAATTATAGATGAATCTGAGACGCTGAAACAGTATCTATCTGAACCTCCACTCACCAAAGAAAAGTCGGATAGAATTCAAAAGAAGCTGCTGGTGATGAAAAACTCCAATCAGAATGTTGAATCATCTGATCACCCAGACAGATTCGTTGTTACTCTTCAAAAGGGTTTTTCGGATAAATATGGAGATCGTTCTGGAGTTGTGTCATGGGGTTTTGATGCTGAAAAGAACATGTGGTGGGTTAAACGGAAGTTTGGGACCACTGAGTACTATAATAAGATGAAAGACTTTGGTTCTTGGACTAAGGTGGATCTCAGTGACTTGATAAACTCCCCATTCCACAATCCAACAAATGATAAACGTGGTAGGGATTTCTGGAACTTTTCTGAGAAATCAAGTTGATCAAGGCTTTCCAAAGATGCCAACTGCAGAATCGTTCTTGAAGAAAGCAAAGGGGGTCGTGGATCCAAAGACAGGAAAGACAATGGTCAATGTCATGTGGCCTGCTACAAAGAAAGTCACTCGTGTTCCTGTGCCTAAAGCTATTCAAGATGGTACTCTGGATAATATGAGATTCTGGATGTATGACAGTGAAACTGTTACCGTGATTGTACGTCTGCAGAAGGGCAAAGGGCAGTATAGATTTGTTGACCCACGAGATCTGCTGAAGCTTGGAAAGAAAGACATCAAGACACTCAGTTCATTTCAGATAATTGCCGACCCGATTTTTGAACCGGCTGCAAAAGAATATACAAGCATGGTGGCTTCTATTATCAGATGCAAATTTTGGGCAAGTGGTTTGAAAGACGCTGACATCGATTATATGGAGCATGATTGAGAACCAAGCTACAAACCAAGGGGGAGATTGTTGGGCCTAGTTATTTGGTTTGTACTTAGTTTGTTTGTTTTGTTTGGGTTGTGTATGTAAACCGAGATCCATTTGGATCTCGGTGGGCTTTTGGTTAATATTGGGCTTGAGTGGTTAGTTGCCTATATATATATAGAATGTATTGTATATGGTTAAGGGTTGTTCATTTCACTGGTGTCTTGGATGTCTAGGGGTTGTTCTAGACGTGTTTTGTATTGATAGTGCTTAAGCACCCGACGTATAATAATACGTGTGTTTTGAAGTCATTCTTGTGTTCTACGTGTTTGTGTTCACTTGTGTTCTTGAATCATCTAGTGTTGGAATTCCGCACCAACACCTAGATTGTTGATATCATAATTGTAGTGATCCAGATTCGGGACTTACACACAGACAAGACCCGAGCCCCGGTGCGAAAGCGTGAATAGTCGGTATTAACGGAGGAACTTGGATCTGAGCTAGGATCGAATCAACAACATGTATTCACTCTTGAAAGATCTACGGACGGGTGTGGAGAGTTCGATTCGATTAACAATCAATATAGGATGAACAATTGTAATCGAAACACAAATAGATAGATGTAGTAGCATGATTTCATTAACCAAAAGATTGTCTCAAAGAACGCTCATACATACATACATACATACATAATCAGAAATGCTCGGCCAAATGGGGAGAGCTCTTCCTTGGGGGCAAACTCTCAAATAAAACACATACACATAAAAAAAATTTATGTACACAATTTACACCTCAAAAATACTCAGTCATCAAAACGCAGCATCTTAAGAAATCCCACAAGCACATTAAATCTGGCTATTCCGACCGGTTTTGTAAATAGGTCCGCCACATTATTATCAGTATGGACCTGTTCAAGTTGAATCAGTTTCCGGTCGTAACAATCACGAATAAAGTGGACCTTGATGTCAATGTGCTTGGTTTTGGAATGCTAAACGGGATTTTTTACAATTGCAATAGCAGCATCATTATCACAAAATATGGGAGTGTTAAGAAATTGTAAGACCCCGAACCCCGGGGACCCCACAGTTGGTAATCATTCAAAACACTTGTAAAAATAATTAAACTTAAAAACAATTCTTTTCATTAAAATAAGCATCACAGAGTATAATTCGGCGGAAAACGTAAATCATAAAATAAGTTCCCAAAACCCAGGAATTTTGTCCAAAAACCAACTAAATTATCTTTAATAAAAATATTTTTAAAGGAAATATTTAATAATGAAGTCTTCAAATCCCGTATGCCCTTCACCGTCCAAGTAGCTTCGTGCACGTCCAAGCGATAAGACATCCTCTTCCTAACTTGAAACTCCCACTAACATGCACACAAAGTCAGCTTAAGCTGAGTGAGTTCAAGTTTTAAATAAGTAACAAAAGTCTTAATAATCATTCCAACGGTTTTAAAACGGAAAACGGAAATACATCGGTTAGGTCACCACATTCCATAAATAATCATACTTACGTATGATCATCTCTATACATGCATTCCTATATATATAAATATATATATAGCATTCCATAATAACATTCAAGGCCGAGAAAACGTACAACCCAAACACGTAACATTCAACGCATGCAAACACAAAGTAGGCATACGCAAAATTCAGTAGTCGAGACGAATACAACATTCGCCAAATATTGGCCATTCTAATATATAAATATATATATACATACATACATTCTTTAACATTCCAAGGCCTACCAATACTAGCAAGCCTATGTAATATCGTTTAAAACATTTCATCAAGCAAAATCGCTTAGGTGTGCATGCTAGCCCAAAACTTAAAAAGAGTTAAACGGGGCATCAAGAACTCACCTGAAATCGATCAAACATCTGCAATGAGCTAGGAAACCCCTAAGTGCACACTCACAAGTAAGGGCCTGTAAATAGTACACAACGCGTACTAAACTATACCGTAAGAACACTCTTGTCTAATGGGCTGTTCAAGGCCCAACACGTTGGCCCAAGGCCCAACAACTTGGCCCAAGGCCCAACCCATACCCAATTACTTTACCTCAGCCCCTAAAACCTTTCAACTAACCAAATCCACCAGTTAAGCCTAAAACGAACTTATCGATTAATAATGAGTAAAACGTGTAGATTTTAGCATGCGAAGATGCATTTAATTACATAGGATAACCTTTGAAATAAATTATTAAATTTTTACCAGACTTTAGTAAATGTCTTAGGTTTATAAAAATATTTTTATTATATTTTTCTATTGGACACAAAAATTAAAAAAATTCTTCCAACACAGCAAGGTACGTGCAGCTATTTCAGTGCGCAACAAAATGGTTTTATTTTTATAAAATTCATTACCCAACCAAATTAAACGATTCCAATTGTGTTTGGTTCCTAACTCAAAATACTAACTTCCAGAAGTAGAAAAAACCAATTTGGACTTGTCGAAAAAAGGTTATGACGTCGGGAAGACAGACCAGAATCCGTCATCCCGCATCAGCTGTGACACTAAATTTTATAAATTCATAAAAACCATTCAAATCTCGTCCAAAAATTACGTATTATACCTTTCTGGAAACTAGACTCAAAGTATAACATCATAGAATCAAGAATCAATCAAAAACAATGGATTATCATCACGTTACAGACCCTACAATAAACGTATATGAATCTGTCAACAAACTGTTATCATCAAAACTCAACCTTAACGACCAATAAGCGCGTTAATATTATCAATTAAGGTGTAAAAGACATGGGGAATCATAAAACCAACCTTGAATTGAAGTTTTCATGGCTGAAACTTGGCTGGGCAGAAGAAAAACGAGCAGGGGGGGGGTCTTAGCTGCGATCGGCCGCTAGGAATGAAGTTAGGGTTAGGGTAATTGTTTTATGATGTAAAATAAAAAGTTACATCCAAGTCCCTCCAAATTGAAACATAAGGCATTATGAAAGAAAAGTTAAATGGCTTAACGTACCGAGATGACGTAAAGGCCTCCGAGAAACGCCGAATAAATCCCGAGAATTATACATACTCTACAAGCTTTAATTCTTGAAACCGGAATTAACGGGCGTTACAGAAATTCTAAACCGTAATCCAGCAATTGATGTTGCATCTAGATAACCTGTGAACAGCAAGCTGGCGTAGCAACATACTCCGCCTTGGCAGTCGAAGTGGACACCGTTTGTTGTTTCTTGCACTGCCATGAAATGAGACGATCTCCTAGAAACTGGCATCCGGCAGATGTTGATTTCCTGTTAATGCCATCTCCACCATAATTGCTATCAGCAAAAGCATAAAGATCAAATTCTGAGTTTTTGGGATACCAAAGACCTAACTTCGGTTGTCCCTTCAGATATCTAAATATACGTTTAACAGCAATTAAATGAGAGAGTTTAGGATTAGCCTGGAAGTGAGCATATTGACAAACTGTAAACATGATGTCTGAACGACTGGCGGTGAGATACATCAGAGACCCGATCATCGATCGATAGTACGTTTGATCTATGGGACTCCCTTCAGGATCAGATGTTAAAAGAGTATTTCTGCCATTGGAGTGGCGTCACTCTTGGAATCTTGAAATTCAAATTTTGCAAGCATATCTTCAACGTACTTTCCTTGATGCAGCAAAATTCCCATCGAGCTCTGACGAACCTGCAATCCTAGAAATGTTGTCATCTCCCCCAACGAGCTCATCTCGAACCTCTTCTTCATGACCTCTTCAAACTCTGAACACAGCGCAGCACTGGTAGAACCGAAAATAATGTCATCCACATAAATCTGCACCAGAATCAAATCTTTCCCGACTGTTTTAAGGAACAAAGTTTGATCAATGGTCCCCTTTCATAACCATGTCCCAGAAGATGTGCCGTCAACGTAGCATACTATGCCTTAGGGGCTTGGTGAAGAACATATAGTGCTTTATCCAACTTGTGGACATGATTAGGATTCTTAGGGTCAACAAACCTCGGTGGATGATCCACGTAAATCTCTTCCTTAATTTCACCATACAAAAACGCGGTCTTAACATCCATCTGATATACCGTGAATCTCATGAAAGACGCATAGGCCAGAAAAATCCGAATGGCCTCAAGTCTAGCTACAGGAGCATAGACTTTGGTGTAATCTAACCCTTCAACCTGATGAAAACCACGAACAACTAACCGTGCCTTGTTTCTAACAATAACTCCCGTCTCATCTTGCTTGTTTCGGAAAACCCATTTTGTATCTAGTGCTTTCTTTCCCTCTGGCAGTTCAACTAACTTCCACACTTTCAGCTTATCGAACTGATTCAACTCTTCGTGCATGGCATCCACCCAACTTGGTCCTTGAAGAGCCATTTCCACCGACTTTGGCTTAATTTGAGAGATGAAGCAAGAAAACAAACAACTGTTTATGTGTCCTGTCTGACTTCTGGTGGACACACCTGCTTCAAGAGAGTCGATAACATTCTCAATAGGATGATCTCGTTGGATTCTTGTCGGAATTGGCTGTTCGGGAACATCTCCAACAGGAGATAAGTTAGATAGATCTTCATCAACATTAGTGAGTGGATTCTTCCATCCAAAAGCTGTCGTACTATGTGAGTAAGAAGTGCTGGCAACGTATTCATTCGGAATGACATCGAGAAACAAAGTGCTCCCGAAAATTTGACGAATAGGACTCTCCCCCTCAACTGCTGAATCATTTACTGAAGAGTTTGGAATATGCACGGTTTCTGTAACTTCTTTTGATTGGCTGACGGATGCAGGTGGTTTGTCATCAAGTGGTTCTGCAACATCAGCATCCAACAGAGGAGATATGTGAGATACTGCATGTGACCTTCTCTCACAGTATCTGCAGTGACACCACCTGAAGTTTCTGTGTTGATGACCGGAATTACATTGAATGGCTTGAAGAGTTCATTGTAATCGAACAGCCAATCCAGACCAACACGTGCATCAGTCTCGTTTTCTTCCAGCTAACAAACATCATAAGATTCAAGAATCTGTTTCGTTGACTTATTGTAGATTCTGTAGGCGGTGTGACCAACATACCCAACAAAGTAACAATCATCAGCTTTGGCACCAAACTTCGGAGTAGACTCAAGATTCAGTAGAGTACACGGATAACCGAAGGCTCTAAAGTGTGCTACAGTAGGCTTATAACCATAAACTATCTCGTACAGAGTTTTCATTTTTGATTTGTTGATTATCACCCAATTTTGAACATAGCACGCCGTGTTGATGGCTTCAGCCCAGAAGAACATAGGCAATTTAGAATCACACAGCATGGTCCTTGCTGCCTCGATAAGAGTCCTGTTTCTCCTTCCAGCCACACCATTCTGTTGTGGTGTCCGAGCTGAGCTGTACTGACGAAGCACCCCCTTTTCCGAACAAAAATAATTCAATGAAGCATTCTTGAACTCCGTACCATTGTCACAACGAATTCCTTTCAATTTCAGATTCAGCTGATTTTCCATCAGCACCACAAACCTCTTGATCACCTGTGCAGTTTCACTCTTATTCGACAAGAAAAATACCCAAGTAAAACGTGAGTAATCATCAGTGATAACCAAAAAATAAGAGCTGCGAGAAAGACTTAAGACATGAACTGGACCAAAAAGATCCATATGCAATAGCTAAAAAACTGATGAGATGGTATTAATCAGTTTTGGCTTGTGAGGTTTTCGATGATGCTTGCCCAAAGCACAGGCCACACATTTTTCAATGGTAACAAAATCTTTAATGGGTAATCCACGTACCAAATCATTTTTAGCAAGACGATTCAGATTTTTCATATTAGCATGACCTAGACGATGATGCCAGAGCATTGCATTATGTTCAGACACTTTTGAGAACAAACAGGTTATTTCATCAGGAACATTTTTGTTCATGTCGATCACATAAGCATTATCTTTTCTTTGCGATCGAACAAGAATCCAGTCTTCAGGTATAATGATACCCGGTTTCTAAATCAAACACTCCCTTTTAGTAAAGTGAGTTGAAAACCCTTTATCACAGATTTGTGACACGCTCAACAAAACTATGCTTCAGCTCTGGAACAAAATTAACATTCTCAAATTTCAGAACACCGTTGCTTACAGTACCCTTCTGGGTGATCTTCCCTTTTTCTCCACCCGCAAAGGACACATACTCACCATTAAAAATTTGAATGTCGTGTAGCTGGGAAATGTCTTTTGTCATGTGCCTGGAACAGCCACTATCAACATACCAAGGTCTGATGATATTCCTCCATAGCTGCTCCTGCATAAAGTGCGGGATTAATTAGATTTTGGCACCTAGTCCATAGTGACACTGGGTAGTCCTGACTTGTCTATCCTGGTAACGGGCTGCCATGACATTTCTTTTCGATTATCTATAATGGAAGAAGAAACCTTCTTTACCGGAGACTTAGGCATCCATTTATATTTACCATTGAAAGATTTAATGTTGTCTGTACGAATGGATGGTTTAATCTCTGGTTTGCGTGTGAGGGAACAAATGAATTTGTTCGACAGGCCGAGGTTTAGAAATCGAGTTTGTTTTCGAAGTAGAAACATAGTTTCTATTCCTTTTACTAGACATGTTAGGCTTGGTCTAACGAGGACCAAACCTACCAGTTTTGTTCCTGTTCCAATCACCGTCAGAAGGATTTTCCTTGTGATTCCAAAAATTTCGTCGATAGGTATCACGAGGCATATTCCTCTGGTAAAATCCATAGTAAGGCACATATGGACGATGTGGACAGTTTCTAGCAATATGACTAGGAACCCCACAGTTAAAACAAGTTTGACGTTTTACGTAAAAATCATTATGGTGAACCTTTTCTCTTGACCTATTGTGTGGGTCAGTACGTTTAGCTTGATATTTATTGTTTAACACATTGTTCGGTTCGACCCCCTTTAGTTCATTTGAGCATCCCTCTTTAATGAACTTGGGTGGTGAGTAGTTTTTAGTTAAACTTTTATTTTTAGCTTTCTTATCAAAACCCACATCATCAGATTTCACAGTTTTAACAAAATCAACCACACAATTGTCTTTGCTCTTAACACCAGAGCCCACACAAACCGACGACATAACAGAATTCAAAACAGGTAGTTTTAAAGGAACATCAGAGTTAATGTCTTTATTAAACGAAACACAAGAGTCATCATCCTCATCAGTCCAATCCTCAACAACTACTTTCTCTGCACATGAAGTAAACACGTTAGAATCGTTCTCTACTGAAGTGGATTCATCTGTATTCACAAGATCAGACTTGTCATTCTTATCTTGTTTACCGTACTCCATGCCCTGTACCTTTTCTTCTTGTTCTTTGGTGACAGGAAGTTGAACATAGTTGTTATTGTAAGGTGAGGGTACCTGACTATAACCTATATCCCTACCTTCGTTTTATTTCCACCATAACTGGTTATCAATAATTGAGCTAACTATTTTACTACAACCCTCGAATTTTTTAAAAAATCAAGCTCAGCTCTTTCAAATTTAGCAATTAAATTCAAAATTTAAATTTTGGAGGCTTCTAGTTTAGCGGTTAATTCAGCAATCTCCTGCTTGGCATCTAGATGGTGACAACACTTTATGCTGAATTCAGATTTAAGCTTAGAAAAATCCTTTTGATTTGCTTCAATTTTATCTAAAAAAGCTTTTTCATTTTTCTTAAGTTTTCAGATTTCACTCTCTCCATATGTCTAAGCAAGTTATCATTGTGGGGTTTGTTTAAATTAATTTTATCAACACAATCTTGAGAGCATGGATGAAAATTTACCTCAGATGAGCTGGAAGAAGTGAAGGCCATGAACGCAAATTGAAGTTCCCTGATCTGCTCCTCAGCAGCATGTTCTTCCTCAGCTTTCTCAACGTGAGCATAATTGGCAGTCTGATTGCTAATGTTGAGAGCAGCCATCTGATCATCCCAAGAAAATTGTTGAGCAACCAAACCTCTTTCACCATTTCTCGAGCTCCCCCCAACTTCTCCTATAGCATTTCCCACTGGAACCAGCGCCCTTTAGGTGTTTCCTTGCTTTGCTAAGTTGGTACATTCACGAGCAAAATGACCCGGCTCGTGACAGTTGTAGCATCTCAGAGTATCCTTGTTAAAACCCACCTTCTGGTTGTTTGGCCTGTTCCAATTGTTCCTTCCCATTCTCTGAGTGAACTTCTTGGCCCGAAACACTGCCATGGCGATTTGCCAAGAGATATCCATTTCTTCAACATCATCTGGATGGATTTGATCAAGCTCAGCAGCAACAATAGGTTGTACCAAATCACCAGCCAGGAATGCATTGTAGCAGTTCATGAATCCCGCCATTAAAGTTATGTTCTCTTGAGTTTCCTTTAGGATAGTGGGAATCTGACTGGAATTCTGATTTGGAACAGTACCGGATAATTAAGATTGACTACTTTGAGCAGGTTTAGTGAAGAAAACTTGAGCTGGTTGAGATGGAATGGAGGACGGTTGGCTCTGAGTGGACTTGAACATTTGGAAGTTCCTTTGAGGTGGAAGTTGCTGAGTGGTTTTAAACATAGACAGGCTGTCTTGTGAGATGAGGGCATTGTTGGAAGCGACGTTGTAACCAGCAACACTGTAGGAGTTTGCATGGTTTATTGCACGTTGCTTGTCATCCATGTCACATGCCTTAATGGTGGCCATCATCTCAGAGATAGACATACTGTTGAGATCTTTAGTCTTATTGATAACCGCAACATTCATATCCCAGCTTTTGGGCAATGAGTTCACCAACTTGTTGTTTATCTCGGATGTTGCCAGATAGATGCTTATGGATCTCATCTCGGTCACAAGAGCAATGAATCTATGAAGTTGTGTTTCTAGCGATTCTCCCAACACATGATTGAACATATTGAATTTCTGTCGCAGCAAATCTTGGCGACTTCTCTTCATGTCTTCATTTCCTTCATATACTTCAATTAACGCCTCCCACAACTCTTTAGCAAATTGAAGTTCTCTAAAACTTAAAGCAATCTCAGGTGAGAGAGCCATAGTTATGGTTGATAAGGCCCTTTCATCCTCTTCAACTTTAGCAAGATCATCATCATCATACATTGCAACAGGCTTCACAACAACTTCAATTGAATTCTCACGTTGGTACGTGATGATTTAGGGTCCCCTAACTATGCTTCTCCAGATCTTAGCATCTTTCATCTTAACATACTTCTCGAATCGAAATTTCCACTCACTGAATCCCTCATGCGACAGTAGACGAGGCACACGAGTGGTCGTCCCCATTATGGAATCTAGTTCTTGATGGAGTGAGGCATTTGATGACACATTACTGTTGGTTAACTGTTCCATTTTATAAGAACTTTATTAATCAGGTCCAAATAGGTTCTCGGTTCGGTTTCTGACCAAAAACAGACTTTAACCGAATACCACAAACTTCAACCGAAAACTACAAATGTTGACCGAAACCTGCAAGATTTGATCGATAATCATCGAGAACACTAAAATTCACCGAGAACACTATTTCTTGACCGAAGAAACTGTTGTTACACTGGAAACCCTTGTTTAGAGGCCGAGAACTGCCAAAATCACCCGAGAACTGAATTATGGAATGAGATTAGCAGCCAACTGAATTCCGTGAATTACGGGATTCAAATTTGTTTCCAGATTAGCAAAATCTCTATCCAAAATAAAACTCTTTTCTTCTCCGATTAGTGAACTCGCCGGAGAATCACCAAACACCACCAAACGAATAACTCTTGAATCCGTTGATATCACAATAACGAGCCTGAATAGGTCTAAGGCTCTGATACCAATTGTAAGTCCCATGGAGGATCTTTCAATATGATATCAACTGATCTTATTGTTAGTGCGGAAATCCAACACTAGATGATACAAGAGTAATTATAAAGAACACAAAGGATTGCTTCAAAACACACATTATGATTAACGTCGGGTGCTTAAGCACAAAGTTTACAATACTCGTCTAATGTATCTATGATACTAGACGGCCAAAATCACACATACGTCAACAACCTAAACCCTATACAAGATATCTATAAATAGGGTAGCCAATATACCAGCCCAACAAAAGCCCAAAGCCCACCGAGAACCATAAGGTTCTCGGCTTACATACAAAACATGAAACCAGGATTAATTAAGTGCAAACCATCAAGTATAGACCCAACACCTCATACTTACACACACTTTTTATTTTCTTTTCCCTCAAGTATTATACACACAAACATATATCAGAATTGGTGATCAAGATCAATGTGTTACAAGGATTGTTTGGTTACATTTCATTAGCTAATTAAGTGATTATATTAGATGATAATTGTTAATATAATTTGTAAGTGGGAATATGAGGATTTAGTATCCAAATAATGATTAATCAATTGAACCATAACTAAAAAACTGATAGATTGAAAGATTGATCGTGTTAATCCTTGATGTTGTGTTTAGTTTGAGATTTTGTGTAAAAACCCTAAATGGTCCAATTTTTTTATGTAATATGACGATGGTATTTATTAATTTTGATAATATATGATTGTTAGTTGGTGGATTAGAATCATATGTATGTTGGAAATATGATTTACATAAGTTATAGAAGAAATCAGTTTTGTAGCAGATTCGTTCTTGTTTTTTGAAGAGGTTGTAAACTGATGTTAGCATAGCATTTTTGGTCAGTTATTGATTATCTGATATAGTAATTTGAGTCTATTTTTTAGAAAATTGAAAATTATAATTTTTGGACTTAGACTTGATAGTTTTTATGATTTCAAAAATTAACATGTCTAGGCTGTTGTGGGAGTTTGTATTCTGGTCTAGAATCCCAATCACTTATCTTGAGTTTGACAAAGAATTGGGTTAATTCCACTTCTAGAATATCATAAATTGGGTTGGGATTTTAACCCAATTGACCTTGCGTGATTTGGTTTAGTATGGAATTTTAACCAAATTAATAATTTACGTTGTGCACTGAAATAGCTGTACGTACCTTGCTGTAATGTTTAAACTTTAATTATTGTTTTTTCAAATTTAAAAAATATAAAAAAATAGTTTGGTAAACCTAATACTTGTAGTTTACTGTGGTAAACATTTTATAATTAAATTCAGTGGTTTGATAGGGTAGGAAAATAGGTTTCGATAGGTTAAAATTTGCCTTGTTTATTCAGATTTGGTATGCATGCTATATGATGAGCTTTGTGGTCATTTGTGCGCTACTTGACTTGGTTAATGATTAGAACATGATTTGGCAATTAGAAATTATTTTGACTAAATGTTTAGTCTTGCTTGAAGTATTAAGTTGTGATAAACATGTGATTGTATCATAATTGTTTCACGGAAAAATGAAGTGGTACATATGCCATACATTATTGATAAGCATGTAAAAAAGAAATGAGACTTATCAATTATAAGTTAGTATATTCGGTTATAAGTCACTAACGAGTCCTCGGGCCAACTCGTTCAAACTTTGATCAATGGTCAACTCAGTCACCTTTTTGGTCAACTGTCAACAAGGTTGGACCTTTTTGTCAAAGGTCAACAAAAGATGGACATTTTGAGCAAAGGTCAACAAAAGTCAAACTTTGGTCGAACAAAAATAAACAATGAGATTCTTTGGACACCAGGGGTTCTAGGAACCACTACACATTTACTTACATACTCGTATACTTTAGGATACTTGTATGGGACATTATCTTTAGCGGTTGACTATATTTTAGCATGCATTCAAGGTGAGTTTCATGCCCCCTCTCTTTTACATACTTGTTGGGACTTATATTCTAGACTGAAGCATCGAATTATTATTGTGGGCAACAAATATAATAATATTTTTTGTCTCAACCAAAGGTAGATGGCTTGAAGACCAAGACATGCTAGACTAGTATAAATAGATGTATTTGTTAATTTGTCTAACATGAGTGTATTGTGTATTAGGTTAGATCTAGGGTTTTATACCTATGAGAGAGCCGCCGCCTCGGGATGAGCTCTCCCAGAGGTGGCTGATCTTTATTGTATGTATGTGTGTATGTATGAGTGCTCCTGTATGACAATCTTTTGATTAATGAAATCATACCACCACATCTTCTTCATGTTTTTGTTTCGATTACATATATGTGTTCATCCAGTTTATTGTTCATTGTAATCGATTCAGGCTCTCTCTCAATATTACTCATCCATCCAAACACCTTTCAAAAGTGAATACGATTCTATCCTAGCTTAGATCCGAGCTCCACCGTTAATAACAACCATTATTCACACTTCCGCACCGGGGCTCGGGTCTTGTCAATACTTTTCCTTTTGGGGAAGAAAACGTTCACACAAACATATTCTTGATTTTGTAATAACTATAGTGGCACATTACCAATTTGAAAGTCCTCACACACCTTGAACCGTTAGTATTGGATAGTGGGGAGATTTAAGTAGTACTACTGGGTTTGACAAACCCCACATGCGCTAAAACTTAACTGGAGATCGGCCGGATGTAAATTATCCTAACACATTGCCATTGTTTTCATAAGACATGGTAAGAGGCAAACAAACTAAAAAGTTAGCTTCAGTTGAAAACCACTACTAGTAGCATGCACATGGATTTGCAATCCACTTTTTTATTTTAGTTACATTATTGGTACACACGAACGTTTATTTACTTACAAGCTTGTGAACTCACCAACCATTATGTTGACATGTTTTAGAATTTCTTTCTCAGGACACAAAGGTGCACATCAGAAATTAGGATGCATGATGGATACATGGCTTTCCTCAAACAACTAAGTGTGTTTTGGGTATCATGAATTTTAGTTTTGGGAATTTAACTGTGAACCATCTATTTACAACTTGTAATTTTTTACGCTTCCGCAAACGTGACTTACACCGATATTTTATTACTCAGATTAATGAGTTTTATTAAATGATATTTTACTCCTAAATGGTTGTTCTGCATGACAAGTGGCTAAATCCTAGTATGTTACGCGCCTCACGATAAAACTTCGTTAGTCGAAATTTGAGGGTGTGGCATGTTGTATGTGGTTATTATTTTATTTCTTATATGACTGTAAGTGTGGTACAAGGGGCAGAATGCAAGAACTATGATGGAAGACTCCTATAATATCTGTGCAAGAATAAATGTTGTAGATCCTTATAATATCTGTGTAAGAAATAGGGTGGCGGACCCTTATAATATCTGTGTAAGAACTAGAGTGGCAGACTCTGTAATGTTTGTGCAAGAACTAGGGTGGCAAACCCTAAGAATAAGCAAGAAGTAAGAATGTAAGTACAAATTGTAAGTAAGAATAGTATCCTTAGATACGAACGGGTATGCATGTTTGTGTAAGAATGACTTGTGACTTGTTAACTATAACTCACTTAGCATAGCTAACTTTTAGTATGGATGCAGGCAAATCGGCTGAAGTAGCTAGCTTAAGGAGCACACATGGCATGAAGGAATAAGAGGTTGGCATCAGAAGAGTGAAGAATCTACTATATTTTGTTTGTTTTTAGTTTAAAAGACCTGTTTAATGTTGAAAGAGATTGAATGATTTGTAATATTAATTGGCTGAAGTTTTATTATTTCACAAAAGATTTTAATTAACTCTGAGTTTAGAGTTGTGTTTATGAGTAAATCCAATGACAAAGTAGGGCTCCCGGGTCCGGGTCTTTACAAGTTGGTATAAGAGTATATGTTTAAGAGAAAGAAGCACTACATGCTTAGACTCGAACAGTGAATGAGACTAAAAGAAGAAAAGAAAGGAAGATGCCAGTTCAAGAAGTCCATGAGTTGCTTAAGAAAGCTCGAGAATGGTAAGTACATGGTAAGTGTGTGTAAGAATGTTATCATAAATGCTAATAATAAGAATGTTTGAATACTAACTAAATTGCTAGAGATAAGAATATTTGAATGTATACGATTATGTGCAATTGCTTGTTTGATTTCTTAACTATGTAAAATGTAGAACCTAGCATGAGTGAAGTAAAAAAAGGAAGTGTGTAGGACACAAAGAGTAGCGTGATTAGTTAATCACAACTGGCCAATGTTATTAACTGCTTACCATACTATTCTTGTACTAAATTGTTTCTAGAGTGATAAAGTTTAAGTTTTCTTATAGAATACGAATGGCTGGTGCAAGAAGAATGCATGGATGTGGAGGTTTTACTTGATGTCGTGTAAGCTACGTGTTAGCTAGTTGCCTTCTAAAAAATTGTTTGCTAATTTAAGAGAAGAAAACAGTGTATCTATACAATATTAGAGTAATAACGAAGGGTACTAGCTTGACCCCGCTATCCAAGATGTCATTACCCAAGCTGTGACTACTACAATGAAGAACATGCAACTTGACTAGCCTGCTAGAAGTAACAGCAAGAGCACCAAGAAGTCTAGTGAGGGTAACATCAAAACTACCAATTAGACTGAGGAAGATACTTAGAAGGATACTGAGACTGAAGGGGCTGCCTTGAGTGTAGTCAGGAAGGTGAAAGCTAATAGGGAGAAGAAGGACTGCGGTGGGTGAAACTATAAGTCATTCAAAGGTTGTGATCCACCAAAGCTGACCGGTATGGGAGACGTAGTAGCTACTCTTCAATGGATAACGGCTGATGTGGTCAAAATTATATATAGTTTAATATAAATATTTACTACACTTTTGAGTAAATTTATGATTGTTTTTATTTCATTATACTCGTTCCTAATTCATATTTTAAGTTTTAAAGTTTCACATGACAAAGAGCTAATATAGAGTATTTATTTTAAACTTGAGATGAACGAGTAAATCGAGTTAGCAACTGTTAGTTTATTTACAATTGCTAATTGAAAACTCATAATTAAATTTGTTCATGAAGTATTAACTAATTTTAATCGAGATATTATAATTACGTTATTTTGTTCATGTCGTATCATTCCAAAGTCTTATATTGTAATTGTAATTAATTAGATTCAAGTAATAGTTCAACTATAATATTATTAATATATGAATATTGATATAGGCAACTAAGTGTAAAGAATTTTATAAGATGGGCCATGAGATTGATAAATGTGCCACCAAAGAAAAGAAAATAAGCATTTGCAGGCCATAAGTAATTATATACTAAGCCCAATTATAAAGTAAAATTGTCTGGAGTCGGTTATGGATTTAAATTCGAGAAGAATTAAAAGCATACATAGATTATTATTTTGGTGGGGGCGCGCCCCTGGATTAGGAGGCCATGACAGAAACCGAAAAGAAGAAAAAGAAAGAGAAAAAAGAGAGGAGAGAAAGCCATTGGTTCGAGTAAAGAGCGTTAGGGTTCAACAACTACTCAGCCAAACATCATTATTACTCGGTTTGATTTTATTGTTTTCTTTATGAATTCAATTTTTGAACCCTATTTATTTGTTTCGCTCTTGATTATGTTTGTTGGCTAAACCCCTAAAATGCATAGGTTTATGATGAACTTTTGTTGAGATTGGATTTTAGTTTGGACTTTGCTTTTGTTATGGTTTATGATTAAGTAAGAGGTTTATTGTTATTCATTCGATGCATATGTGTGCTTAGGATTGTTTGGTAAATTTTATTGTTTCACAGTTTCCTCGATGATTGTTTCATATAATAGGATTCTGTTAGGTCATCTACTGTGTTTTTTTGACTAGTTTATGGTTGATTTGCAATAAAACCATGGGAACAATATTAATAAATCAAATAGACTTAGGTGTGCTGCTAATCTAAATAACTGTTAGGTGATAGATTATGTGATAGGTCTTGGTTGATAAATTGCTAGATTTAGTTCTCTGTAAGGAGTCTGTCTAGGTTTGGTTTATTTGCCTTGTCTGTCTAGTCGAGCGAATTCTTTAAATTACCTTTGATTTCCGTGCTGTAAGGTAGGATTTCTTATAGAGGTACTTGTCATAAAATTAATTAGTGACCATAAGCGAGACTAATTAAACTGGTGTTTTTAAGAAATTAATAGAAATCTATAGGTGTCTTCTTGAAAAGGATCAGGGGTCATGTTTGGGTTTTCTTTAAGTGACTATTTTATGATCCTGGTTCCATAACATGCATTTTCCAAGTAATTGATAATTGATACATAAGGGATTCTAGCCTAGGTGGTAGTTTATCGTTATCTGAGTTAAATCCAAGTCTTAAGTTAAGTCGAGTTTGGTTTTATTTATTAGTTTTAATTAGCTAAATTTAGTTTTTAGTAAAACCCCCCTTAAAATAATATAAATAAATAATCTTGTCTGTAGTTAAGTGTAATTAGCTGGTTTACGTAATTAAAAGAGTCTCGTGGGTTCAATATCCGGACTTACTTAGCTGTACTAGAGTCGACCGGTTCACTTGCCGGTTAGTAGTTTTAGTTAATTTAAGAGTCTAGATTTATTACTTGGTGTCTAGATTAGCGTTTATTTAGTTAATAAATTAATAACTACTTTTAGCACTTTTGGCGCCGTTACCGGGGATTTATTGGCAATTACGTTATTAGCATTGATTAGACTTACTTGCTACATATGTTCTATTTTTACTTTGTTTTTGAGTCATATGATTTTTATTTTTATTTTATTTTTATTTTATTTTTATAATACTAGGTTAATATAGTTTAGTTTAATTGCTTTAAAGTAGTTTCATTTTTTTCTATAATATATAGTTTATTTCATTATTATCTAGTGCCCGTGATCCTTTTCCGTTTAAGTTTATCTTTGCAGTGATCTTCATGGAGTGCTACTATGAACCTAAATTTGGCCCGATATATGATAAGATGAGGAATGTTGTTGGTTGTAAAGACTCATCTAGTGCAATGATGGATTACATACCACATCAAGAAGAGATATTAATGGAGTTCTTACGTGTCATCCATAGCATTGATCTACATACACCACTTTGGACTATTACGGATGAGTTTCGGCTAGGCTTAATGTGGCATCTGCCCCGATCCGACCCGACCCAGGTACCCGTTTCTCTTACCCGATCTCTTTCTTTTATGATTTGATATTTATTTATACTTATATTTTACTTTTAATAATAATATATATTTTCCTTCCCGCCTCTTTCTCTCTCTTTCTTTCCGCCGTCCCGTCCCTCTCCTCTCTTTCCGTCGTCTTTTCCCTCTTGTCGCCGTTCCGCCCTTACGCCTTGTTTCCCTCTTTCTTCTAACTCTTTGCTTGTCCTTTGTTCCTTCCCGCCTAAGGTTGTCTGCGCAGCTCCACGCGCCAGACCCCTTACAAGGAATCCTGCGTGAAGACCACATGTTTCAGCGATACGCGAGACGAACTCTTCTCGCAGCGCGCTAAGAATTGTAATTCTTCTCGCAGCGCGCTAAGAACGGTAGTTCTTCCCGCGACGCGCTAAGGATTTGTAGTTCTTTTCGCACCACGCTAAGAATCGTAGTTCATCCCTCGACGCGCGAAGAATTATAGTTCTTCCCGCGGCGCGCTAGGAATTTTAATTCCTCCCGCGGCGCGCTAAGAAATGTGATTCTTCCCGCGGCGCGCTTAGAAATGTAGTTCTTTCCGCGACGCGTTAAGGTTGGTTCCGTCTGCCTTCGCGCTCGCGCTCTCTTGACCTTCTGTGTCTGCCTTCGCGCTCGAGCCTTCTCGCGCTTAACCCTTTGAGTTTTATTCTGTTTAATCTAGCCGTTTGCTTTTGTGTTGTCTTATCTTTTGTGCTGTTGACCTAATCTGCTTTATGTCTGAAAAGTTACTTTCGGCGCAGCATGCGCACCAACCCCATTGGTTGGCAGAAAAAGTGACTGACATTATCTTTGGAGATCTGCTTTTTCCTTGCTTGACCAGTACCTTTATCTGACCCGCCCATGCTTTTTACTGTTCCCTGTCAGCTTTATCTTGCCTCTGCAGCTGCCATATCTTTCCATATCTTTTGCTTTTGGATTCTTATGCTTTTTGATATCTTTTGCTTGATCCTGTTAAAGATCTTTTCCCCTTTTTCTGGATTCATGTCTCCTAGGGTTTCCCTATAAATAATAATAATAATATTTTCATAACACTACACACACAAAACACTTAATCTCTCCTGTTTTCCTTGCTCTCTGCCGCCTCCCTCTCTGCCTCCGTCTTCCTCCCTGTTCTGTCCTGCTTTTCCGGTAATATATATAATAATTTACTTATTAATTATGCTAACTTATAATCAAGACTTAAATCAATTCATTAAAACAATAATCTTATTTATAGGTTAACTTGTGCTTGTTTAAAGTTGGTTCTTGCTTTATCTTACACCGCATCGTTTATCAAGTGAGTAGTCTCGTACCTAATCCCTTTTTGCTTTTAATGTTTTGGGATGTTCATGTGTTCATACAAACTTAGAGTCTTAAACTTGTTTATGAACTTTAGTCGCGCAGTATTCCATGTGTTGAGGACGTAGACTTGGCTGTTTATTTGTATGTGTGGATCATTAACCGTCTTGTCGGTCTATTCCGCAGTTCTCATGGTACCATTAGATGAACGCGGGAGAACTATCGTTTATGATTTTCTCTTTTGTTTACACATGCACAGTTTGTCTTGTTTGTGAGCTCAATTGTGAGCACTGGCAGTCTTATGAATCTTAGAGTTGGTCCCGATCAGATTACACCCTTGTTGAAAACCAGACATACACATGTTGCGCGCAGATTTATTGTTATCTATGTATTGTATTAAACTTGATTTCTCACCAACACGCAAGTGTTTGACGTTTATTTTAACACATGTTCAGGTTTGCAGTAGCTGTTTTGGAGCTTGTGGACACATAGGAAGTTTTCTTTATTTTGGACCTAGATTAAAATGTATCAAGACAAGTTATTGTTGTCCGAATATTATGATTTATAATATATTGATTTATGATGATTTATGTTATCTTGTGTTTACCCTGCGCGTGCGCGAATGAATGTATTTATTAAATATTGACACCCAATAGTGTCACGAGTAATGAAACAATATGTGGAGCCCCGATGTATAATCCGCCTTTGGTCGGGGTGTTACAGATTGGTATCAGAGCTCGTTGACTTTAGGATAGGTGGTTAGACGTAACGGCCTAGAATACCTAAGAGTCCCTTCTCGCACATGAGAGAAATCTCATGTTTGCGCGCTTATTGTTAATTACTCGTTATTTATGAATATACTCGCGCTTGCGCAGTATATGATTTTATGTTTTATTTCGCGATATTTCGATTTTTGTTGAATTTCGATTTTTATTGATTTTACTTACATGTTCGTTTGTTGGATTTGAAAATCCGAAAAGTCATGGTGATACATGAATAGTTGATTTTCAATTTCCCTTTACGATTATGTTCTGAGGTTGGAGACTTGAAAAGTCATGGTGATACATGAATTGTCAACCTCCAATACTCATTTTCTTGTATGTTTTATATTGAAGATTGAAAAGTCATGGTGATACATGAATCGTCAATCTCCAATACTCGTTTGCTCGTATATTTTAAATTGGGAATTCGGAAAGTCATGGTGATACATGGATTGTCGATTCTTGATTCGAATTTGTTACCTTTATTAAGTCTGCATTTAAAGTCATTTAATCTACTTTAACTTTTGATAGTATCTAACTCCGTGAAACCAAGCTTTATAAAGTTATACTTCGCGATAAAACCAAGATATTAACTAAAATTAAAACTTTTATAGAATGCCTCCGCTATCTCGCCGATTTCAGAGAAGAGAAGCCTCGCGCATGCGTAGACAGCAACGTTCCCAGGAAATGGCCGCCGCAATAGCCCAAGCTTTGAGCCAAAACAATACCAACACCTCTAGTTATAACATTAAATCCTTTAACGCGGGTAACCCTCCAAAGTTCACAGGTCTTGAAGGAGCCACCGTGATGCTCCAGTGGCTTGAGAAAATAGAAAACACTTTCCTCCACACCCAATGCCCCTCAGACAGACGAACCCTGTATGCTTCCAGTGTCCTGGAATCTAGAGCGCTTACATGGTGGAATGGAGTAGCTCATGCGCGTGGCGCAGAGGCTGCTTCTAGCATGACATGGGAGGAATTCAAGGAAATTCTTACGCGAGAATTCTGCCCTCCCAACGAAGTTAAGCGCCTGGAGGAGGAATTTTGGAATCTTAAGCAATACAGTGGTGAAGCGCGCGAGTACGCGACGCGCTTCCATGAACTAAGCCTGCTTGTCCCTCACCTTGTTACCCCTTCCCGCCGAGCCATAGAGAAATTCCTTGGGGGTCTCCCCATGGAAATTCAAGATTCTGTATGGGCCAGAAACCCAGTTACCCTCTCTGACGCCATCGAGTTGGCCGCTGTGCTCAGCGACAACCATGTCAGAGCAGGAACCCTGTTCCTGCGGGGAACTGAGAAGACCAAACTCACCAAGACTGCCCCTGAACCAACAGAAACCAAACCAGAACCCTCAAACCGTAACAACCTCAAGCGCAGGCGCAAGGCCTATGCGCTTACCAACCCGCCCATTGTCCAGCAACCCATTTACCAACCTCCAGTTTACGCGCCTAACCCTCTGTCAACCTACCCAACACCTCCTGTAGCCCATAACTATGCCTTAACCAATCCAGCACTCCCTGCCCCGCCAACTAAGAAACCTTACACAGGAAACCACCCCTTTTGCCCAACCTGTAGATTTCACCACCCAACCCAAACCCCGTGTCGACTTTGTACCCGATGTGGCCGCGCTGGTCACCTTGCAGAAAACTGTAGAGTCCTTCTCGCCAATCCAATTGCGCCAACACCACCAGTCTACCCGCAGAACCCACAACCAACCTACCAAAACCCACGACCCAGATCGTGCTTTAACTGCGGTGATCCCAGTCATTTCCGGAACGCGTGCCCGAGACTAAAAGTTCAGATTACGCAAGCGAATCCGGTGAACCAGATTTCGAACCAAGTAACGCGTGGACGAGCTTTTAACATAACCGCGCACCAAGCGCAAGCGAATAATGACGTAGTTAATGGTACATTTTTGCTTAACGGATTTTATGCTTCTGTACTTTTTGATACTGGCGCCGATCGAAGTTTTATCTCTCGCGCCTTCGAGCAGAAGCTTGCGCGATCCGCGCAGCGATAACTTAAAAGAAGATTTTTCAGTTGAATTGGCTAACGGTGAAACTGTTTTAATTAATTCTGTGATCAAGGATTGCACGCTTAACCTTAACGAAAACGATTTTCTGATTGACCTCATCCCTATGCCTCTTGGGAGCTTTGATGTTATTATTGGTATGGACTGGCTCTCGAAGAATCGCGCCGAAGTTATTTGCGCCAAGAAGTTGATTCGCATTCCTCGAGAAAATGGTGATCTTCATATCTACGGCGAAAAACCCTCCAGTGGTCTTAAGCTTATGTCTTGCGCCGAAGCCCGTAGGCTCATGCGGAAGAAGTGTATTGCATTTCTAGCCCATGTGGTTAAACCTGCTGAAGAAAAGAAGCTTCGCGATATCCCTGTTGTGCGTGATTTCCCTGAAGTTTTTCCTGATGATCTTCCTGGTATCCCTCCCGCTCGTGAAGTCGAGTTCCGTATTGATCTTGTCCCTGGTGCTTCCCCCGTAGCTAAATCTCCTTATCGTCTTGCACCCGCTGAGATGCAAGAATTGGCCAGCCAACTTCAAGAGTTGACTGCTAAAGGATTCATTCGCCCTAGCTCTTCGCCCTGGGGTGCTCCGGTGTTGTTCGTTAAAAAGAAAGATGGATCGTTTCGCATGTGTATCGATTACCGCGAGTTGAACAAACTCACCATTAAAAACCGGTATCCCTTACCGCGTATTGACGACCTCTTTGATCAACTCCAAGGTGCCTCTTGTTTCTCGAAGATTGATCTCCGCTCTGGTTATCACCAGTTGCGCATCCGCGATGAAGATGTTCCGAAGACTGCTTTTCGAACTCGTTATGGCCATTTTGAATTCTTGGTCATGTCCTTCGGTTTAACCAACGCACCCGCCGTTTTCATGGATCTAATGAATCGGGTGTGTAGGCCTTTCTTGGATAAATTCGTGATTGTGTTTATCGATGATGTTCTGGTGTATTCTAAGACCAAGGCCGAGCATGAGCAACATCTTCGGTTGGTGTTGCAAAAGCTTAGAGCTGAGCAACTCTATGCTAAGCTTTCCAAGTGTGAATTTTGGTCTGATGAAGTACAGTTTCTTGGCCATGTTGTCAACAAGATGGGTATTCATGTCGACCCATCCAAAATTGAAGCAATCAAGAACTGGATTACGCCATCCTCTCCTACCGAGATCCGTTCCTTTCTGGGCTTAGCTGGTTATTACCGGCGCTTCATTTCGAACTTCTCGAAGATCGCTTTGCCTTTAACAGCTCTAACGCACAAAGGTAAACCGTATATTTGGGGCTCGAAGCAAGAAGAAGCCTTTCTGACGCTTAAGCGTTTGTTGTGTGAAGCTCCTGTTCTTGCGCTACCTGAGGGTAATGAAGATTTTGTCGTGTATTGCGATGCATCCAACCAAGGTCTCGGTTGTGTTCTTATGCAACGAGGCAAGGTTATCGCTTACGCATCAAGGCAACTCAAGGTTCACGAAAAGAATTATACAACTCACGACCTCGAACTTGGTGCAGTTGTTTTTGCCTTGAAGATCTGGAGACACTACCTTTATGGTACTAAGTGTATCCTCTACACTGACCATAAAAGCCTTCAGCATATCTTTGATCAGAAGGAACTTAACATGAGGCAACGCCGATGGAACGAACTCATCAGCGATTACGATTGTGAGATCCGGTATCATCCTGGTAAGGCTAATGTGGTAGCCGATGCGCTCAGCCGAAAACCCTGCCAGCTTAACTGTATCTTGCCGCGCACGCAGCTTCACTTCGCGCCGATCCAAAGCAACCTTGAATCGCGCATTCGTGACGCGCAGCGCGCATCCATCAGTAATGGTAACCTTCGCGCCGAGTTAGCGTGTGGCGCGGAAGCACACTTTGTCCCTAATCTGAGTGGAATTCTCTGCTACCTTAATCGCATCTGGATTCCCTGTGATGAGAATCTTCGCGCTGATATCCTGAGTGAAGCGCACAAATCTCGGTATTCTATTCATCCTGGCGCTGATAAGATGTACAAGGATTTGCGCATTACTTATTGGTGGCCCGGTATGAAGAAGGATATTGCTGTGTTCGTAGCTAGATGCCTGACTTGTTCTAAAGTAAAAGCTGAACACCAACGCCCATCTGGTTTGCTCGAACAACCTGAAATTCCTACGTGGAAATGGGAATGTGTAGCGATGGACTTTATTACCAAGTTACCTTTGACAGCAAGCAAACATGATAGCATTTGGGTAATAGTGGATCGTTTGACTAAGTCTGCTCACTTTCTGCCCATTCGTGAAAACTACCGTGTTGAGCAACTCGCGCAGCTTTATGTCAAGGAAATTGTCTGCCGCCATGGTACTCCTTTGAGCATCATATCCGATCGCGATGGCCGTTTTATATCTCGCTTTTGGAAATCTCTCCAATCTGCGCTAGGAACTCGCTTGGACATGAGTACGGCATATCATCCTCAGACTGACGGTCAGTCTGAGCGAACTATTCAAACTCTTGAGGATATGCTCCGATCTTGTGTTCTTGATTTTGGAGGTAATTGGGATTCACACCTGCCTTTGATTGAGTTCTCTTATAATAACAGCTATCATTCCAGTATCGGTATGGCCCCATTTGAAGCACTTTACGGTCGTAAGTGCCGCTCCCCGATTTGTTGGAGCGAAGTGGGTGAAACTCAAATCACAGGACCCGAACTTGTTCAAGAGACAACCGATAAAATCGCCAAGATCCGTGATCATCTGCTGACTGCCAGAAGCCGACAGAAGAGTTACGCAGATCGTAGGCGGAAGCCTCTCGAATTTCAAGTTGGTGATCTTGTTCTCCTCAAAGTGTCGCCCTGGAAGGGTGTTGTCCGCTTTGGGAAGAAAGGTAAGCTTGCTCCCTGATATGTTGGACCATTTAAGATTCTCGCGCGTGTGGGAAAAGTTGCCTACAGACTTGACCTGCCGCCCGCGCTCAGTAATGTGCATCCAACGTTCCATGTATCCAATCTCAAGAAGTGTTTAGCTGACGAGAACCTTCACATTCCACTTGATGAAGTTCAAGTTGATGAAACTATGCATTTCGTTGAGAAGCCTGTTGAGATTATGGATCGCGAGGTAAAGCAAACCAAGCGCAGTCGTATCCCTATCGTGAAAGTTCGTTGGGAGTCCAAGCGCGGAGCCGAGTTTACATGGGAAAGGGAAGATCAAATGAAGATCAAGTACCCGCACCTGTTCTCTGCGCAACCTACTTCGAGATAAATTTCGGGACGAAATTTCTTAAAGTAGGGGAGACTGTGGCATCTGCCCCGATCCGACCCGACCCAGGTACCCGTTTCTCTTACCCGATCTCTTTCTTTTATGATTTGATATTTATTTATACTTATATTTTACTTTTAATAATAATATATATTTTCCTTCCCGCCTCTTTCTCTCTCTTTCTTTCCGCCGTCCCGTCCCTCTCCTCTCTTTCCGTCGTCTTTTCCCTCTTGTCGCCGTTCCGCCCTTACGCCTTGTTTCCCTCTTTCTTCTAACTCTTTGCTTGTCCTTTGTTCCTTCCCGCCTAAGGTTGTCTGCGCAGCTCCACGCGCCAGACCCCTTACAAGGAATCCTGCGTGAAGACCACATGTTTCAGCGATACGCGAGACGAACTCTTCTCGCAGCGCGCTAAGAATTGTAATTCTTCTCGCAGCGCGCTAAGAACGGTAGTTCTTCCCGCGACGCGCTAAGGATTTGTAGTTCTTCTCGCACCACGCTAAGAATCGTAGTTCATCCCTCGACGCGCGAAGAATTATAGTTCTTCCCGCGGCGCGCTAGGAATTTTAATTCCTCCCGCGGCGCGCTAAGAAATGTGATTCTTCCCGCGGCGCGCTTAGAAATGTAGTTCTTTCCGCGACGCGTTAAGGTTGGTTCCGTCTGCCTTCGCGCTCGCGCTCTCTTGACCTTCTGTGTCTGCCTTCGCGCTCGAGCCTTCTCGCGCTTAACCCTTTGAGTTTTCTTCTGTTTAATCTAGCCGTTTGCTTTTGTGTTGTCTTATCTTTTGTGCTGTTGACCTAATCTGCTTTATGTCTGAAAAGTTACTTTCGGCGCAGCATGCGCACCAACCCCATTGGTTGGCAGAAAAAGTGACTGACATTATCTTTGGAGATCTGCTTTTTCCTTGCTTGACCAGTACCTTTATCTGACCCGCCCATGCTTTTTACTGTTCCCTGTCAGCTTTATCTTGCCTCTGCAGCTGCCATATCTTTCCATATCTTTTGCTTTTGGATTCTTATGCTTTTTGATATCTTTTGCTTGATCCTGTTAAAGATCTTTTCCCCTTTTTCTGGATTCATGTCTCCTAGGGTTTCCCTATAAATAATAATAATAATATTTTCATAACACTACACACACAAAACACTTAATCTCTCCTGTTTTCCTTGCTCTCTGCCGCCTCCCTCTCTGCCTCCGTCTTCCTCCCTGTTCTGTCCTGCTTTTCCGGTAATATATATAATAATTTACTTATTAATTATGCTAACTTATAATCAAGACTTAAATCAATTCATTAAAACAATAATCTTATTTATAGGTTAACTTGTGCTTGTTTAAAGTTGGTTCTTGCTTTATCTTACACCGCATCGTTTATCAAGTGAGTAATCTCGTACCTAATCCCTTTTTGCTTTTAATGTTTTGGGATGTTCATGTGTTCATACAAACTTAGAGTCTTAAACTTGTTTATGAACTTTAGTCGCGCAGTATCCCATGTGTTGAGGACGTAGACTTGGCTGTTTATTTGTATGTGTGGATCATTAACCGTCTTGTCGGTCTATTCCGCAGTTCTCATGGTACCATTAGATGAACACGGGAGAACTATCGTTTATGATTTTCTCTTTTGTTTACACATGCACAGTTTGTCTTGTTTGTGAGCTCAATTGTGAGCACTGGCAGTCTTATGAATCTTAGAGTTGGTCCCGATCAGATTACACCCTTGTTGAAAACCAGACATACACATGTTGCGCGCAGATTTATTGTTATCTATGTATTGTATTAAACTTGATTTCTCACCAACACGCAAGTGTTTGACGTTTATTTTAACACATGTTCAGGTTTGCAGTAGCTGTTTTGGAGCTTGTGGACACATAGGAAGTTTTCTTTATTTTGGACCTAGATTAAAATGTATCAAGACAAGTTATTGTTGTCCGAATATTATGATTTATAATATATTGATTTATGATGATTTATGTTATCTTGTGTTTACCCTGCGCGTGCGCGAATGAATGTATTTATTAAATATTGACACCCAATAGTGTCACGAGTAATGAAACAATATGTGGCGCCCCGATGTATAATCCGCCTTTGGTCGGGGTGTTACACTTAAAAAGTCGAATACCATTTAGTGAGCTGGTGATCGAGTTTGAGGATGTTGGTTTGCAGAATCAGACAGAGGAGTGTATTCCCTCTTGGGAGGACGAGTTTCGAGATGAATTTGGTGAAGAGTTAGTAGGTTTTACTGATATGGATGAGAGAGATTTTAACCCCGAAAGAGATATTAAGGAGCCTGAAGTATTGTTATTTGGGGAGCCGGTTGAGAAGCTAATTTTCAAAGAGGAATCACATGAGATATCCGAAGAGTTGAAGAATAAAGAACTGCATCTCATTGTGAAACATCATCCGCGTGTGCGCGGTAAATTTAGCAAGTTTTTAGAAATACTCGTTTGTGGATCGCCACGAAAATCAAGAACCCCAAGAAGAAGGATATCTGGAGTCAGAAATCAAAGTGTGTCAAATTTGTCACATTCTCATAATTTCAATAATTAGTGGATCAAGCTAAATTCATATTTTTGTGCTCACATGAGTTTGGAAACTAATTTATTCCCAGCTATTTGTAAAAGGAGAGTGTTAAAGAGCACTGATGGGGAGAGGATAAAGGAGAAACCTCCTGATTAAGGTTTCGGGAACGAGTCTGGCTGAAGACTCTTTTGTAAACTTAGCGATTCACGGGAGGCAACCCATTTGCTGATGCAGTATCTTGGAGGACACTCATGGAAAAAGACTTCGGCATCATATTTCATGCGCATATCACCAGCTAAGTCTTTTCCATTATTTATCTTTTTATTTTTTGTTTTTATTTTTAGGTTTTTAGTTTTTTGTATTTCGACTTTATTTTATTTTTCGTCCTTATCCTTGCGTTGAGGACAATGCAAAATTTAAGTGTGGGGATAGAATACTTGAGTCGTAGTTTAATATTCTATTAAAAAAACTTGAAAAATGTCCCCTGAATATGGATTTTTACACTATAAATGGAAAATGATAGTATAATTGGAAATTGGTGTTTGAAACTACTATATATAAGAGATAAAATAAAAAGAAAACGTACTAAGCTTGGGACGTGTCGGTAGGTCCAACTAGTCTTGAAAGGTTTCTCATTGCATATTCTAAATAAACCTAATTAATCTTAGATTTTGTGGTTTCTCATCCAATGGAGATAGTGAAGCTGAAATTCGATAAGGCATAGAGAGTATTATCATAAGCTAATTACCCAAAGGTGGTGAGAATTGAATGCACTTTAAATTAACACGCCACTCCATTTTATGAAAATAAATAAAGAGTGGCGGCGCCCCACCTTGTCCAATTTTTTACGAGCTTTAGTCTTTAGTTACATATTTAAGGTAAAAGAATCCTAAATGCACAATAAAAAATAAAGAGAAAAGAAAAAAATTAATACAAGTATTCCAAAAAGTTGATACAAAAATCAAATGAAAGTGAGAAAAGTTATGTAATGAAAAATGCCAAAGAAGCATTTTCAAAAATAGAAAACGTGGCAAAAGTGCACATACTAGACGAGACTGAGAGTTTACGTGTTACCAATGGGATAGCGACTCTGAGAATACACTATTGGGACTCTAAATTTTTTAGTCAATAAATATTTTCTTAGGGAATATATAGGACGAAGTCCAATAATATTTAGGACATGCCCGTACGACCTTACTTGACCTATCATCCATAATTCCATCTAAGTGTATTTTCTTCTTACCATTAAGGGGTTCTTATCTTATGGTGATATGTTGAACCAGTTTGCTTCAACTCGATTTATATTAATTGTCTTTACTATGCTTGATATGGGGTAGGTGGATCTTAACTCTAAAGGTGTTACACCCATAGGTTTTTGATATCACTTAAACTTAATTGCTAAATATGCTTGGGGGCTTGATAGGCTGGTGGCTGGGTTTAAGTGGACAACAATACTGGCAATCGCGGTTTTTATGTTTATCTGAGCTTTAAGATAACCTTTAAAACCAAGTTTTTCGATTATGATTCCATTGCATAAGTTTTTTTTCAGGGACGAAAAAAGAGTAAGTGTGGGGATATTTGATGTGCTATAAATTATATATAGTTTAATATAAATATTTACTACACTTTTGAGTAACTTTAGGATTGTTTTTATTTCATTATACTCGCTCCTAATTCATATTTTAAGTTTTAAAGTTTCACATGACAAAGAGCTAATATAGAGTATTTATTTTAAACTTGAGATGAACGAGTAACTCGAGTTAGCAACTGTTAGTTTATTTACAATTGCTAATTGAAAAATCATAATTAAATTTGTTCATGAAGTATTAACTATTTTTAATCGAGATATTATAATTACATTATTTTGTTCATATCGTATCATTCCAAAGTCTTATATTGTAATTGTAATTAATTAGATTCAAGTAATAGTTTAACTATTAATATATGAATATTGATACAGGCAACTAAGTGTGATGAATTTTATAAGATGGGCCATGAGATTGATAGATGTGCCACCGAAGAAAAGAAAATAAGCATTAGCAGGCCATAAGTAATTATTTACTAAGCCCAATTACGAAGTAAAAACAACGTCTGGAGTCGGTTAGGGATTTAAATTCAAGAAGAATTAAAAGCATACATAGATTATTATTTTGGTGGGGTGCGCCTCTGTTTTAGGAGGCCACCACAGAAACCGAAAAGAAGAAAAAGAAAGAGAAAAAAAAAGGAGAGAAAGCCATTGGTTTGAGCAAAGAGCGTTAGGGTTCACCTACTCAGCCAAACATGATTATTACTCGGTTTGATTTTATTGTTTTCTTTATTAATTCAATTTTTGAACCTTATTTGTAACGCCCGTAAATTTCATCAACCGGCTCGATCGTTTATAAATGTTTGTTTAAAAGCCGGGGTTTCATCTTCCTAATTTTTACGTTTTAGTCCGTTTATCCATCATATTGCTTAAAACATCACCTCTTATAACTTAAAGTGTTATATTTGTATGTAGCACCCGACATTTTCGTTTATCGGCATGAGATATTTGTAGAGTTTGTATTATATTAGAGAGTCGATCCTTTAACTAGAGGGGCCTCCTGGTCATTTTTGAAAGCTACATTATATTAACTTTGGAGCAAGACATCATAATTTATATGTTGGAGGACCTAGACGTAAATATATTATAACCTAAAACCCTAACTCTTTTCCCTTTCTCCCTTGGTCCGATCGTTAGTTTGTAGCCAACACCACCTGGATTTTTGTGCCACTTCAAGCATGTTCCGGCCCTCTCCCGACTAACTCGAGGTTATTATTATACAATGCAAGTCTTTTTCACCATTAAGACCTTTTATTGAACCCTAGAGATGTCATAAACATGTTAGGGTTTGAGTTTTGTTGATAACAGTTGCTGACAGATTCGTACTCGTTTATTGTTTGGTTTGTAACTCTATGAAAATTGATTTTTTATGATAGATTCTTAATCACATCATATTCTAATTTGAGTCTAGTTTCCATAAAGGTATAATTTGAAATTTTAGGACGAGATTTGAATGAATTTTATGATTTTATAAAAACGTGTGTCAAAGCTGATGCGGGGAGTCAGATTCTGGTCTGTCTTCATGACATCATAACTCTTTTTTTACAAGTCCAAATTGGTTGGTTCTACTTCTGGAACTTCATATTTTGAGTTAGTATTACAACCCAATTAGAATCCTTTTATTTGGTTTGGTAATGATTTTTAAACAAATAAAACACTTTTGCTGCGCACTGAAATAGCTACACGTACTTTTCTGTGTTGGAGAAAATTTTATGATTTTTGTGCGAATTGGAAAAATATAATAAAAATATTTTTAGAAACCCAAGATATTTATGCAACTCTGGTAAATATTTACTAATTATTCCTATGATTTTCCTATGTAATAAAATACATCTTTTCATGCTAAAATCTGCTCCTTATACTGGTTATTGATCAATTCATTCGTTTTAGGCTAAAGCGGTGGCTATCCAATTGTGTTCCTTTTGGGACTGTTTAAAGTGAGGTTTTTGCTCCATCATCTTCCTAGGTATGTCATATAGGTCATACTTTAGTGTCGTGAGCATTGAAGCTCATTTGATTGGTCAATTGTCGATACATTGAAAACTAGGACTTCGGTTGTCTAGATTTTGAATTGTTGCATTTAGCGTGTTGTTTGAGGGAATTAACAACCAATTCAGATTGTGTAGCCTCTTTATGTTATACGGGCTATGGATAACTTAATTTTTATGTTAATGGGGCTGAATTGGTTGCCGGTTGCTCAAACGGGTCGTACAACGCAAATTCGCGTTTAATTGGTAGTCTGTGCGTTGTTCATGCGAATTACCGACCCATTCAACTCGTGTAGTGTCGTGTAGACTTGTTGGCTGTAATTATACTAATTTTGGTCCACACGGGGCTGAGTTGGTTGCTAAGTGCACAAAAAACTCGTTAACGTGCGTATTCGATAAAATTAACAACTTTCGGGTATAGTTTGGAAATCCTTTGTCCCCGGAATTAACTATGGGTGGTTTTGGTAAATACATGGCCTCGGGGGCTGATACAATTGAATTTAGTAAGGTTGAGGCTTTAGGTCAATCGCATCTTGTTATAACGCCTCGTGGGATAAAGAGACGGTATGGTTTAGTGTAAGGCCCCCAAACCCCGGGAACCCCACAGTTGGTAATCATACAAAACACTTAAGAAAATAATTAAACTTGAAAAAAGTTTCTTCCATTAAAACAAACATCTCAGAGTATAATTCAGCGGAAAACATAAATAATAAAATAAGTTCCCAAAACCCGGGGAATTTTGCCCAAAATCAACATAGTTATCTTTAAATAAAAACTTTTAATAATAAATGTTTAATAGTAAAACTTCAGTTCCCGTATGCCCTTCACCGTCCAAGTAGCTTCGTGCACGTCCAAGCGATAAGGCATCCTCTTCCTAACCTGAAACTCACACTAACATGCACACAAAGTTAGCTTGAGCTGAGTGAGTTAGTTTTAAGTAAATAACATCAGTAGTAATAGTTAAGATAGTCAAACCAAAAGTTTTAAAAAGTAAAAGGGTACATCCATCAAATCCTCATTACCGAGAACTAAACATCCTCATACATACATATACAAAATGTATATGTAAACATCCATTCAATTACATCTCTATATATATCACAGTATATATATATAACATCCACGTATAACATCAAGGTCGAGCAAACGTACAATCAAAACACGTAACATCAGTGCATGCAAACGCAAAGTAGGCATACACAACATCAGTAGTCGAAACGACTACAACATCGCCAGATATAGGCCAAGAAATAATGTATATACATATATATATTTATTTAACATCCCTAGGCCTACCATATGCTAGCAAGCCTATATAAATTCGTTTAAAACATTTCATCATGTAAGAAAACACTTAGGTGTGCATGCTAGCCCAAAAGTAAAAAGAGTAAAAAGGGCATCATGGACTCACCTGAAATCAATCGAACACCTGCAACGAGCTAGGAAATTCCAAAGTGCACGATCACAAGCAAGGGCCTGTAAATTATACACAACACGTTACTAACCTAGACCGTAAGAACACTCTTGCCTAATGGGCCGTTCAAGCCCAACGCTTTGGCCCAAGGCCCAACACTTGGCCCAAGGCCCAACAACTTGGCCTACGGCCCAACAAATTGGCCCCAGGCCCAACAAATTGGCCCAAGGCCCAACACTTGGCCCAAGGCCCAACAACTTGGCCCAAGGATAGTCAAATCGGGTCGAATGCACGTGTAATAAACCTTAAAACAATTTGTTAAATGAATCAGCCCCGAATGGACCAAATTCCATTCTAAATCTTTTCATTCATTAAGATTACGTCACCCGAGTTGATAGGGTTGACGGTTCCTTTTTACAACTCTTACTTTAACGTTTAAACGAAAATTCGCGCACCGCCGACTCGATTGACGAAGCACTAACCACAACAGCCCCGAGCATCAAAAAAATAATTTTTCCACAGCCCTTAAACCTCCCTAGGGCTGTACAAACTAATTCGGTCAGTCACCCGACCAATTAACGCATCAAACTCAACAATTTGCAATTCTACCCCCGATAAACCCTAGTTTTCGAACTAAAATCGATTGACCGACCTAAACATCTCCAATGACCACGAAATTTTAATATGATGTAAATGCCATACCTGGGGATCTTTCTACACCGGAAACTCAAATTTTTATCCACAGAAAGTGTGTCAATTACACCATGGCCGAAAATCTGTCAAACGAAAAGTTTCGGCAAAATTGAGCATCAAAACGATTAGGGGTGAACAAAAAGAGTGTTGGGGTTTGTAGTACATACCTTGAACTACTTCTATGAGCTTGGAATCGATCAAAAATTCGAAGCACGGAAGGGAGGGGGTGGCTGGAAGTGGCCGATCGGACAAGGCTGCACTAGGGTTTTTTTTTTTTTTTTTTGTTTAGTGTTATATCATAAAACTATTTCATTCTAGCCCCGTAAAATAATAATAATAATAATGCAACTTGGAAGAAATGTTAAGCGATTAGACGTACCAGGATGACGTAAAGGCTTCCGAGAAACGTCGAATAAATCCCGAGAATTATACATACCCTACAATCTTTCATCCTTGTAATCGGAATTAACGGGCGTTACAAGTCCACCTCCCTTACAATGGGATTCGTCCCCGAATCCCGATGCGACAGGAACAACTACAGATAATGCTTTATCATCTCGTCTTCGGACTCTCAAGTGGCCTCGGAACCCCTACGGTGTTTCCACTGCACCTTCACCTGTTTAACCACCTTATTCCTCAAACGCCGCTCCTGACTGTCAAGAATAGCAATCGGTTGTTCAACGTAGTTCAGCTTACTGTCGAGCTCAATCTCCTCAAGAGGCACATGGGCCTCACCATCCGCTAAGCATTTCCTCAGGTGGGACACATGGAAGGTAGGATGAATCCCCGCGAGCTCCTCGGGCAATTCCAGTCTATATGCTACCTCACCGACTCAGGCCAATATACGGAACGGGCCAATAAACCTCGGACTGAGCTTCCCCCTCTTACAAAAACGAATAATGCCCTTCAAGGGAGAAACTTTTAACATAACCCGATCCCCAGCCTCAAACACAATAGGCCTTCGCCTTTTATCTGTATAAGACTTCTAACGATCCTGCGCGGCCCTGATAAATGCTTTAATCTTGTCAAGCTTCTCAATCGTAGCCTTGACCACCTCTAAACTACCCAACTGCTTTTGACCAATGGAACCCCAACAGACTGGAGTCCTACACCTCCTACCATACAACATCTCAAATGGTGGCATCCCAATCGTGGCGTGATAACTGTTATTATACGAAAACTCCACCAACGGTAAGTGACGGTCCCAACTACCACCAAAATCGATAACATAAGCCCGCAACATACCCTCGAGAGTCTGAATGGTCCTCTCGGATTGACCATCCGTCTGCGGGTGATAAGTAGTACTGATGAGGAATTTGGTGCCCATCTCCTCATGAAATCTTTTCCAAAATCTGGAGGTGAAAAGCGTATCCCTATCCGAAACAATAGATAATGGCACCACGTTCCTAGAGACGATCTCACGAATAAACACATCGGCCAGCTGCTCAGAATTAAAAGTCTCTCGAATCGGCAAGAAATGAGCGCACTTGGTCAATCTATCCACGATTATCCAAATGGTGTCATAATTACCCCTAGGAGTACGAGGCAATTTAGTCACGAAATCCATAGTAAGATGCTCCCATTTCCACTCAGGTATATCCAACAGCTGAAGTTTCCCAAATGGCTTCTGATGCTCGGCCTTAACTTGTTGACACGTCAAACACTTACTCACGTACTAAGCCACCTCAAACTTCATCGCAGGCCACCAATAATTCTTTTTCAAGTCTTGGTACATCTTGGTCGTGCCCGGATGAATGGAATAGCGCGACTTGTGCGCCTCATCCAAAATTTTATCTCTGAATCCCCCATACCTCGGTACCCATAAACGACCATCCTTATATTTCACCCCGTCACCGATGTCCTCCAACAATTTCTCCTGACCCCAAACACGTTGACATAATCCATTCCTCCTGCAACGCGTCATTCTGGACGTTGGCTATTTGTTTCAAAATGTCGGGTTTGAGAATAAGCTGGTAGGATTTCACACGAATCGACTTCGGTCTCTCCTTCCGGCTCAACGCGTCGGCCACCACGTTAGCCTTACCGGGGTGGTACATAATATCCAAATCATAGTCCTTTATCAACTCCAACCATCGACGTTGGCGCATATTCAGTTCCTTTTGTTCAAAGAAGTATTTTAAACTCTTATGGTCGGTATAAATAATGCAAGGAACACCATACAAATAATGTCTCCACAACTTAAGCGCAAACACCATCGCCGCCAGCTCCAAATCGTGGGTAGGATAATTCGCCTCATGAGGCTTCAACTGCCGTGAGGCATAAGTGATGACTCGACCTCGCTGCATCAAAACACACCCAAGCCCCTGGTAAGAGGCATCAGAATACACCACCAAATCATCGGTGCCATCAGGTAAAGCTAAGATCGGGGCATGCGTCAATCTGTTTTTCAACTCAAGAAAAACCTCATCCTATTCCGTACCCCAAACGAACTTAACACTCTTCTTAGTCAGCTTGGTCAGTGAAGAAGCAATTTTCGAAAAATCCGGAATAAAACGGCGGTAATACCCCGCCAAACCCAGAAAACTACGGATTTCGGTTGCAGACTTAGGAGACTCCCATTCATTCACCGCTTCCACCTTTGCAGGGTCAACCAGAATACCACTTGGGTTAATAACATAGCCCAAGAATTGGACCTCACGTAACCAAAAGGAACACTTAGAAAATTTTGCATACAATTTGTTCTTCCGCAGAGCCTCCAGCACGTCCCTGAGATGACCGGCGTGATCGGATTTACTTTTAGAGTACACAAGAATGTCGTCGATGAACACAATAACCGAACGATCGAGCATCGGTCTACACACCCGGTACATAAGATCCATGAACGCAGTCGGTGCGTTGGTCAAATCGAAAGAAATTACCAGAAATTCGTAATGTCCATAACGAGTGCGGAAGGCAGTCTTAGGAATATCCTCCTCCCGAATCTTTAGCTGATGATACCCGGACCTAAGGTCGATCTTCGAGAACCAATTAGCCCCTTGGAGTTGATCAAATAAGTCATCGATCCTCGGGAGCGGGTACCGATTTTTAACAGTAAGCTTGTTTAATTCACGATAGTCAATGCACATCCGCATGCTACCGTCCTTCTTCTTAACGAACAGGACCGAGGCACCCCAATGTGAGATGCCGGTCGAATAAAGCCCTTATCGAGCAAGTCTTCCAACTGAGCCATAAGCTCCTTCATTTCATTCGGCGCTAGGCAGTAGGGAGCTCGGGCAACGAGCTTGGCGCCCGGTACAAGGTCTATCTGGAAATCAACCTCGCGATCTAGCAGCACATCTGACAAATCATCTGGAAATACATCCTGGAAATCCCGAACAATAGGAAAATCACCGACGGTAGCCACCTCGGTATTCACATTCATAGCATACGCCAAATACGCCCCGCACCCCCGCTGCATCAACTTTCCCGCCTTAAGCATGGATATAATATGTGGCGTCGCAACATTCCGATCATCGAAGACCATGATTCGAGTCCCATCCAGGGCCCTTAGACGAACGAGTTTCTGACCACAAATGATCTTAGCATCAACATTCGCGAGCCAATCCATCCTGAGCACCACATCGAAACAACCAAGCGACATCAAATACAATCGCACCGGAAACCTATAACCAGACATATCGATGGAACAACCCTGAATGTCCCTAGACACGGAAACGGATTTTCCTACAGCGACCTCAACCTCAACCATCGACTACGCGCTCGGGTGATTTATTCAACAAGGAATATAAAGCGGTAGACACAAAACTCCTACTGGCGCCCGAATCAAATAAAATTGAAGCCTGTAACTTATCAAGTAGGAAAGTTTCTGGGACGATGTTATACTACTGCTTAGCTACACGGTCAACACATACGATTTCAAAGGAACAAGAAATTATAATGGTGGAATGAAAGCTAAATAAGGAAAAAGTACCTGAAACGACATCTACATCCTCCTTCGCTTCCTTCTAAGAGATGTTGAAAGCCCTCGCCCTGGCCTTCGGCTTCACATCCATCTTCCCCCTCAAGGAAGTCCCCTGCCCGGACCCCCCCCCCCCCCTCCGCCTTACTGGAAGGACAGTTTGATGCCAAGTGACCCGAACCCTTACAGCGGAAACAAGTCAATGTCGGACACTCGAAATGAGGGTGTCCTACCTTATCACAACGAAAACAAGTGCCAGACCCAATCCTACATTCCCGTTTGTGCGGCTTCCCACACTTCTTGCAATTACCGAACTCCGAACCCCTTTTGAACTCAGAAGTCTCACTCTTTACCCTTTTCTCAGACGGATTAAATTTGCTTCCCCCGGGCCGCTTACCGTACGAATTTGAGTTCCATGTCTTCCTATTCTCGGGCGGCGGTAACTTCTCCCTCTGATCATACAGCGTACCTGCTATAGTGACCACCGAGTGAAAAGAGTTCATGTCGGTAGTCAACACACCCCTACGAATATCCACCGGAAGCCCCTTCATGTACTTCTTAATCCTCTTGGTCTCGGGAGTAACCAAATCGGGACATAAACGAGCCATCTTGTTAAACTTGGTGGTATACTCCCGATGAGACATAGTACCAGCCTCCAAGGTCAAGAATTCCTGCTCTATCTTATCCAATTCATCCGGAGGACAAAACTTATCGAGAACCAATTTCTTTAACTCATCCCACGTCATCCTCCTAATCGAATGATCACCCATAGCTTGCGCCAAGTTATCCCACCAACATAGTGCCTCGAAACGAAACGAGGCAGTAGCATAAGTCACCATATCATCCCCCTTGCACTTACTAACCCTCAGAACAGCCTCCATCTCTCTCACCCACTGATGTGCTGCCAATGCATCTTAAGTACCATCGAAAGAAGGGGGGTCGCACTTCTTAAAGTCCCCATAAGAGCAACCCCGGGTCGATACACTAACTGTCTGCACCTCATCTTCATCCCCACTCAGCACATACACTTCCTCTTCCTCCACGTCCTGTACCTCCGTACTCTTCCTTCCCTTATGCGAACCCTTACCAACCAGTGACTCCTCCATGGCCCTGAAGGCCTCAGCAACGATCTCAGGAATGGCGCTATGAAGCACCTGGTAAACCTCATCCGCGATAGCCGCGCGCATAGCAGGATCTAAGGCGGGGTTATCCCCCTCCTCATGAATCGGGGTGTCCTGCTGGGAAGTAGGAATCACACTGTCGGCTTCGGCACGTAGCTTACGACCACGACCACGACCACGAACACAAACACTAGGACCACCTCTCTTAGCTGCTCGAGTATTAACCATGACTTATCCCTTCAAAGACAGCATTTTAACACGGTCAAGTACAAGTGGTAATTAGAACATGTAAGGTAAGGGTAAACTGCTAATGACGTTTATCAAGTGTAATTAGTCATTTACTTTACCCGCCCGTCCTAACCACCCCCTGCCCCTAACCTCGTTAGCCTTCCATCTAACACTTAAACAGTTAATCACATACCGGAAACTTTTAAATCTAAAGGAATGACTAATTAATTAAAATTTACCTCTTGGCGTGCAGCTACTCGGGGTGGGCATACTGGTCTCTTTTCTTACAGTTCGAGTCCAAGCATTCGGGGATGCTCGGATCCCTCAAACCAAGGCTCTGATACCAACTTGTAAGGCCCCCAAACCCCGGGAACCCCACAGTTGGTAATCATACAAAACACTTAAGAAAATAATTAAACTTGAAAACGGTTTCTTCCAATAAAACGAACGTCTCAGAGTATAATTCAGCGGAAAACATAAATAATAAAATAAGTTCCCAAAACCCGGGAATTATGCCCAAAATCAACATAGTTATCTTTAAATAAAAACTTTTAATAATAAATGTTTAATAGTAAAACTTCTGTTCCCGTATGCCCTTCACCGTCCAAGTAGCTTCGTGCACATCCAAGCGATAAGACATCCTCTTCCTAACCTGAAACTCACACTAACATGCACACAAAGTCAGCTTGAGCTGAGTGAGTTCAAGTTTTAAGTAAATAACATCAGTAGTAATAGTTAAGATAGTCAAACCAAAAGTTTTAAAAAGTAAAAGGGTACATCCATCAAATCCTCATTACCGAGAACTAAACATCCTCATACATACATATACAAAATGTATATGTAAACATCCTTTCAATTACATCTCTATATATATCACAGTATATATATATATAACATCCACGTATAACATCAGGGTCGAGCAAACGTACAACCCAAACACGTAACATCAGTGCATGCAAACACAAAGTAGGCATACACAACATCAGTAGTCGAAACGACTACAACATCGCCAGATATAGGCCAAGAAATAATGTATATACATACATATATATATATATATATATATATATATATATTAACATCCCAAGGCCTACCATATGCTAGCAAGCCTATATAAATTCGTTTAAAACATTTCATCATGTAAGAAAACACTTAGGTGTGCATGCTAGCCCACAAGTAAAAAGAGTAAAAAGGGCATCATGGATTCATCTGAAATCAATCGAACACCTGCAACGAGCTATGAAATTCCTAAGTGCACGATCACAAGCAAGGTCCTGTAAATTATACACAACACGTTACTAACCTAGACCGTAAAAACACTCTTGCCTGATGGGCCGTTCAAGCCCAACGCTTTGGCCCAAGGCCCAACACTTGGCCCAAGGCCCAACAACTTGGCCCAAGGCCCAATACTTGGCCCAAGGCCCAACAACTGGCCCAAGGCCCAACAACTTGGCCCAAGGCCCAACACTTGGCCCAAGGCCCAACAACTTGGCCTAAGGATAGTCAAATCGGGTCGAATGCGCCTGTAATAAACCTTAAAACAATTAGTTAAAAAAATCATCCCCGAATGGACCAAATTCCCTTTTAAATCTTTTCATTCATTAAGATTATGTCACCCGAGTTGATAGGGTTGACGGTTCCTTTTTACAACTCTTACTTTAACGTTTAAACGAAAATTCGTGCACCGCCGACTCGATTGACGAAGCACTAACCACAACAGCCCCGAGCATCAAAAAAATAATTTTTCCACAGCCCTTAAACCTCTTTAGGGCTGTACAAACTGATTCGGTCGGTCACCCGATCAATTAACGCATCAAACTCAACAATTTGCAATTCTACACCCGACAAACCCTAGTTTTCGAACTAAAATCGATTAACCGACCTAAACATCTCCAATGACCACGAAATTTTAATATGATGTAAATGCCATACCCATCTTTCTACACCGGAAACTCTAATTTTTATCCACAGGAAGTGTGTCAATTACACCATGGCCGAAAATCTGTCCAACGAAAAGTTTCGGCAAAATTGAGCATCAAAACGATTAGGGGTGAACAAAAAAAGTGTTGGTGTTTGTAGTACATACCTTGAACTACTTCTAGGATCTTGGAATTGATCAAAAAGTCAAAGGACGGAAGGGAGGGGGTGGCTGGAAGTGGCCGATCGGACAGGGCTGCACTAGGGTTTTTTTTTTTTTTGTTTAGTGTTATATCATAAAACTTTTTCATTCTAGCCCCGTAAAATAATAATAATAATGCAACTTGGAAGAAATTTTAAGCGATTAGACGTACCAGGATGACATAAAGGCTTCCGAGAAACGTCGGATAAATCCCGAGAATTATACATACCCTACAATCTTTCATCCTTGAAATCGGAATTAAGGGGCGTTACATTTAGTTAGTAATCCTTATGTGCAACCCGACAGGTTTGTGATTTGTGGATTTGATTAAGATTCTCTAGCTCGTTGGTATTTACGTGACTCGTGTCTGGTAAGTTCATGATGCCCCTTTTTAACCCTTTTTACGTTTTGGGTTAGCATACACATCCTACTACAATTTCACCCGATTTTGCTCGTTTAAACTATTTGGATTATATTGTATAGTTTTATTGGTATAGTATATTTTTAGAATTATGTATAAATTCAATCATATGTCTTAGGATATTTTTAAACCCGTTTACAATCATATATTCCTGAAAATTATATATATTATTTATAGTCTAGGCTAAAAGATGTTATTAGGCCTTGTATTATTTCCTAAACTAGTCATTATTTAAAGTTTACACGTGATGATGTTGTTCGGTTGATCGATTGGCTAAGATTATATTATTGGTAGTCTATGCTTGGGGATATCATTGGACTCGTTTATAATTACATATTTATTATTGATAGTTTATATTTGAGGACATTATCAGACTCATTTAAAATTGCATATTCCTAGAAACCATATATTGTTGATAGTCTATATTTGAGATTAATAATAGACTCGTCTATAATTAAATGTTCACGATATTATATACTAAGGGGCAAGGGCTATGATTAATGACGTTATTTAGTTGATTGATTGTAGCCTTGTTTGTATTTGTATATTCATGAGACCATGTGTGAATTATATTTTATGTCTTAGGATATTTTAGACTCGTCTTAATTTCCTTAAGGTTATACATATTTCTTATGGTCTACACTCGAGGACGTTATTAGGCCTGGTGTTAATTGAATACGAGTAGACCTACTTACTAGTTCATATTTTGGACTTATATATATATATATATATATATATATATATATATATATATATATATATATATGTTACTCAATGGCCAATGATTGTTAATGTTATTTGGTTCTTTGTGTCTAAGAATTAGTTGCGTATACCTACTGTGTGTGGGTATGTGGTGCATGGTGATTTTGACCAGGCCAAACTATACTACTCGGGTTCTTGTATCCCTTGGCGGGTTCTTAAATCCCGTGGGGGGAGGGGGGAGGCTCGTTTGGCATAATCATCATTATAATGTGTTCTTTGTGTGCATTGTGATTTTGGCCGGGCCAAACTATTTTACTCGGGTTCTTAAATCCCGTAGCGGGTTCTTAAATTCAGTGGGGGGGAGGCTCGTGTGGCATAGTCATCATTATAACGGGTTCTTAAAATCCTGTATCATGATATATATATATATATATATATATATATATATATATATATATATATATATATATATATATATGTTACTCTATAGCCTATGATTGTTAATATTATTTAGTTCTTTGTGTCTAAGAATTAGTTGCGTATGCCTACTGTGTGTGGGTATGTTGGGCATGGTGATTTTGGCAGGGCCAAACTATACTACTCGGGTTCGTGGCGGGTTCTTAAATCCCTTGGGGACGGAGGTTCGCGTGGCATAATCATCATTATAATGGGTTCTTTGTGTGCATGGTGATTTTGGCCGGGCCAAACTATACTACTCGGGTTCGTGGCGGGTTCTTAAATCCCATGGGGGGTGGGGAGGCTCGTGTGGCATAATCATCATTATAATGCGTTCTTTGTGTGGATTGTGATTTTGGCCGGGCCAAACTATTTTACTCGGGTTCTTAAATCCCATAGCGGGTTCTTAAATTCAGTGGGGGGGAGGCTCGTGTGGCATAATCATCATTATAACGGGTTCTTAAAATCCCGTATCATGTGCTTATGTCTTACTGTGTCAAGGTCAAATATATTACTCAAGTCTTGACTCATGGTGGGGAGGCCCGTGTACGCGTGTTTGACCAATGATAAATTGTTTGGTAATTATTTATTTAATTGCTTATTATTTCCTCTATTGTTTTATATCCCTAGCTTTTGAAATGAATTAGGAACGTTGCTTACTAAAACCTGAACTCACTCAGCTCAAGCTGACTTTGTGTGCATGTTAGCTTGATTTTCAGGTTAAGGATTGGAGATTATCGCTTGGACGTGCTAGAGACTACTCGGATGGTTGAAGGCGTTCCTAGTCGAGAACTTCTAAATAAAAAGAGTATTTTATTTTATTTTATTTTGGTTTTGGGCACCAATTCCGGGTTTTTGGGAATTTTAATACTTATTATTCCGTTGTTTAATTACTCTGAACTGGTTTTAAATAGGATGAACTTGTTTGGTTTTAAAATTTTGTGAATCTTGGATATGATTACCAACTGTAGGATTCCTGGGATTCGGGGTCTTACATTATTTATTTGTTTCGCTCTTGAGTATGGTTGTTGGCTAAACCCCTAAACTGCCTAGGTTTATGATGAACTTTTGTTGATATTGGATTTTAGTTTGGACTTTGCTTTTGTTATGGTTTATGATTAAGTAAGAGGTTTATTGTTATTCAATCGATGCATATGTGTGCTTAGGATTGTTTAGTAAATTTTATTGTTTCATAGTTTCCTTGATGATTGTTTCATATAATAGGATTCTGTTAGGTCATCTACTGTGTGTTTTTGACTAGTTTATGGTTGATTTGCGATAAAAACATAGGAACAATATTAATAAATCAAATAGACTTAGGTGTGCTGCTAATCTAAATAACTGTTAGGTGATAGATTATGTGATAGGTCTTGGTTGATAAATTGCTAGATTTAGAGGCGTCTGTCTAGGTTTGGTTTATTTGCCTTGTCTATCTAGTCGAGCGAATTCTTTAAATTATCTTTGATTTCCACGCTGTAATGTAGGATTTCTTATAGAGGTACTTGGCATAAAATTAATTAGTGATCATAAGCGAGACTAATTAAACTGGTGTTTTTAATAACCTAATAGAAATCTATAGGTGTCTTCTTGAGAAGGGTCAGGGGGTCCTGTATGGGTTTTCTTTAAGTGACTGCTTTATGATGCCGGTTCCATAACATGCATTTTCCAACTAATTGATAATTGATACATAAGGGATTCTAGCCTAGGTGGTAGTTTATCATTATCTGAGTTAAATCCAAGTCTTAAGTTAAGTGAAGTCTGGTTTTATTAATTAGTTTTAATTAGCTAAATTTAGTTTTTAGTAAAAACCCCTTAAAATAATATAAATAAATAGTCGTGTCTGTGGTTAAGTGTAATTAGCTATTTTACGTAAATAAAAGAGTCTCGTGGGTTCGGTATCCGGACTTACTTAGCTGTACTAAAGTCGACCAGTTCACTTGCCGGTTAGTAGTTTTAGTTAAGTTAAGAGTCTAGAATTATTACTTAGTTTCTTGATTAGCGTTTATTTAGTTAATAAATTAATAATTACTTTTAGAACATCAACTGCTATGAACAAGGTTATCCGAATCTGTGAGAGCCATCCCAACCAAGTAGTGGGGTTTGCTACTTAGTCTTTTGATGATGAAGCTTTCTTCTAGTGGGAGACGGTTGAGCAAATAACAACCCCAGATGAAATTGAAGCTATGAAATGGGAGGACATAAAGGAGATGGAGAGGTTAAAAGGGCAGAACTAAAATTCTTAAACCTCAAGGTAGGAAAGAAAACTTACCTTGAGTACACAACATAGTTCAATCGTATCTCCAGGTTGGTGCCTGACATGGTGAATACTTAATCGAAGCGAATCAAGTGCTACATAAGAGGACTGCCATAAAATGACCGAAAGCTGGTTAGGGCTAACAGACCAGCAACTTTCGACTCAGCTGTGGAACTAGCTGAGGTGGTTTATGATGACCTCTCTACTAAGGATGTTGATGTCGATGAGAAGGAGGACAAAACGGGGAGCGAATATGCTAAGCGATCCGATACTCAGCTAACTAACCCCAAGGGCCAGATGCCTAGGGTATGGGTGAAAGAATCATGCAAGACTTATGAGAAAATGCAAGGTGGTGAGTATAAGTGGAGTATTGGAGCAAACACTTTCTATAATTGTGGAAAGACAGGACACTACTCCCGTGATTGCAATAGTGAACCTGTTTGCTATAAGTGTGGTAAGACTAGTCATATGGCAAGAGAATGGACCAGTGTTGATGCTTGCAGAGGTGGAAAGAAGGATGTTGAGAAACCAAAGGCCATGACCAGAGCTTACGAGCTTACCCAGGATCAAGCTAGGAAGATGCCTAAAGTTGTGTTAGGTATGTTTCTAGTTAATGGTACTTATGCTTAGGTGTTGTTTAATTCATGCAAAAATAGAAGTTTTATAGCTTCATCGTTTTGTAAAATACCAAGAATGGAAAGTAATTATGCACCTGAGACCTTGACGGTAGAGACCACTAGTGATACCATTGTTAACATCATAAGAATGGTTAAGAATTGTAAAATAGAACTAGAATGACATGAATTCCCTACTGCTCTTTATATCATGACCTTAAGAGGATTTGATGTAGTTTTGGGAATGGATTGGTTGTCTAAGTTCGAAGCTCAGATATTATGTAGAAGTAAGTTAATAAGGTTAAAATATTCGGAAGGTGGTACAGTGACTGTGTATGGTGATAAAGAAAGTTCAGAGATCCAACTAAAGATTTTGATTCCAGTGGGGACAGCTATGATCATGGTAGCTGCGGTGAAGTAGGCACGGGTATCAACGTCTAAGCCCACAGTAAACATATGATGAGCCCAAACAAGAGATCCAGGAACACCTATACTGATTATGGCATAAACCATGCCTAGATACCCGAAGACCAGTTTTCCCGAAAAAGTAGAAACGATATGACTTATGATACCGGATCCAGGCAGAATGGGAATATACACCTCTGGATGACCGAAGAACCGAAAGAGATGCTGGTATAATATGGGGTGCGTCTGGCCCATCCTCTAGGCACCTTTGGAAGGCAGGGAGTGTGACAACGTACACGCTTCCCTTTACTCCATACCATAGGGCCTTTTCTTCAGTTGCAGGGTTTGGTGGCCCGAAATTGACTTGGCTTCGCCAAAAAGCCTCATCTCTAAAAGCCCGGCTCGCGAGGCGTCCCTCTCGCAGTAGAGTTCCAAACCTCACCTCGCTCTTGTGACATGCTATGTTTCCCCTCTCTATTCCCAAGTAAAGGGTGAGTCCCATGCGTCAGTTTGTGGATCGCGGTCTCACACTTAACGTCATTTTGATGATAAAAGCTAAATGTTTGTTAAGGCGTGGGTACAGTGCCTCCCTAGCGTATGTTGTTAAGGCTTCGACATAGACAAAGAAAATAAAAGATGCCCCCATGGTGTGTGATTATCCAGAAGTATTCCCAAAGGATCTTCCAGGATTACCACCTGAATGGGAGGTAGAACTTTAGATAGAGTTAATACCAGGAGTGCAACCCGCCGCGAAAGCACCTTACCTCCTGGCATCGTCCGAGATGAAAAAGTTGATGACCCAAATTTAATAACTCCTAGACAAAGGTTTTATAAGGCCAAGTGTTTCCCCGTAGGGCACATCGGTGTTGTTCATCAAGAAGAAAGATTGAAGTATGAGAATGTGTATAGATTACTGCAAGTTGAATAAGCTTACGGTGAAGAATAGATATCTGTTGCTACGTACTGACGATCTGTTTGATCGATTGCAAAGTGTTAGCTAGTTCTCCAGAATAGATCTCAAATCAAGCTATCATCAGTTAAAAGTGAAAGGGGGGATTCCTTAGACAGCGTTTCAGACGCCATATGACACTATGAGTTTCTCGTAATGAAGTTTGGATTGACGAATGCACTAGCAGCATTGATGGATATGATGAATGAGGTATGCCGACCGATGTTGGACAAATATGTTATCGTCTTATTAACAATATTTTAATTTACTCGAAGAGTGAGTCTAACCATGCTGAACACTTAAGAGAAGTGTTATAGACTATGAAGAAAGAGAGACTATTTGCCAAGTTTTCAAAGTGCTCATTTTGGTTGCGTGAGGTACAGTTTCTAGGTTACATAATCAATCCTAAAAGGATCATAGTGGACCCAGCCAAGGTTGAGGCAATCACGAATTGGAAGACTCCTCAAAACCTAACTGAGATATGCAGTTTCTTAGGGTTGGCCGGCTATTATGCGAGATTCATTCAAGACTTCTCCAAGATAGCCGCATCGTTAACTGGTATGACCCAAAGACAGCAATATTCAATTGGAGTAAGTACTAAGATGAGCCCTTTGAAGAATTAAAGAAGACACTTATGCAAGCTCCGATTCTTGCTTTAACCGATGGTAATGAAGATTTGGTAGTTTATAATGATGTTTCTCATCGACAGTTAGGTTGTGTGTTAATGCAATGAGGTAAGGTGATAGCTTAGGCATCTAGATATTTGAAAGCTCATGAAATCATGTACCCGACTCATGACTTGGAGGTAGCAATAGTAGTGCATGCTCTCAGGATATGCAGACATTATCTGTATGGTACTAAGTGTACTATCTATACATATCATAAGAGTTTGAAGTATTTCTTCGAGTAGAAAGAACTTAATATGAGACAGAGAATATGGTTAGAGCTGATAGAGAACTATGATTATGAAATGAAGTATTTTCCTTGTAAGGAAAATGTGATCGCTGAGACACTAAACCGTAAAGGTGAAGTAGTTATCTCGACAATTAAGTCATATAACCCAATTATCACTCGGATTTCGTGAGGGAGATCCACGATGTGCATTTAGAAGTCCTAAAGGATGAGAATATGATGAAAAAGGAACAAATTTTTGGGTTACACCGAGATTTGGAAGATAATACTTATGATGTGAAAATCAGATTTGGTCGCACATGGATTCCACGCCATGGAGATCTTCGAGGCCGAATCCTAGATGAAGCTCATAAGTCTAAATACTCGATTCATCCGGGATCCACCAACATATATATAGACTTGAAGAAAGACTACTGGTGGCCGAGTATGAAGAACGAGGTAGTAGAATATGTTGGCAAGTGTTTGACTTGTTTGCAAGTCAAAAGAACATCTGAAACTATTCGGAAAGATACAACTGTTGGGTATACTAGAATGGAAGTGGGAACAAATGACTATGGATTCCATAACTAAGCTACCTCGAATAACTAAAAATTATGAATGACACCATTTGGGTGGTTGTAGACCGTTTAACAAAAAGTGCTAATTTCTTTTTACAAATATGAGAAGCTATCTCGTTAGAAATGTTAGCTAAAGTGTTCATTAGTGAAATTTTGGCAAAGCATGGAGTGCTGCTGTCAATCGTGTCATATATAGATACTCGTTTTACTTCGAGGTTCTTGAAGAAGTTCTATGATGCTATGGGAACGAGACTAAACATCAGTACGGTGCACCATCCTCAAAAAGATGGGCAGTCTGAATGGACTATCCAAACCCTTAAAGATCTGTTATGTGCTTTGCGTATTAGATGTTGGTAGTGGGGATAATCACTTGCCTATGGCAGAGATTTCATACAACAATATCTAGCGTTAAAGTATTAATATGCCTCCGTTTGAGATCTATATGGTAGAGATGTAGAACTCCCGTATGTTGGGTGGGGGGGGGAGATTGGGCAGAAAGATTTAGGAAGCTTAGAATTTTGCAAGAAACCACCTCAAAGTTTAATCAAAATAAGGCAAGGATGAAAGTTGCTCAATATCGTCAAAAGTCATATGCTGATAAGCGGCGACGACTGACTGAGTTTAATGATGGCAACAAGTGATGCTTAAGGTCTCCCCTTGGAAAGGAATTATCCACTTCATAAAGAGAGGAAAGTTGAGTCCAAGGTACATTGGACCGTTTAAGATCATAGAGAGCGTAGGCGAGGTAGCTTATAAGCTTGAGTTACCAGCTAAGTTGGACAGAATCCACTCCACCTTTCATATTTCTCATTTGAGAAAACATCTAGCTGATGAAACATCTCTCGTGCCTTTAGAAGACGTTGAAGTGGATGAGTAGTTGAATTATGTTGAGCAACTAGTGGAGATATTCGGAAGGGACGAGAAGAAATTTTGACACAAATTATTCTGTAGTGAAAGTAATATGGAAGCATCGAAAAGGTTCAGATGCTACTCGGGAAGTCGAAGACGAGATACGAAAGTTTTGCCCGTTTTTGTTTTGTGTTAGTTAGGTTTCAGGAACGAAAGCTCTTTAAGGAGGACAGACTTGTAACGTCCGACTTTTATCAAAATAATAAATAATGGAATTATATTATTTTTATTGTGTGTTGTTATTTATTTTAAATTATAAAAGATAGGTGATGGGCTAGGAAATAAACAAAGAAAAAAACATGGCTTTGGAAATAGTTATAGGCTTAAGGTCCATAGGCTTAGCCTATAAAAGCACCTTAAACACCCCTCCTAAAACCCTAGATCTCATATTCCATCAATTACCAACACACACTTTAAAACACACAAACCTTCTATCCTTGTATTTTTAAAATTAGACAAGGTTGAGCTTACTTGGTAATCCTTAATATCTAACAACAAAGAATTCGTTAAAGCTCGTACCGGTTCAAGATCCAAGTTAACATATTTTTCCAAAAGGTATGTGCTTATATAAAAGGCCATCGATTTAATGTTGGTTTTCCATGAAAGTTTGTAGAACATTAGATCGGATTCTAAGGGTTAATAAAAATATAAACTTGGCTTTAGAATATAAACTTTATGAGTCGGATTCATTTAGTTCGATAAAACATTATATATATATATATATATATATATATATATAGGGGTGGGATCCAGTGAAAACTCCTCTTAAAGAGAAAACTTGAAAACTCCTAAAAACTATTTTTAACTTTTTTTTTAATTTTTTTTGAAGTTTCTGTTTTTTCCATTATTCTTATATTTGTTATTGGTTCCAAAAAAAAAAAAACCTTGTCGGTAACCTCGTCGATGTAGTGCACATGTGTAATGGTGTGCATTGCATGTATGCAAAAGTGTTTGTATTGCATAGTATACAACACTATTGTGCATATTTGATACACACTATGGTGTATATGCAATATAAGACTAATATGCACATCGATTACACATTAGTATGTATGTGTGATACAACATTAATGCACATGTGCACTACATCGACTTTTATTTTATTATTATTCTTTTTCCATATAATACAACACTACTACACATATATAATATACAAATATTGAATATATACAACTAAACACTATTGAACATAAAAATACATAGTAATACACATGTGTAATACAACGGTTTCGCACAGTAATACGTATGTGTATTACAGCGGGTTTTTTTTTATTTTTTTTTTATTTTTTTCGAGTGAAGGGGACCAAAATATAAGAATAATGGCAAAAATGGAAATTTGAATATATTTTTTTATATTTAATTAAAAATAATTCCTTAAGAGTTTTTTAAGTTTTCTCCCTAAGGTAAGTTTTCTCTTGATTCTCTCCCTATATATATATATATATAGGGGAGGGATAATTTGAGAACCTTGCTGAGTTTTAAGAACTTAAGAACTTCATTCTTAACCACACACTTAATTAAATAGAATAGATTATGTGGTTGAGATTAAATGTGATTAAAAATTAAGTACGAGAGAAAATAAAGATATACAATGATTACATTAATTTAAACGTTCGTTACAGCTATGTAAAAATTCGACTCGGTGTGTAAAAGATTCTATAATTTTTCTATTTACATGTATTACATATATGTAAAAAAAATTTGTTACATTGAGTTATTTTGAGTTGTTAAAATACAAAGTGGTTCTCAAAAGAAATCAATACTGTATATATATATATATATATATATATATATATATATATATATATATATATATATATATAGAGAGAGAGAGAGAGAGAGAGAGAAAGGAAAGTCAACGTACAAGTTAAATTAGCATGCTAACTATAAGAATCAAGTAATGTACTTATATATACAAATAGTTTAATTATGTAATTACACTATGCTATAGTTATAGTGCATTAATATAATTACACTATATTGTATATATAAAAATATTACTTGATTCTTATAGTTAACACATTAATTTAATTTGCATTTAATCCAAATTATATGTGTGACTTGTATGGATGATTTCATTTGAGAATCATTTGAGTTTTAAGAATTAAAGAACTAAATAAGTAGCTCAGATTAATCCAAATCATCTATTCCACCAAAACATAGAAAGGCAATTGAGTAAATTATTTAACTCATTTTTTCTCTCTCTTACAATTGTTTTTTCTTTTATATAATTAACATCACTTTTTTATAATGCTAATATTTTTTATGCTTTTATTTTTCTATGAACAATCTTTTATCAATATTTTAATTTTTTTTAACTGATTTAGACAAAATATAAAAGATTTAGAGGATGTCGAGAAATTCAAAACTAATCAATTGGATAGTTTTTATTAATTATAAATAATTTAATTAAGATTGATGGTTTTTATATTAAAAAAAGTGATGAATTTTTTTATGACTGTTTTTTATTCAATTTTCTTTGAACAATTCACAACCTTGTAAATTGAAAAAAAAAATCTATGGAGTGTTATTTTTATTTAATTTATTATTTTGAAAAACAAACAAAATTTTATATTTAAAGAGTATTAAGTTAATTTTCAAGTTAAAACAAAATCAACAAATTTGGGCATAATTTTTTTTCATTTATGGATAAAGTTTTTTCAGTTTTTTATTTTAGTAAAGCTGTAAAACTGAACCGAAAAATCCGTGTAAAAGATAATCAAATCAAACAGTCATTTTATTATTGCGTACAGCTGCATCGGTTATTTCGTTTTCGGTTCATTATTTCAGTTTAGTGCCTAAGGCAAATATATGTAATATGAAATTACATGTAACTCTATGTAGCATATTTTATATCTTTTTACATATCACGTAGATCTACAGTTTTTTGTTCATTTTGGTCAAGTTTGTTCATATGGAATTATTCAGATCTGATTGTTTGATGAAATTCATGATATAATGATGATTTCTGGATGATATGGACTGTTTTTAGTGGTTAATTTCAAGTAGCAAGTGATTAATTTTAGATCTAAGTTTTTAGGGTTCGTATGTTCAAAATTTGGCGAAATCAATGGGGCTGGAATCTGTGTTCGAGCTACTGCTCATTAATTGTTTGAAAAACCGATTTCTCACGAGTGCATGTTGCTTATGTTTGAGAATTATAACTGGAGAGTTTAAATGTGGAAGATCAATGGGTTTTCAATGTTACATGAGAAGTTGAGGGCAGCTGTTGATGCAAGTTTATTTGCTGATATGAGCAACTACTGCTTGATTGCTGATGTAGTTTGCTGTTCGAGTAGTTATTTGCTACATATTTATGTGCTCGAATAGCTACTGAATAATCAGATGTGATACGCTTGTGTATTTGCAATCTCGAACAGTTAGGTTTGCAAGGTTGTTAATTCAAGAGCTGCTGTTGAAAGTTTCATTTCCAAGAAGATTATCTGATCTTTAAGCAACTTGTCACAAGCAGATTATTATTAAGAACAGATGCTGATATAAGTTTTTGCTGATATGAAATGTTGTAGAATTATTGCTGCTACACTGTTAATTCACGAACAGTTGATGTTTAAAGTTATTATTCAGATCAGATTGTTATATGTTCGAACTGATGTTATGGCTGCTGATTCACAAACAGATTTCGGGTTCAAACTGATGTTGATCTTATTCACATAATGATATTTATGGATAGTTAATCAGTTGCTGATTTACTTCACGAGTACTTATTTTATTTGTTGCGATATTAATTCTGTTGTTGGTTATTCTCAAACAACTGCCTATTAAGATGAGTATTCACGAGCAAGTAAGATATAGTTGTCTCAAAAAGTTGTCGCTATCTCTTATCCAGTAACAGCTGTTGATATATGTTTGTCCACGAGCAGATTCTGAGTAGATTCACGAGCAGATTTTCTTGAACAGAGATAAGAAAGAAAGCTTTGTAATTTTGCTGCACGAATCAGAAGATAACAGTTGCAGCAAATGACAAGTTTTGTAATAGGGTTAAATGCCATTTTAGTACCGGTGGTTTGTCCAATTATGCAACTTTAATACCGTTTTTTAATTTATTGCAAATGATTACTTCACTTTTCTAAAACTTGCTTTTTTAGTAATTTTTCTAACCCCGCCTATTATGTCCATTAAGTTAGGGGTAAACTGGTAATTTCGTTTATTTTATTTATTTTCTGTTTTGAGCTAAGTGTATTTTCATTCCCGTGGTTTGTTCACTTATGCAGTTTTAGTACCTTTTATTTGAATTTATTGCAACTGGATACATGGACTAGTTTTGTATACATAGGCAAACCAAAAGAGTCATTACATATTACATATTACAATTAGGTCACTAAAATATATGATAGAAGTTGAAAAACAACCATGAAATGCATTACATGATTTTTAGCCTTTTCTTCTTGATTGCCAATTTTCTTCCACTAGCTTCAATATATGAGTTCATCTTAGCCATTTTTTTGTATTTTCTTGACGTGCGTTAATTTTGTTCAAAAGTCTAGGTATGATAACAGTAGCTCTTTGACACATCAAAGAGTAGCTTCGCATCGTTTAGTTTAACATCAATTAGGTTAGAAATTGGGGGAACAACGCTGATTAAATAGGTGTGAACAAAATTAGTATTTTAACATGTCGTTCTACGACAACAATAAAAACGTCGATCAGGGTTAAATGATGTCCAAGATGTTTGAACGATGGTTGACGAACCACATGGGCAAAGCACTATATATTGATATGCTCATTTAGGGTTAGAGATAACCTTTTATTTGTAGTATGTAATATATAATGTCTTTTTTGGTTTACTTATGCATCCAAAATTAATCCAAGTATCCAGTTGCAATAAATTCAAAAAAGGTACTAAAGTTGCGTGATTGAATAAACCACGGGCTCAAAATAAGATATAAATAAAATAAATGAAACTATCAATTTGCCTATGAATTAGCGGACAAAATAGATGGAGTTAGAAAATAAGTACTAAAATGGCAAGTTTTAGAAAAGTGTAGTAGTCATTTGCAATAAATTCGAAAACGGTACTAAAGTTGCGTAATTAGGTAAACCACATGTACTAAAATGACACTTAACCCTTTGTAATATCGCAACTGTTGCACAAATTCTACAAGGGTATTCTCGTAATTTTAGCCCTTGGTATAAGTTTTCTGCAGAATGTGCAGGCTGCTGCCGCTGCACTATTTCATTAAGTGCAGTTTTGGTAAATTTATTGACGCAGCAAGGGTCTTTAGTAGTTACAGCAAAAGGTTCACGAACAGTTAGCAATACGTCACGAGTACTTATCGACTGGAATGATTTTTAAGCACATATGGGAAATGGTTCAAGTACTTAACTGCTTTGTCACGAATAGATAATATTTTGAGAAGATGCGGCTAACTGTTTTGAGTTGATACGGAGTTGGAACATATAATATGTTTGAGCAGATAATATGTTATGCTGCATTTCTTTTTATTCTCGAACAACTAATTAGTTGTTGCTGCATAATCGAATAAGTTGCTGCTATGCTCCAATTCCCGAACACTTAAATGTAGCTGATCTGTTTACTGCTGATTTAATACTGATGATACATGTAATCGCTACACAGCTAAAGAGGGGTAGTATGATATTTTGTAGCTGTTACAAGTTCGATTGCAAAAAGTTCAAGAGTCCACTTAGAAAGAGTTAAGTGTTTAATATCACGAGCATATCTTTGTTTGCCCCGAGCACATATTTGTTTATCCCAAGCAGATCATAATTTTGGTCTCGGGCATATTTAAGTCTTACAGACGAGCATAAAGCATTTGCTCACAACCATATCATTTTACTCACGAGCATAAAGCATTTGCTCACAACCATATCATTTTACTCACGAGCATATCTTGTTTGACAAAAAATTATTTTAAGTAAAGAGATGAGTGTGAATAGATTGAAGAGAATTACTTATGCTCGTGAACAAAATTTTGTGTTTGTGAAATATTTCAAGTTTTTGGAAGAGAATTACAGTACATTTGTAACAGCCCAGCTACTGCCACACCATAATATTGTCCGCTTTGGCCGGGACGTACCAACATCGCCTCACGGATTTGCTTTTGGTTGCCCAAGTGAAGACTTCCCAGAAGGTCACCCATCCTGATACTAGTTCCACCTGAGCGTGCTTAACTGTGGAGTTCTTCTCTCATCCACTACCATTAAGCGCCCAAAACGCGTTATGATGGAGAAGGTATCCACCTTCTTATAAAAAAATGTTTAGTTCTCCTCCTCAACCTGACGTGGGATGTCACAATCCACCCCCTTAGGGGTCCAGCGTCCTCGCGGGACTTGGCACCACCGGTCCGGCCCTGGCTCTGATACCATCTGTAACAGCCCAGCTACTGTCACACCATAATATTGCCCGCTTTGGCCGGGACGTACCACCATCGCCTCACGGATTTGCTTTTGGTTGACCTGGTGAAGACTTTTCAGGAGATCACCCATCCTGATACTACTTCCACCTGAGCACGCTTAACTATGGACTTCTCCTCTCATCCACTACCATTAAGCGCTCAAAACGCGTTATGATGGAGAAGGTATCCACCTCCTATAAAGAAGGTTTAGTTCTCCTTCTCAACCTGATGTGGGATGTCACAAATAAAATAAACAAGCAATTCCCGGGAATCCTACAGTAGATAATCATATCTAAAATTTCAAAAAAAATTTAAAACCAAAGCAATTCGTTTATTTAAAACCAGTTCAGAGTAATTACACAGCAGAATAATAAGTATTAAAATTCCCAAAAACGGGGAAAAGGTGCCCAAAGTTAAATATAAAATAAAAATGTTCATTTCATTAAAAACGGTTCAGAGTAACCAGAAGCCGAAAATGTCAAGTAGTAAAAACCCAAAACAAAAAATAAAATAAACGATTCCTTTTGATTTAGAAGTTCTTGACTAGAAACGCCTTCAATCCTCCGAGAAGCATCTCGCACGTCCAAGCGATAATTTTTAGCCTTAACCTGAAAATCAATATAACATACACACAAAGTCAGCTTGAGCTGAGTGAGTTCAAGTTTTAATAAACGACATATGTATAAATCATTCCAAGATTTTAAGTATAAGACCGAATATGGAACAATAGGCAACGGATAAATGATAAGTAGCTATATATATATATATATATATATATATATATATATATATATAGACACACACACACATAACAGCCAAATAATATAATCACGTTCGAACATGCGTACGACCTAAGCACGTGATACGGGATTTTAGGAACCCGTTATGAGGATTATGCCATACGAGCCGCCCCTCTTACGGGCTTTCCAGGGCCCGCCACAGGATTTTAGAACCTGAATAGTATGGTTTGGCCCGGCCAAAATCATCATGCACGCAAAATTCAATATGATGGTGATCATGCCACACTAGCCTCCCCCCTCACGAGCTTTCCAGGGCCCGCCACAGGGTTTTAGAACCTGAGTAGTATAGTTTGGCCCGGCCAAATCACCATGCACACAAATAACCCAAATACAATGATGATTATGCCACACGAGCCCCCCCCCCCCCTTACGGGCTTTCGAGGGCCTGCCACAGGAATTTAGAACCTTAGTAGTATAGTTTGGCTCGGCCAAAACCATCATTGCACCGTATACCCACACACAGTAGGCACACGCAACAAATTCTTAGTCACTAGGAACTAATTAATATTACCACTCATTAGCCATGGAATAACAGATATATATATATATATATATATATATATATATATATATATATATATATATTTATATTATAAGTCAGTTCAAAATATGAAATAATATAAATAGGTCTACTCGTGTTCAATTAGTACCAGACCTAATAACATCCACAAACCTAGTCAATAAACAACATACAACCATTAAGGAATTCATAACCTAAAACGAGTCCAAAATAGCCTAAGGCATAGAATATAGTTTACACATGGTCACATAAATATACAAATATAAATAAGACTACAATCAATCAACTAAATAGCTTCATTAAGCATAGCCTTTGGTATATAATATCGGGAACATATAATTATAGACGAGTCTATTATTATCATCAAACATAGGCTATCAATAATAAATAGTTCTTATTAATATATAATTATAAACGAGTCTGATAATGTCCCCAATTATAGACTACCAAATTTCTATTAGTTTTCTGATATATATATATATATATATATATATATATATATATATATATATAATTATAAACGAGTCTAATAATATCCTCAAACATGAACTATCAATAATATAAATCTTAGCCAATCAACCAAATGAACAACATCATCACGTGTAAACTATAAATAATGACCAGTCTAAGAATTAATACAAGGCCTAATAACATCTTCAAGCCTATACTATAAATAATATATATAATTTTCAGGAATAGATGATCGTAAACGGGTTTAAAAAAATCCAAAGACATATGATAGAATTTATACATAATTCTAGAAATAGACGATACCAGTAAAACTATACAATATAATCCAAATAGTTTAAACAAGTAAAATCGAACAAAATTGTAATAGGGTGTGTATGTCAGCCCAAAACTTAAAAAGAGTTAAAAAGGGGCATCATGAACTAATCTGGTGTCGCGTTTGATAGATTGTTCTTAAAAGTCAAAGGAATGCACTTGACTCGTTAACAGATACCTACTACAAGTGTTTATGTTATGAGAGTGTGTTCAACAACACAAGACTCTAAGACTCACGTATGGACTCACACAAAACACAAAATGGACCAGACGATTCGTTGATGATTTCAATTAATGTTTGTAGTTCCAAGTTATTCTAACATGCATCCTATGTCGCTCCATGAACAAAATATTAAGCAATTGTCATATAATTAAAATTCTAATCAAACAGTTTGCAAGACAGATTATAGCATGTACAAACGGTTTTTATTTAGTAAGAAAAACTAATAAATAAATTATACAAAATTTACCACAGTGGAATATATGAATTACGTTTCTCAAAAAAATTTTATTATATTTTAATCACGCAAATAAAACTCATAATAATTCATTCATTACAGATTGGTACCAACAGTTCAGCAGATTGCCGCAATAAAAATTATTTGAATGGTTCTCTTAACTCATTTATCCAAATTATGCAACGCCAATTGGGTTGTCTTCTAAACTCATAACACTAAGTTCCAGAAGTGGAACCAACCCTTTTGGACATGTCAAAAAAGATTTATGATGTCGGGAAGACAGACCAGAATACGTCATCCCGCATCAGCTTTGACACACAATTTTATAAAATCATAAAAACCATTCAAATCTCGTCCAAAAATTAGAAATTATACCTTTCTGGAAACTAGACTCAAAGTAGAACATCATGGAAACAAGAATAGATCAAAAACAATGAATTATCATCGATTTACAGACATAACAATAAATGAGTATGAATCTGTCAGCAAATTGTTATCAACAAAACTCAAACCCTAGCATGCTTATGACATCTATAGGGTTCTAAATCATCAATTAACATCATAGTCATCAATATTATAGGAGTTTGCACACATAGGTATCAAGAACTTATCAAAACATAAAATTGACACATAAAGCTTACCAATTAGCGTTAGGAATCATAAGAATCAATCAAAGACACCACCAATTGCAACAATTAAGGTTGAAAAGAAGAAGAATTAGGGTTTGTTGGTGGCTTGAGGTCGTACTGAGGGGGAGAAGGCCGATTATGGCTGGGATTTTGGGTTGGGTTATTTTATTTAATATTATTATAATCATATTTACAAGAATGGCCCTTTTAGAATTAGTTTTGCTTTTAACGAACTTGTAACACCTAAACCGGATTATAACGAATCATTAAGAATAAAATACTAACCCAAGTTCATAAAATTAAAGTCTTGTTGTTCTTTCATAAATACTACTTTGTAAAAGACCAAAAGATACAAATTAAGCGAAGTCGAACGCAATTTTATGAAACAAGTTACGAACTAAACACAAAATCACTTAGCATGTAATTTCACGTAGATGGCATGATAAACATATGCTCGAGATATTATTTTCACTTTTTCATCAACGTTCGGGTTAGACTCGTGTGATTAGGTAATTCCTGGAATTATCGGTACTTGAATGTTTGTGAAATAATTGACGCACTTAATTAAACCTAATTAAGTTAAATGCACGGATGAGTGATTGAGTTAACAGAGTTTGTATTAACGGTGTTAACTTGAAATTGTAGGGTGTCACATGATGTCTTGAGCTAAAGGATGGATAAATGGACTTTTAAAATATACTACAAGGCCCCTAAATTAAGAAGATGAATCCCGCCTTTTGAACAAACTTCTATAAACGATCAAGCCGATTAACGATTTTTCTGGGCGTTACAAGTCCACCCTCCTTACAAAGGGATTCGTCCCCGAATCCTGTTGTAATAGGAACGAACGCGGATAGAGACGAAACCTAATCATCTAATCACACAAGATGACGATCTAGACAAAACCTCTACTGGCAACCGAGTCAAACGGGATTTAAGCCTAAAGTTCAACAAATAAAAAGGTATCTATAATGGTAGTTTGTTACTTCTTAGCTAAACAATTATTCATAGGTCTTCGAAAGGATGGGAAACAAAACGCGAGAATTTAATGAATAAGAGGAATTTTAAGATTTTCTAGCACAAGTATTAGCCATATCTTATCCCTATAAAGACAGAACCCTAACACAATCAAGCACAAGTAGCATTTAGAACATGGTAAGTAACGGAAAACTGCTAATAACGTTGATCAAGTATTATTAATTGTTTACTTTACCCGCCCGTCCTAACCACCCCTTGCCCCTAACCATATTAGCATCCTATCTAGCAAATAAGCAATTTATGCACATAATAAAACTCTAATGCTTATAAAAATGAATAAATAAATATAAAAATTACCTCTAGGCATGCAACTACTCGCGGTTAGCATTTCTAGTCCCTTATTTTACAGTTTGAGTCCAAGCATTCAAGATTGCTCGGATCCCTTGAACCATGGCTCTGATACCAACTTGTAAGACACCGAATCCCGGGAATCCTACAGTTGGTAATCATATCCAAAATTTCACAAAAAATTAAAACCATAGCAATTTGTTTATTTAAAACCAGTTCAGAGTAATTACACAGCGGAATAATAAGTATTAAAATTCCTAAAAACGGGGAAAAGGTGCCCAAAGTTAAATATAAAATAAAAATGTTCATTTCATTAAAAACAGTTCAGAGTAACCAGCAGCGGAAAATATCAAGTAGTAAAAACCCCAAAACCAAAAATAAAATAAACTATTCCTTTTTATTTAGAAGTTCTTAACTAGAAACGCCTTCAATCCTCCAAGTAGCATCTCGCACGTCCAAGCGATAATTCTTAGCCTTAACCTGAAAATCAATCTAACATACACACAAAGACAGCTTGAGCTGAGTGAGTTCAAGTTTTAATAAACGACATATATATATATACATATATATGTATATATATATACATACATAACAGCCAAATAATATAATCACGGTTGAACACGCGTACGACCTAAGCACGTGATACGGGATTTTAGGAACCCCTTATGATGATTATGCAACACGAGCCACCCCCCTTAAGGGCTTTTCAGGGTCCGCCACAGGATTTTAGAACTTAAGTAGTATAGTTTGGCCTAGCCAAAATCATCATGCATGCAAAATTCAATATGATGGTGATCATGCCACACTAGCCTCCCCCCTCACGAGCTTTCCAGGGCCCGTCACAGGATTTTAGAACCTGAGTAGTATAGTTTGGCCCATCCAAAGTCACCATGAACACAAATAAACCTAATACAATGATGATTATGCCACACGAGCCCCCCCCCCCCCCCCGGTTACAGGCTTTCTAGGGCCTGCCACAGGATTTTAGAATCTGAGTAGTATAGTTTGGCCCAGCCAAAACCATCATTGCACCGTATAACCACACACAGTAGGTACACGCAACAAATCCTTAGTTATTAGGAACTAATTAATCTTACCAACCATGGAGTAACAGATATATATATATATATATATATATATATAAGTGAATCCAAAATATGAACTAATATAAATAGGTCTACTCGTGTTCAATTAGTACTAGACCTAATAACATCCACGAACCTTGTCCATAAACAACATATAACCATTAAGGAATTCATAACCCAAAACGAGTCCAACATATCCTAAGGCATAGAATATAGTTCAAACATGGTCACATAAATATACAAATACAAATAAGACTACAATCAATCAACTAAATAGCTTCATTAAGCATAGCCTTTGGTATATAATATCGGGAACATATAATTATAGACGAGTCTATTATTATCCTCAAAAATAGGCTATCAATAATATATGGTTTCTAGTAATATGTAATTATAAACGAGTCTGATAATGTCCTCAAATATAGACTATCAATAATAAATAGTTCTCGTTAAATATAATTATAAACGAGTCCAATAATGTCCCTAAGCTTAGACTACAAAAATTATATATAGTTTTCTAATATATATATATATATATACATATATATACTAGATTTTATCCTCGTATTACGGAGGTTGTTTTACATTATTCGTTTTTAATATTAATATATATTTATATTTTGATTTAAATTTTATTTATTGTAAGAAATTTAGTAATTAATATACTTGAGTTTTGATGATAAAATAGTTTCACAAATAAATTATATGTTATAATCCGGTTTGAAAGCTATCTGGGGTTGGTGATACTCATTATCCGTTTATTTTCTTTATTATATAATTATTTCTTAATTATAAATAATATCTTTTTTAAATAAAATAGGATATTAATTTTCAGTATATCCTTATTTTATAGGATTTTCATATCAAATATTTTATGAGATTAAATTTTAATATAATGAGATGTTATAACCTGTTTAAGAGCTATATGGGTTTGGTGAGACCTTTATCCGTAAATTCGGGTCAAATGCTTGAGAAACCTTCATTTACAAATAAAGCAATCTGATGGCTTGAGAGAATGGTTGTTTTACATTTTTCTTTTTTTAATATTTATTTTTTGGATTTTAATTTTCTTTATTGTAAGAAAGTTAATAATATACTTAGGGTTTGATGATGAAAGAGTTTCATAAAAAATGATATGTTATAACCCGTTTAAAAGCTATTTGGATTTGGTAACCCATGACCCACTTATGTTTTTTTACTATAAAATTGTTTATTAATTATCAATAATATCTTTTTCTTTTTAAATTGGATATTAAAATTTAGTATATCCCTATTTTATAGGATTTTCTTACAAATAATTAGTAAGATTAATTTTTAATTTAATGAATGTTATAACCCGTGTAAGACTGGTTTTGGTAAAATCTATACCCATGAATTTGGGTTAAATCAATGAGAGGCCTCCATTTAAAAAATAAGCAATCTGGTGGCTTCCGTAAAACGGGGGAGCGACCACATCGCGACACGTAGGATTTTAGAGGTTTCGTTTATATATATTATAGATATATAACTATAAACGAGTCTAATAATGTCCTCAAACATGGACTATCAGTAATATAAATCTTAGCCAATCGATCAATCGAACAACATTATCACGTGTAAACTATAAATAATGACCGGTCTAAGAATTAATACAAGGCCTAATAACATCTTCAAACCTAGACTATAAATAATATATATAATTTTCAGGTATATATGATCGTAAACGGGTTTAAAAATATCCAAAGACATATGATAGAATTTATACATAATTCTAGAAATATACGATACCAGTAAAACTATACAATATAATCCAAATAGTTTAAACGAGTAAAATCGGGTAAAATTGTAATAGGGTGTGTATGACAGCCCAAAACGTAAAAAGAGTTAAAAAGGGGCATCATGAACAAATCTGGTGTCGCGTGTGATAGATTGTTCTTAAAAGTCAAAGGAATGCACTTGACTCGTTAACAGATACCTACTACAAGTGTTTATGTTATGAGAGTGTGTTCAACAACACAAGACTCTAAGACTCACGTATGGACTCACACACAACACAAAATAGACCAGACGACTCGTTGATGATTTCAATTAATGTTGGTAGTTCTGTAACATCCTAAAATTTATAATGTTGAATAAAGAATGTTACGTTTAGTGATTTCGCGTTATTAATTAATTAATATCGAGTAAAGAACGGATCATGGACTTAGATTAATTGAGATGGGTTAAATGAGAATGGGCCTTAGGTCCATGGGCTTTAAGGGATATAAATATCCCCTAAACCAAGCTAAAACCCAAAACCCTCATTTCATTTCCATCTTATTCTCTAACACACTCCAAACACACACACACACCATAAACGAGCAAGACCCGAGAGAGAGTAAACGTTAGTTGGTATTAGATCTTATTACACGAGATCTAGAGTGCATAAACAAGCTAACCAAGATCGAACGAGCGCTAAAGGTATGTTTTTGACCTTTAAAGTTTACGTAGTATTGAACGTTTTTACTTAAAGATCCAAGCTTTATAGTATATACGGGATATATATACGACCGAAAATGGTTAGGGGACGTTAGTGGGTGATGTCGAACCATAACAAGGGTATTAAAATCGCCAAAATGCTTGACAAAAACTAAACCCGTAGCTGAACTGGGCAACTTCGCCTGCAAAACCATAACTTCGCCTGCAAAAGCTTAACTTCGCCTTCAAAGCTTAACTTCGCCTTCAAAGCTTAACTTCGCCTACGGCCAAGTTCGCCTAACTGGTAACTTCGCCTAAGGCCAAGTTCGCCTAATTGATAACTTCGCCTACGGCCAAGTTCGCCTAATTGATAACTTCGCCTAAGGCCAAGTTCGCCTAACTGATAACTTCGCCTAAAGTTAAGTTCGCTTAAGGTTTAACTTCGCCTAAAGTTAAGTTCGCTTAGAAAATAAATTAAAAACCTAATGAAAAATGTGTTAAGACAGTTAATGGAAATAAAACGAGTCCAAAATATCCTAAGGCATAGAATATAGTTTGCACATGGTCACATAAATATACAAATACAAATAAGACTACAATCAATCAACTAAATAGCTTCATTAAGCATAGCCTTTGGTATATAATATCGGTAACATATAATTAAAGATGAGTCTATTATTATCATCAAACATAGGCTATCAATAATAAATAGTTCTCATTAATATATAATTATAAACGAGTCTGATAATGTCCCCAAGCATAAACTACCAAATTACTATATAGTTTTCTGATATATATACATATATATATATATATATATATATATATATAATTATAAACGAGTCTAATAATGTCCTCAAACATGGACTATCAATAATATAAATCTTAGCCAATCGATCAACTGACCAACATCATCACGTGTAAACTATAAATAATGACTAGTCTAAGAATTAATACAAGGCCTAATAACATCTTCAAGCCTATACTATAAATAATATATATAATTTTCAGGAATAGATGATCGTAAACGGGTTTAAACATATTCAAAGACATATGATAGAATTTATACATAATTCTAGAAATATACGATACCAGTAAAACTAAACAATATAATCCAAATAGTTTTAACAAGTAAAATCGGGCAAAATTGTAATAGGGTGTGTATGTCAGCCCAAAACTTAAAAAGAGTTAAAAAGAGGCATCATGAACTAATCTGGTGTCGCGTGTAATAGATTGTTCTTAAAAGTCAAAGGAATGCACTTGACTCATTAACAGATACCTACTACAAGTGTTTATGTTATGAGAGTGTGTTCAACAACACAAGACTCTAAGACTCACGCATGGACTCACACACAACACAAAATGGACCAGACGACTCGTTGATGATTTCAATTAATGTTGGTAGTTCCAAGTTGTTCTAACATGTATCATATGTCGCTCCATGATCAAAACATCAAGCAATTGTCATATAATTGAAATTCTGATCAAACAGTTTGCAAGACAGATTATAGCATGTACAAACGGATTTTATTTAGTAAGAAAAACTAAGAAATAAATTATACAAAATTTACCACAGTGGAATATATGAATTAAATATCTCAAAAATGTTTTATTATATTTTAATCACGCAAATAAAACTCATAATAATTCATTCATTGCAGATTGGTACCAACAGTTCAGCAGATTGCGCAATAAATAATATTTTAATGGTTCTCTTAACTCATTTATCCAAATTTTGCAACGCCAATTGGGTTGTCTTCTAAACTCATAACAATAAGTTCCAGAAGTGGAACCAACCCATTTGGACATGTCAAAATAGATTTATGATGTCGGGAAGACAGACCATAATCCGTCACCCCGTATCAGCTTTGACACACAATTTTATAAAATCATAAAAACCATTCAAATCTCGTCCAAAAATTAGAAATTACACCTTTCTGGAAACTAGACTCAAAGTAGAACATCATGGAAACAAGAATATATCAAAAACAATGAATTATCATCGATTTACAGACCAAACAATAAATTAGTACGAATCTGTCAGCAAATTGTTATCAACAAAACTCAAACCCTAACATGCTTATGACATCTATAGGGTTCTAAATCATCAATTAACATCATAGTCATCAATATTATAGGAGTTTGCACACATAGGTGTCAAGAACTTATCAAAACATAAAATTGACACATAAAGCTTACCAATTAGCGTTAGGAATCATAAGAATCAATCAAAGACACCACCAATTGCAAGAATTAAGGTTGAAAAGAAGAAGAATTAGGGTTTGTTGGTGGCTTGAGGTCGTACAGAGGGGGAGGAGGCCAATTATGGCTGGGATTTTGGGTTAGGTTATTTTATTTATTATTATAATCATATTTACAAGAATGGCTTTTTTATAATTAGTTTTGGCTTTAAACGAACTTATAACACCTAAACCGGATTATAACGAATCATTACGAATAAAATACTAACCCAAGTTCGTAAAATTAAAGTCTTGTTGTTATTTTATAAAAACTACTTTGTAAAAGGCCAAAAGATACAAATTAAACGAAATTGAACGCAATTTCATGAAACAAGTTACGAACTAAACACAAAATCACTTAGCATGTAATTTCACGTAGATGGCATAATAAACATTTGCTCAAGATATTATTTTCACCTTTTCACCAACGTTCGGGTAAGACTCGTGTGATTCGGTAATTCCCGCAATTATTGGTACTTGAATGTTTGTGAAATAATTGACGCGCTTAATTAGCCCTAATTAAGTTAAATGCACGGATGAGTTATTGAGTTAACAGAGTTTTTATTAACGGTGTTAATTTAAAATTCGTCGGGTGGCACATGATGTCTTGAGCTAAAGGATGAATAAATGGACTTGTAAAACTTACTACAAGGCCCTTAAATTAAGAAGATTAATCCCGCCATTTAAACAAACTTCTATAAACGATCAAGCCGATTTACGATTTTTCCGGGTGTTACAACATTATAGTTACACTATGTTGTATATATAATTATACGACTTGATTCTTACAGTTAGCACGTTAATTTAATTTGTATTTGATACAAACTATGATTCGAGCACAGCCTACCACCCTCAAACAAACGGTCAATATGAACGAACCATTCAAACATTAGATGATTTCTTTCGCGCTTGTGTACTAGGCATTAAAGGAAATTGTGATCAACACCTCCCACTCATTGAATTCTCATACAATAGTAGTTATCATAGTAGTATACAAGCGGCACCATATGAAGCATTATATGGGCTAAAATGCAGATCGCCACTTTGTTGGACGGAAGTTGGCGACACCCAAATCACAAGATACGAATTGATCTAGGAGACAAAAAATAAAATTCATAATATTAAAAGTAAACTGAAAACCACATGAGACTGACAAAAGAGTTATGCCAATGTTCGTAGGAAACCGTTATCCTTTGAAGTGGGTGAAAAGGTATTCCTTAAGGTATCCCTGTAGAAAGGTGCTATACGATTTGGTAAGACCAGAAAATCAGCTCCAAGATACATTGGACCTTTTGATGTTATTTTAAATATTGGTTCGTAGCATATCGATTGAAATTACCTTTGGAGTTAAGTACATTCTTGATGCTTTTCCACGTATCAAACCTGAAAAAGTGCGTTACCGACGAAAGATGAGCACATAAATGACAAGTTAGACTTTGTGGAGGAACCTGTAGAAATAGTAGATGGGAAAACCAAACAGTTTCAACATGACAAAATTTCACTTGTTAAAGTTCGATGGAACTCATAACGAGGACCCGAGTATACTTGGGAACGAAAGGACGAATTCCGAAATAAATACCAACATCTTTTCCCAAAAAAGGGCATAGTTGATATATCGAATTTCGGGGATGAAATTTCTTAATCGGGGGAGAATGTGACATTCATATCCAAATAAGGTATATCCTGATTGATATGTAATGAGTAAACGATTAATCGAATGATACTGGTTATGCTCTATAGGGGGGCATATATAAGTGATATATATATATAGGGTAAGGTTAAAATGAAAATCCATTTGAGTTGTGAAAACCCTATGTAACGTTGTTTTTTTTTTGTTACATGTAATATATGTTGTAACATTTAATACAAAACATCGAAACATCAAAAAAAATGTTTTGCTATTTTTTAACATTTTTTTACTAATTTTTATATATGATTTCAGGAGAGAGAAAAAATTATATTTATATTTACATTTTTTATTGACTTTAATTGTGGACCACAAGATTTAAACATTAATTAAAAACATGTGGTTGAGAATGGGTTTCTAGAGTTTTCACAAATCAAGTGGATTTTCATTTTATACTTAGCCTATATATATATATATATATATATATATATATAATAGTACTAGCATATCGATATTATAGCCCTGGTATGTAGAAAACCAGTTAGACGGAAAGATTTCCGGTTAACAGTACGCTATGATATTAATCGTAAACGGTAGTACCAAAACAAGTTGTATCATTAGTGAGATGTTTTAAGCGACTTATAAAAATATTTTGGAATTTTACAACAAGTTAGCATGTTTTCTTTAATTTGTAAAATTTAGACAAAAAAATGTTTGTATAAATGGACGAATTGTCGATAAAAAATAACATTTAAAATGAATTTTCATAAATTAATAAATAAGTAAATATTTCTAAAAATATTTTTCTAAAAATTTGCACATAATAGTTAGCATGTGTATAAATTTTCATAATTGAAACATGTTCAGATAAAAAGTTATGCTAATTTGAAAATTAAACAAATATAAATCCTGATAAAACCAGCAACATTCTGATTAACGAACCTGCTTGGATATCAAATGGACAAACTGTTTTGTTGTGTTTATTTTTCTTGTATTTCTTTGTTTGTAAACTTGTGTATCTTATATTGAACTTAATTAATGATAATATTATCACTTAAATGTGATTTGAGCAATCTGTATGTCACACTCGGGCGTTTTCGCTTAAACCGAGGTGATAAACTAATCGATCCGGTTTTTACCAGCGGAAACCAAATCGAGATTTACCGCCTAGAGAGCCCAATAAGCTTTGTGTTTTAACTCAGCTGGTAGATGACGTGCTTTCCCATAGACAAGTTTGAATGGTGTTGTTCCTATGGGGGTCTTATATGCTGTACGAAAAGCCCATAAAGCATCATCTAGCTTTTTTGCCCAATTTTTGCGATTCATTCCAATAGTCCTTTCAAGGATCCGCTTAATCCCTCGGTTCGAGACTTCTACCTGCCCTTGTTTTGTGGGTGATATAGTGTTGCCAAACGATGGTGAACTCCATATCGTGCTAGGGTTTTCTCCATTTGGGCGTTGCGAAAATGGGTACCTCTGTCACTGATTAGGGCTTTTGGAGTCCGGAATCATGAAAACAACTTCTTTAGAAATTTAACAACTACTCTAGCATCGTTAGTGGGAAGAGCTTGTGCTTCTACCCATTTAGAAATGTAGTCGATTGTTGCTAGGATGTATTTATTTCCGAAAGAATTAGAGAATGGCCCCATGAAATCTATTCCCCATACATCAAAGACTTCGCAAATTTGGATGCCCTTTTGAGCCATCTCATTCTTGGATGAGATGTTTCCGCTCTTTGACAAGTGTCGCATGCTTGGATCAAAGCTTTATGTGTCTTTGTATATGGTGGGCCAAAAGAATCCTGCATCAAACACTTTTCTAACTGCGGTGGATGTACTGTGGTGTCCACCAGTCATTCCCTTATGGCAATGTTTAAGAATATCTAAGGTTTCCTTTCCTGACACCCACCTACAAATGACCTGATCAGCTCCTATCTTAAACAGGTAAGGATCTTCGCAAAAGTAAAACTTAAGATCGGAGAAGTATTTATTTCGATGCTGATGAGTTAGCCCTTTTCTTATAATTCCACAAGCTAGGTAGTTTGCAAATCAGCAAACCAAGGACTTTCATCTTCTTTTTTCATGATTGCTTGGATATGCATAAGAACTTCATGAGGAAAGTTATCATTGATAATTTCCTTATGTAATTCTTCTGAAGCTGGACATTCTAACCATGAAAGTGGTCTACGGCAACATTTTCTGCTCCTCGCTTATCTTGGACTTTTATGTCAAATTCTTGGAGTAGTACAATCCATCGGATTAATCTAGGTTTTACATCTTTCTTGTTGAAAAGGTATCGGATAGCGGCATGGTCGGTGTAAACTATGGTTTTGGAAAGGACAAGGTAGGACCTATTTTCAAAGGCAAAAACTACAACTAATAACTATTTTTCTGTTGTGGTATAATTTTTTTGTGAATCATTAAGAGTTTTACTAGCATAGTAAATTAGGTTAAAGTGTTTTTCTTTACGTGGCCGAGTACGGCTCCAACTATAAAATCACTTGCATCGCACATGACTTCGAATGGTAGGGTACAATCGGGTGCAATAATGATTGGTGCATTGACAAGTTTGTCTTTTAAGAGGTTGAATGCCTCAACGCATTTTTCATAGAAGATTAATGGTGCATCTTTCTCTAGAATTTTGGTTATAGGCCGAGTAATTTTTGAAAAGTCTATTATGAAATGACGATAAAATCCTGCGTGACCTAGAAAACTTCTAACGGCTTTGATTGAAGTTGGTGGCGGAGTTTGGAAATGGTTTCTATTTTTTTCCTATCAACTTCTAGTCCCGATTGAGATATTTTGTGACTAAGAACAATGCCTTCTTTAACCATAAAGTGGAATTTTTCCTAGTTGAGTACTAAATTTACTTCTTCACACCTAGTCAACATTTTGTCTAAGTTTTTGAGACAATGATCAAAAGAGTCTCCGAAGACAGAGAAGTCATCCATGAAGACTTTTATGGATTGTTCAATTATTTCATGGAAAATAGCCTCCATGCAACGTTGAAAAGTGGTTGTAGCATTACATAGTCCAAAAGGCATTTTTCGATAGGCAAAGGTACCATAAGGACATGTAAAGGTGGTTTTCTCCTAATCTTCCGGAGTAATAGGAAATTTGAAGTATCCGGAGAATCCATCAAGAAAGCAATAGAACATTTTTCCCGCCAATCATTCAAGAATTTGATCGATAAAAGGAAGCGGGAAAGATCTTTTCTTGTGGCATCATTAAGCTTCCGGTAGTCAATGCATGCTCGCCAGCCTGTGATGGTTCTCATTGGAATTAGCTCGTCTTTCTCGTTTATTACGACCATCATTCCTCCCTTTTTGGGTATGACTTGAACTGGGCTAACCCAAGGCTAATCAGAGATTAGATAGATTAATCCTGCATCATGGAGTTTGATAACTTCTTTTTCACAAAATCCTACATGTTGGGGTTGAGACGCCTTTGATGTTGGACCACAGGTTTGTACTCTTCCTCCATAAGAATCTTGTGGGTACAAAAGGAAGGACTGATGCCCTTTATATCCATGATCTTCTATGCAATAGCCTTCTTATGGTGTTTTAAGACCTTAAGAAGTTTGTCTTTTTTGTCTTTAGAAAGGTGAGATGAAATGATTATAAAAATTTGGGAATCTTTTTCAAGAAAAGCGTATTCGAGATGATTTGGGAGTTCTTTTAACTTCAAGGGTGGTGGTTCTTCTATGGAAGGCTTTGCTCTTTGATTGCATTCGGCAATTTCATAAACTGCTTCTGGTGTATCTTGGCTGATGTTGTCTGCAATGTGATTTTCTTCTTCTTGAATGGGTTTAGGAATATGCTAGGTTATGATTTGTGTGTCGAGTGCATCGGCGATGGAGGACTCTCTCACATAACAACTCATGATTGAATCAATAATATCAACACAATATAATGTATCCTCATGATGTTGAGGGTGTTGCACAGATTTACCTATGTCAAAAGTGACCGCCTCATCATTTACCATAATTGTGAGTTTGCCCTTGCAAACATCAATGAGAGCCTTTGCAGTGGCCAAAAAGGGTCTTCCTAAAATTAGAGGAAAACTTTTGTCTTCTTCCATCTTGAATTACAAAATCTATTGGGAAAACAAATTTGCCAATTTTGACAAGCATGTTTTCAACAATGCCCCGAGGATATTTAACAGATCTGTCAGCTAACTGAAAGCTCATGCGGGTGGGTTTTGGTTCTCCTAACCCTAATTTTGCAAAAATCACATAAAGCATTAAATTAATACTAGCTCCTAGGTTAGACAAGCCATTGCTAACAGACAAATTTCCTATAAGACAATGGATAATAAAGCTCCCTAGATCAGTCATTTTTTGTGGCAATTTGTTTTGAAGAATAGCTGAGTACTCCTCATTCAATGTGACATGCGAGACTTCCTCCATCTTCCTTTTGTTTGTAAGAACTTTTTTCAGAAATTTGGCATACTTTGGCATTAGCGCAATAGCTTCAACAAAAGGGATGTTGATATGGAGTTGCTTGAGAAGTTCTAGAAACTTCCCGTACTGGGCTTCCAATCTCTCTTGCTTCAGCCGTCCAGGGTATGGAATAGGTGGAACATAGGTTCTGACTGGTTCCTTTGGTTGTGCGGTACCTGCTAGTTTTACCCTTTCTTACACATTTTCAAGAACTTCTTTTTCCGTAACTGGTTCTAAAGTTGGTGAGTTAACAGTAGTAATTCTGCCACTTCTTAAGGTAACAATGTTTGCTATTGCATTTGGATTTATAATGGTGTTGCTTGAAAGGGTACCGGGTAGTCTTTCAAACAATTGTCGGGCAATCTGTCTGATTTGAGTTTCTAGATTCTACAATGATGCTTGTTGACTTTTGAGGTCGGCTTCATGCTTTAATAATACTCAGTTAATTTCAATGGCCCTTAAGTTGGCTTTCTTTTCTACATCAGTGGCTTTGGACATAATTTGAGTTAACATTTTTTCAATTCTTGAGTTGTTCTGGAATTGATTGCTACTGGAACTTTGTTCTTGAAATTGAGGTTTAGATTAGTAAAGTTGATTCATCGATCTTTTGTCAAATCCGGATGGGACTTGATTGTTACTTCCCTCCTTCCAGCTGAAGTTTGGATGGTTTCTCAAACCTGAATTGTAATTGTTGCTGAAAGCGTTGTTTTGTCAGGCTATGAAGTCATCTTCTTCCATGGCCATAAGGACTTGCTTGCAATCACTTGTTTTGTGTGATCCTCCACACGTGTCACAGTTGACTTTTATTTTAGACAGCTCGATTTGGAGTTGTTTGAATTTCTTAAAGAGTGCTTCAATTTGTGCGGTGACTAGAGTGTTGGAATCCACATGGTGTATTCCTTAATGGGATGGAGTAAGGTTATAAGAGAAACTCTTCTTTGCTATCTTTTCCAGGATTTTGAATGCTTCATTTGACGATTTGGTCAATTACCTGTTTGTTCTAGTTGGATTGTGCATCAAAGAAAGTTTGAACTTGTAGCCATACGCTCAGTCCATGATGTGGGCATCTTCTTAGAAGACTCTTATATCTTTCCCATGCTACGTGTAGCGACTCATCGTCATTGGTTCGGAATCCGATGATACTGGCTTGATATTTGGCAGTTTTGTCAGGTGGAAAATATTTGAGAAGAAAGTGTTTGACCATCTAGTCCCAGTTGGTAATGGATCCAGAAGGAAGAGATTCTAGCCAATATAAGGCTTGTCCTCTTAGGGAGAAAGGAAAAAGTTTGAGTTTAATTTAATCTTCTAAATAGTTTTGAATTCTAAAGGTTCCGTAAATTCGTAGGAATCGAGAAATATGAGAAAGAGGGTCTTCATCGAGAAGCCCATGGAATTGAACTGAATTTTCCACAATATGAATGGTGCTGAATTTGATTTTGAAATTTTTGGATTTCAGGTGGAGCTGCACCATTGCCATAGCCTTCGAGAGTCGGCCTGGCATATTGGCTCATGTTGGTTCATCGTTCGATGCCGCCATCATTTGTCTTGTACGATCTTCATTCAATGTCGTGTCGTCTACTAACTTATCTTTGATTGTTTCAGCTGCTTCTCTAGCCCGGTTGTATATTCTTTGATGGAAAAGTCATTCGAGGGTGGGTCGAAACTGGCGAAACAGCTTAGGTTCGGGTGTAGAGGACATACATGGGAAAATAAAAATTAATTCTAACTATATATATTTAAGCTAAAGGCTAACTAAAAATTAACTAAAAGCCAAAATAAATAAATAAAAATATAGAGAAGTATTAAACTTTTTAAAATTTTAAACAATGATTAAAATAAAACCTGGATCGTTCTTAGAAAACTTTACTATGTTCCCGGCAACGGCGCCAAAAACTTGATGTCGTGCGTAAGTGATGGTTAAAATATGTTGGTCGGTTTTCATACAAGATCGCGTTTTAAATTTATAAAAATTATTTCAACTAGGACTAAACCACACACAAATTGGCAAGTGTACATATCGTATATGTAGAATAGTATTGGTAAGAACCAAGTATCGATCCATGGACACAAATGATTTCTAATAATGAATCTTTGTTTTAAGTTAACCGGAAATAATAATCATTTAAGGATGGTTTTAAACTATTTCTTTTTAAATTAAAGTAGATAAAATAGGTGAACAAGGAGATAAGTTTTAGATGAGAAAATCAATAATTAAATATTAGCATCTAAATCAAGAATCCACTCCATTCTTTCTTGATGATTATTATGATGAATATGTGATTAACTTGCTTTAATAATATAAGATAAATAGCCCCTCATTTCTAAGTGAATTACCCTATGACAAAGAAGAAAGTAAAATGCATAACTTCATATCTACCACGAAAATGTCAATTTAAGTAAGCAAGTAGTTTTAGTTAAGTATAAAGATGAAGATTGACTTCAATTTCTCAAATATCAAATCTAACAACTTCGGGTGGTTATAGTTTATTTACACAACCTCCCCTTGGTTGATTTAAATAGACAATAATTGCACATTCATTTAACATATTACTTTTTAACTAGCATGATAACCTAATCAATCGTGTTAACAATTTTATTTCAGAATTACCAAAACTAGAGAAATTGATGATAGCTTGTATCTCAGCATTTCTAAGTACAATACAAGGAAATATGTTTTCGATAAAATATCAAGATATTATTTTTACCATTTCTAGTTTCCAAGAACATGAGTGTTAATCATCAATACTGAATTAATGAATTATGATCACAAAACATATCTCATCAAAGGATAATTGCAAGATAATCATGTACTTCACAAAAACTAACTCATATATTCAATATAATCATCAATAGAATTAAGCTTCTTCATAGGTTTTAGATGGTAAATGGAGGTTTAGCTCATATTGAGCATGACAATGAACATCAAAAAAGATGAAGATAACAAACACATGATTAAACTAGAAAAATCTAACTAATATAGATGAATCTTTCTTCTTCAATGGTGATAGATGATAATGATAAACTCCAAGCCTTCAAACTCTCCGTTGGATCTTCTACTCTAGTGTAAAGTGAGTGTTTTTAAGTGAGAACTCGTTCTAACCCTCTCCAAGCACACTTAAAACAATGCAACATACACTTTTATTTATAGGCTATCTGGAGAGACATGAACGCCCCCGTGTTTGGTGAGGCACCCCCCCCCCCCCCGTGTACAGCTGTCCAGGTGAATTAAATGTTCTGTCAGATCGTACATGCTGACTCACCACGGGGGGTGCTTGGTGAGACATGGCCCCGTGTTTGGGGTGTCATATATATATTTTTTTGTCTTTTCTAAAAGGTTACCACGAGGGCGTGCTTGGTGAGACATGGCCCCGTGTCCAGCTGGCATCAAATTTTGTCTTTTCATCAGATTTTTATCTTTTCTTGCAGAGGTGAACATAAGGATGCGCTGCTTGCAACATGGGGGTGTGTTTAAGCTGATTTCTTTGATTTTTCATTGTTTTTCTTCGCATTTCCTTTCGTTTCTTTGTTTGAGGCTGGAATACACCTGAAAATAGAAATTAACATAATAAGTTGTTATTTGAACTAGATAATGTAATAAAGATGCAGAATTGGAGATTATTTAATGCTTAAAAGATGTATATTTTTATATACATAAGGCATTGACAGTAATCTTCCAAGGATTGGCAAGAAACAAGAGTGACAATTGTGAATTCATGTTCGAGTGTGGCCGCCCAAGAACATTTTTATTCAGAATAGTTTCCTGAATCCTGACCCATGCTTTGTGGGCGGTGGCATCAGTTTCGAGCACCCTTTCGAGAAGGGTGTCTGATAAAGTGCCATAGATCCATTGTTGAACAATGGCATCCACATCTATCTATTGCTCGTAAGTTGGATTAGTTGGTGACAAAGGATTGGTATCGTCAATATAAATAGTCAAGAACCTTGTAACCGCATGCATGGATTTTGAATAATTTCAACTTGGACGAATATGTAACTTTGGTTTTGTCTAGGGATCTTTGTTCTTAATGTTAGTAACGATATAGACGTGAAGAAGGTTAGTGGATTTTGGGATGTCACTAAAGTTGTTGACCATTGTGAAGTGGTTGCAGGATCTAAAGCGTACTCAGTTTGTCCTATGGTGATAGAGAAGAGGAGGGCGACAGCGTTTTATTCGGGTTATAAAAACATTTACTCTCTGATTAATAGATCATAATCCTTGATATATAATAATATTTATGGAGTAGCCCCATATATGTATAGAGAATACACAAGGGATATAAAAGTAAAAATATATCCACAAAACTTTATAGATAAATATGACCTCTAAATCTAATAACGATCCAAATTAACACCCACTAACCAACAATATTAATTAACTACCTAATTATCGCCTAGTAGAGTAACATATATATTTTTCAATAATAACAATCTGATGATTATCAAACGATCAGTTTAAATATTAATCAACAACAAATGGGGTTGGTGACAGTGACGGGCACAGAAATTTTTTGTATAGGGGACAGAATATTTAAAGGGTTAGATGTGAGGCTAAATATATATAATTTTTAAAGCTTTTGGATCCGGTTCGGGTCGGGTCAGGTCACATAATCGAATAACTTTTTATTTACAATTTAACCCTATTACAATTGAAATTCATGCTCGTTGTTTTTTATTGGTGGAAGTTAACAAATATAATAAACGTGAACGTTTTATCTATTTTTTTTTTCATCAAACACCATTCAAAAAGGCATGTCTAAACAATTTTAAGAAACCAATAACCTAACAAAGAAATAAGTAAAAAAGCAATAATTCTAGTAGAATAAAAGGTGGTGTTTAATAAAAATAAAAAGGAAAAAAAATAGGAAAATTGGATTTTAATAATCTCAACTTTCTGTTATTGGCGGATAATAATCCTAACTTTGTTTATTCCCACTATTGGTCCCAAATTTAAAAAAGTTGGCTCTCAATGGTCCCCCGTTAAAAAAACCTAACGACGTTAAGTTTTTTCTGAATTTCAAACTGATATTTTAGGGTTTTTGATCGAAAGGAGGATACGAGTCCATTAACGTAAAACTTAGCTCGAAATGATGCTTCAAATGGCTTGATCAGTGCTTCAAATCGGGTGTTTGAACTTCAAATTAACAAAAATTAAGCTGTTTGGAGTATCGTTTCGAGCTAAGTTTTACATCAATCAACTCGTATCCTTCTTCCGATCAAAAGCCATAAAAAAATAAGTTTGAAATTCGGAAAAAACTTAATGCCGTTAGGTTTTTTTTAACGTGGGACCATTGAGAGCCAACTTTTTTAAATTTGGGGCCAGTAGTAGGAATAAACAAAGTTGGAATTGTTATTGACCAATAACAGAAAATAGAGATTATTAAAATCCAATTTTTCAAAAAAGTATTATGCTAATTCTATTTTATCATTAAAAATATTTCACATAATTAAAAAAATATTCAAGCTTTAATATTTTAAAAGAAAAAGTTGTCAGAATCTAATGTTTTATGCTTTAAAATAAGACTTTTAACAGCTATGGTTTATTACGAAATTACCCCTAGTCATAAAATGTCAAAACCCAAAGTCATCTTCTCCACACACAACTTATCGGCCGGAAAGATTTGCAGGTAATTTCTGAGTACTATTTTCACTGTTTTTTCCTTCTTTCAGTAATTTACAGGGGTCGGTCAGAATTTTATGTGTATATATAGCTAAACTTTTTTTTTTCACAGGGGTCGGCCGACCCCTGTAGCCGAAGCGTAGGTCCGCCTCTGGTTGGTGAGCTATTTGTAAATGAAGTGTCTTTAAAATACCTGAGTTTGGAAGTCTTGGGTTCAAGTAACACAAACGACAATGGATAAAAGAAATTTGTCGTTAAAAAAATACAAATCAACGGGATGCTTTACATTGAAACAAAATGTCATGTTTTCCTTTTCCTTTTTGAGTTTTATTAGCTTTCAATGTAACAATGCTATTTATTTGCTTATTAAAAAGTTTTATGATTCCCTCGAAAAGACTTTTGTAATCCCTGGGAATTTCATCATTCTCAATGATATAGATGTTATTTAGTTGAGGAAATCGACCTTTCAGTGGATCTGATCCATGCCAGTTAAAACAAACAATATTTACCATCACATGAAAAACCTCTCACACATAAAAACCTTTCGTGAGTCGTGACAGAAAAAAGGTCATAGATCATATAGAGACTATCATTGGTAGTTTTGATGATGCAAGCAACAATTACGATCATGATAGATTGTCACAAATTGACATGATATATAGCTCATTATTTTAATCAGTTTTTATCATGAAATAAAATATGTAGCATTAATCACTCGTTGTCAAAGTACAAGGGTCATAGTGTAATTAGTTGAAAGTATGTTTAAGTCATATTTAAACATGTCTGTAAAGTCTGTGGGTTAGAGTGTCCATATGCAAAGTTTGTAACTGTAAAAGCACGTGTCTGTATCTTGTTGGTCTTGAAAAAAATAGGGGCAACAATCCTAAACATCATGCCTTTTGATGATGTATAAATAGGGGTAACAATCAGAACGTTTAATCATTCAATCCAAGTTCAAGTTATTCAATAAAGATTGTTGTTTATATCTTTTTGTTCATCTTGTTTCCATTAGTAATTCATTATCAAAGACCCAGATTGGGCCAACAAAATATTGTTAATAGATTTTAGTTTATTCATTAATGTGTTGTGCACACTAATTATTTAAGATTCCAAGCCCAACTCAATTTACAACACCACAATGGATCCAACTAAACAACCCAATTCAAGAATTACCGAAGCCCAAAAAGTGAAGAGTCCAGCCACTTACTATCCAATGGAGACTCAAATTATAGGGACGCCGAGAATGAGGGAATAGGGGAGTTATGACTAGAATTATGTGTGAATCCTCATCTCCCATTCTTTCTGTAATTCCATATCCTTATTCAATTAAATAACCAAAATCTGTGTTGATTAGTTTGATTCCTATTCTAAATTGTATTTCATATTTGATCTAAAATGAAATACTGATATTGAATTCCATGAAACACTATGCATGAGTGTGACAACAAAAACGTTTATTCCGTTTTGATTATAAAGTATCTGGTTCTTAATTTTTTTATTAGATAGCAAATAAAACCTAAACCACTGAATTTATGCCTAACTATTGATTAGAAAACCAAAACCATCCAAAATGCCCGATATGATTCCCTTTTTACCTTTACCATGAAAACAATCATGAACAGCATTTACCATCAAACATTGTGCCAACAAACACTTAAAAGATACTCAAATTATTTAATAGAATTGCACCATACGACTTAAGTTATCATAGCAGCAACAACGTCACACAATTTACAACCTGGCAACAATATTATCCTCGTAATAATTTGTTCCATTCACACTCTAACATCCAACATCATGGGAAAATGAAAGCCCAAATTCCTCAATTGAATGATCACTAAAACATCAATTTATTTCAAGGTAACGGAATTTGATTTTCAACATCTTTGGCTGTCACTGAAACCTCAACCTCTTTCTCATTTGAAGTCACATATTTAAGGTAATGTTCAATATCTTTCTCAGAGCTGCTGGCCCTCCGGTGGAACCATTTCCGAACTGTTTTCGGCTTCCTGTCACTAATGGCGATGGCTATGTCGGTCGGGAAGAGATCTCGCAATACAAAAGCATGTAGAATTGTGGTTACAAGTAACCCAAAAACCGTTAGTGTTGCAATCGTTGAAAGAGAAACCGATAAAAATTTAGTCACGATGTTTGGGACTTCGCTTGTGTATCGGATTGTGGCGATTGCAGCTCCAGTCATCGGAAACGTGTATGCCCACCATGCCAATGAGAACTTGAATCCTCTAAAAAAATTCACTCGAACAGCCTATAAAATAACACAACACATTTTTTAGATTCAAAACTATAAAATAATAAAAAGGAACATTAAGTCATCTATACTAATGAGTTGATTTTTCAATTAACGAGTGTTTGACAAATATCACTTCAAGAACATATTTCAATTTTGACGCAACAGATTTTAATATTGGTGCAATGGTTTTTATCTTGCGCCATTTTAAAATCTGTTGCGCCAACATAGCAATAGCGGTCTTGGGAAAGCATCTCATTGGTTAAAACAATTTATTAACTTAAAACATGAAAAATCAAATCATACTTTGTAAAATTTATCGGTTAAAATGGTAATAAAAACTCCTAAAAATAAACCCTCCCTAGTATATTCTAACTAAAACTTGTATAGAATGCAGAACTAACCAGTGAGAAATAGAGGAACATGGCGATGAAGTAAGCAATCCTAGACCCATAATCAAACGATCCATTAATCTTTGCCCACGCCATCGAAGCAACACTCGGAGCAGCAACAAACAGAAAAAACACCGGATGAAGCTCTTTAGGCAAAGTCTCATTAGTCGGAAGTCTTTGATGCAAAGTAACAAACAAAACCGTGTAGTGAGCCAGCCCGACCGCAAAGAAGAATATAGGCCCTTCTTTCAACCCCATTGAAGCACCCAACAAAGCCCCAACAAAGTTTCCCACAACCGATAAATGGTTAGACGGGTTGGCCACCTTGGACAACCGTCGCTGCCCACCCAACATCCACTGACCGTAGATTTTGAGCTCTAGGATGAATATGGGTGTCATAAGAACGTACCACAGGAAATGTGGTAGGCTTGTGGTTACGGTTGGTGGAACTCCGGAGGCTAGAAAGAGTAACGCGATCCACGGGGCGAAGAAGAAGTTTACACGGATCGGGTGGTAGTATTCGCGACGAACGGCTTCGAAGTAGAATATTATTTTGAGGAGGTAAGTGGACGCGACGAGGGCGAAAAGGAGGACCGAAATGCACCATAAGATGAGGTTGACGTTAAGACTCACGTGGAGAAAATGCGTGGACTCGGTCAACGCTAGATTCTTCCACATCATGGCCTGACTGCTGACGCCGAGACATATACCGAATGATGAGATGGGAAACCGGAGGAGAAACGGCCATTGTTTGTCTTCGGGTAGAACTATTTCTTCAGAGGGCTGTTAAAAACATATATACGTAATGTAATGTTAGTTAGACTCGATCTAAAATTATCAATGCGTTTAACAAAGAAAACGTTATTTTTCTTTAATTTCTAATCTGTTATGCCAGCTCAGCACAGTGTGTTTTGACTTTTGAGTAAGCTCTTCTACTACTTGGCGTAAACAACTTTTGAACTGAAAACAAGTAAAAAGTTGAATGGCAATTTTGTAAAATTAAAATATTCTTTAATGCCAACTCAGTATGGTGTTTTTGAGAAAGCTTGAAGTTGGCAAAATTAATTTCTTTACTAAAAACCAAGAAAGAAAAGTGAAATGATAAAATTTTATAAATTGGGTTTCAAACTTATATAGGGCAATTAAAAAAAAAAGCATACATTTTGTTGATTTTCTATAAAAGTAAATAAATAAAAATAGATGGGATGAGGAAGCATACCCTGAGAATATCCAGCTCCGGCCCTTCTAGCGCATCAAAATACCGATCGACCGGCACGTTCTCACTCCGCGGAGTGCTAACTGGCGGTTCCGTCGATGGTTTAATGCTAATAATATTCGAGATCTCGTCTTCTAATATGTTTTCTTCAGAATCCTAATAAAATTTTAACAAAATAATAATATTCATCAAATCTGTGTGAAAAGGACCTAGATATTATCACTACTGAATCGGTTAAATTAAATCTGAAAACATACTTTAATTTCAATATGTAACACACATTGTTTTGTAAGATTATCATCAAATCCCACAACTTCATTAGCATCTATAGATCTAATCAAAGATGGGATTACTTCTTTCTTCGTTCCAAGATTCTGGGCCATTTCCATCATAAAAAATGTTCCTGCTACAAAACAAAACAAAACAAAACAAAATTTGTCATGATTTATCAACAACAAACTTATTTATTCATTCATATATATTTAATTTTAATGTTCATAATGATACGGATGAAAACATTAACAACATAATAACAGCTCATGATGTTATTATGCACATGCACACTATAAAGCTAGATAATATGAAACCTAGAGTTGTACATTCATGATTTAAATGCGAGTAAACTAGTTGTACCTATAGCATCCAACAAGAACAAGCAATGTGTTTTAAGGTTTGTTAAAGGAGAGAAGAAGGTCTAAAGAGTGGAAAATGGAAAGAGTAAGAAACACACGCCTCCTGTGGTCATATGTGAAGCTGTATATATAGTGCACATTCAGTCACTGTTGGTACATGATGTCAGTAGTTCAGTGTCTAGTGTCTGTAATCGAGTTAGTTGGATTTGTATTAAGGTTTTAGCGAAGTTGTCTCACAAGTTCGCTTATATAGGCGAACTTGTGGAACAAGCGAAGTTAGTGACAACTTCGCCTAAACATGTTAGGCGAAGTTGTCGTCTTATATATAGATTAGGTTACGGGTTATTAGTTAACGAGGTTGATCAGTTGTTTAGTTTACGAAGCGAGTTTTTACGAGTTGTCCAGAGTTTGTGTAATCGGTGATTGATATCACGTGTTATTAGTTGCAATACAACGTGTTCTTTGTTGATTGTAACGTGTGTTTGATTGTGTTTAACGTATATCGTCTTCTACGCTCGTATCGTCTTACGTAGGGATTCCGCACCTACGTAGAACGAGATATTCCGTGTAGATCCGGCTGGGAACCTACAATTGGTATCAGAGCTTTTGCTCGTGATTGTGTGGTTCGGGATTATCACACGGGTGTAGAAATCGTTCCGTTCGACTATTCGCGGGACGAGTTTACGTTAATATACCAAGTTTTTGTGTCCTACTCACCTCCCGCCATCAAAAACAACCCATTACACCTCCGCATACCTCGCAAAACGTCAAAATCAAACCGGAAAAACAATTGTTCATCAGGCGAAGTTGCCGCTACTGTTCGTAGGGTTTCGGCGAAGATATAGGGTTAAGCGAAGTTATTAACAACTTCGCCTACCTCACAAGTTCGTTTAACTTAAGCGAAGTTATCCACAAGTTCGCCTAATCAGGCGAATTTAAAAAGGGAGCGAAGTTAAGAATTCAAGCGAAGTTAAGACTTAAGCGAAGTTAACTTTAACTTCGCCTACAGTACTGTTCCGAATAAAATTTTTATTTTTGGTTACTTTGAGTGCTCGTTTGTGTTTCTTCCAAAGATGACTTCCATAAATATTACGGAACTGGTGAAAATGGAGGTAGAAGCAGGTTCAGCTACTAAGGCACCGAAAATGCTTAAGGGAACCGATTTCGTGGCTTGGAAAGATCGGTTTGAGCAGTATGTTAAATATCAAAACGCTAAGATGTGGGTGTGCATTCAAGATGGATACATTCCACCAACTGCTTTGTATGAGGGTCGTGAACAAATTAAGAAGTACAACAAGATGGAAGAGGAAGAAAAGAAGATATATGAGGCTGAAAGCAAAGCTCATGCTGCGATAACAATGGATCTTCCACAAGAGATTCTTCACACCTTCAGGAAATATAAAACCGCAAGAGAGCTATGGGAAGCACTTGAAAACCGATTTGAAGGTAATGTGGGGATACGTGCATCCAAGATTAAGCTACTCAAAACCCAATTCTCGGTGTTCAAGTATTTGAAGAATGAATCACTTGATGATATCATCACTAGATATTATCACCTGATGACCGAACTCAGCAATTATTCCATTGCTTACAAAGAAGAGGAGATCGTAGAAAAACTTCTTGATGTTCTCCCACCGAAATGGGAGATGTACACTGTCTTGATGAGAGAAGATAAAGAGTTTGCCGACTATGACTTGGAAACAGCAGTCAACAAACTACGAACTTTTGAACTTAACATGGTTCGAAAAGAGACACCAACTGATCAGGTTCAGGATCCGGGAATGTATGGTGCGAAAGTAAATTCAAGTTCAAGTTCGAAGTCGGAATCATCTGCTTACTACTCAAAGGGAGACTCGGGCGCTAACTCAACACATGAAGGTCATGTAACTCTCAACATGGATGGTGATGTGTGTTTCGTAGCTGGTGGAACAAATGCTTCTAAACATCAAACAACCAAGGGTAGTTTTTCTCCAAGTGTTCCGAACAGCAACTACTCTCAGATGCCCATGAGTGTTAAATCTGCTGAACAGCAGTTTGCTCTCTATGCATCTTTCATTGCCTCTTACGAAAATTACATTAAAGGTAAAATCGTTGATCCTGCAACTTTAGACGAAGACTATGATCAGATCGATGCTGATGATCTGGAGGAGATGGATATGCAGTGGCAGATGGCAATGATTGTAAGAAGAGTTAAGAGGTTTATGAAGAAGACAGGTAGAAAATTCGTTAGTGAAAGACCAGGTTTTGACAAGTCAAAAGTTCGGTGTTATAACTGTTAACAGAATGGCCACTTTGCTAAAGAATGCACAAATGACAGAGTAGAACGCAGTCAAAACAGGTCTACACAACAGAGTGGTGGTGGTAGTGAGAATAGGGCGATGATATCCAGACAGAACGGGGAATACAACTGGAATCTGCAAGTTGAGGAAGTGTTCGAACAGGCCAACTTGGTTAACATCGAAACTGAAGAAAAACCCAGAGAGACAAAAGAAAATCAAGCTTACATGGCAGAAGTGAACGATCAGCTTTCTGAGGTAAGTCCTAAACTCCCTTGTACGAAATGTGAAAATCTGTCTGAACAATTGAAAACAATAACTGATCAGTTTGTTAGTTTGGATGCTCAATTTAAAACATTAAAAGAAGATCATCATTACACTAAAACTAGAGAAAACAGTTACAAGGTAAAAATAAAAGCTAGTGAGAAAGATATCAGAAGTCTTAAAGCCAATCTAGCTGAAAAAATACAAGTAATTGATCTTAGCTATGAAGTGTTAGAAGAGAAAACCAAACTAATTGCTGAAAGGGATAAACAGATAGCTGATCACCAGGTGAAAGTGGTGGAACTAAACAGAAAGCTTGAGCAATTTAGAAATTCCTCTGCTATACTTGATCACCTCGTAAGTGATCAACGTTCCCCAGTTAAAAGGGGAGGAATTGGATATAATGAAGTTCCACCACCTTATAATCATAACTATACTTATGATCCTAGTAATCAGAAATCTGTTGATGTTGAAATTGGTCAGACAGTTCCTGTTAAGGTTACGATTAAGGATCCAGAAGTTAGTAAAAGCGAAACGAGTAAGCCTGTTTCGAAGGTTAAGATTTTTGTTCCTAGTTCTGTCTCATCAAATTCGGACAAGTCATCCGAGTCTAGTGAGACAGAAGAAGAGGAAGTGTTACTAAAACGTGGAGAGGAACATAAACCAACTGAGAAGAATTCTCCACTAAACCCGTATGTCCCACCATATGTTAGACAAACGGGCAGTAATGCAGCCTCAACATCTAAAACAACTATTGCGACGAAAGTTGAACACAGGAGTTGTTTCAGGTGCAATCAAATAGGACACCTGATTGCTGATTGCCCTCTGAAGCAGAGATTCAGAGGTATGAGGCCTTCGAAAACTGAGAATAGACCTAACAGTAATTACAATAATGGTAAAAATGAAAACTCATCAAAGTTCAGACATTGGACTAATCCAGGTTTTCAAAGAATCGATCTCAGTTTTTCCCTGTTAACCACCAAATCATTAGTAATAATTCATTTAATTCACGAAGGTTTGAATGGCCTCATAGTCAATCTACTAGAAGGTATCCTTTTAGGAACTACAGAAATCTAACTAATACTAACTTTGGACAGCTAAAGTATGGGATGCCTGTTAACAGATTTAATCGACCCAAGACCAATAGGTCTTGGGTCCCCAGATTTTAATCCTTTGCTTTAATCGTGCAGGAACAGTTGAACAGGGCTGCAAACAATCTATGGGTTGTGGATAGCGGCTGTTCCCGGCACATGACGGGTAACAAGAATTTGTTACACGATTGGAACCTGTTCAGGGGGGTAGAGTAAGTTTTGCTGGAGAGAGTGGTGGAAGGATTACTGGAATTGGGACAGTGACTAATGGCAAAATGAAGTTAGAGAAGGTGAATTTCGTTGAAGAACTGAAGCATAATCTGCTGAGTGTATCTCAGATCTGTGACAAAGAGTACACTGTGCACTTTACCAAAGATGAAGCGATCGTACTGTATCCTGGTTTCAAGATACCAGAGGAATGGATAGTAATGAAGGCTCCAAGGGAAAAGAATACATATGTTATGGACATGAGGTCGACTGAGATGGCAACAGAAGAATCGTGTCTTTTGTCAAAGGCAACTGAATCGGAGTTCGAGTTATGGCATCGAAGAATGGGGCATATTCATCTTCGGAAAATGAACTACATTGTCAAGAATGGGCTGGTGCTGGGTGTTCCCTTGAAAAATTTCAACTTTGAAGACCAATGCTTATCGTGCAAAAAAGGAAAGCAAAACAAGAAATCTCATCACATCAAGAAGGTTAATTCAATAGTCAGTACCCTAGACCTACTTCACATGGATCTCTTCGGTCACGTGAATGTAAAAAGCATCGGTGGAACATCATACTGCTTGGTGATAACTGATGATTTCTCTCGATATTCTTGGGTATATTTCCTGAAGACAAAGGATGAAACGGTGCAGTTGGTAATAAATTTGATTACCAAGGTTGAGAATATTATGGGGAAAAAGGTTAAATACATCAGGACTGACAATGGGACTGAGTTCAAAAACTATCAGATGGAGATCTTCTGCTTACAGAAAGGGATAGACCACCAGTACAGCGCTCCATATACACCGCAACAAAATGGGGTTGCTGAGAGGAAGAACAGAACGCTAATTGAAGGAGCCAGAACCATGCTGGCTGATTCTAAACTTCCTGTGGTGTTCTGGGCTGAAGCTGTTGCAACAGCCTGTTATATCCTTAATAGAGTTTTAACTGTTAAAAGATTGAATAAAACATGTTATGAACTTATGCATGAGAGAAAGCCTAACTTGAGTGGTCTCGAACCATTCGGGTCCCCGTGTTTGATATTAAAGATGAACTCAAAATTTGGTGAAATAGCCGACGAAGGTATTTTAGTCGGACATATTGTTGGGACTCCCAACAGACAAGTCTTTAATCTATCGACCAGCAAGGTTGAGGTGGTGTGTAACACTGATATCACAAGTTACAAATCACCAATACCAAGCACGGGACCCGCTGGGGCTTTCGACTATGATAGGCTTTTTAAATCTTTTAATTTGCCTTACTTGGATTGTGCAGAAGTTGATGAGAGAATAGCTACAAAGATGCTTTATGATGAGGAAGAAACTCTTGTGCAACGACCGCAGTACGATGAATGTCAACCTTCCTCGTCAAATGCTGTCGATACCCCTGCTGCCTTTACAGAAGAGGAATTCTTCAATCCGTTTCACTCTCAACAACAATCACCCATTGATGAGCTATCTTCGAACCTGGAAGACAATCTGCAAGTCAGTTCGGTTTCGACTACGAGTGTTCACAAAAATCACCCTTTGGAAAACGTGATAGGTGATATGTCCGATGGTGTACAAACAAGACGAAGCTTGAATGAGCACAATTGTGTTTACAGAAGCATTAAAGATACAGGCATCATTAACGAATGCTTGTACACCTGCTTCATCAGCCAGATTGAACCAAAGAACTATCAAATGGCTCTCAAGGACAGCTCGTGGGTTGAAGCCATGCAAGAAGAGCTAGCCCAGTTCAAGAAGATGGAGGTTTGGAATTTGGTTGCAAAACCGAAAAATGTGCATGCGATTGGCACAAAATGGGTTTTCAAATGCAAGAGAGATGAAAAAGGGATAATTATCAGGAACAAGGCAAGGCTGGTTGTAAAAGGTTTTAATCAGCAAGAGGGGACTGACTACAATGAAGTGTTTGCTCCTGTGGCGAGATTTGAAGCGATTCGATTGTGTTTGGCATTTGCTGCACACAAGGAGATGAAGGTGTTCCAGTTAGACGTGAAAAGTGCGTTTCTTAACGGTAAAGTTGATGAAGTTGTGTACGTTGAGCAACCTCCGGGTTTTCCTGACCCAGACTTTCCTGATCACGTGTACAAGCTAAGTAAAGCGCTATATGGGCTACATCAGGCCCCTCGTGCCTGGTACTCAACTCTATCCGATTACTTGCTTGAGAATGAATTTGAAAGGGGAAAGATCGATAGCACACTGTTCGTTAAGAGAAATGGAAGAGACTTTCTTCTGGTTCAAGTCTACGTGGACGACATCGTCTTTGCTGCATCAAAAGTCGCCATGTGTCAGGAGTTTGAAGCCATCATGAAACAGAGGTTTGAAATGAGTGCTATGGGTGAACTAACTTTCTTTTTAGGATTGCAGGTTGATCAGAAGAAAGATGGGATGTTCATTCATCAGACTAATTATGTCCAGGACGTTCTCAACGCTTCAAGATGGAGGACAGCACTCCATTTGATACTCCAGTTTGCGTCAACCATAAACTGGGTGCTGATTCAGATAGTGATGCAGACGTGAACCCCACCCAATATCAGGCAATCATAGGTTCTTTAATGTACTTAACTGCATCTAGACCTGATATTATGTTTGCAGTTTGTCTTTGTGCTCGCTTTCAGGCAAACCCAAAGGAATCTCACTTGAAGGGTGTGAAGAGGATATTGCGGTATCTCAAAGGCAAGCCTAAGCTAGGGTTGTGGTACACAAAAGGAGGAGACTTGGAGTTAGTCGCCTACACGGATTCTGATTATGGAGGATGCAATCAGAATCGGAAGTCAACAACAGGTGGATGTCAGTTTCTTGGAGGCAGATTAGTGTCATGGCAGTGCAAGAAGCAGACCTCAGTCGTCATTTCTACCTGTGAAGCAGAATACATGGCAGCATCGAACTGCTGCTCCCAGGTTCTTTGGATACAACAGCAATTGCGCGATTACGGTCTGAATTTCACTCATTCTCCTATTTGCATAGATAACACTGCTGCTATCTCAGTAACTAACAATCCCGTAAAGCATAGCAAAACTAAACACATTGACATCCGTCATCATTTTATACGGGATTGTGCTGAGAATAAATTGATTGTGCTCGAAAAGGTTGATTCGTTAGATAATTTCGCTGATTTGTTTACTAAAGCGTTTGACAAAACTCGTTTTCAAAACCTTGTTGAGCTAAATGGGATGATCAATCCCGAGTAACCGTGTTTTTCGTTTTTTACTTGTTAAAAAAAAACGTCACTATCGCTTAGAATTATGTCGGTTGCTTAAGTTTGAAGGACATATCTTCGGATATGTTTGGTCCTCATTTCTACCTGTAGAGTATGAGGATAGCCATTAACCAGATGACTGAAAGTGACCGGGGCGGTTTATGATGTGTTTTTATTCTTTCGCTGAAAATTAGTCGTTCATACTTAGTTAGAAGGACACATACTCGTATGTGGTCGGTCCAGCTGATCCATAGGATCTTCAGGATAGCCGTTTACCTGAAGACTTCGACTTGATCGGGGCGATAGAAGTTAAAAATTTTTTAGGGAGATGAAATAATTTTTCAAGTCTACTACTTCGTAAGAAGTTTCTTTACTATGTTTAAAAGAAAATTGATCCAACCTTGGAAAGTGATAGACAAACTGATTCTGTGTGCTTAACTAGTGAAGTTATTTGGCCTAAAAGACTTTAGAACAGTCATTGTATGTCATGGTAGCTTTTTATGGTGCGTAAAAGTAGAAGTGATACAAACTAAATCTCCTCGATTTTACGTGGAAACTCCTTAAGAGTTGTGCATGTCTCCATATATATATTTCCGAATGATAAGCAGAAAAGCGATTACCCAGTCATACACGAGCCCGTGAGTGTTCTGATCCCCGTGATGATAGCGTGTCAAGAAACTGCAGTGATCCAGGTTCGGGACTTGCAGTTGTTTACGACTCTGAAACTGTGTAGATATTTATTAAAAAAAAATGTGTGTTACTGAGACATGCTAGAGCTTATAATGTTAATTCTTTTCAATCAAGATGTAAGAAAGAGAACGGGAAGAAGAGTCTAAGATCGAAGAATACTTACTAATTAATCAGACATTACGGGTCGAGGTCAACTCGGGGTGACTTGGGGAAAGCCAAATACGCTTTGAGAATAGATAGGAGACATCATAATCTCTGATGTGTTGCCCATTTATATTTTGAGCTTAATTGAACCTAACCCGTATCACAGAAGCGATGAAAACCATTTTAAGTTATTTACCTGCTTACAACCTGTTTCTTTATGTCATAATACAGCTGAACATGGATCTATGTGACAGTCACTTAATTAGTATGATTCCTGTTCGGATCTTTTCTAAAACGTGGTAGTCCCTGTCGAGACTGAAATTTGATCCCGTGTACTTTATTGTTAAAATTTATTTTACTTATGTAGTTGTATGATTTTATACCTGGTTACTTGGTTCTTGATCGGATCAGTTAACTCTTTAAAGGAAGTTTTAAAAAGTTAATGGCATAATGTTCAATTTATAGGGGTTTGTTTTGTAAAGTTTAATATCGGCGAAGTTATCCATAACTTCGCCTGTATAACCTTGACCCTATATAAAGAAGTTTTTGGTCAAAGCTCAGTATTATTTTCAAACCCAGCAAACTTAACTTCCAGTAACCCTAAGCGAAGTTATATCTCGAATCAATCTGTGTTATTTTTCTCGATTTCAATCCGTATTCAAGGTGTGTAGTGTCGATATAAATATAATCTATGTCAATGGCGTTAATCAAAGTGTATTTCGATCTGATTCGTGACCCGTTCATACAAACTTTCACCACCCGATTTTCAAACTTGTTATAACGTAGTCGTATGCATATTGATCGTCTAGATCTCCATAAAATCATGTGTTTAAGAGTCCGCAATCTCCAAATTCACCAATTACACGTCGTTTGGCCGTCTAATCTGGTGCCGCTTCAGATTCAGGCGAAGTTGCAGTTTAGGCGAAGTTATCCTTAACTTCGCCTATCGCTTAACTTCGCCTGTTGATTTAATTGTTTAACAGAATATGAGGCGAAGTTGTGGTTAGGCGAAGTTATCATTAACTTCGCATAGTCCTTTTTATTTAACATTTATCAGGCGAAGTTCAAGTTAAGGCGAAGTTGTTTCTAACTTCGCCCCACCCCTAACTTCGCCTATTCAGAATAAATCATAACTTCGCTCATGGTAACAGGCGAACTTGTGATTTGACTTGACGTTTCTCTAACTTAGCCTGTTTGTGTTGCAGAAATGGCAGCTGTAGCTGGAGCAGGTGGTGATGAAGGTGGAGATAACAATCGGCAGTTTTTCCCGGGCATAACATGTACATCACATTGGACCCGGATGCGAGCGGTGTTGATGATTTCCGCGAGATCATCACGTTTCTACTCCGCTCGCGTATCTTCCATGCAATTACTACAACACTGCCTATATCGTTGCCAAACATAGAAGATTTCTGGCAGACAGTGGAATATGACTGTCGAGTCGAGCCCCCGGTTATGCGTGCAACGGTTAACAATCAGATAGTACAGTTCTCGTCTGAACAGATCAGGGTGGCTCTGCAGTTTGGGGATGAAACGAGAGACGATCCTACTGACTTCGTGGCTACATTCAGAGATGGTGCTTTTCTGAGAATGGGATATTCTGGTCCTTTGGGGGATACTCAGAGACGCAAGGGGTTCTTGCTAGACCAATGGCGCTTTCTCATGCACGTGATGATCGTGTGTATGTCGGGGAGAAAGGCTGGTACAGATGGAATGGGTGCGACGATGCAGTCGGCGATGACTGCACTGACTTACAATAAGCGGTATAGCTTTAGTCAGATGGTATTCTACGAGATAGACCGTCAAAGACGAGCGGTGGCGCGTGAGAGATTTCTGATGTATCCAAGATTCCTTCAAATGATCTTGAATCACGTTGCTCCCACGTTACCTCAGCGCCGCCCGATTAGATATGTGGAGAGTGTCAGCAAGCGAATCTTCGCTCAGTGTAGAACATCAAGTGCGAGGAGTAAACCTGAGCTCCGTCCTCGACATACTCCGTTGTTTGGGCATTTGATCAATCCTGAGTATGTTGCAGCTCGTGGGGACGAGTTTCGGGATCCGGCACCTCAACAGGCTGGAGCACCGCAACCGCCACCTGAGGTACAACAACCTTTATCTGCTGCTCCTGTTGTTGCACCGGAGGAGACTGTAGACCTTGATGCAGCGTTTGGCGGTCAAGGATTTTTTGATATGGATCGTGTTGACCCTGAGGAAGAGGTACAGGTCTCGGTAGCCCGGGTTACTAGTGTGAATGTTGCTATGGCAGCTACGACTGAGGCTGATTCTGATTCTTCAGATAATGATGTGGCTGAGGCTAGACGGATTCTGGTTACACAAGAAAGGATTCATGGGAAGAGGAAGAGAGATGCTGATGACAGTGATTCAGATTTTGAGGAAGATTTACATCAGTTGGTCCGTAGATCGAGAAGGGGAGACGGGCTGTAAGGGTGATGAGTTGAGGACGAAGAAGCGTAATGATCGAGACGATGATCCCAATGCATCGAAAGGTGCAGGTGGAGAGTTTCCAAGAACTGATCAAGCTCTTGGGACTTCCACATCTCAGGGGGAGTCAACGAGTGCAGCTGGCGGTTCAGGGGGGTGATGAGGTGGTGGTTGTGGATGCTGAGGAGATGGATGATGATGTTATAGGTGATGACGATGTGTTACCGGTTGAAGAGATAGAAAAGATTGGGGCTGAGATTGTCATTGATAGTGAGATTGAAGAAGGAGAGATTGTGGAGGAAAATGTTGAGCATGAGATTCCGGAAGTTGATAAGTCATATATGGGTCAAGACATGGGAAGCGATGAGACGGAATGGGAGGAGCAGCCAAGATGGAAAGAAGGCTATGCTCAGTGGTTTGTAAAGACTAAGAAACCGGCGGTCCCTACTATGTTCAAGAAAAGTTACAACATCAGAGGTTATGCTGAATCAAAAAAGGGGATTATATGCTGGATATATGATGAGCAGTTTAGGCTCTTTGTGATTAAACGATATGATGGGGTTCAGCATTTCAAGAGGCTGTTGAGATCGTTGAATACGTTGCCTGAATGTGAAGTGAAGGACTTAGCCAGGTTGGGGTTGATAAACAGGAGTGATGATAACATGGCTAGGGTCATTGGGAAGATAGTATGGAAGGAAAGCATAAAGGAGAAAAAGTTCGAGCTGTTGAAACCACAGAAAGGAAAGCTCATTGAAGACAAAGACAGAGGAATGAGAGCAGATGGCAAGCCTTGGATGATCATGAAGTATAAGCCGATCCGGTGTCTAAAAGAAGTGCCGATGAAACAAATACCCAAGGATGTGCTCAAAGATCTGAAGTGGTGGTACGTTGATTGTGAAACAGCTGAAGCAGTAATGGAGGATGAAGATGAACAAGAGCTGATGAGAGTTTATGATCCTATGCATTTAGTGAATCTGTCTCAAGCTGATATGCAGGTGCTGAACGAGAAAAAGATATTTTACATTCCTGCTTGGAAAGAAGAAGCAAAGAAATATCAAAGAATAGTTTCAGTTTGTGTACGAGAAGGCGTTCATGCTTGAAGATGGAAGATACAAGATTTTTTTTGGATTACAAGACACGTGTTTGAAGATAGAGATATGAAGCTACTGCCAAGGGGGAGTCTGTTGGTACATGATGTCAGTAGTTCAGTGTCTAGTGTCTGTAATCGAGTTAGTTGGATTTGTATTAAGGTTTTAGCGAAGTTGTCTCACAAGTTCGCTTATATAGGCGAACTTGTGCAACAAGCGAAGTTAGTGACAACTTCGCCTAAACATGTTAGGCGAAGTTGTCGTCTTATATATAGATTAGGTTACGGGTTATTAGTTAACGAGGTTGATCAGTTGTTTAGTTTACGAAGCGAGTTTTTACGAGTTGTCCAGAGTTTGTGTAATCGGTGATTGATATCACGTGTTATTAGTTGCCATACAACGTGTTCTTTGTTGATTGTAACGTGTGTTTGATTGTGTTTAACGTATATCGTCTTCTACGCTCGTATCGTCTTACGTAGGGATTCCGCACCTACGTAGAACGAGATATTCCGTGTAGATCCGGCTGGGAACCTACAGTCACCGATATTTTCTTATTTTAATTAATATTATTTTTTAAATATTTGATTTGTCAAAAAATATAATGTAGAATAAGTGGGAACATTCCAATATACAGCTATTCTCCACAACAATATTAAAAGTAAGTTAACATACTTTTGGGTGTTCAAATTAGACTAACCATCAAATCATAAAATTTGTGTCATACCTCAAAATGCAACATAAAAATTGGAATGTTTTAATATTGATATGTTTTCTTTTGTGATGCATTGATATGTTTTATTAATATTAACATTTTATCATATTGTAATTATATTGGTCAATTCAAGTAACTCTATATATATTACTATTTTTTAGTCCGTGTGTCACGCGGCTTACTTTTATATGATAAATGTAAAGTTGATTTTATATGATAAAAGTTTGTATTATTTTGAGCTGTCAAGATAGATACTAAAACATATATAGTTGAGTGAGACATTGTGGACTTAGATGCTATATATTACAAAGAAGAACAAATATATAATAATAATATAACCAATTCACATTCAGTTTTGGTAAGAAATGTATGTTTAAACATAACATTAATTGTCCTATTAGTTTGTTTTCCATGTTTGTCTAGAATAAGAATCTTTAAATCTTCTTTGCTTGTAATTCTTGATAGCGCAACATATAGTTGTCCATGAGAGAAAACATCATTCTTTAAATATATAAACCAACTGACTTAATGACTGTCCTTGGCTTTTGTTTATAGTCATAGCAAAGTAAACTGATAAAGGATATTGTCGTCTTGTGAATTTGAATGCTATGCTCTTATTGGAAGGTGTTAAAGTGATTCTAGGAATAGATATTCTTTCACCATTATTAGCTTTTGAAAGAATTTTGACTTCCATTACACGAGCACCCAATGAAACAATTTGAAACCTAGTACCATTACATAATCCTTTCTTTTTTATCAATATTTCTTAAAAGCATAACTAGCACTTTCACTTTTAGTTTAACCTGATGGTTTGGTAGTCCTTGTATTTTTAATCCATTTAGTAGTTTAGTAGAGTATAAAGTTGGATCTACATTACTGTCTATATAATCAGACTTTGATATAGAATTTGAGCTCAAGTATTTAGCAGTTTCTCTTTGAAAGCTTTCAATTAGATGATCATTTAATTCATTAGCGATCTCATTTGTTGTGCAAGTAACACCCTTTGTTAGAAGTAATTAGTGTCTTCAATGTTGTTCAAAATATCTAGATACACAAACTTTATTAGTCTTCACGTTTTTTGATAAGTAAATCATCTGGAATCTCTATTTTTGCTTTGCCATCATTAGGACCACCGACTTTGTCTTCTCCGAAATCTAGTAACCATTGTGCAAATTTTTTTGTTTCCTCGATATCAGCAGATGGTTGACCAATGGTTAATCTCAGATTTCTTGTTAATTTAAGAATACGAAATTGATGCCAAAAATATGAAGAACATATAGATGCATTTACTATTTGTTGCCTACTTCCTTTTTGAACGACTGGCAGGATTTGCCTAAAATCGCCTCCAAATACGACTTTTCCTCCAAATAATAAATTAGATTGTAACACATCTTTGCAGGATCGCTCCAGAGCTTGAAAATCTTTATTGTGTGTCATTGAAGCGTCATCCTAGATTATTAGTTTTGCTTTTTTGTAATAGCGCCACTTCATCCGAACCATGCTCTATTATTCAAGAGGAGTTCTCATTCAGGTTAATCGGAATATGAAATCTTGAGTGTGTTGTTCTTCCACCTGATAACAGTCAATTCTGCTTGATGCAACATTCAAAAAAATATTACCTTGTGATTGTATTTCTGAAGTTAATGTCTTCCACAAATATGTTTTTCCTGTTTCACCGTAGCCGTAAACAAAAAACACTCCGCCTAAACCATTGTCAGCAGCGTTCGTTGTTATGTCAAAAGTCTCTTTTTGTTCAGAGGTAATTTTTCCAAAACGCTTCTAGAATTCATTTCTTTCAATTTTTTGATTGCACGACTGTTCATCCAGAATTAGTATGTTACTAACAATAGATAAGGATTCTTCATCAGGAAAAGACATCGTTTCATATCTACTTAAACTGTTATTGTTTTGTTGTAGAATTTTCTGGATTTCAATCAAAGTAAGATTCTTTATTTGATCTTTAGTCAGGTTTAAATCTGTAAAATATTTAAGCAATTATAATATTTTATATTTTATTAAATGTTTCTATGTAAAAATAATACTAAAGAAAGATATACCTGGACATTTTAAATGTTTGTGTTGCTTATAGATTATGTCTTCTGAGAGGAGTTTCCATGACTATTCCATACATGTTCGGGTCTTAAGAGACTATCAGTAGTCTGCATTGTAACAAACAATGATCTTAGGTAGTCAGCTGATCCTAAAAAGCTTGTTTTTTCAATTCCTCCGATATATTCTGTATCATCATCAAGTAATTTAAGGGCATAACATGCATCCCTGAAAGTATTGAATATCTGACCATTAATAGTATGTATCTCTTCAAAACTCCTTGGACCTTTCACTCTATTTAAAAGTACCCTTAAAAAATATGCTTCTCCAAGAGCAGAAAATATGGCGTGTACTCTACCAATACAAAAGCCCGATTTTCTTCGTTGCATCCACATGGACTTAGATACCAGACGAACTTTGTAGGGAATTCTGAGTATGTTAGTTTGTGTGCCTCATGATCATTTCTTTTACATTCCATCCATAATTCAAACATTGAAGATGAAACAGTGTCTATTTTTCCAACACATGTTCAATGTCGTCATCTGTGCCATAAATGACTTGTTGTTTACCGGAAGGTGGAAAGGTAGCCTCATAACCGCTGGAACTCTATAATGCACATCATATGCAAAAATACACCAAAAAGCCTCACATGCTGACAGATATCAACGGTCGTAAAACTTTTTGATCTCATCAATGTTTCCTTTGGCTTTATTTTAACCATCACCGCCATTAGCAAAATACATAGTAGCACAATCAGGACCTTTGTGAATTTACTTGAAAAGGTATTTGATATATGATTCTTGATTACACCATTAAACATTTATGTGACACTGATATCTTCTCAAAAGTTTTTGGTTGTAGGGAACAACACTTCTGTTATCAAGTATAACATCCGACTTTTTAACAAAATTCCCATTGTTACGTCTTCTTATAATGGAAAGCCATTTGTGTCTACAGAAGTTTGATCATGAAAATTCTTTGGAAACTCTTTTGAGCATTTGTTATCTATAACACATGAGCAAGGTTTGTTATAATATGTACAAGGACCGTGCATCATGAACTCAAACACAAGACTATATAGTTTTGGATCTTCTGATTTATCAGGTAGCTCAACACTAATATAAGGATCAACTTGTTCTACGTCTTGGAGTTTATCTTCTTTTTTTCTAAACAAACAAATATGGATGTGGGGTAATCCACACTTTTGAAACTCCACTGTGTAAACGACTACAAAAATTCAAATAACGGTATAGAAATTATTGGAAATTATGATCTTAAAGTTAATGTATGTATAAATTAATATTTTGGTTATTAATAGATATTGAATTTGTGCCTGCTTGAAGTCTTCCAAAAATATGACTGTCCTTCACATCTTTAATTAAAGAATCAAGCTTTATTTTAAACAAACTGCACATAATATCAGGTCTATCATCTGCGTTTAGAGACGTGTCTTGAAGGAATCTTTGGATCTCTGGCCATTTTTGGATTGCAAGTGATTGTCATAAAGAAATCTGGATAGCCATAGCATTTGCAAACTGTCATAGCATACAAGTAGTTTTGCATCATATTCCGAGCTCCTCCTGTAAATGAAGAGGGTAATATGATACGTTACCAAACCTTTGAAACATCTGAACAACCTTTGTCTTTTAGACATTTTAAGTTATCATATGATACTGATCTTAGTTCTTTTTGTTTGTTTCTTATAAAACACAACCTTTCATTTTCAAGCATTGTATAACCATCAACCAATAGTTTTTGTAATAAACTTCTTGCGTTTAAAGGAACTGAGAACTGACCAACTCTATCTTGAATTAGAAACGTAACCACTCTCTCACTGTAGTTGTATATGGACGTTTGTTACCATCGTCATCTTCAAAACCTCTATGTTTGATATTAGTTCGGTAACCATCCTCATCATTAGGATATATTAACGGATGCTGGAGAGGCATGTATGAAGGGTATAACTCACTAATAATTCTAAGTTTCCACCCATCTTGGTCACAATAATATCACGTGGTTCGTAAGATTCTTCAATATATCCTATAATTAATGCCGCAACTTCTGAATTTGTTGGAAGATTGTATGTTCTTCCATCTTTCTCCCTATTATATATTAGACATAACTTTAGTTCCGCACTAGGTTGTTCATTACAAACATCTCTTGCCATTCTATAAGTTCTCACTAAAACATTTTGCCGATCAAGCATATCTTTTAACCAATTAATAATCTCCGTATCCATTTTCTTTTCTTCATCTGATATATATTATCTTTGTTGTCATTGAAATAATTACAAAAATAATAATTAGTTTATTGTTAGCAAATAAGTAGAAAATAAAAGATGTATTCACCTGAAAACATTTTGTTTGTTTTCAATCTCATTTTCCGTATCACTAATAATCCTAAGTTTCCACCTATCTTGGTCACAATAATATCACGTGGTTGGTAAGATTCTTCAATATATCCTATAATTAACGCCACAACTTCTGAATTTGTTGAAGATTGTATGTTATTCCATCTTTCTCCCTATTATATATTAGACGCAACTTCAGTTCCACACTAGGTTGTTCATTACAAACATCTCTTGCTATTCTATAAGTTCTCACTAAAACATTTTGCCGATCAAGTATCTATTTTAACCAATTAATAATCTCCGTATCCATTTTGTTTTCTTCATCTGATATATATTGTCACACCCCAACCTAAGGCGGAAATACCGGGGCGTGATCCGATTACTCACAGCTCGAAGATACTATCATGAATATAATTGAAAATATCTAATTAATTATTTTATTCAAAGTATACACACATTATTCAATTATAACAAACAATTAAAATACATGAACATAAGTTCAAATAATGATTATCTTGATTATATCTTAAGGTCTTTTCTACGTGTCCAAACTTCAATCTTCAATACAAGCAACCTGCATATGCGTAGAAAATGGAGTTTGTCAACATAAAGTTGAGTGAGAATATCACCAGTTTTACATGTCAATATAAATAAGCATAATGTGATAATATCGGTAAATGTAATCAAACCATAAACAAGAATGTAGACCGTTGCCAAGCGAATCGGGCATTGGTCAATAGCATGAGCACCCAATACATAGGAATATGATGGACCTCTCTGAATATATGAATGAATGAATACTAACACCATATACAAATGAATGAATAGTAACACAAGTAAGCATGTAGCACGTATATTTGATTAAGTCACTAAAAATTACACGTATGCATTTGTTTGAATATATATATAGTACGAAATACGGATAAGTACGCACATGTCCCCAAAACATTTAGAAAAAGTGGTAAAATAGGGAATGCAAAAACTCACCTCAGATTAACAAAAAAAACGAATATAAATACGAATAAGCGAGCTAACGAATAAGCGAGTCATCCACTACACGTCAAACGATATAAGAAATTTAGAATCTGAGATTTTAAGATATGATAATATAAATAAAAACGAACTCTCATATTTATGCGTATTTGCTTTTGATTTGTGCTTGAATGAATGTTTCACATGTCACTTGATTGAATGTCTTTTGATTATAGGTGCATGTTAGGGTTGTTTACTGTGTGTTTGCAACTTTTTTATGGTTTATTGAACTCATACACCATAGAAACTGATTTTTTAAGCATATTATTAGAAGTTTATATTCTTACTTGCTTAGATATCCGACGGATGATAAGTTGTCAGGTTTGTCTTTGTTATTAGGGTTTTCGGTTAAACTGTCTGACAGGAAGTTTGCCTAGTTTTCCTTAGTTTCACTGCTTTCCGTGTCCTTTAGATCTCTTCTAGACCACCCCGTGTACTTAGGTGCATAGAGATAGTAAAACCGACGGGTTAGCTATTTTCTAGGGTAATTAATCATAATTGGTTAGCTGACAGGTGAGCCAATAAGCCGGTGCTTTTACATGATCTTTAGGATTTCCTCTTAGGTGACACCTTGAGAGTGATTAGGGATCCATTAGGTTTCCTAAAGTTCATATTTTTAGATTCCCAGTTCCAGTAGCATTTTCCCGTAACCGATAAAAGCCCGAGTCATCACAATTCGGATTCCTTGCCTAGGTAACACCTTTCTCATTAGTGTTTTCGTCTAAGTCTTAGAATTTTAAGTTTAATTTATTAGTTTAAATTAGTCTAAGTAATAACTAGTTTTATAATAAAATAAATAAAAATCCAAAAAGAATCTTTTTCTTAATTATTAGTTTATTTAGCTTTTAGAATCTAGTTTCGTTAATTCAAATAAGTGTCTCTAGGGTTCGATATTTCCGGACTTCCCATAGCTATTCTACACCTGATAAGTTCACTTGCCTGTTGCTAGTGGTTTGGTTTTAGGGTATTCTAGGTTTTTATTACTAGTTGTGCTAGGTTGATTAATTGAAATATTTTTATATACCACTTTTAGGCACATCAATCCTCATCTCTTTGTCGCGGATTTACCTTAATTTGGGGACGAAATTTCCAACAGTAGGGAATACTGTAACATTCGTTATTTATCCATTTTCGTTGTACCTGACCCGTACTATAAGTTGGGCCTTGATATTATTAATGGAAGTTTATTTTTATTAATTTTCATATGTTTATATCTAACAACTCATTTATGTATTTTAATTATCAAGTTATAGCAATTAGGATCGCATTTTACAAACTAGAGGGACTGTTTATGCCAAAAATGTAAATATGAGAGGATCAACCTCACCGTGCCACGCGATGAGCGTCCCTTTTGTTGTCACACGACACAGTCTAGCTGCACCAGAAGCTGGTTTGTTTTTGTTTCAATTTCAGCTCGTTTTCATGTGTTTTGACTCGTTTAACCACTCAAACTCTATCCAAATCTAAGTGTGATTCAAACTATAAAGGTTTTAGAGCATTCCCCATTAAATCCTATCATAAAACTATGGATTTTATAATCAAATATTTGGATAGTTATCAAGTTTTTATGTTTATCTCATTCATTTCAAGTTTAAATGAATTATCATTAAAATTGATGATAAACATTAGTTGTAAATCCGGTTTCTATATAAACAAAGGTTTTTTTCATTATTTTCTGCTACTCAAACATTCACTTTCAGTTATTCTCACGAATTCAAGCTTAAGTCACTTTGTTCTTCAATACTTGACTTTTCAAGGTCAAACGGGTCTTGTTATTCATAATCAACTAGTTCTATCCAAGTAAGTTTTTGTGTTTTTACGGATTATTATAAACCCTAGAATGAAAGCCCTTAATTAATTTCAAAGGAATTGATGGGTTTCATGTTCAATTTAATCAAACTCAATGTAGGGTTTGTGTTGGAAACTAATTGGGGCTTTTCGATTTCATCGTGAATTGACTCGAATTGGCTTCTAACTTTTCAATGTTTTTTGTTTGCAATTATGTATTGGACATGCTGTACCTGAATTCAATCTCATAACAACATTCGGACCGATTATGAACCGAACACTCTCTTAAAATTTGTTTTCTTTAATTTTAAGTTAAAACTCATATTACTTCTAATGTTAGTTTTATATTACTTTTGTAATATTTATTTGAATTTTAAGGAATTAGCAAGCTTGGTTTGGTCAGCTAGCTTAAGTGGGTTCTTCTTTAATATTCTTATCTTCTTTCACTTGCCAATATATAAGCTTAGTAAATCGCATCCCCTTTTTAATTTATGTTTTGGGGACAACATGTATATTATAAAGTCAATATCATTATTTCACAACCTCAAATACAATTCTATTATATGCTTTACATGTATTACTCAATTATTTGTTAACATGCAAAGTATTTAATTGTTTATTGCTTATTATTGGTGGTCTCATCCTCATCCTTATTCGTAAGATCTTACATCATCCTAGTAGCTTGACCTAGAGTCATGATGAACGGACTTATTATTTGTTATTGTTGCGATTTTAATTGTTGTATTTACGTTTTATTAAATTGTGTTTTTGCTCACAAACCTTATGTTGATAAGTTATTTTCATACATGTTGTAGGTACTTACTTGAGATAGGTGAAGAAAAGTGATAGTTGGGTAAAAGTTAGTTAGTTTTAGATATTAATTAGTTAATTTTAGTTTAATATCGAATGAACATTGGTACTTCAAGCGTTGTTATGTGTTTTCAGGACATTGAAAGCTTTGGAGCTTAACGAGGATATTTACGGCTTGGAATGAATATCGAGAAGTGAGAGATTGGACGTGCACGCATCACGAGGCATTCAAGAAGATTAAATAAAAAAATCTGAAGTTTTATATCTTCGTGATACGCGAAGATGCAAAGAATGGCAACTTCGCGATATGCGAAGTTGGAGAAATCAGGCCGCGACTATTTTGTCCTTCGCGATACGCGAAGAAGCATACCTATCATCTTCGCGATACGCGAAGATGCTTAAGTTTGCAAAAATTTAGTTTTGCCTTATATAAACCCCTTAACCTCCCCATTCGGATTTTTATAACTTCCAGAGGCAAAAGAGGCTGCTTAGGACGATTTTCTACCATTCCAAGGCTTCCGGTTCATCTCGGGTTTGCATGTTCATGAAGATAAGTCATTTAATTGATGTGGCGATGCTCGGCTAAGTTCCTGTGTTTGTTCTAGGCTAGGTTTTTATGTATTTTAACTTCTGACCAGATTCGTATGCTTAATGTTTATGAGTTTGATTGAGTTATTGCCTTTGTCTTTCTTAATTGTTGATTGATTATTTAAACAATTTGTGTTTGGGATTATTAATTAATACATTATTTGTTTGGTTGTGTTCATTAACATTTAGGGTTTAAGTTCTTGTGTCATTGACTAGTTATCATCAAATATTGGCTCTTAATTGGTTTTAACAAACATAAATTGGTAATTAGGTAAACCGAGTTCAATTGTGTCATCAATTCGGTTAGGGTATCGTTTGACATCACAATCCAACTACTAGGTTTAGTAATTACTACGTAATCAATATACTTGAATCTGGGATTAAGTTGAATGCCACATTAACCGAACCTAGAGTGAATACTTTTAATTAATATTGTTTACAAATCGTTCCAAAGTAATCGTTTAGTTTAATTAATATTTTCTAAAAATTGCTTGACATCGTCTATCCGCTTTAGTTATTAATTAATTTAGTAATATTAAACTTAGCACTTTCCTTGAGTCCCTATGAAGACGACCTTACTTACCCGTACTAGTTATAGGTATTTAAGTCTTTAATTAATTGTTTTTGAGTAGACCGTGACAACTTACGTCAAAAAGCAAGTAGACAATAACTTTAGGATATCAAGAAACTAATATCATGATTTTTATTTGTTTTGAAACTTGGTTTATTTGGATAACGTTTTTGTTTTGAATTTTTGTAATGTACTTTGATTATTTAAATTGGAATAAATAGATATTGTCACGTTTATGTTGATAGTGTTTTACGAGCTATTGTGCAATCCGTTACACACCGGAATTCCACCCTAGGTTTGGGTGTGACAACCACCATATCTATCAGTCCACCACCGCTGATGCCGCCAAATAGATGACCGACTACTACCACCACCACACCAATCCAGTGACTCACCAAGGTATTGGTTTTAAGTTTTAACTATTTGATTTATTTTTTTGATGGTTGTCCCGTTGTTGGTCGAATGATTCGATAATTGGATAATTACTTGAGTGATAAATATTTTTTATTAGGTTGAACGGTTTTAACTATGCATATAATGCTAAATTACTTGAGTTTATTAGTATCTGATCAACTGTGGAAACACTTATATTGTTATATTGTATTTGATTATTAGGATTTTAGCAATTGATTAATCAATTATGCCTCCTAAACAATTATCCGATGGTCAAAACTGTAAAAAAGAAGTTTTTCAAAGTTGATGTTATTAAAATCTTAATTACGATCCACAATGTCTCAAGAAAGGCCTAAGAGAATTGTGATAATAGCTATCGAGAGTGAATCTTAGATAATATAAACTACGAAGAGGTGATCATATAATTTGTTGTCAATAATGCTAGGAGAGCTTGCCATTAGCTATTATCGTATTTGATTTTATTAACATTTATTCTATTTTAATTGTTATAACATTAATGTTATTTACAAAATTTAGTTTATATATTTCGTTACTCGTTAGGTTTTACGGGCCTTTTATTTGAAAGGTGATTGCTAGTTCTTTTATTTGTGTTTTTATATATAAAATAACAATAAAATAATAATAATAATAATAATAATAATATAATGAATTGGTGGGGCTCCATCCACTACACCTTTTTTTTGTCAAAACGGCCCTATAACGGCGTGACTCCACATGTTACAAAACGCCCCATAAAGGCTCCATGCACTGCACGGTCTAAGTTTATTCAAAGTTATGTAATGATATATATCATGCGTAATTAAAAACTATCGTTGAAGAGATGCAACAACATCATGTGTAAGTTATTCAAGTTTCATCAATGGCATATTTTTCAAGTGTAATATTCACGCTCTAGAAAAAGAAAAATTTGTTGAAAAAACCAACCAGCCATTAACTGTATGGACCAAGGACACCAAAAAAAATATCTATGGTGCCATAGATGCAAAAGAAAATTAAAAGACTATTTTAGTATCTTTTAAAGATACTCTATAATAACTACTTTTGCCATTTTAACTTAACAACACGAACTCAGCTAGTACTGGTTAAGTTCATTATAGTATAAATAATAAAAATAAAAAAGGAAAAGAAACAAAAAACATATTAACCAATGTGCATGCCGGTATCAAAGTTCACTATTTATCTATATAATATTAGTTAATTAATATATGCTTATTATCTAAAATTTATCAATATTTATTGAATTCATAGTTTGTGTGCACATATAAAGGACTAGATGTTTGGGAAAATTATAAAGGAACGTGTTGCAATATTTGTGCGTCTTTTTAAAAAAAATATAAATGTATATATAATTTGACTTTCTTCTGGTATGAGATTTAGTAAACTCTACATGATATAAAAGTAAGACAAATATGAATCAAATCAATGAAAACCTAACCATAGGGTTGGTTTCTAAAAATAATGATTATAGGGTAAACCTTGTTAATAATTGATGAGGGATCGTTCATAAACATTTAGAAATTCCTGATACCCGCATGGCCTAGAGTTATTAGAAATCTTTGGTGTCTCCTTTTGTGTTTAGACTTCTTGCTTCTTTTAAGTTAAGAAAATATTAATCCTTGGTAACAATTATCGTTTGTCTAATTTTAGGTTAAAAAATCAATATCTCTCATGTTCAGAAAATGATATGATAAATTCATTATAATCAAATACCTACTTAAATCCATGTTTAGAAAATGATATGATAAATTCATCATAATCAAATACCTACTTAAATCCATGTATAAGATATGCATTTAAATTTCATCTGACATATTTTTGTCCAATATAGTTAATGATGGAGTGGTAAAAGAGAGACTTGGTGTTTTATATGACCCATGTTTGATTCTTACTCCCATCGTTTAGTTTTGGCGGCACCTGGTGATGATGGAAAATTAGGCGAGTATGTGGCGTTCACTAGCTAGATCCTTGAACCTGTTTAGTTTTATCTCACTACACTGTCGTACCTTCAAGCAATTGTTCACGGGCATTGACATTAGGTGAGGGTCTTTCCTGAACCGAATGACAAGTGTATCCAGATGTAATAAGTTAACTAGTAGCCCATTTGAAAATTTCAAATTTGATATCGAAATATTCAGTTTGATCACCTGCTACTAATTCTTCTTAGAGATTCAGGAATGATAGCCTATTCGATAAACCTACCAAGTCTGAAATGAAATAAATTGGGTGTTAGAAAAAGTTCTCAAAATAGAAAAGGGAAACTTGGTGAATACAATAACCTCACATTAATTATGTGGGCCATGGAGACCAAAAAAAGTTATCAATTGTGCTATAGCTGTAATAAGACAATGCGTAGTTAAAACCTTCACATAGGAGCCTTATACGTGATATTACCGTCAGCAATGGAGAGTCTTGTAAAAGTGGTGTAGTTGTAAAAAACCCACAACTCTTCTGCATCATTATTTACCTCCCCCCCCCCCCCCCCTCTCCCTCCCTCTTGTAAAATATATATATATATATTTTATATGTTTATTTACATGACCATCATTATTATTTATATAATATTAGATCAAAATAATTTAATTATACCTTATTATATAATAGTTTGATAATTATTGATGAATCATATTATCTTTATTAGCTAATAAAAGGTTTCCCATATGGTGTATATAAAGGAGAGAATAACTAACATCATAATCTAATCACACCAACTATTTAGTGTTCCTCTCTCTCCTGAAATCAGTTCTTCCTACAACCATAATCCTTATCCTTAACTGTACATCCTAAATGAGAACTCGACTAAGCTGACAATCATGTTGTCTGAATTTGTTGCTACCATTTCTGATGTAATATGTACGTATATTATTGTAGATTTATTATATTATCATGTTTTTTCATTACTAACATAATGAACTAATCATTTATCAACATCTCTCTCTCTCTCTCTCTCTCTCAGACACACAAACAACCCTCTTCTCCAACGTTGTGTACACAACTTTTAAACCCAAAACTATGAGGAAGGCGGTGTAGGGGAGAGTTTTGGGCCAAAACGCCGCCCATAACCCTCTACTACACATGGTCTAAAAGAAAATTCAAAGACTATTATTTTCTCATTTAATTTCATATTTGCTTTTTGTTTAGGGTAATCAAACAATAAGTTATAAAACTGGATTATATATGAGAAACATATCTCATATTATATTATATAATGTTGTACTTACAACAACTAGCTTAGTCTAATAATAAAGGTGATATAGCTTTTAATCAAATAATTGTGAGTTCTATTCTCACATAAGAGAGTTTAATAGCTGAAAAAAAATTAATTGTTCAAAAACAATATATAATGATCTACCTGATCAATGCTACACATTGCTAACCTATTAAACAACCAAAACTTAGTTTGGTTACTAACTCACAAAAGCCAAGCTTGTTGTTTAAATTATTAAGATGGCAAAAACGGTTACACTAACGAGGGTGCTTGGTTCTTGAAATGCAAAAGAATTGAAATGTGAATTCTATGTATCAATGTGTTTGATTCATAAAATTTGATAGATTGAATCTGAATTTTATTCGTGATGTTTTGGTTCAGAAATTAGCTAAAATTTAAGCGTATTCACTCAAATTTTCGTTTGCATAAATTTGAGTTCACTGATGAAAAAGTTATAGTTTAGGAGAAATAAAAACATTACTAAAATGAAAATGAGAAGAAAAAATTGTTTTAGAAAAAATACTAAAGCATAAAAGTCAGATGGCATGCGTTTATAGTTAAAAGCGATAGAAGGTACAGCTGCTTTATGTGAAAATGACTCCCAATAGTTAGCAAGTTGTTTAATTGATATTTATGTTTCATTTTCACATATCCTTTCTTATCATATTTGTTTACAAATTATTTATTTTGTAGCCATTTGTTGTGAAGCTCAGTTAAATTAGTAAAAAAATACAAAGCTATATATAAATTTTCATTATTGAAAAGAAATTAAACCTTATCCGTTTAGCATGGGTCTTTTTTTGTGACTAGCAACTAGTGTATATATAACAAATTGGACAATTTTTCTCGCAAGAGTGTATCATGAATGATGAATTGCTTAAAATAAGTTAATTTATGAGAATATGTTATATTTGACATCTTATATACGTGGTTGTGAACTTTCGCATTAGTCGACTAATAATTGAGCCGTCTCTTGAACCATAGCAAATATCAATTTATTCTCTGAATCTAAATCAAACTAAGTATCGTGCCCGGGGTAAAAAAAAGGTAGGGTGTCAAAAACAAAATATATTTTTGTAAAGATACAGAGAGAAGAATTGGTAGAGTGTTTTATAAAAGGGGTGGGATATTATACAATAAAAAGCTTATCGTACATTACGTACGTGACCTTCCAGAGTGTTAGATTACAAAACACGCGGTAGCAGTTTCGTAAATAACCCAAAACTAGTTTGTGATCAAATTCATCAATTACCAATCGGTCCTGATCCAAATTCGAACTCCTCGCTTTATCTCATCTAATTTCTAAACCCTAAACAGTGCTTAAAGTATGAAATCTCAAAAGTCAAAAATCAAAATCAAAAGAATCATCAAATTGATCAAAAATTGATGATTTAATCTATCGATTGATGTGTTGGAAGCTTTAGAACCATCAATCAATTATGAAATTGCAGAACAATACACTCAATTGAGCTCTGATTAGAGGTCAATTTATTATGTTTAAATGTTCTGAACAAAACTGAAATGTTTAGTTCAAAACTTAAAACGTTTAGAACAAAAAGCTAGGAAGTTCAGTACAAAAATCTAAGAAGTTCAAAACAAAAAAAGTTTAAAGAAAAGCTAAGAAGTTCAGAACAAAAGTCTAAGAAGTTCAAAACAAAAAAAAAATAGAAGAAAAAACTTAGAAGTTCAGGCTTAAATCTCATACATTCAAGGTTAAACCTTTAAGTATTTAGGTTTAAATCTAAAGCATTCAGTCAAAAAAAACTTAAACGCTCGGGCTTAAATCCTTATACATTCAAGGTTAAAACCCATCACTCAAAGTAAAAAATTGATTGATTGAAGCTTCAAATTGATAATTAATTGGATCAATTTTAAGGTTAATTGATCAATTTGGTTTAGCAATTTCGATTGGTCAATTTGATCAACTGACCCGTGAACAATAATCGATGGTCGTGACAGAAGAGGACGGTGCTCATGACGGTAGATGATGGTCGAGACGATGGACGATGAACGGAATAGTTGGACAGTGACGGATTGCTAAACGGTGATGGTGAAGATGGAAGGAATCGATAGGAGCAGCGTTGGACGATGATCGGCTCGCCGTTGTTGTTGCTTGCTATTCTGATTAAAGAACCCTAAATCGCTAATTGAAATCGACAGGGATACAGGTTGCGTACATCTTGTACGATTAGAAATTATTGTATCGGATCCTTTATATATAAATAAGTTTTAAAATTTAAAGTTTAAAAAAACGGCCACATGACCATTGAAACCTAGCATGGCCCACTACTTCCCCCTCTTTACGCCCATTAAAAATTTGCATGTGTCCCCTTTGTAGGCCGGGCTTGAACGCCCCGACGCAGTGTTTGGGGTGTTAAAGCCTTGTCGCCCAACCATGCCATCCATAACGGATAGCATAAAAAATTTCTAAAAATTAATCTTAATATTTTAAACTTCTAAATATTACCAAAGTATAATAAACGTGTAAATATTACCATTAAAGTATCACGTGACATGAAACTTGTTGGTTTAAAAGGGTGACAGGTCTTGTAGCTCACTAAGAAGGCCTCGGTTGGAGATGTGGTGAGGTTATCCCTATCAAAATTAATTATCACTGACAAAACAATGTTTACGGTTACAATTACGGGTAAAAAAAAACAGAAAATTCAAAATTAAATTCTACACTAAATTTTAAAAGTATTTTTAGTATTAGTTGGTAATTGGTGATAGATTAATGCTTAGAAAAGCATAAATCCAAAAGGCTAATAAAATATTTAAGATTATTTGTTGTTGTTCCTTCGATTAACACGGATGGTTTGTTATGTATGTAAAAGTTTGGTTGCTATTTATAAATGGTAATCAAAAGATCCTGGGAATTAGGAAAAATCTCTTTGTATTTCACACCTTTAGATGTTACAATATACATGGTATTTAATTATTTATAGATTTAGGAAATTAGTAAACTATCTTGCAACTAAACAAGTAGATAACTCATAAGAGCATTCTCATCCAACCCCTCATTTAATGTGAGGGTTGTTTTTATAATTTAGAGAGTGATTCAGGGTGTTGTGAGTGAAAAGTTTTTATATTTTAGAAAAAGTAGTGATTTTTCTGTATATTTGAAAAGTTACTATTCATCCCCTATAATTTTTTAATATATTTTGAGAGTGGTTGTGAGTGAAGGAAAGAGAAAAGGTAATGATAAAAGATATAAAAAGTATTATTTAATTGAAATAGAGAAAGAAAATGTAATAAGTTTTAGTGTAATTTTTGATTTAGAGATAACGGGTGGAATGAGAATGCTCTAAGCTTGCAGGGAATTAACTCCTACTCATACCCCTATATACCAAGTGGCTATCTTATTTTATTTATTATTATTAGCTAATGCTCCCCAGCCCCTCTATTGATACAGTGTTTTAACTGTCTATCTTACTTTGAAGTATATGGCCTAGAGATAATAGTTGAGGGACTAAATATATAATTTATGTAAAAGTAATAGACTTATACGCTTAGAGTCTAAGCATACGAGGCTATACACTTGTTTTGGACTCCATTTGCCTATGCAATTGGCAAATCATAGGCAAATGGATATCATTCGTTGAGTTTATAACTCGTACGTTGGTGTGTCAGCGTATGAGGTGTTTTTGAGAAGCGTATGAAGCCTCATTCGTTGCAGATTTCAAAGGATGGATTCATACTCTATAAATATGTAATATGTTTCAGAATATAGTAAGTTAATGAGTTAATTTGCAATCTAAAGTCTTGTTACTCTGCCCAAATCTCTTTATACACACGTATTACACACAATTAACTGTAATTGATATGTTATATATCTAATACGTAATAACCAGACTAGATCCGATGTGCTTTCAAGTGGTATAAGAGCAACTTGTTGGGATTATGACATGAAGGGTGCAAAACAAAACTTAGCTTCATTTATGCATTCATGTCCTCATATGAGCAACTTGTTGGGAGTAAGATGGCTACTTGTGATCTCACTGATGAAGTTAACTATTGATCTAAAATGAAACATGGAAATGATTTTTCGAAAAGTCAACAAGTATATGGAAAGAACTGGTAGTGATCTTCTAAGCATGAGCAAAAGGATTGGTTTTGAAAACCTGAAGTGAAGTGTTACAATTGTAAAGAGTATGGCCACTTTGCTAAAGAATGTGATGAACCCAAGTAACCATACACTCCAAATAATCAGAATAGAGACTCAAATTCTTCAAAAACATTTAACAATAGAGATTCAAGAGAGTCTAATAACCAGAAATCATTGGAGAATGTAAAATATCATATTCAAAAGCCATGATTTCTTAGGCTGCTGAAGGTGTTGATTGGTCAAGCAAGTTCTAAGGATATTCCGAAATCAACAACAAGCAAACTTGGCTGAGATATTTTCTTCCAAAAAAGGGGTTGATATGGTTATGAAGAAAGTTGTTGATGTTTTGGTTGATTATGACTCTATTGATGAATCAAAGTATTCAGATTAAGAGACTTCAAAAGTTTCAAGTTCTCACTATCATATCTTGGAAAATCCTCTCTTTGCTTTAATGGATAAAATCAGTGAGGTAAATTCTTCATCTTCATTTGATACTTCAACCATGTCTATGAATGTTGATTCATTTGATTCAGACGAATCTGATTCATCTTTATGCAAGAACTGCATAGAAAAATCTCTCCAATCTTGATGGATTTCGTGACCATAATACTCGATTGGTTACCGATTTATCTATCTTGAGAGATAATAACAAAGTGCTGTTATAAAGAAAAAATTCAATATTTAATAAGTGATAATCAAGATTTAAAAGTGGTTGTTTTGAGCAAACAAGAGTCGATTAATTAGCAATTGGATGAAATTGATCGTTGCAATAAAGAATATGCTACAACTAAAGGTGAAATTTTGAGTTTGAAAAGAAAATTAGACAATTTTAAAAATTCATCATTCCTTCTTGAACACATCACTGACACCAAAAACATTCATCCATAAGAAACTAATATTGGGATTGGTTTTACTGAAGTTCTTCCACCTTTTGAACATAATTATACAAAAATACCTGATAAAGAGGGTGCTAAGAAAGTGGAAAATTCATATCCATTGACCATAGATCCTCTTACTGTTAAAGATGAGGGAACTAAGTCAAAGGATAAGAATGTGGTTAAGGATGTGAAAACTGAAAAGAAAAATGATGTTGTCTCAAATCCAAAAGTTTTTTCAAGAGCAACATTGCGTTTAATGATAATGATGATGCTGTTATCATTGAAGATGTAGTTGAGAATGTTGAGGTAAAGAAAAATAATTATATACCAAAAGTGAATCATATATTGTGTGAACCAGATGCTACAAAAGAGATTAAAACTAAAAAGCGTGGTAAATTGGAGAAATCCACTAAAACCAACAACAAAGGAACGGATAAAATAGAGGTTAACGAATTAATTATTTCAAAATGTGGTAACATTCTCAAACCTCAACCAGAAGTCATGTTTCTCATGTGAATGAAAATCTAAAAAGTTGGAAAGTTTATACTCTTAAAGGATTTAATGTGCTATATTCTGATGTTGTTAGACCATTAGTACTTCGCAAAGAAGAATTTATTACTCAGATCTTTTATGTGTCTAAAGCTCCTCATGATTTGGATGCACCAGAGATACTAGTTAGGGGTATTAAGAACAATGGACATCATTCGCTGATAACCCATACACTAGTGTGTCAGCGTATGAGGTGTTTTTGAGAGGCGTATGAAGCCTCATTCTCTAGAGATGCCAGGGAATGGGTTCATACCTATAAATATGCAATCTGTTCAGTGAATAGTAAGTTAACGAGTTAATTTCCAATCTGAAGCCTGGTTATTCTGCCCAAATCTCTCTATGCACACGTATTACACACAGTTAACCCTAATTGGTATATTATTCATCTAATACTTAACAACCAAACTAGATCCGACATGCTTTCACCCCCCATCCGTACAAGGAGCATATGTATTGAACATAGCTTGTACAAAATGCAACTGATTCTGCTTCCGGAAAGGAATTTAGTGAATATGTCTGCTTACTAATCTCCACTTCTGACATGAGGTGTTGTGATTGTCCCATCTTCAAGCTTCTCTCGAGTAAGTGACAATAAATTTCTATGTATTTGGTTCTTTCATGGAATACTGGGTTATTTGTAGTATGAATAGTTGCCTATTATCATACCATGTATTCATTGGCTGAGTTTGCTTGAACAAATTTTCGTTGAGAAGGTTTTAAACACAAACTAGTTAATAAGTAGTCTATGCCATGACTCGATGTTCTGATTTTGCACTCGAATGAGATATGACACTTTTCTTCTTACTTTTCCAAGACACAATATTACCTCCAAAAAAAAACACTATATCTGGTACTATAGCGCCCGCTTGTCGGATTTCCATTATAGTAAGCAATGGTAAACCCATCTATTGTATGATGACCATGGTTTTGGTATAAGATTTTTACGACTTGGTGTGCCTTTCAGATACTTAAGGACATGGCACACAACTTCCCAATGTAAGGTTCTAAGACATGACATGAACTACTAACTGCACTTACTGGAAAAGCAATATATGGCCTGGTAATAGTGAGATAGTTTAACTTACCAATTATTCTTCTATATTTTTCAGAATCTTTTAAGAATTAATAGCACCTCATCTGCCTTCAACTTTTCGTTTGGTATCATTAGCGCATCACAACTTTTTGCTTCAATCATCCAAGACTTCTTAAATACATGCAAGCAATACTTAAGCTGATTTAAACATATTCCCTTTTTAATAAGAAACTTCAATTCCTAAAAAGTATTTTAGTGTTCCTAAATTTTTTGTTTGAAACCAAGTCCCAAAAAACTCTTTCAATTTCTTAATACCAACTTCATAACTTCCAGTAACTACTATGACATCCAAGTATACCACGAGGTGAATACACCTCAAATTTGAGGAAGTAAAGAACACCGAGTGATCATAAAAACTTCTTTTCAATAGAATTCAGTAACCATGATATTAAATATTCCAAACAAGGCACGAGAAGATTGCTTAAGATCGTACAAAGATTTCTTTAATATGCAAACTTTACCTGACCCCCTCCCCCTCGGAGCAACAAACCCAGGTGGTTGCTCAATGTATACTTTCTCCTTCGAATTTCGTTATCAAAATGCATTTCTTTTTTATATCAAGTTGATATAGTTCCCAATTATATTTAGCGGCTAACGAGATGATCGAACAGAGGAACACATGATAACTTGGAAACCGGAGATAAATTCTCAGAATAATCCATGCCATAGGTTTAAGCATAGCCTTTTGCTACTATCGAGCTTTTAACCGAGCAAGAGAACCGTTTGGTAGTCTTTAATTATGAGCATTTAGTTGGATTGACTTTACCTGTGGGATAACTCTTCGTTTTTTCTGAAAATGTAATGACTTAATTTATCTAACATTTTAATACTATTAGGCTAGAGCCCTATTGTTGTGACTTGTGAGTGTTCGGTGGTAGGGTGGTACTATGTTTATATAGAAGTTTATATATGGGTTTAATGTTTGGGTTTAAATCTCGCTTAAATAATATGTAAAATTTAATATGTGTGAGCTTGATTAAGTTTTCGTTCCTTTCTGAAAACTAGAACAAGTCAACAAACGAATATTTTCTTTATGCAATATTCTACTTAACATGTGTACGGTTTGCTACATATATATGATATGACTGTGAGCCTCGTGTTTAGAATAACAATATAAAATGAAATCCGCAAAATATGTGAATAGTTTTTTGTTTTGTTTTTTGTTTGTTTTTTTTTTTTTTTTTGAAAAGCAAATATGAGAGTGTTAATAATCATTTTCAACAAGTATGACACACAAATAATTTAAATTAAAATTCAAAAGGTTTACTGCAATTTTGGAACTGAAGGCGTTTGTCAATTAATTTTAAAGATCCAGATCATACCATCGGTGTATTTAACGATTATTTTTTTTTTAAGAGTTTTCATTTGATTTTCATTAAAGAATGCGTGTTGTTTAAGACAACACGAAATATTACAACGTATATTCGATTATTCTCTTTTATATTATGAACTAAGGGGATTTGGCAGTGTGCTGCAGTGCTTAGGTGTTAAATAAAATTTATATCAAAATGTGACTAGCGTCTATTTGTTTATCTGTTCGGTAACACAATTTAATATCAAAGTGTAAATGAATTTAAGCTTGTTAAATGAATAAATGGTATATAATTAGAACCACAAAAAAGATATTATGAAGTTCTATTAAATAACTGAATTTAAAATATAAAGAACTTAATGTGTGATCTACATTTATCATATAAATATTATTATATAGATATTATGTGTGATCTACATTTGTCTCAATTAGATCATTTAACTTTCAGTGTTTTTCACTTCGGTCATTCAACATTCAATTTTAACTCAACTAGATCAATCAACTTTCAATAAATGTATTAATACTATCTTTTTTACCTTCATATTATATGTTCATAAATAACTTAAACATCATTAATACCAACAGTTTTTATTTTTTATCAGTAAATATATCACTTCCGATAATATAGTAGTTGTCCCTCTCGTTTTAGAACACAAATTGAAATTTAAGTGACTTAATTGAGACAAATTGGAAGTTGAGTGACTTGATTATGACAAAACAAAATATAAGTGATTAAATTAGAACAAACTTGAAACTTCGTTACTATTCTATAGTGTTTTCCCTTAACAGGACAAGCTATAAATTTAGACATGTACATGTTCATGCGATTTTAGATTCGATTCGAGTCAAATATGATATCAAACAACTCCGCAAATAATGTCTTCGCACCTCCTTAAACTTTTATAAGAGCATTCCCAGCCCGTCCCCTATCCCCATCTCCATAATTACACTATGGTAGGGTTTGCTATGCAGGAATAACAGTATGAATGGAATGATTCATTACGTGGGAATGAAAAATGTGGTGTTTAGTTGCTCAATGGAATGGAATCATCCATTACACATGGAATCCCATTCCATCAAAACCATTCCTTCCCACCCCCCTTCTTTTTTTTCATTCAATTCCTCCTTCACCCTACCTTTTCAACACCACCACCACCACTACCATCGACACCACACCAACTCCGTCGACACCACCACTGCCACCACCACCATCACCACCGCCGTCACCATTTTCGTCACTGGAGTTACCACCGTCGCCATTGTAAGGATTTTGGGGGGGGGGGGGGTTAAAAAGTATTTTGAGATATGAGTGCTTTTATTGTTTCTATTTCATTTCTACAATTTTTTTTGGATATCAAACAATAAAAATGAATAATTGATTTCATTCTCATAGGTTAACTAAACAAGAAAATGGAATGGTAATGATCCATTTCATTCCCTTGTCCATTCCATTCCTTCTCTCATTCCATTCCCCCCTCATTCCATTACCTTAAACCAAACATACCCTATATAACATCACATCTCTCTCTACAGTTTAATTAAATAATATTTTTTTATACTTTTATCATTACAGTTTTCTCTCTCCACCCTATAATTTAAAAAATATCTATACCTTTCCCCCAAATTTACAAAAAATCATTACCTTTTCTCTCTCCACCCTATAATTTACACTTACAAACACTCACAATCCCCTTTACAAATTCCTCTCACAAAATTATAAGGAATGGGTTGAGAATGCTCTAATATATAGTCGACAAATGTAGAAAAATAATAGTTTATTGTTGGTTGGTACTTAATTGGTATGAGTATAACGCGCATGCAAGCCATAGCCACGGAAAACCGGGTTCATGTGTGCATGCCCAGCTGTATGACTATTGGCACTCACACCCATCAAGAAGTTTCGGTGTACATACGCGGCGACCCTCTTATCCAGTAAACTATTCAGTCTTTGTAAATCAACTTGTTTCCTTACCTTCTAGAACACACATAAGCGCTCTACATTTTATATCTTTTTATATTTTATTTGAGCTTAGCTTAGTTACCTAGAAGGAACGTTCAATTGGTCTGCAACCTTTCTTATTTTTGGACTTAGACCTATTAGATGCTTTTAGCCTCTCCCGGGTTTCTTAAAAATTAGTGACGGATCTAAAAAAAATTTAGGGGTATTGCAAAAAATAATGAACATAAAAATATCATAATATTTGCTCAGAAGACATAAAATGAAGAAGAAAAAAAATTACACTATATTTACATTTCACTAAAAGTTAAGGGATATTCCTAGATAATAATAATAATAACAATAATAATATAATAAAAC